>NC_137891.1:21625714-22225714 GCF_963455335.1 Martes martes | reverse complement strand
GCCTTCCCATTGAGATCAGGAACACGACAAGGATGCCCACTCTCACCACTCTTGTTCAACATAGTATTAGAAGTCCTAGCAACAGCAATCAGACAACAAAGAGAAATAAAAGGTATCCAAATTGGCAAGGAAGAAGTCAAACTCTCTCTCTTCGCAGATGACATGATTCTTTATATGGAAAACCCGAAAGACTCCACCTCCAAACTACTAGAACTCATACAGCAATTCAGTAATGTAGCAGGATACAAAGTCAATGTCCAGAAATCAGTGGCTTTCTTATACACTAACAATGAAAATACAGAAAGGCAAATTAGAGAATCGATTCCATTTATTATAGCACCAAAAACCATAAGATACCTCGGAATAAACCTAACCAAAGAGGTTAAAGATCTGTACTTGAGGAACTACAGAACACTCCTAAAAGAAATTGAAGAAGACACAAAAAGATGGAAGACCATTCCATGCTCTTGGATGGGAAGAATAAACATCGTTAAAATGTCTATACTGCCCAGAGCAATCTATACTTTTAATGCCATTCCAATCAAAATTCCACCAGTATTTTTCAAAGAGCTGGAGCAAATAATACTAAAATTTGTATGGAATCAGAAGAGACCCCGAATTGCTAAGGAAATGTTGAAAAACAAAAATAAAACTGGTGGCATCACGTTACCTGATTTCAAGCTTTACTACAAAGCTGTGATCACCAAGACAGCATGGTACTGGCATAAAAACAGACACATGGACCAGTGGAACAGAGTAGAGAGCCCAGATATGGACCCTCAACTCTATGGTCAAATAATCTTTGACAAAACAGGAAAAAATATCCAGTGGAAAAAAGACAGTCTCTTCAATAAATGGTGCTGGGAAAACTGGACAGCTATATGTAGAAGAATGAAACTTGACCATTCTCTTACACCGTACACAAAGATAAACTCGAAATGGATAAAAGACCTCAACGTGAGACAGGAATCCATCAGAATCCTCGAGGAGAACATAGGGAGTAACCTCTTTGATATCAGCCATAGCAACTTCTTTCAAGATATGTCTCCAAAGGCGAAGGAAATAAAGGCAAAGATGAACTTCTGGGACTTCATCAAGATAAAAAGCTTCTGCACAGCAAAAGAAACAGTCATCAAAATAAAGAGGCAACCCACGGAATGGGAGAAGATATTTGCAAATGACAGTACAGATAAAAGGTTGATATCCAGGATCTATAAAGAACTCCTCAAACTCAACACACACAAAACAGATAATCATATCAAAAAATGGGCAGAAGATATGAACAGACACTTCTCCAATGAAGACATACAAATGGCTACCAGACACATGAAAAAATGTTCATCATCACTAACCATCAGGGAGATTCAAATCAAAACCACATTGAGATACCACCTTACACCAGTTAGAATGGCCAAAATTAGCAAGACAGGAAACAACGTGTGTTGGAGAGGATGTGGAGAAAGGGGAACCCTCTTACACTGTTGGTGGGAATGCAAACTGGTGCAGCCACTTTGGAGAACAGTGTGGAGATTCCTCAGGAAATTAAAAATAGATCTTCCCTATGACCCTGCAATTGCACTGCTGGGTATTTACCCCAAAGATACAGATGTAGTGAAAAGAAGGGCCATCTGTACCCCAATGTTTATAGCAGCAATGGCCACGGTCGCCAAACTGTGGAAAGAACCAAGATGCCCTTCAACGGATGAATGGATAAGGAAGATGTGGTCCATATACACTATGGAGTATTATGCCTCCATCAGAAAGGACGAATACCCAACTTTTGTAGCAACATGGACAGGACTGGAAGAGATTATGTTGAGTGAAATAAGTCAAGCAGAGAAAGTCAAGTATCATATGGTTTCACTTATTGGTGGAGCATGACAAATAATATAGAGGACAAGGGTAGATGGAGAGGAGAAGGGAGTTGAGGGAAATTGGAAGGGGAGGTGAACCATGAGAGACTATGGACTCTGAAAAACAACCTGAGGGTTTTGAAGGGGCGGGGTGGGAGGGTGGGGGAACCAGGTGGTGGGTATTAGGGAGGGCACAGATTGCATGGAGCACTGGGTGTGGTGAAAAAACAATGAATACTGTTACGCTGAAAATAAATAAAAAATTAAAAAAAAAAAAAAAGAAGATATGGTCCATATATACAATGGAATATTACACCTCAATCAGAAAGGATGAATACCCACCTTTTGTATCAAAATGGACGGGACTGGAGGAGATTATGCTGAGTGAATTAAGTCAAGTAGAGAAAGTCAATTATCATATGGCTTCACTTGTGGAACATAAGGAATAACATGGAGGACATTAGGAGAAGGAAAGGAAAAGTGATTTGGAGGAAACTGGAGGGGGAGATGAACCATGAGAGACTGTGGACTCTGATAAACAAATTAAGGGTTTTGGAGGGGAGGAGGATGGGGGTTTGGGTGAGCCTGATGGTGGGTATTAAGGAGGGCACAGATTGTATGGAGCACTGGGTGTGGTGCATAACAATGAATCTTGGATCACTGAAAAAATAAAATAAAATTTAAAAAATATATATAAATAAAATAGAGTTCATATGCTGCTAAAAAAATTAAAATAAACCTTATGAACTTAAAATAAATATTTATTTTCTGAAAAATTTCTGTGTTCAGTGATCTAGTAGTTTCTCTTAAGGATGCAATCAAGGTGTTGGGTGGGGCTGCAATGTCATTTGAAGGCTTGACTGAGGGACGATTCTCACTCAAGCTCTTTTACATGATTGTGCCAAGATTTGGTTCCATATGGCTGTTCACTTGAGGACTTCCGTTCCTCAGCGGCTGCTAGCAGGGGCCGGCCACTATTCTTTGCTACATGGACCTCCTCATTGGTCAGTTCACAGCACAACAGCTGGCTTTCTCCAGAAGAAGCAAGCAAGAAAGGAGTGAGCAAGACGAAATTCAGTCTTTCTGTAACATTATCTTAAAAATGACATCCCATTCCAAGGGACCATTTTTTTAAAAATTTTTTAAGATTTTATTTATTTATTTGACAGAGAGAGAGATCACAAGTAGACAGAGAGGCAGGCAGAGAGAGAGGGAGAAGCATGCTCCCTGCTGAGCAGAGAGCCCGATGCGGGGCTCAATCCCAGGACCCTGAGATCATGACCTGAGCAGAAGGCAGAGGCTTAACCCACTGATTCACTCAGGTGCCCTTTAAGGGACCATTTTAAAGGCTGCCTACTTCAAGTACTAAAACCGTTTCTGGAAATTACCACCATTTCAATTTAAATTGTGTCATCAGTCACAAAAGGAATGCATTCCTTGCTTGGGTGGTCTCCAACAGTGCATTGCACTAAGTACAGTTCAACAAATGTATGCTGATTGGATATTTTGATTTTTACTGAAAAGAAAGTTAAATCTTAAAAGAAGGTAGTAATGTCTTCCAGCAGATATTGCTTCTTAAGTACTTATAATGATTCTTAGAATTGACATTGCCAAAGAAAACAGTTAACTTGTGTATCTTATGCTAAAATATAAATATATTTATTAAAGTCATTTGGACAAATTTGACATTTATTCTATGTCTCAAAAGTCTTGAATGTCATAGTACATAAAAGGCCCTAAGGAAAAGTGCTGTAAGTTTTCTAGTTTCTACGCTTTTCTGGTGTCATGTTTAGTTGAATCTTAAAAGAAGGCTGTCATTGAAATATCTTTAAGATTCAGAGCACAAAGACAAGGTAAACAGTCAAAGCTATATGAAAAGAAACATATCCTTTCTACTCATTGTAGAAATGAAGTTGTGATACTCGTCTCAGACTATAAACTGACAGTCTATACAGTATACTGATATGAGCTTTTATATATTCTGTCAATAAAAACCAGTTACTCTTATGTGTATCTCATAGATGACTTTCATAAGTCATTTAAAAACATCTAACAAGGGAGCAAAAGTATTTAGACAGATACTAGATATTATTTGCACCTTATAACAAGTAGATTTTTCTCATTTGGGGCAAATAGGCTTCTGTACATCTCTTCAGCAATTATCCAGTAAAACTTCTATTTACCAGAACTCAGTCCTCTGGATGTTTACTTTTGTACACTTCAGAAAAGGAAATAAATCAAAAGGAGAATCTGATTACCAGGGCTTTCCAGAAAACAAACATACTAGCCTCGTTGAATTACTACATATATTTACTACTCAAACTATATACTCATGACAGGCCAGCTTCCTCTCTGCATGATGATATCTTCATTTCAGGACCCAGGGTGAAGGAATTGCCTGCCTTGGGACAGTGATGGAAAAGAAAAGGTGGACAGTGTGATGGCATCTAAAGATGCCAGTGGGAAACCACATATATCCTTGCTACTCACAGTTTACTGGCTTAAGCGGGTCATGGCCAAGCCTGGGGTCAGTGGAGTGGAGAAATACGACCTTCTTACCACAAGAGACAGAGAATCTTTTAACAATAACACAACTCACCAAATATACTTAGAAGATGTGACGTGATTGAGATGATTAAACTGGTCCCATATGACCACTGACAACTTAAAATCATCAGCCAACCCACTGGATGGGCCTTGTCCAGCTTGATTTCACGGCCGTAGTTCAGACCTGATTCCGCTTCCCTTGCAATCCTAGCACCAGTTCTCCTGGATTTTTAGATTATGTAGTATTGCGATATTCACTGATGCAATGTATAGAAATATAACCCTATGTCAAGAACCTCAATCACATCCCTTATGTGAGATGAAGGAATCAGATTTATGAAGGTCCTACTTGGTTCGGTGCACTCGGGTGCTTTAGCTAATCTACTCAGCAACCAAGTGAGAAAAACTATTCCCATTTCACTTGTGAACAAATCAACCCAGACAGCTGACACAAAGTCACATGGCCAGCAACGTGTGAAACTGGGATTACTTGAAACTAGAATTTTGACTCCAGAGTTCTGGGAAATTGAGCTAGAGAGACAATGACTAGAGTTTGGACATTCCGCAACCAATAAGGAATTTTTGCCCGCCATGTATAGCCAGAAGACAAAATGACCACATTCCTCCACAGACTTTTTAATGACTCAAGACAGTAAACTGTTCACTGAAAAATGACAAGTATTTGTTTTAAGGTTTGCAAGGAAAATCTCCTCTCTCTGAAGCCCAGAGAAGCATTTCTTTCTTTTTGCACAGAGCACTCAGGGACGTTCTGTTGCAGTGGGAACACTCAGTGCCCATTGCTCAAAAGAGTAATTGTCAGTGGATGGTTGAAGAGGAAGCAAAGAAGTGGAATCAGATCTAAGGTTCCCAGGGCACAGCTAAAGAACACATAAAAGAACTGGGCGTCAGGTTTCCTAGGGAAAGATGAACAGGCAGGAAAAAAGGTAGAGTGAGTTGTGACAAAGGTAAATATAACTGATGAATTTATATAAGGAGATTTAGAGAGACTACGCTTTTGCATAAGGAGTTTCAGGCTTTTATTTGACTGATGTTCTACACGAAACAGGAGTAGCATCTGTGCATTCAATCTCCTTCTGGTGTTGAAAAGACTACGAGAAAGTAGCCTTGTTAAAGGAAAGAGTGGAAACAGAATGACACCTGGGCTAGGGCAGAGCTGGTCTAGGTAACGAATAGACAAAATTTTAAGTTTTAACCCTGTTTAGCTGAGTTTTAAGAATTCTGCAACTGGGGCACCTGGGTGGCTCAGTGGGTTAGGCCGCTGCCTTCGGCTCAGGTCATGATCTCAGGGTCCTGGGATCGAGTCCCGCATCTGGCTCTCTGCTCAGCAGGGTACCTGCTTCCCTCTCTCTCCCTCTCTCTCTCCCTCTCTCTGCTTACTTGTGATCTCTCTCTGTCAAATAAATAAAATCTTAAAAAAAAAAAAAAGAATTCTGCAACTGTATATTGCTTGATGTGCTATAAGGGAAAGAGCGTAACCCTTGGAGTCACATAGATCTGGCGTCAAATCCCACCTCAGCTGTTTCCCTGCCTACTATACGACCTTAGCAAGTCTCTTGCCTTCTTTGAAACTCAGGTTCCCATCTGAAAACAAAACAAAACAAATCGAATGCAGAGTTTTTGTGATGATTAAATAAGTTACCACTTTAGAGTCACTGTGGAGAACTGCCTCAACCTACATGACATTCCATGTTTGTTTTAGGTGCTTGCCTGGTCCGCTCCTTCCTCCTTCTCTGGTACCCCTTCTTCCTTTCCCATTGTTCCTCTGCCTTCTTTCTCTTTCTTGCTCTTCTTTTCTTTCACTTAACAAAATTCTATGTGGTACCTACTAAGTGCCAGACACCATTTTAGGCATTGGGGATATAGTAGTTAACAAGAAAGTGTCCGTTCCCATGGAGATTATGTTCTTTTAGGAGAAAATAAGCAATAGGATAGGAAACAAATAAATATGCGACAATTGGTATGTTAAGAAATAAAAAGCAGGATAAAGACAAAGAGAATGACAGAAACGGAGTTGTGTGTACACTAGATCAGGGAGGCCTCTCTGATGAGGCAACATTTGAGCAGAGATCTGAACACAGGAAACTAGCCACCCACATACCTGGGAAAAGAGAATTCTAGGCAAAAGGAACAAATTCAAAAGCCCTGAGATGAGAACAGCATAGAGAAAAGGTGGCTGGGGTGGAGTAAGGGAAGGAAAGGGAAGAAGGAGATGAGATCAGAGGAATGGAAGAAATGCCATACGCAATGAATTAGGAAGAAACTTGTAGGCTATGGCAGAACATTGGACTTTATTCTAAGATGGGAACACACTGGAGGTTTTGAATGAAGAAGTGACATGATCTGCTTCAAGGAGAACAAGGTAGGGGAGGAAAATAGGGGGATTATGCAGTAGGGATATCTGGTAGGACCCTATGCCAATAGTCGAGATAAAAGGGAGTGGGAAGGTTAGTCTAGAATGGCAGGAATTGGATGTTCTTTGAATCTGGATATATCACAAGTTAGAGGCGTACTGATGAGTTGCATGTAGAGTGAAAGACGGAGAAGCGAACGGTGGGTGATTCCAAATTCTGTAGTCTGCCAGAATGGAATTTTCATTCCATTGGGGTGGGAGGGACTGAAACAAGAATATAATAAGGGATGTGGGGAATCAAGATTTAAGAATGAGATATAGTAAGCTGAAAATCCGAGTTAGAAGAGAGATTTGACCAGAAGAAATTTTGAAATGTCAGTATACCATATAGATAGTAATAAAAGCCATAGAACAAGACAGGTATTCAAAGTATTAAAAATTCAAGGATGAGAGGAATCAGTAAGCAAGGCTGAGAAGGATGTCGGGAAAAACATTCCTTCAGAAACCACTGCCCTTCATGGCCTTCTATCCAGTGTCTTAAAGTCTGTTCTATCATATACTTTCTGTTTCTTGGTTGTTTCAGAATAGAAGATAAATCTAGTTTATGTTGCTCTGTCTTTACAAGTCACAGAAGCTGTGTCTTTGTATCTAATGTGGATCTCTTTTAGGAAGAATATATTTGGTTCCTGCTTTTGTTTAATCTATTTGAACATCTCTATTTTTTAGCTGGAATACTTAGTACATTAATATTTAATGATTTTTTTAAAGATTCTATTTATTTATTTATTTAACAGAGAGAGAGAGAGAGAGAGAGAGAGAGAGAGAGATATCACATGTAGGCAGAGCAGCCGGCAGAGGGAAATGGGGAGGCAGGCTCCCTGCTAAGCAGAGAGCCTGATGTGGGACTCAATCCCAAGACCCTGAGATCACGACCTGAGCCAAAGGCTTAACCCACTGAGCCACCCAGGCACCCCTATTTAATGTTATTTTGATATGATCTAATTTAGATTTACCATTTTACTAGTTATTTTATGTTTGTTCCCTTGGTGTTTTGATCCTCTGTACCCCCTTTCTTGTCTCATTTTGGATTAATGTTTTTAGAAGAACATTTTAGTTTACCTACTGGCTTTTCAAAAATATACTTTATTTTTAGAGCAGTTTTAGGCTCACAGAAAAATTAAGCTGTAAGTACAGGGAGTTTCCAGTACCCCTATTTCTCCCCACCTATATAAACACCCCACCGTTAACATCTTACACCAGAGTGATACATTTGTTACAACTGATGAACCTATATTGATATCATTATCATCCAAAGTCCATGGTTTACATTAGGGTTCACCCTCGGTGTTATATATTCTATGAGTTTTGACAAACGTATAATGACATGCATCCACCATTGAAGTATAATACAGAATAGTTTCACTGCCCTAAAAATCCTGTGCTCTGCCTATTCATCCTTCCCCCCTAACTCCTGGCAACTACTGATCTTTTTACTGTCTCCATAATTTTTCCTTTTCCAAGAAGTCATATAATTGGAATTATAACAGTATGCACCCATTTTAGATTGGCTTCTTTCAGTTAGCAGTATGCATTTAAGGTTCCTTTACGTCTTTTCATGGCTTGATAACTCATATCTTTTCAGCTGAATAATATCCCATTGCTTGGATGTGCCACAGTTTATCTACCCACCTATTGAAGGATGTCTTCGTTGTTTCCAATTTTTGGCAATTATGAACGCTGCTATAAACATTTGTATTCAGCTTTCTGCATGGACATGTTTTTATCTACTTTATACAAATACCAAGGAGCATGATTGCTAGATCATTTGGTAAGAGTGCACTTAGTTTTATAAGAAACTACCAAACTATCTTTCAAGATGGCTGCACCATTTTGCATTCCTAGCATCAATATCGGAGAGTTCTATTGTTCCATATCCTTGTCAGCATTTGGTTTTGTCAGTGTTTTAGATTTTGGCCATTTTAATTGGTGTGTAGTGATATTTCATTATTGTTCTAGTTTGCAATTCCAAAATGACTTCTAATGAATTTCTTTTCATATGCTTGTTTTCTGTGTATCTTCAGTGGGATATCCAGACCTTTCACCCACTTCTTAATGGGTTTACTGTTGTGTTATAAGAGTAATTTGTATATTTCAGATAACAGTGTTTTATCAGATATATCTTTTTGCAAGTATTTATTCCCAGTTTGTGGTTTGTCTTTTCACTTTCTTGACAGTATGTTTTACAAAGCAGAAGTTTTTAACATTAACATAAAGTTTGGGTTATTATTTCTTTTATGGATTGCATCTTTGGTATTGTATTTAAAAAGTCATCACTATATCCAAAATCATCTAAATTTTCTTTTGTCTTATCTTCTAAAAGTGTTATAGTTTTGCACGTTACATTTAGGCTGATGATCCATTTTGAGTTGATTTTTGTGAAGAGTGCAAATCTGTCTAGATTCATTCTTTTGGCATATGGATATTCAGTTCCAGCACTATTTATTGAAAACACTGTTTTTTTCTCCATTATGTTGCCTTTGCTCTTCTGTCAAAGACCAATTGCCTATATTTATGTGGGTATATTTATGGGGTCTTTTGTCATGCTGACCTATACATCCATTCTTTTGCCAGTACCACACCCTCCTGATTACTGTAGCTTTATATTTAAGTTTTATAGACAGGGAGTGTCAGTCTTTAAATCATGCTCTTCTCCTCAATATTATATTGGCTTTTCTGGGTATTTTCAGTTTCTGTATAAACTTCAGAATCAGTTTGTTTATATCCACAAAATAACTTGCTGTTTGGGATTGCACTGACTCCATAGATCAAGTTGGGAAGAACTGTTATCCTAACAATACTGAGTATTCCTATCCATGAACATGGAATATCTCTCCATTTATTTAGCTAAGTTTTGATTTTTTCCAGCAGTTTTCTAGTTTTCCCCATATAGACCTTGCACATATTTTGTTAGATTTATACCCAAGTATAATCTCTTTTTTTGGTGCTAAGGTAACTGGCAATGTGTGCTTTACATTTCAAATTACACTCATTCATCGCCGGTATATAGGAAAGTGATTAACTTTTGCATATATTCACCTTGCATCTTGCAGCCTTGATGCAACTGCTTCTTAGTTCCAAGAGGTTTTTTTCTTTTTTTCAGATTTTTCTACATAAACACTAATTCTATAGGTTTTTAAGCTTTATCTCTTTGCACTACTTTTCAGTAACTGTGCTAGGCTTTAAAATATATGACTTTAATGTTTTACAGTGCACTTAGGGTGAATACTGTATCACTTCACATAAAACATATAACTCCATTTACCCCCAAGACTCCTCATAACCATCAGTTTGTTCTCTACAGTTAAGTCTGTTTCTTGGTTTGCCCCCCTCCCCATTTTCCCTTTGCTCATTTGTTTTGTTTTCTTAACTTCCACACAGGAGTGAAATCATATGGTATTTGACTTTCTGTGACTGATTTATTTCACTTAGCATAATACTCTCTAGCTCCCTCCATGTCATTGCAAATGGCAAGATTCCATTCTTTCTTCTTTTAAGATTTTATTTATTTATTTGACAGAGATTGAGAGAGAGAGAGAGAGAGAGAGAGCAAGCACAATCAGGGTGAGTGGGAGAGGGAGAAGCAGGCTCCCCACCAAGCAGGGAGCCCAATGAGAAACTCGAGCCTAGGACTGTGAGATCATGACCAGAGCCAAAGGCAGATGCTTAACTGACCGAGCCACCCAGGTGTCCAAGATTTCATTCTTTTTATGGCTGTGTAATACTCCACTGTGTATATAGACCACATCTTCCTTATCCATTCATCAATCAATGGACACTTGGACTGTTTCTATAACTGCCCGGCTCAGTTGGTGGAACATGTGACTCTTGATCTCAGGGTCAGGGGTTTGTGCCCCACACTGGTATAGAGATTACTTAAAAGTCATATTTTTTAAAAAAGAGGAATGAGAATCATATATAGAGACAGATAAATAGATTATATATATAATCTATATATGACATTTACAATTTCTTATAACCCTCATTCCTTTCTAAACATCTAAGTTTTCCTCTCTTGTCATTTTACTTCAGCCTATGGTGTTTCCCTCAATATTTCTAGTTACGCAGGTAGACTGATAACAAATTTTCTTAATTTTCTGCTATATCGATGCATGTTTATTTTGCCTTTGAAAGATATTTTTACTGGATATACAAATATCTGTTAAATTTTTCCTTTCTGAATCTAAAAAATATTGTCCTAGTATCTCCTGGCTTTCAGTTTTTCTAACAGGAAATCAGCAGTTGTTTGAATCATTGTTTGCATATAAGTAATACATCATAGTATTCCCATGGAAGTTTAAAAATATATCTGCAAAGTTTTTGAGATTCTATACTTCAAAAGGTGGACCCTAATTCCCCTCCATTTTAATGTAGTCCAGATTAAAACTTGATTCTAATAAACAGAATATGGTAGAAGTGAAGCTGTGTGACTTCTAAGAGTAGATCATAAAAATGTGGTTCAGAACACATATAAAGAGCTTTCATCTGGATTTCTCTTGATCTGCCTCTCTGTCTTGCTCTAAGGGAGGGTGGGCATTATACCACATGGACACTCAAGCCGTTCTGGAAAAGGGTTCCCAAGAAGAGGAACTGAGGCCTCCTGCCCACCACCAACACCAATGCCCACCATGTGAGTGATATACCTTCTAGGTAGATCCTCCAGCTCCAATCACATCCAGCTTCAGAGGACCATAGTTTTGGTGACATTTGATTACCATGTTATGAAAGTTCTAGGTCATAACCTTAGCTGTTCTCAAATTCTTGCTCACAGAAAATGTGAGAGATGATAAACATTTATTGTTGTTTTAAGCCAAGAAATTTTGGGATACTTTGTTATAAAGCAATGGATAACTACATTTCCTAACTCAAATGTCTCTACATGTTATAGTCACTCTAATTTACCAATGCTTCAATTTACTTCTATTAAAAAAAATGTAAAATTCAAGACGCACCATAGCTGAAATAATCAATCTATGGAAGAAAATTATTAATTTTTGGTAACACCAGTCTATTTTAAAACACCATTTTGTCTTTCTCGTTTACCTCTGTAGCCTGAGCATAGTTGGTATATAAGAAGACAATAAATAAATATTGCTGAATGAATGAATGAATAAATTTACTTCTTCAGGCTCTAAGCTTCTGGAGGGCAAAAACTGTGTCTTATTCATCTTTTTTATTGTCCTCACATGGTATAATGCTTGACACTGAATAGGTCCCATTCACTGTTGAATTAAATCAAACTTAACTGAAGTTCTTGTTGAAATAAACGATCTAGAAGCAGAAGTGAAAAAATCATGGCAAAAGACTCATTTTAAACATTTGTACTGCACATTGACTAGTGCTTATTTTGAAGTCCCTATCACCAAAAAAACCCAAAAAAGCCCCCAGATTTATATACTCTGTTGGCTCCTTATAGATTTTATGGATTTTTATAATTTTCACCAGTAGAGCTGATCTTTAAGTGTTTCTAGAGAATCTTTATGAAACAATATATAATGATACACATTTGATAGTGCTCAGGTTGTAAACTATTACAAGGTGTTGAATTTGGCAAGTTAGCTGCAGAGGTCTGGTAATCTGAATTCCTTCTTATCTAGTCAAGTCTTATGCCATTTTAGTAGAGCTGGATTTTATGAGCATAGGGAGTTTGAACACTCACACAACATGTAAATTGAGCAACTACTTTCCATTCTTGAGGAGGTAGTGTATACCTAGGTGTGTCCCAGTGGTTTATAGCACAAACCAGACTTCCTAGGTGCAAATCTTTACTAGATCACTCAATCAATGTTGATCTTTGCCATATGGCTTAACCTCTGCCTTAGTTAGCCTCATCTGTAAAATGCAGAAACAAATAGTACTTACCTCACAGGAAATGTTGTGAAGATCAAACGGGTTAGTACAAAAAAAGTGCCAGGGTGCCTGGGTGGCTCAATCAGTTAAGTGACTGACCCTTGACTTCAGCTCAGGTCATCTCAGGGTTGTAGGATGAGCCCCACAACAGGCTCTGAGCTCAGTGGGGAGTCTACTTCTCTCTTTCTCCTTCTGCCCCTTCCCCACTCTTGCTCCCTCTTCTAATAAATAAATCTTTAAAAAAAGGAAAGAAAGAGAAGTACCTGGCACATAGTAGGCACTGATAAAAATTAGTCCTTATTGCCTTCAATGCCTATCATGGACCTAGAATGTTGCAGGGGACTTGTAGTTCTTAACTAAACAAACGGGTAACAAAGATACGAGTATCGTAGGTACATCTACGCCACCTTTTGGAGTGGGTAGGGGGAATTGTATTCATGAAAACACAAAAGTTTTATTTGTTTATTCCTTTTTAGAAATTCTCCGTTAGATCAAGAAGCTGCAGCTGATTATACTTACTGAAAGAGGATATATAAGTAATACTGCCAGATGATTACACCGAATTGGGAATTATAAGACAGCACACTTTGGGGTAAGAGAATTTTTTATTTTTCACTTTTAACCCCTTCATAAACGCGAAAGTGGCAGAAAGGACTCAAATATAAAAGGAGCACAGGGGCGCCTGGGTGGCTCAGTGGGTTGAAGCCTCTGCCTTCGGCTCGGGTCATGGTCTCAGGGTCCTGGGATCAAGCCCCACATCGGGCTCTCTGCTCACCAGGGGGCCTGCTTCCCATCTCTCTCTCTGCCTGCCTCTGCCTACTTGTGATCTGTCTGTCAAATAAATAAATAAATAAATAAATCTTAAAAAAAAAAAAAAAAAAGGAGCACAGAGTTTCTGAATATCAGAATGCTTTCCGCACTGTTGGGCACGGGGAAAGACCATTCTTTCTAGCTTAGAGAGACAAGCTTCCCCTATTTGACTGTGAGCAACACCTGTAGAGAGGTAAGGACCCTAATTAGACTTTAAATCCCCAACGCCTGGCACAGTGCCTAACCCAGAAGAAAGCCTGAAAAAAATATCTTAAAGGAATGGAGTATTAAATAATCAAGGCAACCGGGGCAGCCTTTGCGACAAAATATGCTACCTTTGGTCTCAAACTTTCCAAGTGTACCTCAACTTCCACCTACCTGGATAGACACAAGTCTTCCTCTTAGGAAGACACTCCAAGGAGCAAGAAAAGTGAGCCAGGGCAAATCTCTTCTCGGAGTCATGGGGACCACCTCCTTCGTTTGTTGCTAAAGATGGGAAGAGGGCCAGAGATGAGGCTGGGCGGAGTGGAGCGCCTTCCGAGAGGCTGGGCCCCAGCGGCGTCCCACTTGGCAGGGGGCCCACCGGTTCTGTTGGCTCCCCCGTCCCCGCCCCCCACCCGTTCTAACTCTCGCACTTGGACGGCAACGGTCAGCAATACGTGCCTGGAATGGGAGCCGGCGTCTCCGAGATGGGCCCCGAGGACTCCCACCGCCGCGGACAGGCAACTGCCCCCGGACCCCCCGGAGTCCCAGGCAGTGTCGGGCTGTGGCCCCCAGCCCCCCGTCCCGCGCGCGGCTCCCCCGGGGGCAGTAAGAGCGTGAACCGCCAGGAGGAGGCCCACGCCGCCCGCCCGCGGCTGGAAGACCTCAGGCGGCGGCAGGCGCGCACCTGGCAGCGGACCGTGCCGCGCGGGAGCTCCGGGCGTCCTCGGGCGGAGGCTGGGCCGGAGGCCGAGACCGAGGCCGAGGCCGAGGCGCCGCGGGACCCGCTGGGCACCGCGCACGTCGGGACCGCCCTGGCGGGGCTGCGCGCCGAGCTGGTGAGCGCGCACGCCGGCGGCGGGTCCTCGGGCACAGCGTCGCCTTTCTCCACTCCTGGGGCTCCAGGGCCGCGTGGGCCATTCGAGGACTTTCGAGGCCGCGGGGAGCTTTTCCCGGGGAGGAAGAGATGAGAGCGCACAGGGAGAGTGAGCAGAGCACCGGCCGTCGGTCTCCGGGGCCGCTCGCCGGCTCGTGCCCCGACACGGTGCTGACGCGCCTACTTCCCCAGCGGCATCTGGGAGGGAAGGGGGCTCGCAGGACCCGGGGTGCTCACACCTGCCCGGGGCGGAGTCTACTAGTGACACACCCAAGACCCCCGTAACCAACCCCTCCCCAACTTGTTCTGTATTTTTCTACCATATAGAAAGTTGCCTGTGGGGGTGGGGAGCAGGTGGAGAATTAAATTCCCAACAGATAAAGGTTCGAATCCCCGTGTTAAGACACACAGGCTCTTCTAATTCCTACTGGCCCTACGACTTTAGGAATGGTAATGAGTAACTTTGGGTTTCAGTTCACTCATATGTAAAATAAAGATAATAACCTCATAGGATTGCTGTAAGGATTGCATGAGATAATATTATATAAAGAACCTACAGCATAGGGACTATTCAATGGCTTTTATTATGAGGATAATTAAAATTACCTAAAGACTGTAACAACAACAACAACAACAACAAAAGTTTTTTCCAGAAAGGAGCCAGGGAATTTCACACATACACTGATGCTCTGTTCCTGGGCTGTAGGCCATGGTCAACATCTTGGTCAACATTTTCACCATGGTGTATGACTGGTCATGAGGAAGAGGCAGACGAGTGTGGAGGCTTTCTTTACCTTAACACCATGACTGCTAGAAGAAGCAGTTTCTGATGAAAGGCTATAACCAGATTTCGGTAGGAATCCGCACACAACCATACATATATGTCCATGTATCATGCATTAGGGTCATTGTCGTGTAAGGGACAATGATGAACAGATTCAGTTAATTTAGAGACGTTGCTATTTATGTCATTTATGCTGTTATTTGTTGTTAGGATTGGTCTTAATAGGTTGCAATCATTTCTAGGGTCGGTGAATGAATTTCAGGAGTTCCATATACTTAAAATTATATGTAAAATGAGGATAAAAAATTGTACGTAAAACGTGCATAAAGAACAATTGACCAGCTGGCGGTAAGGGTGGTGTGGAGACAGTGCCAGGAAAGGAAGCTAGAAGAGAAGGGCAGGACATAGAGAACCTTTGCCACACTGGAGGACTGAAGCTCCCTGGAGGCCTGGGCCAGGGGCTTTCTGTGCTGGTGGTTGTGTTGTTACTCTTCATTTGCTCTGTGTTCATTTGCTTTATTCTTTGCAAATTCTTACTATCAGAAAGGTGGTTCCAGGTGCTGAAGAATGAAGACAAATGTGTCAGAGGAAAACGGAAAGAAAATTTTATCCAATGACTTTACTTTGTAAACTGGGGGAGGGGAGGACCAGTATTTGCTTTTTCACTCACAAAACACCCTGGTTCATCCTGGCGTGGTTTCTGTTGATGAGGTGATGCAGGGTTTTAGGCAGAGAACAGGGTCCTCATGTATTAAACAAGACCTAATTGCAGAAATTTGCAAATACTTAATTATTCTCAACTGCATAACAAAGATTATGCAGCATTAAGTTTTGTTGGGCAGTCTTTTAGGTAAACTGCCCTAGAGATTTATTTTTTAATACATGAAGACCTTCATAAACCCCCACTGAAGGAGGGTATAAATCAGCCTTGCTGTATACCAGATTTCACTCTAGAGTGAAATTGTTAGGTTATATAAGTACATATAACTGTACATGTGCCTCTAAGGTGTCATTAAGTGTTTTTGCTCGACACGGAGACCATTTAAAATCCTAAAAACTTGAAATGACAAGTAATCAAGTAAATGGGCCCAGATCTCAAAAGCTCAGGTGGCCCTGGGCAGTTCTCCTGTAGCTCAGAAAGCTCATAAAGATAAATGATTTCATTGCAGATCACATGCCATTGCTTGAAAACAGCCTTCCATGCACAGGAATTTCTCATGTGGACAGCTTTGTGCATCAGCTCTTTTTGTTTTCATTTCAAGGCCATTTCAAAAACGATTTGTATATCTGGATTTTACCTTGTCTCATAGAAAGTCAGTTTTATGGCCAGGCCAAACAGTCAGAAATGGAGAATCAGATGACAAATACATCTTTTTTGATATCTTATTTTCCTTTCCCACAAAGTCCTTATTTTTCCTGTGCAGAGAGCTGTTTCATTTGATCTGTTATCTCAGGCTAATAAAATCCTTATTCTTTTTCTAACTTTTAGCTGGAAATGCGTTTCCAAAACCACCAGCTGGCCAGAACTTTACTGGATTTAAACAAGAAAATGCAGCAACTGAAAAAGGAGTATGAACTGGAAATTGCATCCGAATCTCAAAGCTCTGAAGATAACGTTGGGAATCTGGAACAAGGAAGTGCACACTTGAAGATCTGAACCCTAAAAACAACGCAGACAACTCCAAAAACAATTCTGATAGTAACATTATGGATGCTCTAAGATTTTAGGGGCAGTTTGTAGGCCAAAAACTTAGATGCTGTTGGGAAGTGACAGAAAGCATTTAAGAGAAGGGTGAGAGAAAATGGTGTATTATCAAGTTTTAAAGTTATATAGTCACAGTTTTGGCTGGGAAATTCAAGTGAAAAAAATGCAATGAAGAAGGCCTAAGGCTGGTTTTTAGCCTTCTATCTTGTGCTATTTCAATTTGCTGGCATTACCTGAACTTAGAATTAATTAGATTAGAATCTGTGCATGTTTTTATTTTATTTGATTATTCTTGGTTTGTCCAGTTAGCTTTCAGTGTCTCCCTCCTGCCCCCCGCCCAGTTTTTATTTGGCAATTACTTCTACCTAGACTCTAACCATACCCTTAGGGAAGAGTCTTCCAATAGGGATGCCCTGCCTCCCTTAGATATAGTCTCGCAGATCAAGACAGACTGATCAGCTTGTTCTACAAATTTTTGAAGTAGAACTAAGGGAGTGGATGAGTATTCCCTGTTGGTAGAAGCCTTGAGATTGGTAGAAGCTTTGCGATAAGGGGCTTGGAAGCTGCTGATGGCCAACATGTGAGAAAGTGCCAGCTCCAGTGGAGGAGGTGGAAACTGCCCCAGAGTGCACAAAAGTCAGGGAGAGAGCTCATCTTCCTTGTCCTTAGGGTTGAGCTGCATAAAATCCCAGTGCTTGCTGTTATCTGGATACATGAAAATATTCTAATATCCTCCCGAAGAAATCTCTTTCTGCCTAAGGTAGTTCAGTTGGATTTTTATGACTTGTACCCCAAAGATTCCTAACACAATTCCTTTGTTCAGTTTTTAGGAGTTAAGATGATTCATGTTGAATTAGAATATCTATCTTTACCCTAAAAGTACTGCCTCTGTAATGCACAAAATAAAATTAATAAGAAAATAATTGTATACCTAAGTGATATTCATAAAGGTCATTATCTGTAAAAATAAAAAATTATGTGTCCTTACCTTTTTTCTACTAGGAGTGAATTATGCAAGGCTTTTGGTACTTTCTTTCCTCTGTAAAACTGAGGTATTACTATGTTCAACCTATAGGACACTGTCAATGAGCCGTGGCTGGCATTCTACCTGGCCTCTGGATTTCTTGAGAAATTCTGCATATGAGCTCTTGACTTATAAATATACAGACTGATTTCTTGAATTATATTTGTAAAATAGATTTTCTATATGTCTCTCCCTCACAGTTATAGTAATTCTGATGAGTTGGTGGAATTCCTTGTGATCTGTTCTTTGAAAATTTGAAAAATAATCTCGTTAAAAAAAAATGCTGGGGCAGTCATTCTCAAGTACATTTTTAAAGTTAATATTTATAAATTGTTGTTCTGTGTTTATAAAATACTCAAGATGAATCATTTTATAAGCTCTGTTCCTTGACTACAGAGAAGCCAACACTGATTCGTTTTCATATGAATAATTCGATTGTAGTGATGATACGCTCTATCAGAACTCAAAAGAAACTTATAGGAGAACTTCTGTAAATGGATCCCTGTTTTTCCCCGTTTCAGATATAAAAGTGCTGATCAGTTTATTGTAAAGTTTTCAGTCGTTACTTTCCTTCCCTATCTTCTAGCGATAAGCTGTGGATCCCTATATCTTTTGGGAGTGACAGATGCAGAAACAATAAGAAACTCTTTGTTTCAAAAGCCTCTAATTTGGGGAAGCTCTAACCATTGGGACTGGCTTTGATCTTCACTGTTAATACTGAGATTCGATGAGAGCCTGATACACAGGACACTACTGTTATTCAATGTTTTTGCTCTGTTTCCCCTCATGAAGTGAATTCTGTTCTCATATGACATGCCTTGCTTTTTTTTTTTTTAAGTAGCAGAAGCCAGATTGTTTTACTATTTGTTACAGTGGCACTCAGCTATATGTTGTTCGCTTACTAAATCCTGGTCCTGCTGTGGCACATGGAAGGACAGCAGGGACACTTTTCTGGGGGATGTGGGGATGTGTCTAAAATGGCTACATTTCCTGGCTTTCCAGAGTGTTTAAATAAGCTAGAACAACAGTGTGGCATTCTAAGGAAATACGACATAGAAGGGACCAAACTGCTGCCAGTGGAGGGGAGAATGAGAAACTAATAACCTCAATTATGCAACAGGGAAGCAGTAATAGGATAAGCCAAAGAAAGTAAGATGTTCCTACCAACAGTGGGTAGAGGGGGCCCAAAAGAAACCTTATTAAGGTTTTGTTTTGTTTTCAAATGATACAATTTCTCACAGCCTTCATTATGGAGGGAAAAGCCATGTTAGCAGGAACTGGGCTTTCCCTAGATAGAGGATGATACTTGGTTAGCGCCTAACGGCAAAGAGGTGCCAAATTAATTATGACAATTACAAGCCTCGCACAGGTTGTTAGGCATTAAATGCCTTTACAGGTGGCCTGGATGAGTCCACGTTTTGTTTGGCTTGCCAGATGATGTCTGCTGGAACAGGTGCTTCTGGAGCGCTCAGTCTGGGGACAGACTGGAGTGAACCCATGATGGCTGAGTCTACACCACTGTCATCACAAGAACCCCATCTCCCCTGGTCCCTTCCCTGGCAGGGCCCGGGGCCCCGGGGCAGCCATCAGCTATGTTTATTTACCGCTATACAATCACTGCCAGAGTCCCTCCTGGCCTCGGGCCTGGCACAAGGCCCTCAGTGCCAGCTGCTTTCTCTCTCGATGCGTTCAGCGATGCCGCCCCCGCCGCCGCCCCCGCCGCCGCCATTGCGCCTGCCTCTGGGCCACGTGAGTACCGAGGAGGATTATGGGGGATTAGAGGTCTGGGTGGGTCGACACCGAGGCTTTGCCGCCCTGCCGGCCTGTGTGTCCGGAAGCCTGTTCTCGTCTCCCGGGTACCCGTGCCGGCCACTGTAACTCAGATGGCTGCGCACCCTCGCAGCAGCCTGAATTGGGACGGCTTCCCCGAGGGCCGTGTCCTTCTCGCTGCTTCCCGACGCCGGCTCCGGTGAAGGCGGAGGGTTAGGAGGCCGCCCGTCTTCCTCAGGAGGAACCGTGCCTCCGTCCTCTCCGCGCGGCCGGGGCGGGCGGAGCCCTGCGGTGTAAGGACGCTCATGACACCAGCAGTGGTGGGAGCCCCCACTCCTGTGCCCGGCGTCGTGCCGGGAGCTGCATGTGCCTTCGCTTGGTTCGTCCTCGGTGTGATGTGTAGGCAGGCAGAACCCATTTTCGGAGTCATTTGGCTTGGGGAGGGAGTCTTGGCTTCGGCACCAACTCTGTGAGCTAAAGCGAATTCTTTAGCTCTATCGGGAAAAGACGGTGGAAAGAGTCCCTGTCTTCTTTAAGCCGCGGGAGCCCAAACGGAAGAGGGCTGGGGCAGGTTGGGGAGACTGAGGGAGCCAAGGCTTTTCTGTTTCCTGGGAGTTTCTTTCATCGACTCTGTTGTACGTGACCTTCCCACCCTCGGGGACTCAGACCTCTCCTGTGCCTGCCCCTCTCTTCACAGCACCTTTGTGTCTCTCGTATCCTGCGCTGCCTGCCCTCTGTTAGGACACCGACTCTTCGTCTCCCCTGCCGATTGATAAATCGATTTGCCAGACTTGGGCGTGAGCACCACGGAGATACAAGATTAATAATAACTGCGCCTTACCAAACCCCAGATCTGCCCGGCAAACAGTGCTATGTGCAGCTTGAAACTTAATTGTCTCAAGAGCACTGTGAGTCAGAATTACTGTTTCTGCCATTTTGTAGAGGAAGGAGAATGAGTATTGAGAAGTTATACAACTTCAGGTCACTCAGCTGGCGGGCAGCTCAGGCAAGATTAGGGTGCAGGGTTGGACCTAGACCCTTTCAGAGTGATGGGGGAGACCCACGCACACATGAATAAATGCAGCAGTGTATCAGAAATGATAACAGAAGCACATATAAAGTGCGAGGGATGCTTTTTGCAAGGGACAGCCAGAGAAGGTGTCCTTGAGGACTTCGCCCCCAGCATAAACTAGCTGGGGGACCTTGGACAAATTACGCTGCCCTCGTTGGGACTCACTCTTCTCATTGAAAAGCGAGAGTGGAAGTGGCCTGTAAAACATCTCTGTAACTTAGAAACCATTCTATTCTAACCCTGCCTGTTGGAACTGGACTCTTCAATCGCTCACCCTGACTCGCCCAGACTTTCTGCTACCTGTGGAAGCCCGGTGGGTCATGGACTCCATCAGTGGCCCCGGCCATGAAGTGGACTCTCCTGGCCCCAGCCCTTGCCCTGATCACAGCCCCAGCTGTTGCAGCCTTGATGATGACAGGAAGCAATTCTTGTCACTCTGGGAAGCCTCTCTGCTCTTCTCACCCATACATGACAGCAGCCAGGGGAAATGTCACATTTGCACTTCAGAGGGAGAGAGGCACTGCTCAGACCTTTCATGTGTTAGATTCTAGAAGCAGCCTGGCAGATTACCTGCTGTGGCAGACACTACAGGCCCAGAGCAGTGTAATGTGGAGTTAGGAGTGCAGCCTCTGGAATCAGGCGATGGAGTTCGAATCTGGGCTTCTGCACTGCTTTGCTCTGTTACTGTCTCCAAGTGGAGTTTGCTTCTCTGTAAAATGGTAATGACCACACCTACCCCATGTGAAGATCTGATGAACTAATAGACATGAAGTACTTAGAATGCTCTCAAGTAGTGTCTGTTACAATAGCCTACCCAACAAACATTTTGCTCATCCTTGTCTATTGGGAAAGCCCAATTCCAAAACAGAGACTGAGAATGCCAGTTTCACTTTTCATAGGCCCTCTGGCTACAGAATCCAGTTTTGTCCAAAAAGACATAAGGGGAGGCTTGCTGGGGGGTTTCTGAGAAACGTGTGCTTTCCTTACAAAAGGAGAAATGGGAGGGAAGCTCTCTTCCTCCTTACTTCTTTTCTTGCTTAGGAACCTTGTCACCTGAGGAGGTAAAGCGGCACCTGCTGCAGCCACCTTGTGAACAATGATGGAGATAATAGGGACACTTTGAAGATGGGAAGATAGGAAGATGAAAAGCAGCGGTGTCTCTGATGGCATTGTTGAATGGCTGAGCCAACCCTCAGACTGCCTCCCTAGGGCTTTTTACCTGTGATGCAGTGACAATAATAAGATACAATTGTTTAGGGGCACCTGGATGGCTCTGTCAGTAAAGCATCTGCTTTTGGCTCAGGTCGTGTTCTCAGGGTCCTGAGAAAGAGCCCAGTGTTGGGCTCCCTGCTCAGTAGGGAATCTGCTTCTCCCTCTCCCTCTGCCCCTCCCCCCACTCATGCACACACACGCTCTCTCTCTCAAATAAATCTTTTTGAAAAAGATCCAATTTTTTTTTAAGCCACTTTTATTTGGGCATTCAGTTTCTTGCATCTGGAGCATCCTAATGGATACACTTAACAACCTCTTGGGATAAAGGTTCAGCATAATGCACTGTCTGACTGCAAGTGTGATATCACCAGAAACTAGGAGCAAAGGTCTCCAAAGACATCAACCATCTGCTTAAGTGTCTCACACATGCCTTTAGTGAAGGCCCACCTTAGGCAATAGGAGACCAATTAAGGCATATTGGGGAAGACTTGTCTGAGAGGAACCCCCTTCTGGAACCCTATGGAAGAGATTCTGGAATTCCACAAAAAAGGTTCTGACTGTTGAAAAAATCTCATTCTCACACTTGTTAAAAACAAGACAACAAGCCCCAAACTATGCTAAGGACCACATCACCAAACTGAGACGTACAGTTTCAGTGTTCCCAGAAATGCAATCTTAAACCAGTCAGTCAGAGATCGCCTGATCAGCACTATTAGGTAATCAGCCTGATAGACCCTTACCAACCCTGAAAGCAAAGTAACTTTGCAATAACCAACCCACTTTTTCTGCCCAGTATAATTTCCTTGTCCACACTCCTTTCTGCCTATAAAAGTCTTTCATTTTCTACAGCTCCTCGGAGCTCCTTTCTATTTGCTAGATTGGATTCTGCCCGATTCAAATCGATTTTTGCTCATATAAACTTTAAAAAATTTTTTTAAACTCTATTAAGGATATCCCAATGCCTATGGAACCTACTACCTATCTAATTCTGTCAGAGAAGTCATTTTAGTTTGCAGCAATTGAAAGAAGTGGGGACGAAATAATTTCTTAAAGTGTCTCGGGAGTGAACTGGCAGCAAAACATAGCCAACTGTTCATCAGCACTTAAAATTTTATATCTGGGAAGTTTAGCAAACAGGCAAAAAACAGCTTGGAACCGAGTTTCTCCATAAGTTGCTTCTCAGTTGGTATAAACTTCTACAGGATTCAGTTAGGAATTGTCATGCAAAGGAACTTCTCAGGGTTTCCAGATGGGATTGTCAGGTTGCTGGGACCATGACCAGTGTCTTTCGGAGTCTACCAGCTTTTGTGCTGACTCTGTGGTTTCCGATTTACCCCAAGCCCTTCCAGATAACCAAGTGCTTTGCAGTTTATAATCTGGGTGCTGCCACGGCCAAGAGCTCATTAAACCCACGACAACCTTGTGAGGCTGGTGTTGTTTGAGGCTCTTGAAATTCAGAGGGCAGCAAGAAAGCTTGACTGGCTGATTTTGGAAATATCACCCTCCCACTGCTTCCCACGATGTCACCCTCCCTAAGTGGGTGGTGTTACCTCCTGGCAAAAGTGCAATTTGAAAAAAACCAGGAGATTCTGCTGTGGGTCATCTCCGAGCTGAGCTTGCTCTGTGATGTCTGGTGACTTACTGATGTCTCTGGGCTTCAGTTTACTCATTTGTAAAGTGAGGAGTTGAGATCAAAATGATCTTTAAGATTCTTTGGTTTAATTATCGTCTCAAGCTAATGTTTTTAAAATCACCTTTCAATATACAATGTTGTCCACGATTCCTAAATGTGACTTAGCTTAGGTGGGGATATGAAAACACTGAGTTTTAGAGTGTCTATCGTGAACAATTAAAGAAGGGAAGGGAATAGAAAAAAAAAGATACTAAACTTAAATTCTCTGTGCCTTATAATTTTGCCTTAAGTTCAATTAACAGCATGAACCTAACGGTCCAAACGTCCTTGTTTCTCTCTCTCTTCCTCTCCCTCTCCCTCCCTCTCTTCTTTCTTCCTGTCTTTAACTTTATTGTGCCTACCGGGTGTTAGGCACTATTCTAGGTATGTCTTGCGTATCCACTTTGAAATGAACATCTCGCTGGGTGCTGAATATAGGACAATGAACGCGAAAGATGGGGTTCTCCTCCTCACGGTACTTACACTCTAGATGAAGGGGCAGATAAGTCAGTAAAATATTATAATATAAGATGATACATGCTGTGGTAGGGGAAAATTCAGAGTGCTAAGGAAGTAAGTAGCTAGGAGGCACATTTAATCCAGATGTGATGGGAGGGGGAAAGTTTCCAGAAGCATCGCCAAAAGAAGGCTGGGAAAGGAGGAGAAGGAGCAGACAGTCTTAGGTGGAAACAACTGCCCATGGAAAGTCCCAGAAGTGAGCAAAGTCATCATCTACTAAGATGAGGTGAATAAAGCTCAGTGTAATTGGAGGTTGGAAGGAAGGGGTAAGGTGGTAAGCAGCATGGCGGGAGCAGTAAGAAGAGGGCACTCTGTGATGACAGGCCTTTCACGCTCCTCTTTGGGTTTCAGACTTTATCTTTACGAATAAGGGGAGCCATTAAAGATACCCTAAAATTGAACTTTTATGATAGTAGTAGCTGCTGGAAATGATGACGTAAGTAATACATAAAAAATAATAAAGTCTTACACAAAAGAGCACTGTCAGTGCCCTAATGGTACCCCTATCCCGACCCCATACTGCCTCAAAGGAAACCACTTCAGTTCTTTCACATTCTAAATAATGTGAGTGTGCTTCTTTCTTTCTTTTATTGATTTTAGATAGAGTGAATGACCTCAAAAGATAATCTCTTATACCCACTTCTTCAAACCCCTTCACTCTCCCCAATTTTAGTATAGGGGGAAAATGACTCCTTTTTGTAGAAGTAAACAGACATAGCAGTAAGGGGCAGTGACTGGTTGCATTTAGTCACACATCAGTTTGTTTGTTTTTTTTTAAATAACTCTACAAGTTCATGAAGATAATTGGCCAAATACTTTGAGATACCATGTGTGCTCATAATTTCTGCCCACTTGTTTAGGAAGCTCAGTGGGCAGAATCTGGAAGAGTTCCACAGAAACTGAAGCAATCATATTTGAGGAATGGAGGGAAATGCAGGTTTCCACATCTTTAATTAATTTTTAATTTTTATTTTTTAAAGATTTATTTATTTATTTATTTGACAGAGACCACAAGTAGGCGGAGCGGCAGGCAGAGAAAGAGGAGGAAGCAGGCTCCCTGCTGAGCAGAGAGCCCGATGCAGGGCTCCATCCCAGGACCCTGGGATCATGTCCTGAACCAAAGGCAGAGGCCTAACCCAATGAGCTACCCAGGCGCCCCTCTTTAATGAAATTTTATAGTTAGGAAAATCTCCTTTTTGATTTTTGTCTTAAAGAATGTGGAAGATATTAATGCTTGCTTAAAGCATGTGGAAGATATTAATGTTTGCATTTTGTTGTTTTATGTTTTTGCTCTTTATGGCTTTCCTATCTTAAATAATGAATATCCCTAAGATTTCATCAATGTTCTTAGTAAAAAGTAAAGGAAAGGAGAAAGGAAAGGATGAAGGAAGGAAAGAAGGGAGGAAGAGATTGAGGGAGGGAGGGGGAGAGGGAAAGGAAGGAAGGAAAGGAAAGGAAGAAAAAAGAAAAGGGAGTGAGGGAAGGAAAGAAAGAGAGGGAGAGAGAGAGAGAAAGAGAGGAAGGAAGGAAGGAAAGAAGGAAGGAAAAAATGACAAAGTATAGTTGTTTATTCAATCCCTCATTCATTTAAGACATAGTTGAGTCTCATCTATTTATGAATAAGAAATAACTTGTTTTAAAAAGACTTAATGTCAACCTACAAAAATATACACAATGTAAAGGTGGAGAATGAGATTCGAATGAAAAATTGAGATGAAGAAAAATAAAACAGGGCCAACAGTTGACACCAGGATAAGGTCAGTACTTGAAATATTAAGTCATCATTATTTGTAAGTAATGGGCTGAATATTGAGCTGCAAGCTTTCTACCAACTAACAACAATAAAAACAAAAAGATAATCTAGTCTATTTCTGGTGTACCACTGAAAACAAATTGTTTGCAATATAGCTGTCTAGGTACTGAATAAGTTAACTCACTTTATTGGCTCGTTAACCGTAAGACAATTAGGTCCAATGAAATATGCTGGAAATGATGACTTTTGGCTTCAGGATAGTCGAACAGTAGGCCTTACAGAGCAGTAACTAAAAATAAGGACCAATTTTTTGCTTAGGCCAATTTTTGGTGACACCAGTAAAAGCCATGCCTTCTCTGTATTTAAAAAAAAATTGTTATCTTAATTCTTTTAAGTAATCTCCCTTCTGCCACCTTCTCTGTAACCCTCTTATTCTACATTGATGTCAAGATATTAACATAGATCTTACCCATCACAGCTCTTATTTTCTCTAAGCCATCACAAAACTGTTCCTAGTGATGCCTGCTCTAGTCATGGCATTACAGTCATGACATTTTATGAGAATCAATAGCCCGGGAGCAGTTTGAGTTTGTGAAGTTTAGTCAATCATTGGTTCATTTTCAAAGAACTAAAAGTTAAAGAGTCATCAACAAAAGTCACAAAAATCTCATGTTGCTCCTGACACATTTAATCACCAGATAGTAAATAGTATAACCACAGCTATGTCTTAAGGCACTACTTTTCTTGTATAACGCTATCCTGCAAAGATGTGGTTTCAGTTCATGGAAGGGAAACAGACATGCTATTTTGTGAAGGATGATTAGGTGCATTACCAGGTTAATAATTTGGCAGCAGTGTGTGGTTGTCATTTTAATGCATGAGGTAGAGTAATTTCTGATATCCCTCCCATGTATCAAGACAGAATGCAAGGACCACAGAAAAAGGTGCAAGGCTCAATCAAGGAACTTAGAATCTGGTGGGGAAGGGAGATGAGTCAGCAAAGGGTTATGATGACAATACGATGATACTAATATAGGTACAGTAGGATACCTCTATTTAGGTATTACATCAGCCCCTAAATTGGACCAGGAGTGGGAGATGTCAGGATAGTTTATTTAAAAACTTAGGAGTTTTTTTTTTTTTAAAGAGTTTGTTTATTTGACAGAGAGAGATCACAAGTAGGCAGGGAGGCAGGCAGAGATTGAGAGGAGGAAGCAGGCTCCCTGCTGAGCAGAGAGCCCGATGGGGGACTCAATCCCAGGACCCTGAGTTTATGACCTGAGCTGAAGGCAGAGGCTTAACCCACTGAGCCACGCAGGCACCCCAAAATTTAGGAGATCTTTAGGCCTAGAAGGCGAAAGCTCATTTCATGGAACAGGAATTACTTAAATTGGGCTTCATTTATTTCTCTGGAACACCGCGTCGGAAGGGAACCATGAGGCTGTCTAATATTCCCCCCTTGATTTCAGGCAGGCTTGTCGTGATACCCTTCCAGAAACATGAGAATCAAACTTACTCAAAAAAATATCTTTTTAAAAAATTGTGGTAGAATACACATAAAATTTACCATTAATGATGTTTCATACATTCACAATGTTGTGCAGTCATCCTATCCAGTTAAAAGGATATTTTCATCTCCTCAAAATGAAACCCGTACCCACTAAGAGGCCATACCTCATTTCTCCCACCCCACAGGCCCTGGCAACCATTAGTCTGTTTTCTGTATCTGTGGATTTGCCAGTTCTGGGTATTTCACATCAGTGGAATGACACAATATGTGACTTCTTTCACTTAGCATAATGACTTCGAAGTTTCATAATGACTTCATGCATGTTATAGCATATATGAACATGTGCTATATTCGTTCCTTTTATGGCTGAGTAATATTCCATTGTATGGATATACCACAATTTGTGGATCCATTCATCGGTTGATGGACACTTGGGTCTACTTTTTGGCTATTGAGAATGGTTCTACTATGAACATCTGTGTGTGAGTTTTTGTGTCAACACCCCTGTTCAGGTCCTTGGGACATGCATGCAGGAATGGATTTGCTGAGTCTCATGGTAATTTTATATTTAGCTTATTATGGAACCGCAGACTGCTGGCCATAGCAGCGGCACCATTTTACTGAACTCACTTTTAATGAGAAAAGTATTTCTTTCAAGGCTACCCTCTGTCTTGGTAATTTATTCTCTCTCCCAACTTCAAAAGATTGTGTTGAGGACTAATAATCTTGGTGAAACTGTTCAAGGCCTTCTGAAAGCAGCCTTTATATAAATTAAACATATTATGTACTCAGGCATTCATTACAGTATAGTTTGTGAGGAATTTGATAGTTCAATAAATTTACATGAAATTCGATCGGTATAGGTGTAAGCTTTTACAATCTTAGAGGACCTGGAGCTGAAAGGAGACAAATTAAGTTGAATTAGTTTGCCTCCATTTGACCTGTTTTTCCTAATGAGATATTGGAGGCATAA
The DNA here is from genome assembly GCF_963455335.1 of Martes martes. NCBI lineage: Eukaryota > Metazoa > Chordata > Mammalia > Carnivora > Mustelidae > Martes > Martes martes. The sequence continues at coordinate 22,197,154 of NC_137891.1, read as the reverse complement.
AGAAAGTGCAATCCTTCTGAAGTATGGGCACGCTGATTCCGGTTGTTAAATCCATTAATTAATTTATCTCTATTCAGAACATTCTAATGAACTGAAACCCAAGATCGCTGTTAATTCAAAGCAGAAGCAAAAGCATGGCTGAGTAGATGATGTTTGCTGCTGTTCTCGCAGACTTTAATAATGGCTTCTGAGACACAACCAAGTGAAAAACAAACTGGAACGATTTCTGGGGCTGTAGACAGTGTTTTAAAAACTCCTGTGAAGGGGGACACAGAACTCCTGTTACATATTTGGCTCACACAGTGCTTTCAGGAAGCTCATCCACTTAGCAAAATACGTAGCACCTCTCCCCAGAGCATCTGGGTTCCTGGATGTCAGACTCTGAGGAAAATCTCTTTTCCTAGACTTGAATCGACCCAGGATGTGTGTAACGGGCCACGTGTTAGCAGGAGCTCACAGCAGGCGCAGAAGCCGAGATAAGATAACAATAGCTCTATGTTCTACTTCATCAATTTCAAAATTGCCTGATGCTACACAACATCTTTCCCTAACCTACACAGGCACCTTATTGGGTAAGGTGCTTCACATACTTTACAAACTTTTTTTAAAGATTTTATTTATTTGAAAGGGAGAGAGAGACAGCAAGAGAGGGAACACAAGCAGGGGGAGTGGGAGAGGGAGAAGCAGGCATGACCTGAGCCGAAGCGCCCCTACTTAACATATTTTAACCCAGCAAACACTGAACGAGTTTCCCAAGCATGAAGTTTTTTAGTACCTACTATGTGTTATGTATTTTATATTTCTTATTTTAGATCCTTATAACAGCCATGTGAAGTAGAAGTAGAATAGTTCTTTCGTGTTCATATTAGAAATGAAGAAACAGGGTCTCCAAAGGATATGTAATTGGTAAAACTGAAATGCAAACCAAAGAATAGCTTATTCCAAACTCTGAGATCTCACTAACATGCCAGTAATCTTCTAATCAAATAAGAAAAAAAGAATAAACCTAATAATGAATATTAAAAAAATTTTAAATATGCTCCTCCAAGCCAAGATATACATCAGATTATTTAAAAGATGTATTACACCTGGCTGCCCACTACCTAGACGTCATCTGAAGTCATTCTGTTCTTTGGGATTTGACTGAGTTTGTATTCCCCGTCACTGTGAGTTCCACAGCTTCCCGGATTTTGAGGGGCTTACCTTTCACTATCTCTTTTTTTTTTTTTTAAAGATTTTATTGATTTATTTGACAGACAGAGATCACAAGTAGGCAGAGAGGCAGGCAGAGGGAGAGGGAGGCAAGCAGGTTCCCTGATGAGCAGAGAGCCCGATGCGGGGCTCGATCCCAGGACCCATCCCAGGACCCTGACATCATGACCTGAGCCTAAGGCAGAGGTTTTAACCCACGGAGCCACCTGGGCGCCCCATCCGCTGACTCTTTTTTGCTCTAAGCAGCAGCTTCTGGAATGGCTGTTTGTGGAGCTTCTCCTTCCCTTCCTTCCCAGGCTCTTTCTCTCCCCGCTTCCCCCAGCAGTGTCTGCTACCTCAGTAAAGAAAAAACACTCACTGGCTTAAGTCAATTTTGGCTTAAATAACATTTTATTCTTTTAACGTGAACTTTGAGCAGAAAAATTCCTGAATAGTTCTTGTCACTAACCAGCTCTTTACTATTATGAAGTCTCCTTATGGGAGGTTCTTCCTTAAGAATGTTTTTAATTCTCAATAAGGTGAAGTGAACTACGGGTGCCGTTGAGGGCTTGATTCAAATCCCCGAGAGCCCGTGGAGACCATGCATGCCAGAGACGGAAGGTCTGAGGTCTGGACTTTAACACCTTTACTTTACAGATGAGACCACTGTGGATCGGTCTGGGCTCTGGCTTGCTCCAGTTCAATAGCTACTTAAATAGATACGAATTTTTTCCTGGACTCCACCTTGCTATCCGTTGGCATCTCTCTACTCCCCCTTGATTGTGTTTGCCTTCCTCAGGCCTCCTCGAGGGGGCATTTGGAGCTTCCAGCCCTCCCATCTCCAAGTACATCCAGCGCTAGGGACACAGCGGTGGATAAGGCCATCACCCTGGGAATACGCTTCCCCTTAAAGACCATGCCATGAGTCTGTCCTATCTGTGAGTCCTTTTAATGATGCCCTCTTCCTCCTTCTCCAGCTTTTGTAGTCACAGGAAGCCTCTCAATCTGTCACATTTTAGGTTCTCCAGGATCAATGAATTATCAGGAGATACAGATTCTGACAAATTTGCCCTTGGGTAGCCTGTTTGATAAAATATCAATACTCCCGGGTGACATTAGATTCTTGTAACGTACTTGCCCAGTTATGGAAGAAAATTGTTGCTTGGGTGTGAAACACTGGCAGCAAAGTCCTGTCAGTGCCATGTAGGCAGTGAAGCTGAGTTGCAGAAGACACTCTGTTGCTAGCTCCCCATCTCTAACACATGCGCCGAAATACAAGGACCAAAGACTTGAATGAAATGAGTGTCTGTCCCATTCACCAAAGGGAGATTCAGGATAATCTGTAGCAATCTATTTTCATTCCTTGAATGTTTCTGTTTAGCTCCTACTTTTAAACCTTCACAGGTAATAAATAGTTGTACCTTGCCATTGTCACAAGAGAAAAGTAAAGATGTGCATTATATAAACAACCAAGACATTATCGTGACTCAAATAAAAATCCCCCAGAGCCAAGAAACGGACTTTTAAAAATGTAGAGTGAATACATTTTCAAGATTCCTCAGTCTTAAGTGGTAGTCTGATTTAAAAACACAATGAAAACCCACTAAAACCTTGGTGGCTCCCACTTAGCTTATATTGAAAAAGGACATGGGAGAGAAGAGAAGAGGTAATGAAAAGTTAGCATAAGAAATGGAAGAAAAACCAAATATCTTTTCCATATTATTTTTAAATTGCCTGGGGAATTAATTTAATTTACACTACTCTATACTCCATGAAGCAAGTTGTCCAATCATACATTTTTCTCCATGTTGCCATGGAGACGGTCCACTTGGGACATTGATAGTTAACAAGACTGTGATACTTTCCGATTTCTATGTTGGTCAAGCGACATTTCACTTGTATAACTTTGAACCATCAAGTTCAATTGGATTTTATAATCTTCAAAGGGTAATACTTTGTGTTTCAGTATTCAGAGGGGGAAGGAGTATATACCCAAATAAATGAGATCCCGTAAAAGAAAATGATTAATATTGATGAAACATACAGTGGTTTTCTCATGGTGACATATAGGTTTACAAAGCATAACCAGGTAAAGTTGGAAGCGATAGTTCTTTCTAAACAGCGTAACTTATATTTGTAGTTTTTCAGGTTGGTAAGGAGAATATCAGCTGTGACGCATTCACAATTTAGGGGTCCTTCCAGCTCAGGCTGGGGATTCTGAGTTTTCAAACTCCAGTGTCACAAACTCTCCCTAGGTAATACAGGTTTTCTGAGGTCTTCTGTCTCCTGGAAGAGGATGTGACATGCTATCAAGAAAGACTTGTGCTTTGAAATCACACAGATAGATAGGGGTTGGAGATGGCTTTGCAATACCAATGCTTTGATTTTTTGTCAAGCCACTTAAGCTGAGATCTGTTTTTCCCTTTACAGAATGAGGGTCATGATATTTTCCTAATAAAACATGTGAAGATTCTTGGTTTACCCAGTTTACCCACTAGCGGCCTTTGTGAATTCTGTAGAACAATGTGTTATACTTGTAAGATCAGAGAATTCGTTTCAGCTCCTATCAGCACTAAGGAGATGCTTACTGTATTAACCAGCTGTGGCACAGTAACAAGTAAGCCCCAAATCTCAGGGGATTAAGATAACAAACATTTATTCTAGTCCCTGTTACATGTCAACAGCTGAAATTTCGATGGAGTGACATCTATGTAGGACCTGTTTTATTTATAGCGGAGAGAGAGAGAAAGAGGGAGAGAGGGAAGAAAGCTTGAGAGAGAGAGAGAGAGAGAGGTTGAGGACTGACATTTGTAGGAAATACCTGATGGTTCTTTAAGCTTCTGTGGGAAATTGACAGACTGATATTCCATTGACGAAAGTCATGTGACGAACACTGCCATTACTGGGGAATGGGAAAGGGAGGGATACTTCTCCCCCAAAGGCATGAAATCTCATGGCAATGAATGAGTACATTTAATTCTCTTGTAGAAAGACGGAGTGAATAGTTGGAAACAATAATATAATCTACCGTAATAACTATTGCTATAGTCCGAGAGGCTGCACTGGATGGTCGGTAAAAGCATAGACTCTAAGCCTGGGTTCCTATCTTACCTCCGGTGTTATTTGCTATAAGAACTTAAACGGTTAGTTAACCTTTCTGTGCTTGTTTGCTCAGTTGGAAAATTGGGATACTATTATCTACCATCTCTCACAGGATTAGTAAGAAATGAAATGAGGTCGTGTGTGTGTATATATATTTACTTAGAACAAAAGTTGACACACATAATAAGTACTCTGTTAGCTGTTATTACTGTCCCTGGTTACATTGAGGGGATGGTAAATTTGTAGAGGTATTACCTGTAGAAAACACAAATCAAATTAAAGTAGCTGTGGTGGGGGAATGGTATCCAAATGTCCCACTCTCTCCGTCAACTGACCTTCTCTACATGGTTCCATATCACCTCCTTCTCTTGTCCTACAATCATCAGTCTTTGGAGAGGGACTGGCAGGTAAGGCAGGAGGAGGATAGGATGGCTCACATTATGGCACAAGCCACTGACTTCATTTTCTTGGTTTGAGACCTTTGATGATATTTCCATTTTCAACAGCTTTTAGGCAAAGCAGTTTGTCTTTCTGGAATATTTTTCTATGTTTTCAAAGCATGAAATTCAGAAAGATATTGGTTTCTGGTAATGAACATTAGTCCTTCTTTCCCCCATGTGCTTGTTTCCTTAGACAATGAGCGTTGCATCCTTGCACTACTTTTGTACTCTATTCTGAGGAATAGTCAAATAGGCAATTTCCCAAATAGTATTATGCACTTGTATATGCAATAGTAATATGTACATGGCCTCACCACCATAATGATGGCAGTTCTATAGTGCAAACTGTGTGTGGTTTACTTCCTCTATCTGTATCCCAGATTCTGCTGGAAATTTTAGCCTTGATTTCCTTTGAATAAATAGCACCTCTGAAATTTACCAGGTAAGAAAAGGTATCTGTAAGCTGAGATATTCATGTAAACAAATGTTTAAACTAAAACAATCTTTCCTACCTTAAGGCTTGCAGCCTAGTGAAAAACTAGCTCAAATCCCATAACTGCTCATTTCAGATATAGGGAAAGCACTGTTGAGTGAGAAAAGAAACACCTCCACAATTCCTCTTCTGAAAATTTTTTACTTTCTCCTCCTTCCCATGAAACATGCCTAATGATGCATTTATACCTCATCTTCTACTCATGAGAAATATTATGCAACATTCTTCCTACTCCTGGTGGCATGTGATTCAGGAGTCTGGGGGAACAATTTATGAATTTGCTGCAAAGGCTGTCCAGGGACCAGGCTTTAATTAGAGGTCCGGGACCTGATTTCTGCAGGCCTACCACCGAATAAGTGAAGGGGAGTCTGTGAACTCTTGTTGACTTGAGCCAGGGAAGTGAATCAACAGGTATGACCCCAGCCATGGAAGGTTAAGGGGCTCCTGTTTTGGAGTTGGTTAAGATGGTCAGGACTACCAGGAAAACAAAGTCAACCATGCACTCTTTTCTCATTGTAGACTTCCCACTTTCAGCAGACCTGAGCTCCCTGGAGAAGACACTTCAACTTTTTTTTTTTTTTTTAAGATTTTTATTTATTTATTTGACAGAGAGAGATCACAGTAGACAGAGAGGCAGGCAGAGAGAGAGAGAGGGAAGCAGGCTCCCTGCTGAGCAGAGAGCCCGATGCGGGACTCGATCCCAAGACCCTGAGATCATGACCTGAGCCAAAGGCAGTGGCTTAACCCACTGAGCCACGTAGGCGCCCCGACACTTCAACTTTTAATGGATGTTTGAGTTTTCATTATTACACTTAATTAGAGATAGGAATTAGTGAACTGAGACTATTTGGAGGACCCAAGTGACCAGCAGACTTTTCAATATTTGCGAGTGACCACAAAATCATAGGACCACCCCTAGATGTCACCCATGTTGTCAGAGAAGAGCCGCTCCCTACAGCTGGTATTCAGATGCTGGCATAGGATAAACAATACCTTGTTTTCTATTTTGGCCTGTACAGGGACCACTCATTGTTCACAGGTTTTCCATCCCAACTGTTTTTCTTACTAGTAATAGGCCCCCTGATTTTGAGCTGGTCACACGGATGCCCACTAGTGGCATTCTCCAGCTGTAATTGTAAGTCAGCATGGCCATATAACTGTTTGGACAAATGAGTGTGGGAACAAGGGCTCTCTGGAGCTTCTTGGTCACTGTCTTAAAAACAATCTGTTTTATTTAAACCTACTTAATGGATAGGAAATGGCAAGGAATGAAACAATATGGATAGAAGAGGTAGGCTACCAACATTTGACTGCTTAGCTCTGGGACAGTATATTGTAAGAAAAATGAACCATATTTATTTAAGACACTGTGTATTTTGGTATCTTTGCTGTAAGGCTTTACCTGTACCCTGTTTACTATGGAAATGAGTATCTGAAATTATGCTGCTGCCCTAACAAAAACCTAAAATAATGTGGCCCATCTTAGTGGTTGGGTAGAAAGTGACCAAGAAACAAACCAAGGCGGGAAGTCTCGTGATCCTCTTCTAATGCCTTGGGAATATGTTTTGTAAAACTGTCCCCTGCAATTTAGGGAAGTGATTTGAAAAAGGTTGACTCTGTGTATGGACTGCTTCTTGCTACTTGTAGCAAGATTCTGAAAGAAAGAAAATAACCCAGGGAAGAACTGGCCAATTTGTTAGTGCAGAAGAGAGGAAAAGGAGCTGGGCTAATGTAAACTTTCTCTGCCTAGATGGAAGGCCTCGAAATGTGTGGCCTGCAAGTTTAGAAAAGTCAACTTTATCCATACCCAAAAGAGCGGGAGATAAGATTCACTTACAGCCTTTCTCCAGGGTGTCCCCTTGAGAACGTTCAGCTAGTGGGAGGGAGTTACGGTCTCCGGAATCTGGCTTTCAGCTAGTTGTTGAAATAAAGGGGAGGAAGACGGGCTGAGCTAGTTATAGAGAACAGGGAGGGGCAGGCGTAGGAAGGTTCTGCAGAAGAAATTTGGGTGTGATGACTTCTACATGGAACCAACTGGTAGATATTTAATAACCAGTTCTATGTTTAGAAATGCCTTGATTTTTAGTGTCTGCTGATTTTCATGGGGTGAATACTCCTGCCATGGTCTTTTTTTTTTTTTTAAGATTTTATTTGTTTATTTGACAGAGTGAGAGAGATCACAAGTAGGCAGAGAGGCAGTTAGAGAGAGGGGAGGGGAAGCAGGCTCCCTGCTGAGCAGAGAGCCCAATGCAGGGCTTGATCCCAGGACCCTGAGATCATGACCTGAGCCGAAGGCAGAAACTTAACCCACTGAGCCACCCAAGCGCCCCGCCATGGTCTATTTTAAGTTACCCCTACAATGTCACTGACGATGTGGACTTGGGGTGAGATATGCACAGTATATCCTTGCAAGCTGGCATGAGCCAGACCCAGCACAGCCCTGCATGGAACTTACTGGGGAAAAAAAAAAAAAAAGAGGCAGGTAGCTTTCTGAGTTTTGGGAGCAGTTGCGTCACCCAAAAAACCACAAGAGTGGTTTACAAAGGCCTGTGCATTTTCTGATCCCTAAATTGTCATTCGGGCTCTCAAACTGCAAAAGCAGGAGATGAATCACCGTGTTGAACCTCTTCTCCAACATCTTCAGGTGGGGCCACAGAAGGTAACGGTTAAGCTAGAGTAAAGCTAGGGTCTTTCTGAGAGTAAAGCTAGGGTCACAGAGCAGTAGACTGGGGAGCCGTTTCCAGAGAGCACAATCTAGCTTACCCACTCCCTGCCAGAGCAGGAGGTCGTCACAGCTCCTGTTTTTAGCCGAGTGTTATCGGGGCTGAACAACAATGACAACAACTCCACAGTGCTCCCCATTCTTTCCTTTTCTAAATGGGAGTTTCCACAGGGAACATGCCGCTCCTGCTCTAACACTGTCCACTGGATCTGGAAAGTGGGGAGGTGCGAACTCCTCTGTCTACTCGTGTTCAAGTCACTGGCCCATCATAAGTCAACCCCAGACCCGAGGCAGATGACTATACATCACCTAGAGATTCTGGGGATTGGGCTGGCTACAGTAACTGGACAGAATCTAGATTTATTTCCTTAGGAGAAAGAAAGGGTATTCTGTGACTTGGAAGAAGGATGATCATAGCTACTTTGGTGGCCAGCAAAGCAGAATGTGGGGAAGGCATCGCTAACTGTTTCTCAGCAGCCAGTCTCCCTGCCTACCTTTTAGTGATAACCCCCCCTGGGGTTCAGTCGGACCTGTGGACTGATGTGCATGCCAGTGGCCCCGCAGTGCCATTTTGGACTTCTGAGAATTCTCCCTATGTTTTTGCGACGTAAATCAGAAACGACCCCTCCTGAAGGAGACTAATGGTCCTTTTCTTTTTTTTAAAGATTTTATTTATTTATCTGACAGAGACCATAAGTAGGCAGAGAGGCAGGCTGAGAGAGGGGGAAGCAGGCTCCCTGCTGAGCAGAGAGCCCAATGCAGGGCTTGATCCCAGGACCCTGGGATCACAACCTGAGCTGAAGACAGAGGCTTTAACCCACTGAGCCACCCAGGCACCCACTAATGATCCTTTTCTTAAGCAATCAAATAATTCCTTCCGAATCTTGCCCTATAGAGGCAAAGGTCCTCCTTTTATATTAGATCTACCCTTGCTGTTGAGTACTGGGCTCTCTTTAGCCAGGCAAGAAATAAACTCAGCTTAGTTTTTTTTCAGCTCTGCTGGTTGTATTATTTTTAATCTGCCTATCCTGAAAGATAAGCTGTTTGCTATGAATCTTCTCTGTCTTCCTTTCTGCTTGATAGGAAATGGCTTCTATTTGAAGAACCTTGGAGTCTGTAAGTTGAGAGTGGCAGAGCTATCCTGCCGGCTTTGGGCTGTCTCCCTCTGCGCTGTCCTGAATGAGAAACATAACCTTCTCATTTAAGCCACTGTATTTTGGTCATTTTTTAATGCCAGTGGAACCTATACTCTAGCTCTCCAACATGGAAGTCCAAGTCTTTTGGTACTCTGGTGACATGTAAAGTCGGCACAGTGGCTTGCATTCTGTACGTTGTCAGTGTTCGCTGGTATTAACAATAAACGTGCCTGTTGTCTGACAAATGGGGAATAGGTACTTAAAATCTGTATTATCATTAAGGATTTGTTTGGGAGGGTGGGAGAGAGTTCTGAACATTTGCATAATTTAACAAAAAAGTAAAAGAAATGAATAGAAGGGCATCAGTCACGAAGCACTAACATTTGTTTTGAGTATGCACTGTGCCTGATGCTTTACAAAGCATCTTCTTAGCGGGCTCCTGATCTAAATGAGATGATCAGTAGTGCTGCAAACCAAGGATAAAAATGTGGGTAAGCCTGGCAGGTGGCAAGTGTTGTTTGTTCTTTTTTTTTTTAAGATGTTTTCATACAAATTTACACCTAATCTTCATTGGATCTTTCACAAAGGATGTTTTTAGTCTTAATATAATTTGTCATTTTTTATCATTTATCAGTCTCTTCAATTTATCTTCTTTTTTGTTTGTTTTTTGAAATCTATTCTTGGTATTAACTCTAAAAACCCTTCACCCAGCCCTAAACAGTACCTTTTAACGTTTTTTTTTTTTTTCACTTGGTTTTAAAATTTTAAAATAGATTTACATGGTCAAATCTGTTTTCTTTTCATTTATGGTTTCTGGGCTTATGGATTGCTTAGAAAAGCCTTCTCCACCCCAAAATTATAAAGTTAACCCATGTTTTAGACAGAAGTTTTTCTTAACTCATTTGTTTTTAATTTATAAAAGTAACGCATGCCCATTAAAAAATTTCAAATGTAGGGGCACCTAGGTGGCTCAGTCTGTTAAGCGTCTGCCTTTGGGTCAGGTCATGATCCCATGATCCAGCCACCAGCCACGCAGGGCTCCTTGCTCAGTAGGGAGTCTGCTTCTCCTTCTCCCTCTACTCCTCCCCCCACTTGTGCTTTTTCTTTCTCTATCAAATAAAGAAATAAAAACTTAAAAAATTTCAGATACAAAAAGGTAAAATTAGAAGACAAAATGGCCTTTACTACTGTCCGTCTTATTTCCTAAGATAGCCATTGTCATTTTTTTCTTGTACATCTTTCTAGAATTTCCCTAAACACATAAAAGCACACACACACACACAATTATCTTTTTTTTTAACTCAAAGGGGATTATAGTGTACGTACTGTTTCATAACAATATTTTCCACTTGATGTATCTCTCTGCACCAGTACATAAAGATCGTTCTCATTATTTTTAACAGCTGCAGGGATAAACCATAATTTATATAATCTTTCTCCTAATAACAGACAATTACATTGTTTATGGGAGTTTTATTTGCCATGCTAAATAATGCTGCAATAAATTTTCTTGTACATATAATTGTATAAGTATTTATGGAGAATAAACTCGTGTATGTAAAATTCTTACATTACAGGGTATGTGCCTTGAAAATTTTGATGGTATTGGCCAATTGTTCTTTAAAAATGGAGCATTGGGGCACCTGGGTGGCTCAGTCGGTTAAGTGTTCGGCTCTTGGTTTTGACTCAGGTCATGATCTCTTGGGTTGTGAGACTGGGCTCAATGCCCATCCAGGAGTCTGCTTGAAGATTCTCTCCCTCTGTTCTCCCCACACTCACACTCTCACCCTCTCTCACACTCTCCACCTCTCTCTCTCTCAAATAAACAATTTAATCTTTACAAAACAGAAATAAAAATGGATCATCAAAATATAGGGATGCCTGGGTAGTGCAGTCAGTTGAGCGGCTGCCTTCGGCTTGGGTCATGATCCCAGCATCCTGGGATCGAGTCCCACATTGAGCTCCTTGCTCAGTGGGGAGCCTGCTTCTCCCTCTTCCTCTGCCTGCCACTCTGCCTACCAGTGCTCTCTCTGTCTCTCTGACAAATAAGTAAATAAAATCTTTAAAAATATATATATATTCCTGCCAACAATGTATGGAAGTGCTGATTTCCCAATATCCTCACCTACTCTGGAAATTACCCAATTTTTTTTCTCTGCCTATCTGAAATATAAGAAATGCTCTCTGGTTTTTCTTTTTCTTTTCTTTCTTTCTTTCTTTCTTTTTTTTTTTTTTAAAGATTTTATTTATTTGACAGAAAGAGAGATCATAAGTAGGCAGAGAGGCAAGCAGAGAGAGAGGGGGAAGCCAGCTCCCCGCTGAACAGAGAGCTCGATGTGGGGCTCGATCCCAGGACCCTGAGATCATGACCCGGGCGGAAGGCAGAGGCTTAACCCACTGAGCCCACCCAGGCACCCTGAGCTCTCTGGTTTTTCTGACTTCTAAATAGATTTAAGAGATGGTGAGTGTGTGTGTGTGTGTATGTGTGTGTGTGTGTATAGGATTGTTAAAGAAGACAGTTTTATATGTAACTCTGTAAAATTCAAATTCTTTGGAATATGTGATGACCAAGGTCTTATAAAATAAAGGAAAGGATTCACTTCTAAAGCCAACTGAGATGCGTTTTACACTCTGGAGAGCCAGGAACTTTCTACTTTTTTGTGCTATGAGGGAGATGATGAGATTTGTCAGTCATCATCAAGAGGAAACATCCCATCCCCCACATAGTTCCAGAAGTCTGAATGTATCATCTAGTAGTTGCAGAGTGAGGGAAGATTGCAAACAGAGGAATATCCAATAAATAGTTTCTTCTTAGTCTTTGTCATGGTTTAGTCACCTACTTATCCATCCACTCATTTGTTTATTTAAGGACTATTTATTCACCATCTAGTTGGCATAGGGTTAGGGCACTGGGCATATGAGGACTGTTGTCCACTGACCCACAGTTTGATGTGGGGGTGAAGAGGGGCCAGAGGAAATGAGTCCCCACATCATCCTGTAAGAGCCTCCAAAAATTCCTGCACAGGGAGTTAGGCCAAGACAGAGGAGGACAAGCTTAAATCCCATCCTCATGGGCAGATGATTAGATATAAAGGGCAATTCTACTTATTGAGCATTTAAGAAGCTGGATCGAAAACTTAATTAAAATTCAAATTAAGAGCTGAATCAAAACACTTAATTTCCATTGATGATCTGCAGTGGGAATCAATCACCAAGTCAGCAGATAGGCCTAAAAACAAACAAAATTAGCAGATCATTTTGCGTGGTGTTCAAAAAGAATTAACCAGTCATACCCCAGTCGGGAAAGTTGCATAACAAACAGCGACTGCCTTCTCAGCCATCAGCGAACACAGTGCAAGCCCTAGGAGAGGGCAGGGCAGGTACAAGGGTTTTATAAACAGATGGAGGGTGTAAGGGGGATTTTCACTATGACTTGTAAGGCAGGTCCTTATGAATGAACATTTTCTTTTTTCTTTTTCTTTTTTATTTTTAGAGAGAGCGTGCATGTGCAAATGGTGGGGGGGGGCAGTGGGGCGAGGGGCAGAGGGAGAGAGAGAATCTTAAGCAGTGTGCAGCTTGACATGGGGCTGGATCTCCCAACCTGAGATCATGTCCTGAGTCGAAATCGAGTCAGAGGCTTAACGAACTGAGCCACCCAGGCACCCCTGAGCATTTTCTCTTTTTAAAGAGACTGGTTATGGGGTGCCTGGGTGGCTCAGTGGGTTAAGCCACTGCCTTCGGTTCAGGTCATGATCCAGGGTCCTGGGATCGAGCCCTGCATTGGGCTCTCTGCTCAGCAGGGAGCCTGCTTCCATTCCTCTCTCTCTGCCTGCCTCTCTGCCTACTTGTGATCTGTCATGTAAATAAAATAAAAATCTTAAAAAAAAATAAAAATAAAAAGACTGGTTATGATGGAGACAAAGTGTAGACCTGACAAAAACCAAACTGCTCCGCTCCATATATCTTTATTCTTCTTACTTTACCACCTTTCACTGTCTAAGGAGAGAGGATAAGGTGATAGATCACACAGTCTTTTACACATCTATATCATCACTATGTAGTCTTTGTATGTGAAAACACATCTCTGAGTAAAGACCCAATATGATATCCCACCGACAGTAGCACATTGGTGAAGGAGCAAAATCAGTTCTTTGAGTTAGTAACAGGATAAGTATTGTCCCTGTTGGAGGACCCAGCTTCCATTCATGTCATGGTATATAGGATGTCTTCTGTAGGATATCTTTCTGGAAGGCTCTGTGAAGAACAGGTGATTAAGATAAACATCTTCTAGGTTGGAGCCAGAAAAATAATTTCCATACCTATGAAGTCTCTGCATCCCATTTTCAAGTCAATACCAGTGAGAAGTTCCATTAGCCGTTTGATTACCATCAGATCCAAGCATCTCACCACCATATACCAAAAGAAGAAGAGGAAGAAGAATGAGAAGGAGGAGGAGGAGGAGGAGAAGGAAATTCCATTGTCTGTGAGCTAGGTAAAAATTATCTAATATTTTTATTTATTTAAATTTTTAAAACTTTTTTTTTTGATGGGTGTTCTCTTTTCTGTACACTTAAATGGAGCTATCCCCATCTAACACTTTACTAAGTTGGGGCTCAGGTCTATGTGCTAGACTTACACCCCAGGACATGTTCCTCATGACTGGGGTCTTTCTATCCCCTGCCTGACCCCACCAACTCTCTGCCGTGCTCACTTTTATTCTGACAAATTCGTCCATGAAAATGTGATGATGGGTGATCTCGATGGTAACACATTCAAGGGGCATTCTGGAGGCAAAACTGTAATTCAGAGGAGCTCATGGAAAGTGACTAAAAGATATTTTAGTGTACTTTTCTTTTTTAATACTGTTATTTTACACAATCAACTGGCAGGGTGAGTACTATGAAGTGTGGGTCTTTATCTTGATTCTTCCTTCAATACATTACCCAGGTCTCCTGTGCCATTTTGCACAGGCAGTGTCCTTTCCTCTCCTTACACCAAATCTCCTCCAGTGTGTGTCATGGAACCTCTGGCTTTGGAGCCTTCCCCCAAGCTCTTCCTTCTCCGGAGTGATGGTCTGTTTCCATTCGTATAGTTATCTCTTATTCATCCTTTAGAACTTAGCTGAAGAGTCACTCCTCTAGGAAGCTTGCTAGAATTTTTGCCTTTCTTGACCATAAATTCTTTTTTTAGATGATTTTCATCTGTGCTTCCTTAGCATCTTGTGCAGGCACCTCTCAGAACACTTGTCAAAGACCATGCTTGCAATTTTGTTCATCCAGTGCAGAGAAAGCTCTAATTAAAAGTAATTATTGATATTATTGTTGCTATTGTTAGTGCACTACAATCCCCAGCCTCTAATGAAGCCACTGGCATATACTTGGAATTTGATAAATATTTGTAGAATGACTGGATAAGCCCAAATTTGCATTGGGAACTAAACTTGCCTTTTGTACTGCTTTCTTTGGATTATCTCAGAGGAAAGTGATCCCCATCCTTCTAATGCTTGTAATACCCTCTCCCATTCATACAGATTTTTCATTGAGTTTATGCAGATGTCTCCTTTTGTAGAGTATAAATTCTTTGAGGGCAGCAGCACTATGCTATGAAACTCTGTGTCTTCTTCAGAGGCTACCACAAGTCACTGAATGAGGCACATCTTCAAAAAATCTTTTGACTGCATTAAAAAATGGATAACAAGCATGGTTACCTTTGTTGATTTCCTAGAATAATAGTATATTTTTGCTGGATTAAACACGGAAGAGGGGATGGATAAAGATACCCAAGTAACTCTGAGTGTTCTGTGCAATTCTAGCTTCTCAAGAAAAATCATTGAATAGTGCTAAAATATGTGCTGCAGCATGATGGTAAATTTTGTGGCAGTGTTCTTCACTGCAGGAAGCAAAAGAAGAAGTGGTGTTAGGCTTCTGTTGACACATCTCCTACCAGCACAATTAACAAATGAAAGAGCTCCGAAGCTACATCGGATAGAATTAGAAAAGATTCCTTGATTGTTTAGTGATGTCTGTCACCGAGAATGGAGATGGCATGTTCATGGATTTAACCATTTCAGGACTATGCATCCACCTAGTCATTCAACTAAGTAGCAAGAACTGAACACTAATTTCTAATTCCTGAGGTTAATACTATGATGTTTAGGTTTTTATTCTATTGGGTTCTGTAATAAGAAATACTATAAATTAGTTTTGGGGTTGTTACAAAACACTGAGTGAAAGGGGTGGGCTTTTTTTTTTTTCAAGATTTTATTTATTTGACAGACAGAGATCACAAATAGGCAGAGAGGCAGGCAGAGAGAGAGGAAGAAGCAGGCCCCCGCTGAACAGAGAGCTGGATGTGGGGCTTGATTCCAGGACCCTGGGATCCTGACCTGAGCCGAAGGCAGAGGCTTAACCCACTGAGCCACCCAGGCGCCGCAAAAGGTGGGCTTTTTGTTTGTTTTTTGTTCTTTCATGCTTATTCCTGAGATCTAGGTTTTGAAAATGTTTCTTGTTTAAGGAGGTAGAGCCCAATTTCTCCCATTCCCCTTGAAGATGGCTTCCAAAGATAGCATGAGGAGAGGGAAACTGGCCAGCTCTCCCTAACCAACTGCTCAGGGTGAACATCCTGTCATAAGTCATGTTGATATGTGATATGGGCACTTCGTATTCCTCCCCAAACCCTGTAACTCCAAGTTTCATCACGAGAAACCTCAGCCAAACGAAGATTAAGGGGCATTCTACAACTTCTCTGACTAATAGTCCTCAAAACTGTTGAAGTCATGCAAAACAAGGAAAGAGTGAGAAACTGTCTGTGCCAAGAGAAGTCCTAGGTGACATGACAGCTAAATGCAGTGTGGCATCCTGAGACAGAAAAGGAATGTCACTGGAAAGCTGGTAAAATAAAATAAAGTCTGAGGTTTAGTTAATGGCAATGAACCCGTGTTGGCTTCTTGGTTTGGACAAATGGTTCGTGACAAGGTGAGATGTTAACATTAAGGCAAGCACGGGGAGGGATTCCCCCAGTGAGGAGATTTTTGTTATCTCTGCAACTTTTCTGTGTATCTATACCCACTCAAAAGTAAAAAGTCTGGGGGCGCCTGGGTGGCTCAGTGGGTTAGAGCCTCTGCCTTCAGCTCAGGTCATGATCCCAGGGTCCTGGGATCAAGCCCCACATCGGGCTCTCTGCCCATTGGGGAGCCTGCTTCCTCCTCTCTCTCTCTCTCTGCCTGCCTCTCTGCCTACTTGTGATCTCTGTCTGTCAAATAAATAAAATTAAAAAATAAAATAAAATAAAATAAAAAGTCTGTTTAAAAATCAACAACTACACAAAATTTGTTAGTGAGGTGTGTGTGTTCTTGTCCGCTGTGTGTGTGCACGTTAAAAATTTCTTCAAATACTATAGATCGGAGGTCTAGGCTTCAGAATACTTCAGTTGAGGAGAATTTTGTGAGGTGAGTGCCCTGGGGACTTGTTTGGTTAATACACATTGTCCTATTTTTGAGTCTTCCGTATGGAGTCTAACCTTATGGCAGTTAGAATTTTTCTCCCTCCTTTTCTCTTTATAAATAAAGTGTGGGAATAGGCAGCATTTCCTTTCACTTCCTCTACTTTCACATACGAGTTCCACTATCTTCTATCAGGAATCTATCCTTTTTTGATGGCTGCCTGCATTTTCGTATGATAATCCAAACTACTTTACTTTCTATTTTCTTCCAATTTACTTGCAGAACTCAGACACGTTTTTACCATTCATGACATCAGTTGTGAATCTTAATCTTTAAACCAAAGAAAAGATCTGGCTTAACAATAGATATGTAAATTTGGCCCGTTTATCTTTTAGTTTCCCTGTTGATAATAGTTGGTACACATTCATAATATTGAAGTTTAAATTACTTTTCCTTGACTAGAAAAATATCTTCCCTCTGATTTATAGTCAGAAGGAATCAGGCAAGGGTCTACTGCTAATGTGGAAAGAGGATAACAGGGGAGCCACGTTTGAGGATGCTTATCAAGGTCCGTTTAATTCCACAGTATGTGTCTTGTGGCCCTGAGGACTGGCAGGGCGGGCTCTCCAACCTGGAATCACATCCTGTTCTTCAACAGCTATAAAATTAACTTAAAATTGATGGTTCTGGCAAATACTTCTGGCTCTTTATGTGTTCGTTATTAACTAAGAATATTTCACTGGCGAGATTTATTTGACTAAAATGCATTGAAATTACTTGCATCAATGAACTATATTATACGTGAAACTCGGTATAAATTATGTAGGAGGGGATTCAAAATAACAAGGCGACAAAGCTTAGAAAAACCAGTCACGCCATCTCTTCCCTTCATTTGATTTTAGCTTCTTTGAACTCTCGGGCCAGAACTTGAAAATGGTTCTGGTGGAAAGTCAAAATGAAAATGCAAACGAGGGATTTTTGCAGTGACAGGGTAACTTGTATCTGACTAACCCTTCTGATGAGAACAACTATTAAAGCTGAATGAAAGCACAAAACAAAGCAAAAAGCTAATGTCTGAAAGTACTGGAAAGCAACCAGGGTGACCAGAAGTATGGGACCGAGATTCAGGACAGAAAGAACATACATCAAAAGTCCTAAGTTTGTCATGATTTTATCCCCTAAGAGCATTTGCTTAAATGCTATACGAGGCTTAGAATCTAAGAAAGGGTGGTGTCCTGGAGCCTGTGGGAGTCTCGAGGATGGGGAAGACAAAAATGGGAGAGCAGGATGACCGAGGCAGTCACAAAAATGTGAGTGAGCATGAGAGTTTGTATGCGGTTTCCCCATGAAGGGTCCATTAGTTTACAAAGGGCTGCACATGTGGGACAAGAAGCTTAGAAACTAAGCAGAGAGGAGGCTAAGAGGCTACCACCTAAGGGGAGGAGACTTCTTTTTTATGGTATTGGACTTACCTTATTGTTCTAAACCGATATAAGAGATGGACAGAATATGCAAAATAACAATTTGCAGCCGTTGGACAGCAACCGGCACAGAGCTTTAATCCTTAAGAGGAGGAAAGCATGAGACGTGATGTCCACATTCCTAGTGCTTTCTCTCTTGATGGTAAGTTTCCAATTTTCAGAGCAAGAAAATGGAGACTAAGCAGAGAATTGTGGTTTTGCTAAGTGAAGGACACAGAGATGGAAATTTTAGACTGCCAAGGTATCTGGGATTTGGGTGCAGGGTCCCAGAGAAAAAGCAACCAAATTATTAGGGGAAAAGTTCCCCAACTCTGAGTAAATAATCCCCTTGAATCTTTGGCCTAAACGATTCCTAAGCTACCAGCCAGTGTACCGCTCCGAGAGCCTTCGCAGAGAACAGCTGTGAGGTTTAAGGGCTGAGCAAGGGTTTTAGAGGCTGCAAAGTGCTGGAGAGACAGTTTGGAGTAAAAATCCAGACAGAGGGGAGAAACCTTAGAAACACCTTGGAATTCACATGGGACAGCAGAAAGGCCACGCTTTAGCAGTAAGGACAAGGCTCTATGAATGTGGGCGAAATGAAAACCCAAGACTCACATTCGTACAACCTAAAATGAAGTCTTAATGAGAGTAAGGTGATTTACTTGTAATTTAACTACCAGAACAAACTTAACATGCTTGAGATGAACATAGCAGAGAGCATCTACAATGCCTAAAAAATTACTGATATACAAAAAAGCGTGCAAAGTGATCAATAATTTAGAGAAAAGACAGAACCAGACCCAGAGGTAATCCAGACGGTGGAGGGAACATTTAAACATGTCAAAATGACCACAATTATGATATGGAAACATAGAAGATGTTTTCTCCAAAATATGAAGAATATTAACAGATATTCAGAATCTATTAAAAAAAAAAGAATCTAATGGACATTTTGGAGCTGCAAAGCACAGTATCTGAAATCAGAATGGGTTGAATGAGTTTAAAAGCAGACTGGAGGGACACCTAGCTGGCTCAGTCAGTCTAGCAGCTGCCTTTGACTCAGGTCATGATCTCAGGGTCCTACAATCGTGTTCTACACTGGGCTCCTTGCTCAGCAGGGAGCCTGCTTCTCCCTCTGCCTCCCGATCCCCCTGCTTGTGCTCTCCCTCTCTCTCTGACAAATGAATAAATAAAATCTTTAAAAAAATAAAGTAAAAAGTAAAAGCAGACCGGATATAAGACAAGACTCGTAGACTTAAAGACATGTCAACAGCAAATAATCAGTTTGAAAGACAATATAAGAAATAATAAGACAATAGAACATGAAATGAGAGAGTGCAATCAAAAGGCCTATATAACTATTTAGATATATATTTATATTATATTTATATTTTATTTATGTATTTATATATTTTATATATATATACATATATATATATAAAAAAAACACTATTGACATCTCCAAAAGAAGATGAGATAAAGGGAGATAAAGTGGAACAGAAACAGTCCTTAATGAAATATTGACCAAGAATTCCTAAGTCTGATAACACGATTTTATCTCATTAATTCAAGAACCTGAATAAACATCAAACAAAACGAATACAAAGAAAACCACACCTGAGGAATTATAGTCAAACCTCTAAAACTCAAAGACAAAGAGAAAAATATATTTTTTAATGCAAGTACAATTAACATGTAGGTATTACATTAGTTTCAGGTGTATAATACTCAACAATTCTATACATTTCTCAGTGCTCGTCATGATAAGTGCACTCTTAACCCCCTTTACCTATTTCACCCATCCATCCACCAACCTCCCCTCTGGCATCCACCAGTTTGTTCTCTATATTTAGTTTGTTCTCTATATTTTTTTTTGGATTTTTAAAAATTTGTTCATTTGTTTTGTTTCTTAAATCCTACATATGAGTGATATCGTATGGTATTTATCTTTCTCTGACTTACTTCACTTAGCATTATACCCTCTAGATCCATCCATGTTCTTGCAAATGGCAAGATCTTATTCCTTTTTATGCCTGAGTAATATTCCATTGTGTATGTACGTGCATGTGTGTGTGTGTGTGTGTGTGTGTGTGTGTGTGTGTATTGGCTGCACCAGCTTGTATTCCCACCATGCACAGTGCATGAGGGCTCCTTTTGCTCCATATTCTTGCCAACACTTGTTATTTTTTATGTTTTTTATTTTAGCCATCCTGATAAGTGTGAGGTGATATTTCATTATGGTTTTGATTTGCATTTCCCTGATGATTAGTGATGTTGAGCATCCTCTCATGTGTCTATTGGCCATCTGTATGTTCTCTTCAGCAAAATGTTTATTGATGTCCTCTGCCCATTTTTAATGGGATTATTTAGTTTTTTTGGTGTTGAGCTGTAGAAGTTCTTCATGTATTTTGGATATTAACTCCTTATCAGATACATCATTTGTAAAACAATAAAACTGGATGATTTTCTTACACCATATACAAAAATAAATTCAAAATGAATTGAAGGCCTAAATGTGAGATGTGAAAATGTTCTTAGAAGAAAACATAGGCAGTAATATCTTTGATATTAGCTATAGAAACATTTTTCTAGACATGTCTTCTCTGGTAAGAAAAACAAAAGCAAAATTAAACTATTGGGAGTACACCAAATCAAAAGGTTTTGCACAGTAAAGGACACCATGAACAAAACAAAAAAGCAACCTACTGCATGAAGATATTTTCAAATGATATATCTGAAAAGAGAAAATTCTTAAAAGCAGCCAAAGGAAAAAAAAATAGAATAGAATTAGTAACTGAATTCCTAATGGAAACAATGGAAGCCAGAAAATAACAGAATGTCATCTGGAAATGCTAGAAAAAAAATCAACCTCAACTGCTATACCTAGCAAAATACCTCTGATAAAATGAAAGCAAAATACACACAATTTGAAAAAAAAATTGAAGCTAGAAGATTTTGTCAGCTGCAGACCCACAGTGCAAGAAATATTGATTGTTCTTCCTATGGAAGGAAAGTGATCCCAGATGAAAGCATGAGAGAGAGCATGGAAAGGAATGAAGTATATCATGAAAGGTAATATGTGAATAATTATAATGAATATTTGACTGATTGAAACAATAAAACAAAGTCTTTTACAACTCATAACATCAATAAAAGTAAAATATGTGACAACAATGGGACAAAGAACATAAGAGAAAAATGAATATAAGCTCTGTATATTTCTTGTGTTGTTTGGGCAGTAGTACTGGTAACAATTTAAGGTGTTTTATAATAGATTAAGGAGGCATATTGTAATTTTTAGTGTGATCCCTATGAGAATGATACTAGAAAGTAGTCTAACAAAATAGCTAATAGGTGAGACACAATGAGAATGTTAAAAGTACTTGATTACATGTATTTTTAATCAATGAGAATATTAAAAATACTTAATTCACAGAATGCAGAAAGGAGGACTAAAGAAATGAACAGATGGAACAGAGGGAAAATATCAAAATAACAGGAATAAATTCAACTATATTAGTAACTATATTAAATATATGTGGACTAAAACACACCAATTAAAAATGAAAATTATCATAGTTGAGTTAAAAAAAGAAAAAACTACATTTATTATAAGAACCACATAGGAAATCCAGACATGGATTGAGTTTAAAAACATGGAAATGCATATGCTACACTAACCAGAAGAAATCTGGTATACCTCTATTTATATCATTCAAAGTAGACCTAAAGGTGGAGCAATATAGGAGATAATGAAAGGTACTTCATAATGATATAGGGTTGACTCAACAGGAATATGCAGCAATGTTAAGTGTAAATGCACCTAATAACATAGCTTCATAATATATAAAGTAAAAAATCACACACACAAAAAAGAGGCAACTTTATAATTGTAGTTGCAGATTTTTAACACACCTCTCTCTCACTGGTAGCATATGTAGACAGAAAATATATAGAAGATATGGGCAATATAATTAGTAGACTTCATTAAATACATAAAATACTATAATGCTAAAGCTAAAACTGTAGTATATACATTATTTTTAAGTGCACTTGGATAATTTAGGAAAACATCACACTTTGGGACATAGAACAAATCTCCTCATATTTCAAATAATTTGAATTAGCAGCATATGTTCTCTGTCAAGTTTGGGATGAAGTTATATTTCAAAACTAGAAAGTATAAAATATCCAAATGTTTAAAAATTAAGAGACATACCATTTAAACCATTCATGGATTGATAAAATGGAAATTATAAAATAGTTTGAACTGTGTAATGATGCAAACTCAATATATCAAAACTAGTAGAAAGTAGCTATAGCACTGATGGAGAGAAATTAATAACTTCCAATGTTTATATTGGAAAAGAAGAAAGATTAAAACTGGTGATCTATTATCCAACTATTTCTAACTCCAAGTTAGAAAACCAAGAACAAATAAGATGCAAATAAGTATGGAATATAATAAATAAGAGCAGAAATCAATGACATAAAAACAGGTGTACGACTAAGGAAACAATATGGTCAAAATTTAGTTATCAGAAAATCTTATTAATAATTGTCACTGATAAGAAAAAAAATTCATCAGCCTAATCATCAAAGGAATGTAAATTAAAACCTATCAGAATGTTTATTGTCAGAAAGACAAAAAATTACAAGTGTTGGGAGGATGTGTAGAAAAGGGATCACTAGGGGCGCCTGGGTGGCTCAGAGTTAAAGCCTCTGGGTCATGATCCCAGGTCCAGGGATCGAGTCCCGTGTTGGGCTCTCTGCTCAGCAGGGAGCCTGCTTCCCCCTTTCTCTCTGTCTGCCTTTCTGCCTATCTCTGTCTGTGAAATAAATAAATAAAATCTTAAAAAAAAAAAAAAGAAAGAAAAGGGATCACTTGTGCACTGTTTGTAGGAATGTAAATTGGTGCAGCCAATACTGTGGAAAACAATATGGAGTTTCCTAAAACAATGAAAACTGGAATTACTCTTTGATCCAGTAGTTCCACTCTTAGATATTTATACCAAGAAAATAAAAACACTAACTTGCAAAGATATATGCACCCCCATATTCATTGTGGCATTATTTACAAGAGCGAACATATGGAAACAACCTAAGTGCCCTCCATGGGTGAATGGATATTGTTGTATATGAATACCAATGGGATATTATACAGCCATAAAAGAGTGAAATCTTTTTATTTGTGTTAATGTGGATTGTTGATGGCATCATACTAAGTGAAATAAGTTGTACAGAAAAGACAAACACAATATGATCTCACTTATATGTAGAATGTAAACTCTCAATGCTCCCTCCCACCCCAACAAACGAGAGACAGAGAACAAATAGGAACAAGGATGGGGGCTAGACAAAATGGGGGAAGATAGCCCAAAGATGGAAACTTCCAGTTATCAAATAAATAAGTCATAGGATGTAATGTATACCATGGTGAGTATAGTTAACAATACTGTGTTGTGATTTTGAAAGTTGCTATGGGGTGGATCTTAAAAGTTCTTATCACATGAGAAAAGATTATAACTATGTATAGTGACAGATGTTAACTAGACATCTGTGATATAAAATAAGTGTTATATACCTGAAACTAATATAATGTTATATGTCAATTATATCTCAATAAAACTATATATTAAAAATAATGAAAAAGTAGGATAGCAGGAATAAGAAGGGGCATTAGTAGAAGGCCTGCAGAAAATATCATGATAATAAGACAATTAAAAAATGTCATAGCAATAAGTTTGGAATTTTTACATTTAATGGAAAAATTTCTTTAAAGACAAAACTTTTGAAATCTGATAGAAGAAATAGAAAATCTTAACATTCCTCTATCTATTAAAGAAATCGAATCTATAATTACAAATCTTCAACACACAAAAAAACAAGCAAACAAACAAACTTCAGGCCCAGATAATTTCATTGGTGAGTGTTCTAAACTTTTAAAGAAAAAATACAACTAACTTCACAGAAATGATTCAAGGAAATAAAAAATAGAGAGACTATGGAGCAGCTGGCCCTCTCATAAATGACATGGGAATGTAACTTGGTGCAGCCACTTTGGGAAACTGATGGCACTCTCTACCAATTCTGAATATATGTAGGTGCCATGACCATTTTATACTGCATTTCGATATAGACCCAACAAATATGAGTACATATGTGCATCCAAAGGAATGAAGAATAATGTTTATAGAATCATTATTCATGATAGAAACAACTCAGATGTTTAGGCAGAGTCAAATGGATACATTATGATCTAGTCACACAATAGAATACTACGCGGCAATGAAAAAGGAATTATAGCTACACATTTCAACACCAATGAATCTCATAGAAATATTGTCAGCTGAAAGAAAGCAGGCACAAAACAGCCTGAAATACCACAGGATTCTATTTCTTCATGTTGACACCCAGGCAAAAAACAACAACAACAACAACAACAAAACTAATGCTATGTAGAAGGGCAACTGCAGGAAGCATGAAGAGAGAGGCCTCCAGGCTCCTGGATATAGTCTATTCCTTGATCTGGGAAGTGGTTATACAGATGGATTGCCTCATAAGAATTAACTGAATGGTAAACTTATGATTTACAAATCATTCTGTTCGTATGTCATACTTCAATAAGAAGTTCCCTTCTTTTCTCCCCAAAGCGAAGTAGATCCTCAAAATTTAACGTGCCTAATGTCTATTTGAGGTCATGGAAAAATATCACATATCTGTCTTAGCCTGTATAAGAAGGGATCTCTTAAGTGAATTATCAACTTGATTATGGAGCAAGATTGCAAAATGTAGTCAAATTAATATTAGACTACTGTTTTAATAAAGCTTCATATCCTCAAAACAGGAGAGTTTCTAATAAGTAAAATGGATTGTATTCATTAGATTCCTGAAATGTTCGTTCTGAAAGGGATCTTTGAAAATATCCTGTCTAAAGTTCGCATTTTATGAGGAAACTGAGGCTCAGAAAGTGAGCTGGGTGAAAATTTGGGGCCTCAGACTCTCAGTCCTGGATGCCTTGCCATGGTCCTTCCTTACTCCCAGGTCCCTCTGTCTCCATCTCCCCCTCTCTCTCTCTCTTCTCCTTCCCTGGTCAGAGAGGGCGACCACACCCTTACCCTGAGCACGTCTCAGCTACCGCACACACACATTGGTACCCAGGCAAAGCCCATGTGTGCTCTTCTGTGAGATGCAGGCTCGTAGGACCTGGGGAAGCTGTACGTTTGTCTGGGAGCCACACAGCCTTGAGAATTTGATGTTTTGCAGGTACCACGGCTCCTACTCAGTGGTATCGAGGCACGTGGAAAGGCCTTCAGAACATTCTCATCAGAAGCAAAGTGCAAAAGCGATGGAAACATGGCCAAACTCCAAAACTCCATTATTTGCACTGTTTCCTGAATAGAAAACGATTTAACAACCCCTGGGGCTAATAATACATTATATATTAATTAAAAAATAAAATAAAATTAAGATAAAAAAAAGAAAAAAAATGATTTAACGTGAAAGCCTGGAGTCCTTTAAGGTAGAGGTGACCTTAAGCATCCATTTGCCCTTCAAAATCCAATTAAGCAAAGAAAATATGTGCAGTGTTCATGTCTCAAAAGGAGCTCATGACAAGAATGACACTTGAGCACAATTTCTGAAAACCTGTTTGCACACTGAACTGCCAGCAGCAGAAGTCTAAAGGTATGAAAGTGGCTTTGCAACTGCCCCTTCCTACTCTTACAATCCACCTTCAGAAGCATGACCATCTAGAGGGCAGCGGGTTACAGAATAAGGAACTAGGGGCGCCTGGGTGGCTCAGTGGGTTAAAGCCAGAATAAGGAACTGAACACTTTGCCTATTGTTTGGATAGTTTTTATGAGATGGGAGTCCAGAGTGTGCTTTAAAATGTAGTCTATAATTCATTGCAGATGAGCTGTAAAATGCAAAACCATTAATTTTTTACAACAACTCTCATTATTTACAACATTTTCCCTGTCCTCTATTAAAAATATTTCTTTGTTGGATGTATAGGATGTTCACAGCTGCTAGATTATTTACAGGGGTCATGATTAACAGTCATAACAGTTTAGCCATTAGAAAATTAAAGCAGTTTAAAAAAGGTAAATTGTTTCTGAGATGTTTTTACACTGAATTAAAACCAGAACAGGGAAATGAAATTTATTTACCAAGACCTAATTGCCAAGTGCAATTGATCTAAAAATAGGAGTCTGAAATTTTATTTTAGTCAGGGTACTTCGCAAAACACCCCAGATGGTGGTTTGAAAATGAGGCATATTTATTGGAGGAACTTCTTTGGAATGAGGAAAAAGGCAGAAATGTGATGAAATGAGACCCAAGACTCATGAAATTATTGATGTGGTTCTCTGCTCAGTCATTCAATCCGTGAGTATATAAGAGGGTATTAGGAATCACGTTTTGTGCTAGATATTAGGGATATAATGATGAAAAAATAGGGTCTCTGCTCTCAAGTGCTTCAGACTCCAAATATGAGATAAGCACATGGAAATGATGCTATCCAGGAGGTCACTGCCGCAAAGAAGCAGAATATAAAGCCGAGAGGACAGCTCTGTCTGTGGTATCTGAGAAGACTTGCCCAAGTTGGGAACACCTGAGCTAAGCCGTGGTCGTAAAGTGTTAGATGCTTATTTTGTTTGATTTTAAACAGCTTTTATTAAAAAAAAAAATTGAAGGAGAAACCCATCAAGGTGACATAGTAAACTGATGCTTTTATGTACCCAAACATACAGCCATGAGGAATAAAATGTAAATAAGGAAAGTTAGCAGATATAGCTAGGTTCAAAAACAGGGAAAAAAGTCTTCAAGAATTGAAAATGGAACAGAAATAAGAACAGATGGTAGGACGTGAGTAAATGTGTGCTGTGCCCTCAACTGGCAGTGACAGCTGTGAGTTTGGCTTCTTCAAGGGAGAGGGTTCTCTCTGAGGATCCTCTACACGAGACAGACATCTCTCTCACATCATTTAAAAAAAAAAAAAAGGCTGGAAAAAAAGCTGTCGATTACTACCTGGGTCAAGGTACCTAGAAATAGCCTTGTGACTGGGAACTGAATGAAACTATCTAATAGGTTGAAAACTTGGTGTCTTTTTTCTCCTCAGTATCATCATAGGGCCCATGACCTGTAGTGGGTTGACTAAGATCCTTCCCCAAAATGCATGGTCATCTAGAATCTCAGAATGTGACCTTATTTGGAAATAAGGTCCTTGCAGATGTAACTGGGTAAGGATCTTGAAATGAAATCATCCTGGGTTTAGGGTGGTCTCTAAACCCAATGACCGAGATGTCCTTCTAAGAAGAGAACACACAGACACAGAAGAGAAACTACGCGAGGACAGAGAAAGAGATTGGAACGATGCACTGGCTGCAAGCGAAGGAGCGCTGGGAGCCACCAGGAGCTAGGAAGAGGCCAGGAGGGCTTCTTCCCTAGAGCGTTCAGACCGAGCATGGACCTGCTGACACCTTGATTTCAAGCATTTGGCCTCCAGAACTGTGAGAGGATCCATTTCCATTGTTTGAAGCACTGTGCTTGTGGTAATTATTACAAAAGCCCTAGGAAACTTATATTATGTCCCAAACCTCCAAACCCTTGAAAGACCTCATCCCAGACTGGGGGCATGTTGAGAAACCACGGAGGGAAAGGTATATGGCAGTGTGGAGAGACACAATCGAGTACAGAGAGCAGGAGCAAGGGAGACTACATAGACGCTCAGGGTCAGTGTGTTCCAGTTCTTGGACAGCGTCCAGCTGTCCAAGAACTAGTGCCCAAATCCAAACCCAGACCGAAAGACTTGCTTTCAAAATAAAACTGCAAACGCATATTCAGAAACACATGAAGAAAACCAGCTTTATAAAAAAACAGATGACAAAATTGACTATTTTGGCATAGATTTACTTCAGATGCAATTAATTCTACAGCAGGACCTGATACAGATTTCCCTTATTTATCTCATCAATAAATGAAGTTTCCCACTTTTACACCATAAATTCTATGATTATTTATATTGAGATAGACTTTGAAAATGATTATGTTTAGGATGTTCAGAGATAAATTTAGGTTTTACGTCCATAAAAAGGAAAATAAATTACGAAATGCAGCAGGCAGAAATGAAAAAATAAAAGATGGACATGAAAATAATTTTACAGAACTTTATTAGCTGCAGAGAGAACAACAGAAACATCTTCCCAAAAGGTTTCTGTCCATGAAAAAGCAGCTCCTGGGAAGATTCCTGCTCTCTGAGCTAAGATGGCTTTGCATACTCTGGTCTCTGGGAGATCCTTCATGGAAAATCTGGTCCTTGGGGGTCATGCTTATACTTACTGAAGAAAGCAGCAGGAAAGGGCCCCAAATATCTTCTTCCATTTCAAGCTACTTCAATTTGTTGCCCTGTGTTATTTTATTTTTAAAAGATTTATTTATTCATTTGAGAGAGAGAGTGAGGGAAGGGCAAAAGGAGAGAGAATCTCAAGCAGACCCCCCACTACATGTGGAGCCTGAAGTGGGGGCTGGATCTCACCTCCCTGAGATCGTGACCAGAGCGGAAGTCAAGAGTCTGATGCTCAACCAACTGAGCCACCAGGTCCCCCTTATGGCTGTACGGCTAGCTCTGACTCTTGTGTTATGGAAAGCAGCTTCCATTTGTTAAAAGTAGCACTGGTTTAGGGTCAGGAGTGGGGCTGGTAAGGTGGGAGTGGACAGCAGTGGGGGAGGAACCAGGACTTGGGCGCACGTTCAAATCCTGGGTGATTTGTAGCCAGTCCGCTCATACTGTGGATCCTGACCCCTGACAGTCCAGTTCAGGAGTAGAGGGACCAGATGTGTCTGAGACCAGGTGTGTCTGAGCCAATCCAGGCACCACTCCACTGTCAATTCTGAAGAGTCATAGAAGTGTATAAATTGTAAACTTAGGGCGCCTGGGTGGCTCAGTGGATTAAGCCTCTGCCTTCGGCTCAGGTCATGATCTCAGGGTCCTGGGATCAAGCCCCACATCAGGCTCTCTGCTCAGCGGGGAGCCTGCTTCCCCCCCACCTCTACTGTCCTCTCTGCCTACTTGTGATCTCTGTCTGTCAAATAAATAAATAAAATTTTAAAAAAATAAATTTTAAACTTAAAACGAAGAGCAAATATTTGATCTCCTCCAATGCTCTTAGCTTTCGGCCTAGATCCAGACATTTGTTGACTTGAAAAATGAAAATAATTATTATAATGTAGCATGTGAATCCAAATTCTTTGGCTACAACATTCTGTTAAGACAGAAAATGAAAAAACGGAATACAAAAACCACTGTATTTTAGAAAGCAAAATAGTCTAGTGATTATTATTAAAAGCTGATATTGGTTGGGTGCTCTGTGCCAGAAATGGTTCCAAGTGACTTAAAAGGATAATGGACTTGGTGTCCGTTGACTCCACCACACAGCGGCTGTGTGAACTTGGTTAGTTATTTATCCTCTTTGGGCTTCATTTATTTCATATAAAATAGGATGATAATGTGTTCCTTGTGAGAATTACATGTGAAAAAATATAGTGCTTAGTATACTGCACCTGGCATATAAATAAGCTTTTAATAAGTCTTAGCTAATGTAGGAACATTTGTTGATTCCTTCTCCAGGATCCACTTTTCCCTTCATCTTTTTCAATTTATTAAATTTCTTAATCTTAAAATTGAGCTTTAGCTACATTGATTGGGAGACGGAGAAGAAATAAAATTAAACTGTGAAGGTCATTCCTTCAAATTCCATTGCCATAGAAACAATAATAGTATATCAGCTACTATCTATCTGTCACTTGCTCTGTTCCAGCAACTCTGTTAGGTGCTTTGCTTACATTTTCTTTTAATTATTTTATACGAGGAAACAGAAGCTTTGACAGTAGTTCTTAGGGCTTTCTACCTAAAACGGTACCCAGAGCTAGCTGAACTCTCCATATATAATTGTTGCATGTTAATTAACTGACCCAATACATACAAAATTAGGGTGCAGACTCCTGTCTGCTTTCCTCCAGAGTCTTTGCTCCTGTCAGTATACTACATTGCTTTCAGGCATCAAATGTTCCATCCCATTATTAGTAAAAGTCTGTCCACTGATCTAATTTACTGGATTGTTATCTAAGGCAAATAATTGTCAATTGAGAAAGTTTAACTTCATCGGAGTCAATTCCTAATTTGATCACACTGACCATTTTTTTAAGAAGCTAGACTTTTTAGACCATTGCCAAGAGCAAGATAAGATATATAAACTCCAGGTTGCCAAGCTCAAGTAGTTTGTAGCCCTCAAAGGAATTCTTTCTGTTACAAATTACATGCCTTGAGTTGACATCCAAACCTTACCCCAAGGACTTTAAGAGAGAGCTGAAAACTTATATTCCAGACATAAGTGGTTATTCCAAATAAAGTGCTGGAATTCTTG
Source organism: Martes martes (assembly GCF_963455335.1). Lineage (NCBI taxonomy): Eukaryota > Metazoa > Chordata > Mammalia > Carnivora > Mustelidae > Martes > Martes martes. The sequence continues at coordinate 22,166,744 of NC_137891.1, read as the reverse complement.
CCCAACCTGGAAATGCCTATAAAAATGACATTCTTTCAATTCATCTTAACATTAAAAAGTTATCTAGAATAAAAATATGTGATTTATAATGAGGTTTCGGTAAATTTGGCTATTGATACATGGCATTACTTGTGGAATTATGATATGATAATGATAATGGCACATTCCATTAATTGTGATATTGCAATATTTTGAAATGTTTTGTCATGCTCATATTAATCAACTTTGATCCATATAGTAAATGGTAATCAAAAATGTTTCAGGTCTATGAAGAGTGGCCTTATTTTCATCAAGGAAAAAAGGGAAATGACAAGTATCTAATCTTACTGATTTTTTAGCCTTTGATACTTTCTGCTACAGCTCTTTGGCAGCTGAGTATAAAATTTGAGGTCCAGACTGCCAATGATAGATGTAAATCCCAGGCTTTCTGATAATACAGCACTTAATATAGTCATTAAGTTCTCATCAGGGCCTATCTGGTTAATCAGTAAACAAATTGATATTGTCAGTTTGTATGTAATAAGGACTACTATTTGTTGAATGCCTCTTAAGTGGGAGGTGAAGTGAAAAAAGGTAGGATAATGAATTGGAATATGCATATTTGTTGAAGCTTGAAGACTAGCTTATTAAATGTGCTACCCTGAATTATCTAACAACTCACTTTCCTCAGCTTTAAAATGGAGAAAAATCATAACTAGCTTGGAGGTTGTTGTGAGGATTAGAAAATCTCAATTGCACAGAAGGCTGTGTGTATTCTAAGGTTTCAATGTTTTAAATTTAAATTTAATTAATTAATGTATTTATTTACTTTAGAGAGAAAGAAAGAGAGCATGAGCAGTGATGGGGCAGAGGGAGAGAGAATGCTAACCAGGTTCCACGTCCAGTGCAGAGCCTGACATGGGGTTCCATCCCACCACCCTGAGATCACGACCTGAGCTGAACTTGGGCCAAATCCGAGGCTTAACTGACTGAGCCACCAGGCACTCCTGTGTATTCTAAAGTTTCAATACGTGTTATTCTTGATTGTCATTATTTCATTTGAAGGGCAAAATTAGGTCATTGAGTTACAAGGGGCACAGCCATGGCTCAAACGCTGATATAAGGTCTATTGAACCATTCTTTATGTCCTGCTGATTTTTTTGGATGTATTATAGAGAAAATTGGGACTTCATCATGGACATTCAGAGCTTCATGGAAGGATGACGTTGGATCTGTGTCTTAAAGGATGACTTCTAGGGTTTTGATGAGTCAAGATAACCAGCATTTTACCTTTTCTCCAGGCTCTTTAGAATCTCGGTAGCATAAGCAGTGATGACAAATAGGTTTCCCTATTAATTTATGTACAACAATTCATGGCAGAGTGCAGGAATCAAATAGTGATGTCTGTCAAGTAGGCCAAATGGAAAAAGTTTTGGCATCTCTGCCTTTTCTTACTAATTTCTGTGAGTCTTTTCTTTCCTTTCTTAATTTTAGGACCTTAGAAGAATGTCTCCATTAAAGCCAGAATTGGGGGGTTTGCATGTTAAAGGATCCACTTTATTCAATATGGCTTTACTGAGTCTTTGAGGGGACATCTATATATCTTGCTGAAGTTCGAGACATAGTGAACAATATTGAAAATTTAAAATGTGGGATTTAAGCTCCATCCTAACTCAGCAGTGTTTCACTGTCCATTCCCTGATTACACAGGTCCTGTCCTGGGTACACAGACCCATGTCAGTTTGAGGGCTAATCGTGGTCACCGTGGCCCTTTAAGCTGCCTTCACAATCTGTCCATGTTCTCAGTTTTGTTTTTCGAGAGATTTCATCCTAAAATTCCTATCACAGCTAAGGGATATATTTAAAATGTCACATAGGTATTGTACAATAAACCTGTCTAGACAAGGGGCTGGAAGATACATTTTCAATGGATCTTTTTCAGTCCTCTTTAAAATATCTGTTACAATATCTGGTTTTTGAGAAAAAGTCCTGAGAAATACATACTAAGCTGAGGGTATATAACACTTGTTAGAAAGCAATTCCCTCTTGGGATCTTTGAGTTCTCAGACATGAGTCATCGAGTGTAAAGAAGCTTTTGAGGACACCCACAAGCAATTCCCCATCTCAGTGGACACAACTCCTTCTTATCAGATGATAATTGGCACCAGAAAAGGAGCTTTGAAAGCAAATCCTCTTCACAAGGTACCAAAATGCCACGGAGAACAGTTAATCAATCATTCAAGCATCAGAAGGTCTGGTTGGAATGTGAATAAAGGGGCTTTATCTTATATTTAATACGGTGAAGGTTATGAATCTGCCCTAATTAGAATGAAGCATGTACCAAGTGTTTTTAGTTTTCTTTTCGCTGTAATTTTTCTGTGTAAATCATACAATAGCACCAAAAATCATTTTCCACTGTACATTTGCCTTTAGCAACTTGGTTATAAACAGGGGCATTTTTGCAAAAATATTCAAAGCTTGATCTATGTTTTCTGAGGGCCTCCCAATCCTCTGATATTGGACTCCCCTCCCCTTCCTACATGTAACTGTTTTATTGACATATAACTCCCATACCATATAATTTACCTGTTTAAAGTGTACATTTCAAGGGTTTTTAGTGTATTCACAGAGTTGTGCAACCATTAATGCAACCAATTTTGGAACATTTTTATCATCCAAAAGTAAACCCCGTACCCATTAGCTGTCATGCCCCATTCTGCCCCTTACCCCTTGGCTCCAGACAACCACTAAACTATATTCTGTCTCTGCAGATTTCATATAATGAGAATCATACAGGGGTGCCTGAGTGGCTCAGTTGGTTAAGTGGCTGCCTTTGGCTCAGGTCATGATCTGAATGAATGAATGAATGAATGAATCCCTGGGGTCCTGGGATTGACCCCTGCATCCAGCTCCCTGCTCAGTGGTGAGCCTGCTTCTCCCTGTCCCTCTGTTGCTCCCCCTGCTAGTGCTCTCCCTCTCCCTCTGCCAAATAAATAAAATCTTTAAAAAAAATAAATAAATAGGATCATACAATATGGTCTTTGTGACTGACTTCTTTCACTTAGCATAATATTTTCAAGGCTTATCCATACCGTAATACACATCAGTACTTGATGTCATTATGATTTCTATTGTATGGATATACCACATGTTGTTTATCCATTCATTAGTTCATGAAAATCTGGGTTGTTTTCACCCTCTGGCTATTGTGAATGGTGCAGCTATGAATATACATGTATAAGTATTTATATGAATACTTGTTTTCAATTCTTCTGAGTATGTACTTCGATGTGGAATTGCTGGGTCATGTGGTAATTCTATGTTGAGTTTGAGTTTTTTGAGGAATGGCTCAACTCTTTCAAAGCAGCGACACCATTTTACATTTCTACCTAGAGGCACTCTCTTCTGCAACATTTATTTCTCATCATCATTTTTTTTCCGTCTTCAACTGCTCACTTGCCTAATTCACCCATATCCTCATTTCTGGATTGTTCTGCCAAGAACCTGAGCAGTGTTCCCATATAATGTCACTAACTTCATGAAATTCTCAGCTTTTATCAGGATTTACCACTTCACTCTGCAGTGACAGAGGCTTCAACCAATTTACATATTTCTGGAAGCAACTCCATGAAATGTGTATTATTAGCTGCAATTTTGATTCAGGCAAGTTAAATAATTAGCTAGTAGGGAGCTGAATCGCTAGGTGAACTACTGTGAAGAATGGGATTGACTTTATAAGAAAAGTAATAGGTTCAAAGGTAGCGTTACCTAGAGGTACTACTGATCTCTGAGCTTCCATTCAGGCTACCGCATTTATCTTTCCCGGGAATTCTAAGGAAGTAGTATAGAAGTCAGGATGTTTGTGCTGCAGTTAACAGAAAATATAGCCAAATGTGGCTTAAGCCATTGTGGCTTAATATATAGATATAGATATAGATTATATATAATGTATAATATATATCATATATTAACATATTATATAATATTACATATATTACATATATTAAGATAGTAAGATAGGTATGTATAGATACAATTTGTATCTAAGTAGTTTCTGATGTGCAGGCAAACTAGATGTATATAATATGTATTACTAATCCAAAGTCCTAGGGAAGGCAGTTACAGAGTTGGTTTAGCAGTTCAGCATTCCTAGGCTAACTCAGTGTGAGTGTATTCACTTCTCCCTCATGGCTGCAAGACGGATGCAGCCATGCCAAGCATCATGCCCTCACCTTGCTATTCCCCAAGCAGGAAAGGAGGAAAGATGTTCCTTTCCTCTTGTGTGTTTCATTTTAGTAAAGAGGAGACCTTTTCTTCAGTAGACCTTTTCAGACTTCCTCTTACATTGCAGGAGACACAGAAGAGTCATAAGTCTTTCCCTAATTATGAGAGAAGCTGGGAAAGCCAGCATCTGGCAACTTTGGTCTCTCTATTTTGTGGAAGGCTTTTCTGTTTCAGAAAAAGCATGAAAGAATGGCTGCTGACTCAGCAGTTTGCCATGCCTGGTGTAGTTGGGAAGTAATATCCCCCCAGTTTAATGATAAGAACCTTGAAACTCAGAGATACTAAGTAACATCACACAGCTAGTTAGGGGCAAAGCTGAGATTTGAGTCAAGTAATCTGAATCCTAAAGTCTATGCTATAGCTCACAGTCTCAGAGGCAATTTTTGAAAAAGGTACCTATAGGTAGATACTCTTGCTTGTCATGTTGCTACAAGTAAAAGAGAAATGTAGAATTAAAAAACCCTTAACTTTCTGACCACAAGTTTATTTTTGTTTGTCATGAAAGAGGTTTTGGAAGTATTTGTTTCTTGATAAATTATCTATCTATATATAATGGCTTCATAAACATTAAAATCTCTCTTCCTCTCACCTTGTTTTTTTTCGAAGTAGGTTATTTTGGGAAGTTGTAAACTAAGATTTCAGAGTTGGAAACATGTCCTTTAATTAAGCATCTTGGATTTTTGCTTGAAGGCAGGTGAACCTAGTGATTTTAGTATTCCTTTAGTCAAGCTAATGCATTTTCCTTCCAAACAGCCACATGCTTATCTGGCAGATAAGCAAAACCTCAGGGTAAATGTCTTTCAATTCCTTCCTTCAAACTCATGGTTTTGTTGTGAGAATTAAAGAGAGAACACCAAGTTTTGCATGCCTGACCCTCATGGCAGTCTTATGGCCACTATTGATCTCTATTTTATCCTTATGAAAATTAACACATAGAGAAATTAACTCGTCTAACCCCCCCGACTAGTAAATAGTAGAACTGAGACTTGAATCAAGGGGTATCTAATTCCAAAACCCATGTTCTTAATCAACCTAATACTATGTGAGCTCCATGATAGCATTCCAAGATGAGAAAAGGTGAGTACTTGAATTGTGACTCATGAGTATACATCCTTATATAAATTTTTTGGGTCTTGGGTCAACTTTGTCCAAACCCAACAATACTAATAATGACCCCATTATACTTGGTGAACTAAAGTTGTTCAAAATAAATTTCCTACTTCAAACTCTTAAGTGTTGTTGGTGTTGTAGGAAGAGGTACTGTGGATAACTTTAGTGATAAATACTCCCAAGGGAAATACTATTTTATTTGGGAATGAAGCTGTAGCCTCATAGTGAGACCTACGGAGAGGAGTACTTACGTTAGATGCCTTCAGATGACTTCCCTCTGTACCTGTCTCCAAATTCCTAATCAGAGCAGCCCAACTCTGGTGTGGAAACTACTAGGAAGACTAATGTATCAAATGGCCAAGAACCTATAATCCAGAGTAGATTATCTCTGGCACCAGAGGTTTCAATGAATTTATAGATGTTCGTGACCTTGTTTGCAGAGGAGGTGGCCTTTCTACTTCACGGGGATGATCTGTCTATTTGCTGGGAGGCAGTCATTTATCCCAGGATGCCTTCAACTTCACCACATGCTCTGTGAACTAGCGCCATGTTGCCTTTGTCCCAGAGCCCAGGACAATGATGCTTAGGAGGCCACGTACTTGTTTGTGTGTCAGTTTCTGTTTCCTCTGCACTTTTCTATGGTGCTGACATGTTCTTCTCCCCTAAGGAGCCTTACAGTTTTAGAGGATGGTGCAGTTAAGTTATGCAGGCCCACGCCCAGAGCCCATGTCTGATAGTTTCTAGTTATACGATATTTGACAATTTCCTGACTTCTCTAAAACTTCATTCCCTCACCAGTTAAGAAAGAATAACATAGGGATATTATAGGGTTCGCTGAGGATCAAATGAGATTGTGTCTATAAAGTATCTTTAACAAGTAAATGCTCTAACCAGTGCTGGCCCCCTACTCCTTTCTTTTACCAGAATCATCAAAATTCCCTGTTTAGAAAGTTGCTGGTAAACTCAGTCACAGTTTTACTGAACTGCAATGGACAAGAAAGGCATAAAGTGTTCCTACAGCTCTGGCCTTCTCTGAAGACATTAGAGGAAGAATTTCTAACAGTGGAATTGCAACTATACTCAAGTCCATGAAGGGAGATATCTGGAAGATCCGGGGACCCTTTCTGGAATCCAGAAATCGTAACCTGGGGGCCAGGCTTTCCTATGGAAAACTACTGAGAGAGAAGGAAAAAGACATGACTATTATCTGAAAATTCTAGGACAGGTAGATTTACTTGAAGTAGCCTTCAAGGACTAGATGGACAAAGTACTCTTTGTTTCTTTTCTTTTCTTTTTCTTTTTTTTTTTTTTTTAAGATTTTGTTTATTTTAGAAAGCAAGAGAGAACATGAGTATGGAGTGGCGAGGGGCAGAGGGAGAGAATCCCCAGCAGAATCCTGCTTGCACAGGGCCCAACACTGGGCTTGTTCCCATGACCCTGAGATCATGACCTGAGCCGAAATTAAGTGTCTGACGCTTAACTGACTGGGTCCCCATTTCTTAAAGTCTTTCTCATGTGACTTCTGTTGCAATTCAGATTTTATAAGATTGGGGCTTGGCAACTTTGTGACTATTTATCATAATAGGGCTCAGTGAATACTAACAAATTCCCAGTGACCTGAGAGTAAAGGCCTTCGTGGTTACTCTTCAGGAAAACAGTTTGTCTCTAAATAGTTTCTGATGTGCAGGCAAACCAGATGTTGTAAAACTCCATAAAGGAGAAGCTATTAAATGCAGGCTGTTCATCAAACAGTTTAATTTAACGGGAAGACAGGAAAGAGTAAACCAATATGATGAAGGCCTTTTGCTCAGTTTTGTAATAGAGAACATAAAATATTTACCTTGAGAAATTGATGACGGGGTCCACAATTCACATGAAATTATGTCACCTTTCTGAGGATGTCACAAGAACACTTTTTTTTTTGGTCCTGTTTGGAAATTGCTCATTTTTAAAACTTCATGATTCATTTCATAGTATCTCTGTGGAGTTAAGTAGGCAAAGTCAACACACTTGATTTGAAGAGGTAGTTTATGACAAAGGTCAATGGCACAGGCTTTGAACTTGTTTTATGCTAGTTCTCTAGAAACAGAATCTGAGATGGAGTTTTGTGTATCTGAGTTTTCTCAGGTGCTTGGGACCATACACCTGTATGGAAGTTGGGGAAGGAGGACGGGGCACGGTACAAGGTTTAAGTGGGATGCAGTTGCCACAGAAGCCTTGGAAAACACCACGGCCAGTGCTTTGCCTGCTCCCAAATTAAGGCAAGGTGATTGGACCTTGGTATCTTTTATCGGCGGTGGGGGGGGGGGGTGCACAACGTTGGGTGAGGCACTTTCCTTGGTCGAGGGAACCCTCTTTGTGGAGGGAAATTCTGGGAGAGGTCAGTTATGGGTCCCTAGCAACCAACACAGCTCCAGGGCTGGGAGTGGTGTACTTTGATCCCACTCCCTCGCCTGCCTTGATCTAGCTGTTTGAATATGACCAAGTCACATAAATATGCTGAGCCCATAAAACAAGAGCATGAGATGGTCTTTTAGGTTCCTTTAAGACTGAATGTGGAGATGCTGGAGGGGAGACAAGATGGCAGGGAAGTAGGAGGAGGCGCCGTTTCAACCTGTACCCTAAAGTGAGCTGATTACCTACCAAAGAACTCCGATCACCCATGAAATCAGCCTGAGATCAGAATTATACACGTCTGGATCTCTACAGGGGCAGAAGACACCAGTGGGCAGGTAAAGCGGAGTGGGAACGTTGGACTGATATTGGAAGATAAACAAAAGGGGGAGGGAGCCACCAGAGGCGACACATTGGAAAGTAATACCCCAGTACGAGAGTGCCCTCGTCTGGGGACCAGCATTAACTTGGAGTCTGGTTGAAAGCACTCAAAAAGAGCAAAGGATCGTGGGGGGAAATTGTGGGAATCAGGGTGGTTAGGGACAGGGGCTTAAGTCCCCGGACCCAGGACAGCCACTCCTGGCGCTGAGCCAGAGAGAGTGTGGCAGAGAAACCAGGTCTTGGTCCCTGAGCCGCCAGTGCACCCAAGAATGCGTGGGGTCTGGCTCCCGTGAGGGGCTGAGAGCCTTGCCAGCCAGCAGAACCGTGCCGCACTATCAGAGCCTGAGACACGCGTGCCCCACACCCTCCCCACGCCAGCCACGTGCTCTCAGACCCGGAAAGACCAGGCACCCCCACCCGGGCCAGTGGGAAAATCTCAGTGTGCGACCGCTGCTTGGAACCTCTCTGGCGGTCTGGAGCTGCCCAGACAGCCGCCGCTGATGTGGTTTTTGGTACAAGCGGGAGATCCTATGTCCACAGGGACCTCGACTCGGAACCTGCTCTGCCAGTGGCCAAGGGGGAACTTAATGTGCTCTGGAGACCCAGAGGGGAACAGGCTGAGGCTTCTCTCTGAGAGGGAGGTCGGGGTGCAGTTTGCTTTCCTCTAAATCTCCAAAAACCATCAAAAGCTGTCAAGGGGAGAGAAAAGAAACGAAAAAACATAAAAACCTCCAGAGCACAAAAGTCTGAAAAACCGGTTTCCTCAGAGCCCACCCCCTTGAGGGGGGCAGGAGGACTTAATACAGGGAACATCATTGTCTGAAAACCCACAAGGTAGGCCCCTCCCCCAGAAAGCCAACCAGGAGAAAAAAAAGAAAAGAAAAAAAAAGAGTAAAGAGAACAACCACCACTACTTCATAGATACAACTTTTGTTTTTGATTTGTTCGCACTATTCTAGTTCATTTTTTTTATATAGATAATTTTTTAACCTACTTACCATCACAGTGAGATGTACAGTACATCAAATTCCATAATAACCTTTTAATCTGAACTTTTGGATACATATACCAGTGTTTTTCTTTTGCTTTCCTATTTTTTAATTTTTTTTTCAATTTTAGTTTAGTTTAGTTTAGTTTATTCTCTTTTTATTTTTATTTTTTAATATTCATATAGAGTCAAACTTCAAGGTAATCCTCTTTCCCCAACCAATGCTACCCCTATAGGTAAACCAATTTTTAATCCCCCTTTATCTTAGGAAAGTTGAGTCCTTTAACAAAGATATCAAGATACATCCAGGAAGAATCAAAATAACCTTCCTCGCCCACACTGAGAATTTATAACCACTCTCCCATCTTTTTCTTCCGCCAATGATTCTGTGTATTTGTGTTTGTCCTGATAGTATATAAATCTTATACTTGGGGTTCTTTTTGACGAGGTATTTCTTTTTTTTTTTTTTTTTTTTTTGCTTTTATATATATATATTTATATATATATATTTTTTTCTCTTATCATATACTTTTACCAGTATTTTTGTTTCTCTGTTTTTGTTTGTATACTTCATAAATCTTACCTTGGGGCCCATTTGGGCTGAGCTTTCTTTTTTATCTTCCCTTTTTTTCCTGTCTCTCTCTCTCTCTTTTTCTTTTTATTTTCTTTTTTCTCTCATTTGGGTGGGGAATCCTGATTGCTCAGAAGCATTCCAGGGTGCACCTTGACTGCACCACGGTCGATACATCCAGCTACATCCGTTCAGTCATCCCTCACCAAAATGACTAGGAGGAGGAATGCCCAACAGAAGAAAAATAGAGGATGGTCCTTCTGCAACAGAGCTAATGGCTATCGACATAGACAACATGTCGGAAAGAGAATTCAGGCTAACAATTATCCAGGCAATAGCTAGGTTGGAGAAAGCCATGGATGACCAAACAGAATTGATTAGGGCAGAACTGAAAGCCACCAGGGATGATGTTCACAATGTCAGGGCAGAACTGAAAGCCACCAGGGATGATGTTCACAATGCTCTCAATGAGTTCCAATCTAATCTAAATTCTCTAAAAGCTAGGGTAACAGAGACAGAAGATAGAATTAGTGATCTGGAGTTCAAACAGATAGAAAGGATCAGGAGGAAGCCTGGAACAAACAGCTTAGAAGCCACGAAAACAGAATCAGGGAAATAAATAATGTCATGAAACGTTCCAACATCAGAATTATTGGAATCCCTGAAGGGGAGGAGAAAGAAAGAAGTCTAGAAGATACAGTGGAACAAGTTCTTCATGAAAATTTTCCCAATCTCGCGAATGGAACCAGCATTCATGTACTAGAGGCAGAGTGGTCTCCCCCCAAGATTATGGATTCCAAAAAAACATCAAGGCACCTGATAGTAAAATTGAGAAATCATAATTGTAGATACAATCTCTTGAAAGCCACTAGGACAAAGAGGCTCCTTACATACAGTGGAAAGCCCATCAGAATAACGTCAGACCTGTCCACAGAAACCTGGAAAGCCAGAAAGGGCTGGCAAGATATATTCAGGGTACTAAATGAGAAGAACATGCAGCCAAGAATACTTTATCCAGCAAGACTGACATTCAAAATAGATGGAGAGATAAAGAGTTTCCAAGACTGGCAAGGCTTAAAAGAGTATGCGACCACAAAGCCGACACTGCAGGAAATATTAAGGGGGGGTTCTATCAAAGAGGAAAAATCCTAAGAAGAGCATTGAACAGAAATATAGAGACAATCTACAGAAAGAAAGACTTCAAAGGGAACACGATGTCAATAAAAACGTATCTATCAATAATCACTCTCAATGTGAATGGCCTAAATGCGCCCATAAAACGACACAGGGTTACAGATTGGATAAAACGATAGGACCCATCCATATGTTGTCTACAAGAGACCCATTTTGAACCTAAGGATACATCCAGACTGAAAGGGAAGGGATGGAGAAGCATCTTTCATGCCAATGGGCCTCAAAAGAAGGCCGGGGTAGCGATTCTCATATCAGATAAATTAGATTTTAAACTAAAGACTCTAGTCAGAGATACAGAAGGACACTACATAATTCTTAAAGGGACTATCCACCAAGATGATCTAACAATTGTAAATATCTATGCCCCCAATATGGGAGCAGCCAATTACATAAGAAAACTATTAATCAAGATAAAGAGTCATATTGATATGAATACATTAATAGTAGGAGATCTTAACACACCTCTCTCAGTAATAGACAGATCATAGAAGCAGAAAATCAATAAAGAAACAAGAGCATTGAATGACACATTGGACCAGATGGACGTCATAGATATAAACAGAACATTCCACCCTAAAACAACAGAATACTCATTCTTCTTGAATGCACATGAAACTTTCTCCAGAATAGACCACATACTAGATCACAAATCAGGACTCAACCGATACCAAAAGAGATTATTCCCTGCATATTCTCAGATCACAATGCTTTGAAACTGGAGCTCAATCACAAGGAAAAGTTTGGAAGGAACTCAAACACCTGGAAGCTAAAGACCACCTTGCTTAAGAATGCTTGGATCAACCAGAAGATCAAAGAAGAACTTAAACAATTCATGGAAACCAATGAGAATGAAGACACTTTGATACAAAACCTATGGGATACAGCAAAGGCGGTCCTAAGGGGGAAATTCATAGCCATCCAAGCCTCCCTCAAAAAAAATTGAAAAATCCAGAATACACCAGCTGTCTCTACACCTTAAAGAACTGGAGAATCAACAACAAATCAAACCAACTCCACACATAAGAAAGGAAATAATCAAGATTAGAGCAGAGATCAATGAGGTAGAAACTAGAGATACAGTAGAACATATCAATGAAACTAGAAGCTGGTTTTTTGAAAGAATCAATAAGATCGATAAACCATTGGCCACACTAATCCAAAAGAAAAGAGAGAAAGCCCAAATTAATAAAATTATGAATGAAAAGGGAGAGATCACAACTAACACCAAGGAAGTAGAAACAATCAGCAGAAGTTATTATCAACAGTTATATGCCAATAAGCTAAGCAACCTAGATGAAATGAATGCATTCCTGGAAAACTAAAAACTCCCAAAATTGAACCAGGAAGAAATTGACAACCTGAATAGACCGATATCTAGTAACGAGATTGAAGCAGAGGTCAAAAACCTCCCAAAAAACAAGAGCCCAGGACCCGACGGATTCCCTGGGGAATTCCACCAAATTTTCAAAGAAGAAATAACACCTATTCTCCTGAAGCTGTTTCAAAAAATTGAAGCAGAAGGAAAACTTCCAGACTCTTTTTATGAAGCCAGCATTACCCTGATCCCCAAACCAGGCAAAGACCCCACCAAAAGGAGAATTTCAGACTAATATCCCTGATGAATATGGATGCTAAGATTCTCAACAAAATCCTAGCAAACAGGATCCAACAGCACATTAAAAAGATTATCCACCACGACCAGGTGGGATTCATCCCTGGGTTACAAGGATGGTTCAACATTCGCAAATCAATCAATGTGATAGAACAAATCAATAAGAGAAGAGAGAAGAGCCACATGGTCCTCTCAATTGATGCAGAAAAAGCATTTGACAAAATCCAGCATCCGTTCCTGATTAAAACGCTTCAAAGTATAGGGATAGAGGGAACATACCTGAACTTCATAAAATCTATCTATGAAAGACCCACAGCAAATACCATCCTCAATGGGAAAAAGCTCGCAGCCTTCCCGCTGAGATCAGGAACACGACAAGGATGCCCACTCTCACCACTCTTGTTCAACATAGTATTAGAAGTCGTAGCAACAGCAATCAGACAACAAAGAGAAATAAAAGGTATCCAAATTGGCAATGAAGAAGTTGAACTCTCTTTCTTCGTAGATGACATGATTCTTTATATGGAAAACCCCAAAGACTCCACCCCCAAACTATTAGAACTCATACAGCGATTCAGTAACATGGCAGGATACAAAGTCAATATATAGAAATCAGTGGCTTTCTTATACACTAACAATGAAAATACAGAAAGGGAAATTAGAGAATCGATTCCATTTACTATAGCACCAAGAACCATAAGATACCTGGGAATAAATCTAACCAAAGAGGTAAAGGATCTGTACTCAAGGAACTACAAAACACTCATGAAAGAAATTGAAGAAGACACTAAAAGATGGAAGACCATTCCATGCTGTTGGATCAGAAGAATAAACATTGTTAAAATGTCTATACTGCCTAGAGCAATCTATACTTTTAATGCCATTCTGATCAAAATTCCACCGGTATTCTTCAAAGAGCTGGAGAAAATAATCCTAAAATTTGTATGGAAACAGAAGAGACCCTGAATTGCTAAGGAAATGTTGAAAAACAAAAATAAAACTGGCGGCATCACATTGCCTCATTTCAAGCTTTACTACAAAGCTGTGATCACCAAGACAGCATGGTACTGGCATAAAAACAGAAACATCGACCAGTGGAACAGATTAGAGAGTCCAGATATGGACCCTCAACTCTATGGTCAAATAATCTTCGACAAAACAGGAAAAAATATACAGTGGAAAAAAGACAGTCTCTTCAATAAATGGTGCTGGGAAAATTGGACAGCTATATGTAGAAGAATGAAACTCGACCATTCTCTTACACTGTACACAAAGATAAACTCAAAATGGATAAAAGACCTCAACATGAGACAGGAATCTATCAGAATCCTAGAGGAGAGCATAGGCAGTAACCTCTTTGATATCAGCCACAGCAACTTCTTTCAAGATATGTCTCCAAAGGCAAAGGAAACAAAAGTGAAAATGAACTTTTGGGACTTCATCAAGATCAAAAGCTTCTTCACAGCAAACAGTGAACAAAAAAAAAGAGGCAACCCACGGAATGGGAGAAGATATTTGCAAATGACAGTACAGACAAAAGGTTGATATTCAGGATCTATAAAGAACTTTTCAAACTCAACACACACAAAACTGATAATCATATCAAAAAATGGGCAGAAGATATGAACAGATAATTCTCCAATGAAGATATACAAATGGCTACCAGACACATGAAAAAATGTTCATCATCACTAGCCATTAGGGAGATTCAAATTAAAACCACATTGAGATACCACCTTACACCAGTTAGAATGGCCAAAATTAGCAAGACAGGAAACAACGTGTGTTGGAGAGGATGTGGAGAAAGGGGAACCCTCTTACACTGTTGGTGGGAATGCAAGTTGGTGCAGCCACTTTGGAGAACAGTGTGGAGATTCCTTAAGAAATTAAAAATAGAGCTTCCCTATGACCCTGCAATTGCACTACTGGGTATTTACCCCAAATATCCAGATGGAGTGAAAAGAAGGGCTGTCTGTACCCCAATGTTTATAGCAGCAATGGCCACGGTCGCCAAAATGTGGAAAGAACCAAGATGCCCTTCAGCGGATGAATGGATAAGGAAGATGTGGTCCATATACACTATGGAGTATTATGCCTCCATCAGAAAGGATGAATACCCAATTTTTGTAACAACATGGATGGGACTGGAAGAGATTATGCTGAGTGAAATAAGTCAAGCAGAGAGAGCCAATTATCATATGGTTTCACTTATTTGTGGAGCATAACAAATAACATGGAGGACATGGGGAGATGGAGAGGAGAAGGGAGTTGAGGGAAATTGGAAGGGGAGGTGAACCATGAGAGGCTATGGACTGAAAAACAACCCGAGAGTTTTTAAGGGGCGGGGGAACCAGGTGGTGGGTATTGCGGAGGCCACGTGTTGCACGGAGTACTGGGTGTGGTGCAAAAACAATGAATACTGTTACACTGAAAAGAAATTAAAAAAAAAAAAAAAAGACTGAGGGTGAAACAAGCATCTGGGAGAGGAGGGGTTACAAAATAAATGTGTAAAGTTATCACCATAGAGACCCCGATGTGGAGCTAGGCTTTGGGATTAAGCTCTATTTAGGTGGGACAGACTTTGGGAAATTCTTCTTACAGGATATTAAAGGGACCAGAAGTTATTGAAAAGAGCTAATGAAGAGCTGTCAGGAACATAAACAGAAGAACTGAGAAGTTCTAACCATAAAACGTCTTACAAACTGGCCTCCAGCTGACTTTATGTGTCCTGGACTGGGTATGGATTCAGGACACAGCGCCAACATCATCATTCCAACAGAAAGTCGGTTACTTCACCATGAAACTCAGCAATCAGCCCACACATGTTTCTTGCCCTTTGCATGTACACACACACACACGCACACACACCCACCCACACCTGTGATTTGTTTGCTCTTGTTTTTTTTTTTTTTTTTTTTTTTTAAAGATTTTATTTATCTATTTGTCAGAGAGAGAGAGAGAGCGAGAGTGAGCACAGGCAGACAGAGTGGCAGAGGGAGAAGCAGGCTCCCTGCGGAGCAAGGAGCCTGATGTGGGACTCGATCCCAGCACGCTGGGATCATGACCTGAGCCGAAGGCAGCCGCTTAACCAACTGAGCCACCCAGGCGTCCCTGTTTGCTCTTGTTTTGTGCTCTACATCTTTATAGTCCATTCTTCAGTGGTCAAGTTCCTTTGAAGGTGGTGAATATACTTGGTTCATCTTTGTCTCCTTTTAAGAAAGCTGCTTTTCCTAAAGTGGGTTCAATGGGACACTAATGGGCATTGTAAAGATAAAGTGGGGGTCCCATATCAGCCAGTTTGTGCGACAAGAAGGGAATATATGTTATAGGATTTCCTGCGCAGAACATTCTTCCCGGCGGTACCTCTCTGAAGGTTATTGTCTCTTGGCACACATTCTGGGACACGTGCCTCAAGTGGGATAACATGTATTAAGTAGGAAGTATTAAATGCAGAAGATAACTTTAAGCCTCATTCCTCTCTTCAAATGGTCCTACTTGGTATTATTTGCTACTTCACTGGTCTTCTAGAAACTGATACATTTGGGGCAGCTGTGGGGTCATTTATTGAATCAGCGTGCAGAAGTATTTGTTTAGTAGGTCAGCTTCAGGTCCAAGTGATAGTTGTGTAATGATTTGGGAGAAGAGGAAGGAGAAGTCACAATGAATGCACTTAAATAAAAAGCCCCAAGAGCAGACATTAGCAAGAGAAGGGAGATAATATTGGGAGTAGAGACCATGTTCAATTAGGTAAACTAATCCTGGAGAAACCACACAAGGCTGTCTGTCCGGTCCAGGCAGAAGAAACAAGAGATCGAATCTGGGATACTGAACAACAACAAAAAAAAGGGATAGGTGCCCAGTAAATAGACTGGAGAATAAGAATCTAGGAAACTGATGTAGTCTAATGCACCTCAGCAAATACTCATTGAATGAACAGATACCAACATCAAATAGAAATTGGCATTTAACGAAAGGCTTTTTGAATGAGGGGTTTTTACCCATGCTTTCTTCTGAAGATCAGACATGGTATCAGACTGTGGGTGGGCTGGGCTCTGCAGATGGGGTGGGGGGGAGCAGGTTACCTCAATGGAGTGGGGGAAGGGAGGAGCAGGGACCAAGGGGAGGTTCTCAGCTGAATGTCAAGGCAGAAGTAGCTGTGAATGAATGACTCCCTCAAATTTCTTGTTTCTCCTGTTAAAACATGCCTCAACAGCTGCCAGTTTAGTTTCTACTTTGAGTTGCCTGTTTTGTCACTGGAAACAGATCTATCCATCATTTTAATAGGAATATCTGTAGATAGGACAAGTTTCACATATATTTACATGGAAAGTTTGCAACCAACAGAAAGATTGCTGTGATGAGTATACAAGGCAAGAGATTAAAATGTATCAGCACACTTCAGGTTGAACAGAAAATATTTGCCTCATTTTCTTTCTGAGAATGGATGCTTAAGACAGTATGAAAAATGCCTTTTCTTTTTTCTCCATTTGTTCTGAAGTTTCAAAGTGCATTGTTACAATAATACTCCCATCCAAATAGATTTTAAAAACGTTTCTAATCTATGCTAGGTCATACTCTTCAAGCATGTTCACAATAGGATAACTAATAAATTCAGGGAAAAACAGGAAGGTTTAATGTACAGTCATGTGCTAAAGAGAACTAGAGTGCCTGGGTTTATACTCTGGCTGTGATACAAATAAATTGAGAGAACAAGGGTAAGAAACTTCACTTTCTATGTCTCAAACATTCAGTTTTATTAAGTTTCTTACTGTAGTCATTACCTACAATAAAATGAAGGTAGTAATAATGTCTCTCTTACAGAGATTAAATTAGTTAATACAGAAAAAGCACTTAGAAGAGCTTTCTGGCATGAAGTAAATGCAACAACAGTACTGATATTAATATCATTGTTATTAGTGTTAAAGAACATACTCATAGGGGCCAGTGCCTTGGACTAGGTTTGTTTTGTGTTCTAATATCAAGTCGCTTGTTATCTTTTTGCTTCAGTTTCTGAAACTGCTAAATAATGGTAGAATGAAAACACTACTTCAAAAATATATATGTATGCCATATGTTTATTACAGCATTATTTACAATAGCCAAATTATGGAAGGAACCCAAGTATCCATCAATAGATGAATGGATAAAGAAGATGTGGTACACACACACACACACACACACACACACAGAGGCATATTACATAGCCATAAGAAAGAATGAGATTGGAGCGCCTGGGTGGCTCAGTGGGTTAAAGCCTCTGACCTTGGCTCAGGTCATGATCTCAGGGTCCTGGGATTGAGCCCCACATCGGGCTCTCTGCCCAGCAGGGAGCCTGCTTCCCCCTCTCTCTCTGCCTGCCTCTCTACCTACTTGTGATCTCTGTCTCTGTCAAATAAATAAATAAAATTTAAAGAAAGAAAGAAAAAAAGAACGAGATCTTGGGGCACCTGGGTGGCTCAGTGGGTTAAGCCTCTGTCTTCTGCCTGGGTCATGATCTCAGGTTCCTGGAATCAAGCCCTGCAGCTCAGCAGGGAGCCTGCTTCCCTCTCTCTCTCTCTGCCTGACTCTCTGCCTACTTGTCATCTCTCTCTCTCCATCAAATAAATAAAAATCTTTTAAAAAAAGAAAGAAAGAATGAGATCTTGCCATTTGCAACAACATGAATGGATCTAGAGAGTATAATGTGAAGTGAGATAAGAGAAAGACAAATACCATATGATTTCTCTCATATGTGGAATTAAAGGAAAAAACAATTGAACAAAGAAAAGAGGCAAACAAAAAAACCAGACTCTTAGAGAACAAACTGTTGGTTTCCAGAGGGGAGATGGGGGGGATGGGTGTAATAGGTGAGGGGGATTAATAGTACACTTATCATGATGAGCACTGAGTAATGTACAGAACTGCTGAATCACTATGTTGTACACCTGAAACTAACATAACACTGTATGTTAATTATAGTTGAATTAAAAAAATCTAGCATGAAAGGTTTCCTCGTCCCTCCACTTAATTTTTCTGTTTCCTCAAAGCATCTCCTTTTTTATTTTTCATGTTTATAGTTCTTTCATTCAGTAAAAATATTTACTAAACAACTATTCTGTGCCTGCCATGGTTTTAGACCCCAGGGAAGCAAGGCCACAGTTAGTGCCAACTTGAACTGAGACTACAGTGAAGAGGACGGGACACGGTTCTCCTACGGTGGAACTGACACTGAGTTCAGGGAGGCTGAGAGGGAGTAAGGAAATAGACAAATATAAACATTTCAGGAATACTTGTGAAGAAAATAAAGCAACATGATCCATGAGTGACTGAGTAACAGAGAGAAGTGTAAACCTGATGGCTTCCCAAGGCCAGGGAAGACTTCGCTAAGACTTCGCTAAGACGATTCTTAGTTGGGTGAAGGCCTGCGGAAGAGAGGAGGTGTTTTGTTTTGTTTTTTTAAATGAATCCATTTTGGACTATGGCTTCCCACCCAACAGAGAAGTTATCTAGACCAGCACTGCCCAATAGAAATATAATGTGAGCCAGTTACACGATTAAAAGGTTTCTGATAGCCATATTTTATTTTATTTATTTAAAAAAATTTTTTAAGGATTTTATTTATTTATTTCACAAAGATCACAAGTAGGCAGAGAGGCAGGCAGAGAGAGAGGAGGAAGCAGCCCCCCCCCCCCCCAAGCAGAGAGCCCGATGCAGGGCTTGATCCCAGGACCCTGAGACCATGACCTGAGCCAAAGGCAGAGGCTTTAACCCACTGAGCCACCCAGGTGCCCTGGTAGCCATATTTTTAAAAGAATTAGATGAAATTAGTTTTAATTATGTATTTTAGCCATTTTGCAACACATAATTAATTATATGAAAAAATACTGAGATATTTTACATTACTGTTTTTCATACCAAGTTTTGAAAATCCTGGGTCTGTTTGACACTTACAGCCCATCTCAGTTTGGACTCATTGCTTTTCAAGTACTCGGCAGCCACAGTGGCTAGCGGCCACTGTCCTGGACAGCAGGGTCTACACCACAGGTTCATGAATTGTGGCCCTTGGGCCAAATCTAGAAACCCACTTGTATTTTGTTTATCTGTTTTATGGCTTACCAGGTAAGTATTGTTTTTACATTTTAACATGGTTAAGTTTTAAACAGTCACATAAGCACCTACATTATTAGCACTGGTTTTGCTTTAAAATATTTCTTTTCCAGTGCTTTAAGAAAAAGTTTTCAGACCCTTATTTTAGACAATTACAACAATTACCACAAAGACTTTGGGGCCTCTTTCTCTAATAATCAGCACAATGCCTGGACATAGTTGAAATTCAACAAATTCTTTTAAAATCGAATTGCTTTATATAAAAATGCTCTATGTTGAAGAGATGGCAAAAATGCTAATGCCTGTGAAATGACTGGCTGGGTGAATAAAGGAGCTGAGGCCCCACAGGTGGGTCTAGTACAGGTCTTCAAAGGACGTCCAAAAGAATTCCGGTCTTCCTCAGAAGGCGAAGATCTCAAGTACTCACAGGGGCAGGCGGATGAGAAGAGGCACAGATTGGGCACAAGATGATAAAAAGGCAACGCCCAATCCACTTTAGCACAAGGAATGTTAAATGTGAGATTCAAACATCGGAACGGGGCGGGGGTGGGGGGGAAGAGGGTTGGAACTAATAGCGTTGAATGTCCCTCTTATAAACGAGAGAGCCCTACTGAATTGTAGGGTTAAGCAGAAGGAGCTGGTTTCCTTTATTATCACAGAAAACAGAAACATTATCTTTCCAGCTAACTTGAAAAATTCACAAAGTGCTTCCAGGTGACTTTGGGTTTTTCCTTTTATAGGATTAGCAGTCTGGTCCAGCTGCTGGTATATTTAAAAAATGTTCGCCTTTCATTTTCCATCCATACTTGGCATCAGGTAAAAGTACAACTATGAGTAAAACTTGCAATTATCTAATAACACAAGCACAAAATCTTTACACATGGTCAGATGCCCTGTACTCATGTTTTAAAAATAACCAATTGCTCTGCTTTGGGGTAGATACTGTTCATTCAAAAAGAATGCTTCGCTTTTTGAAGAGAAGGACCTGTACATCCTGCCTTTTCCCGTCATAGGCTACAAAGACAAAAGATGTTTTTTAATTTAATTTTTAAAATGTCTTTACTTTTTAAATTCTGAGATAGTATTTTTACACATTTTAAATTCTGATAGATTTGGTTTTTTTCTTTTGGTATTTTTAGCTAATTCTTTGATCTCCTACAAATCAAAAGCTTTCTGACTTTGAAATATGTTTACCTACC
This sequence comes from Martes martes, assembly GCF_963455335.1. Lineage (NCBI taxonomy): Eukaryota > Metazoa > Chordata > Mammalia > Carnivora > Mustelidae > Martes > Martes martes. The sequence continues at coordinate 22,145,946 of NC_137891.1, read as the reverse complement.
ACAGTCTTCTCTTCAAGGCTATTTTTTTACACCAAGTTTTCCATCTCTTTCTTATCTAAGTGAGGTATAATTTCTTCCTCGGATCATTCATTGCTCTTAACCTGCACCTTCCTTACGGCAATCACATTTGCCATCACGTGACATAATCTTCACGGCGCATGCATTATCCCCATGGCAGCCTGTGACCTCTCCAAGGGAAGGACCCATGGGTGTGTGTGCAATTTCATGACCCCAAATGCACGGAGTAAGTGTATGCTGACAGCCTTGCACATTTTCCTGAGAGCACACACATGAGGCTCCTCTTGTAGAACGGCTTGTTCTGGCACCCCACAGAGGTAGGGAGCAAGATTCCACACCCCCTAGGGTACCCCCCCCACCCCAACAAATCCCTGCCCTTCACTGCTCTTAAACTCAGTCAAGGGAACACAGCATTTCAATTTTCCTCCCCAAAGCCCAAAGAAGTTAAGTATTCATTCTTTGGTACTTAGCTTAGGCAGGAAAGCAATTTGATTTAATATGAAATTTAGGAAGTTTAGGAAATAATTTAGGGGGCACCTGGCTGGCTCAGTCAGTAAAGCAAGTGATTCTTTGACTTCGGGTCAAGGGTTCAAGCCCTCCATTGGGCTCAGAGTCTACTTCAAAAAAATAATAATTTGGGCTAACCAGATAAAGAGTTGTGTGCAGGCTTTACCAAAGTTTGCTCCATGGGACGTAAATTCCATGAATTGTTAATAGGTTCGGTTGCAAAGGGGGAGAGGGATCATCAGCCAATTAAGTCTGAGAAATGCTGGAATAAACAAGACTGGCCTGTATTTATTTGACTGCAAGAACCTCTCAGAGTTTTTATGCATTGCAAGTCTTTTGAAAGAGACGAGAGTAGTCAGCATTTCCCAATTTATTTCTAAAATCACAAAAATAGATTTCTCAATGAAGTTCTTGGTTGACTAGTGTTCTCCAGGCTACATATTATGGAGATCATATCCCGGTGCAATTAATCATCTAATAAAATATATTTCGAGTGAGTGAATGAATTGATTGGTGAGTTAGGGCCAATGACATCACTATTCTCTCTCCAGACAGCCAGAGGGAATGGGCAGCAGAAGCCCACATACCTACTTCCATTCCGCTCGCATTCTCTTGGCCCACACTTTTCTTTGATTCAGGGCTGTTGACCCAATCTCTCTAGGGCAGAAAATCAAGCTGCCTTTCCCCATGAACCGCAGCTCTTGAAGTCTGGGTAATAAGGCTTTCATAGCAACTGGTACCTGCCTAAACGTCTGGTGGCCTTGGAAAGTAATCACATCTCAGGGGAAGATGCCGCAATGCGGAATGCCGGATGGATACTCTTCTTGGGAGAAGAAACGGTGGCGAATGTCCTGGAGTTTAAGGTTCCGGAGACAGCACAAGGCTGTCTGCAGCCTCTGGGCTTTCAGAACGTCCCCGGGCGTGAGCCACTGAGAACATTTCCTCGCCTTCTCAGGGTTACAGCACACTTGTTCACAGGATGGAGTTACCCTGGAGGAGGTAGGGAGGCAAGGCCGAAGGCAGGCACAGAGGGCACAAGGAGAGAGAACGGCGTCTCCTTCACAAGAAGAACAAAGTGTTCACTCAGTGAATCTCGTCAATTGCTTCTCCTAGCTGACTTCTGTGCTCTTCAGTTATTATTAACTTCCATATATTTTCTGGGATTAGTGACTTGTCAGCATTTTTGGAACTTAGTACTAAGCATTCGATATAATAACACTATTTATCTTCCACACGGGCACATTTTAGGGTGATGGATAAAGATAAGTCAAAAGCACCCGCACAATTTCAACAAACTTCCATTTGTTTTTTTCCTTTTAAGAAAGCACGGGCAGGATGTATTTCTTCCTCCTGCTTCCGCTCAGCAGAAACAGCAGAGAGAAATGCTTAATGGAAAGCAAGTATGCCCTTAAGAAATTTTTGTGTAAGAGTTTTTAGATCAATGCCCAAACTAATCCCACACTCTCAGAAACTGACCTTCCTCTCGCTGTACATGATACCCTCTCCCGTAGGGCAGAAACAGGTTTATTAACCTCCTTTCACTTTGCACTGATTCACTGCGGTAGAGGGGGAAAAGCGCTTAGATGAAATATCCAAAATTGTGGAGTTCAGCCTCTTCTAAATGTGTGATCTTAGACAAGCTGCTGTCTCTCTCTGATTCGCAGGTTCCCTACCTGCAGAATGGGGTGGGGGGGTGGCATTTATAATATAGGCACGTCCTGGGCTCTTACCACCTCGCCAGGCCCTCTGCTGGGCAATCTAGACCTGCTACCATGCTTAATTTTCACACAACGAATGCAGCAAGATAGGTGTTCTTTTTTTAAGACAAGGAAACCGGAAGTTAAAAAGATGGGATGACTGGTCCGAGGTCCCACAGCGAGTGAAGAAGCAGCACTTGGATTTGTGCCCAGATACCACGGACGCCACGGCCCAGGGGCCTTAGCTGGACTCCACCAATACTCTGCTTGTGGTGGTTGTGGAAGAAAGAAGATGTCCCGAAGTGTGTCATCATTTGTAAAACCCATGCCCATGTGAGACACTGTCCCCAAGCAGCACTCCTAGTGGTTAACTGTGGGTTCTGCTCTGCAGAAGGTGCCGTAATGAAAGTACGGTGTGTTTCCTGATTGGGGAGGGGGGGCATTGTCCAAAACAAAAAGCTTTGTGCTTGGCTGGCAACAGAAAAAGAAAGTGGAATATAGGGAGAGGAATGACGCTCTCATCTTGGCCGAAAGACCCTGCTTAGTCAGCCCTCAGCTACCACTCCAGCACCATCTCCTGTCACCCTGCCCAGGGGCTCCCAAGGCTAGGTTAGCAGCCTGCTGTTCCCTTTCTTCCAAATCAAGCTCTTTCCTGCATTAGGCCTTCGCATCTGTTGTTTTCGTCTCATTCTTTCATCTCAAACCAAATGTCAACTTCACAGAGGAACCTAGATCACTCAAGCGTTTTGTTTCTATTTTCGTTTGTTAGTTTCTGTGTCTATTTTTGTTTGTTACTTGTTAATGGTTTGGTTCTTCTGAAGTGCCCGCTTGTTCACTATATTGGTGACTCTCACAGAGCGAGGTCCTTACTAAGTGTGGGAGAAATGAGTGTTGAGCAAAGAAATCAAGGACAGTGCTCTAGAGGACAGTCCGGAAGGCTGGGTGGGGTCCTGCACCATAGGCTAACTTCGACTCTTCCATCTCACTGTGATACCTACCAATCACCTCTATTTTAGGAACAAGATAATAAAATCCTCATTTCTTCATTTTTGAATAAGTTATTCCCTCCATTCTAATGTCTACCCACCACCCTGCTTCTTGCCACTGTCTTCGGAGAAGGGGAAAGTTATGGGGAAGAGTAAGGTCTTTGGAGTTAACACAGAACAGGTCAAAATCCTAAATCTTTCTTGTACACTGTGACCTTGGGTATGTCACACAAGCTCTCTGAGACGGTTTCTCTATGTATAAAATACTTGATAAGTTTAGCCATGCTTAAATAAAGACATCTGAAAAGAATTTAAAACAGTGTTTGGCAAACTGTTTTTCTTTTTTCTTTTTCCTAAGAAATTTGACTTCCTTAAAAATAAATTTTAGTCTTGAAGGATGCTGTTAGTTGGTTATTGTTTGCTATGTTGGTGCTGGAGGAAAAGAAACATCAAGAAAGAGGAAGAAGGTTGATTTTAGATGGGATGGTCATTTATGGGAGGGTAAGGATTTTTGTCTGATCTCATATCAAAATCCCTAATATTTGCTAAGTTATTAGTAGGCACAAAAAATACAATTTAAGATGAAAAATTTAGATAGTGATACAAAAAAGAACTTCAGAAAGTTTCAAATATTTTATATAAAGAATCACTTAGACCACTTCCCTGAAATACGAATACAACAAAAATGTTATGATCTGGTTCAGAAAAACCTCAGGAAGTACAAACATAGCACTTTTGTCCTCATCTCTGGATCCCAAAAGGTTGCTGGCTAGTGCTGGGAAGCTTGGAAGTGAGAATTATGGATACATGCATATGTCCAAACTCATCTGGATATGTGCATGAAATGTGTGCATTTTCTTTGGTCTCTCAATTATTCTTCAATAAAGTTAAAAAACAGGAAAAAATGAGCCAGCTTTAATGCTTTCCTGGGATTTTTCTGACATGAATGGATCTCTGCATTTTACTAACACGTTCAGTTTCTTATTTTTGTAACTGTATAGTTACACTAGTATAATAAGAGATGTCCTTTTTGTTGAAGTAAAAAAAAAATTCATGCAAAATTGAACCTATGAAAAACCTAAAGTCTCTGAGCCCCTGAGTCATTTCTTTTTAGATTAAATCAGCAGGTGGGAGGATTACATAGGACACAAATATGATAAACATGTATATATAGGTATATGTAGTCATAGACATATAAAGAAAATTCTATATGAAATAAAATATAGAATATAGAATAAAGAAAAAAATAATTAATAGATAAAGGTTATCCAATTACTGATAACTTTGTCTAAAATAATAGTGTAGGATGTAGTTAAGTACAAGTTGAGATAGCCTCAACTTACCAGAAAGATAATCAGGACTAATTTTCATCCGCCCTAGTGACATATTGCTTCCTAGTGAGAAAATACTGTCACTATTGTTTTATCTTAGCCCCCATAACCTCCTGCAAAAAGAAATCAATGTTGTGGGAAAATGCATTCATTGAAAGAGACACGACACAGCAAGACCAAGTAAGGGCGAAATTGCTGTTTTCACCATTTTCTAAATGGGGTTGGTGTCCATTGCCCAGAGGGCTGAGCTTATCCATGTTCCAAGGTAAGGTGTTTTGGCTCTGCCAGGATTACTAGCTTTTTTTTTTTCCCCATTTATTCACAGATAGTGCTATTCCAATGACTTAATTACTTTAACTATTGTGAACCTTTCTGTTGGTTACACGGTGGTAGTCAGGCCCTTGCAATTGTCATAGGAAATTCAACATTCTATTCCGGTAACCTAGTCACCTTCCTCTTGTGGGATTTCAGAGCTTCTAAGGCACAGACTATTTTTATTTATTTTTTAAAAAAGAGAATTACAGTATAATCAGAAATTTAGTTTCAGGGATAAATCTTTAAGGTTAGGACATCAGAGCAAATCTAAAAAAAAAAAAAAAACAACCACAGAAAATATTTTGTTTAGATAATTTTGACTTGCTTTGAAAACTACAGTGAAAGCTTTTTAATTCATCAACCCATAATTATAACACCCCCACACTCCCCAGGCGCTTTGCTAGTGGATCAATAGTTCTACGTTCCCTTTGCTTGCTGTGATGGCTAATGAGGCTCAGTGTCTCTCACCTCAAGACAAATGGCCAGTGTAATAGAAAGATAATTATAAACAAGTAAATTATCGGAATTGAACAGAAAACCAATTTTAACACATAGTCTTCCTTCTGTACAACGTTTTCTTGTTTGTTTGGAGTCATCTAACACGGTGAACAGATTCAAAATGACCCAAGCCAATGTCAGAGTATTTGACATTGAAGAAAAATGCACTCTTTGAGCAGTCGGTTAGAAGCCAACTATTAAAAAAAAGATGAAGTGGGTGATTTTCCAAATATAATGGCAAGATTTCAAGTATGGAAGTTCCAAAAGGCGGCCAGGTTTGTTTGATTTTTAAACTGAAGTCCTCATGCCTCACTTGTAAGTGTGTTGAAAATGCAGCATTCACTAGGGGCAAATCTGAGACATTTTCAGAGCACATTGCCTGTAGATTAGAGTCCTAAGAATAGCCTAGAAACAGCCATAGAGCAAATGAAGAAGTGATTCTGAGTTGTTCATTGGTTTATCAGAGGAGATACAGTTATACATCCATGAATTACTAACGGCTGATAAGTTTAGGCAAATTAGTCACACACTGCCAGGGTGGTGGGCATTTCTTGCTTTCATTAAAACAAACAAAACAAAAATCAAAAAAATCTTTCATTAGGAAAAGATGCTTTTCATATTAAAAAATTATATATGTATAAATAAATAAATACACACACATACATACATACATTCACACACACAGTATTTTCTGCTCTTCCAGATTTATAGTTAATTATTGTCTGGGCATATTTCCTACATCCCATATATGACCATGGTCTGTTTACGTTGCCTCCCCATATTTCTCTTTGTGTAAATTTGGTAATATTTCCAAGGTTCTTACCAGTTCTTTTTTGAGTGAAGTCAAGTGAATCTCTTTGGTGTGTCTCCTTCTTTGTCATAGTGGAAGGAATAAACTTCTGCCTGGACACAGTTGCTCTGTGTGACAGATTTCGAAGAAAAGCCTTTAAACTGTGTCAGAATAATCTCCACTTTGTAAAATGTAAATTCACCTGAGACTAGAGTGTCATCAAGGCAGGTTTTTCTTTTGCTGGGTTATTTAGATGGTCTGCAAGGCAGAAGTCTAAAAACTTGCAAGGATTTGAATAGCAGACACTAATGATATACTTGAAATTCTGTCAGCCAATAGGAAACTACTGTTATTAAACAGCTCGAGCTCTCTCCCTTAGTCACCCTTCACCTTTTTTTTCAGGGAAATGCCCAAGAAATATAGGAAATATCATCCCAGTGATGTCTGCTTTCTCAGCTGAGACTACTTCTTAGAAAACCCTCACGAGAAGCAATCTATTTAGGTCTCTACAAAGAACCCCAAATCATAGATTTTTCTTCTTAAGCTTCCTAAGAAAACCCCCAGATCTTCTCAGGATTTCATTGATGAAACTTTTGAGGCCATAACTGACCCAGAGAAAGTTGAATTACGTAGTTTTCCTCAGGTACCAAATCACTAAAGCTTCTTATTAAGAATAACATTAGGCCACATTCAATGCTTACCAAGTGCTTGGTACTATATGAAGAACTGTATGCACATTTTGGTCATTTAATCCCCTCAAAACATTACAAGACAAATATTCTCATGATTCCCATTTTACAAGTAAGAAAACAGACACTTCAAAATAGCAGTCACCCCAGCCTGTTTAATTCCAAAGCTTAAATATTTATTATTTGACTATGGAGCTTCCTGGGATTCTGACAAATGCATTTAGAAATTCAGAGAAATACCATTCTGAGGTCTTGAATCTCCTAATGATGGCCCCAGAAGGAGGTCATATGTTCCTACATGTGCAAAGCTAAGCCTGGGTTGGCTACAGATACCCCAGAAGACTCCCACTGTCTGGAGTGGCTGCTTTCCGGGGGGGAGGGCCATGGGCTGGCTGGTAATAAGAAAAACATTCTCTTTACGTTTCACCCTCTCATAGTCCCCTCCACACACGTATTACTTCTAGATACACTTAATTAATTCAGGAATCCCTGACTATATCCTGCAACATTATAAGTCTCAAGTCTTTGATCTTAGTACCTACGCCTCAGCCCAGGTCTGAAGACCACATTCCTACACCTGGTTTATGGTCAGGCTGAAAATCTCTTTTTCTGCCAAGACTTTTTTCAGCTTCTTCGGCATGATAAACTTCTCCATCTGCACCCCCCCCCCATTACACTTTGTCCATACCCTGTTCTTAGCACTTGTCACATTCACACATAATTATCTGCTTGCCATCTGTTTTCCTATCTACATCATGAGTTCTCTGGTAACAGGGATCATGCTATTTAATCCATGTACAATGCTACGTAAATTGCAGGCAGTTAACACGTTTTTGCTAAATGAATAAGAGGTCTGATGTAAGGAAATACTTGATGAAGACTGTGAAATTGTCATTGTTTTGCTTTTCAACTTCTCAAAGCCAGCTGGCTCATCTGACCTTACACTATTTCCCACACTTTCAAAACACCTAACATATTTTGGGCATGTGTCTGTTACAGAGCAACTCTGTAGCAGAGCTTCTAAAGGTCTTCATCTCCTTAGAAAGTCTTGTCAATCTCCTAGGAGTTTCTGGCAGTTTTGCAAATGTAGGATGTTCTTTAGTTGGGTTTTCTGTGTTAGGAAATGCCTGAGGAGCCCCTGTGATCCTGGGAGATACTAGCAGAAAGGGGCTACATGAAAGGCAGGGACTGTAGTTCTTGATGTTCGAAAATCAGGCGTAACTTGGCTCAGCTGCTGTGGGAAATGGTTTGGTGGTTTCTTAAAAAAATTAAAAGTAGAATTATGGTGCAACCCAACAACTCCACTGCTTGGTATTTATCTAAAGAAAAGAAAATTAAAAACAGGCGTTCAAATACATGCACAAACACATCCATAACCTTGCTAGTCCCAGTAGCTGAAGGTGGGAAGAGCCCAGACATTTCTGGGTGGAAACTAGCTGTGTTCTATCATGTACAGGAATATTATTTAACCTCAAAAAGGAGTTAAGTGCAGATCCATGTTCAACTACGGATGAACCTCAAAACCATTCAGTGAAAGAAGCCAGACACAAAAGGTCACATACTATAGGATTTCATTTATATGCAATAACCAGAATAGGTAAATCCATAGACACAGAAACCAGACTCATGGTTGACACAGGGTAGGGAGAGGCATGCATGGGGAGTGGCTATTTATTTCGCATGGGATTTCCTTTCAGGAAGCTGAAATGTCTGGGACTAGAAAGTAGTGGTGAACGCACAACATTGTGAATCACCAGATCCGACCACACTGTTCGCTTTAAGATGGTTAATTTCATATTATGTGACTTTCACCTCCATCAAAATAAAGTGTGTGTAGGTTGTGTGTGGGGGGGGTGTTGTTTAAAGACCAAGAAAGAACAAGTCAAAGAGGAGGCCAGACCGAGATGAGGTCAAAGGACTGGACGGGCTTTCACCAGCTATGAAGATGTAAGAAAGTCAGAAGCAAGAAATGAGGGCAGCCTCTGGAAGGAGGAAAAGGCAAGAAATGAATTCTCCCCCAGGGCTTCCAGAAATAAGCATAGCTCTGCCATGGGCTTGGTGTTAGACGCTGGGGGAGACCTGTGTTGACTTCAAGCCTACAGATCTGCAAGATAATACATTGTATTTTTCTTAGCTAAAAAAGGTAACAACGTATCAGGCTTTGGCTTTGTTGCTGAAAAGAACTTCAGAGACCTGGTGCCATCCTGATGAAAATACAGTGAGAAAGATTACATTACTTTCCAAGGGCACATCCCTAGTTGTCCTCTCTGTTCCCTTCCAGAAATAAAGATAAGAAGGGACCAAGCCATGAATGAGGATATTGTTTTAATTTTATGGGAAAAGGAACGCATTCAGGAGGATTAAGTAACTTAACCAATATATCATATCCAGTACTGTGAATTTAATCTTTTATATCATATCTAGTACTGTGAATTTAATCTTTAAAACTATTTTAAAAATATCAAAGTAATGCATGCCATGAATAACAATAAAAATGTCACATTATAGAGGACAGAAGGACTTAAGATGAGAACTATACACTTGTCATACTCCTCATACCCAGTCTTGATCCACAGGATCTACTTATTCTTCTAATTACTTTTAGTATAATTTAAATATCACTACATAATGCTACCATGCATTGATATTTAACAAAAACTTAAGATATTTAACATTACCTTTTTAAAAAAATTTCAATTTTTTTCAGTGTTCCAAAATTCATTGTTTATGCACCACGCCCTGTGCTCCATGCAGTCCGTGCCCTCCTTAATACCCACCACCAGGCTCACCCAACCCTCCACCCCCACCCCTCCCAAACCCTAAATTTGCTTCTCACTTTCTCCCATGGTTTGTCTCCCCCACCGATTTCCCCCAACTCACTTCTCTCCATCTCCCAATCTCCTCCGTGTTATTCCTTAATATTACCTTTTTAAGTCCTTTACAAAGATAGCCTCATTGAATTTTTTAACCATCCTTTGGGGTAGGTACTAGTATTTGCCTTACTTTGCAGATGGGGAAACTGAGGCATAGGCTGGTTAAGACTTACCCAACACAACGCACCTAGAAAGTGCTGGACCTGGGATTGGATTGCAGACTCTATCCCCTGACTTCTACATCAAGCTGTCTCCAAACACCAGCCTCATTTTATAAGGGAGGAACTGAGGCTCAATGTGACTATAGGATACCAAGCTCATGGGCAAACTGAAATTTGAGCGTAGCTGGCTTCCAAGGCTCTGGTGCTTTCTGCTAAATATTTCTACCTCAGAAGGGGGCTGTCCACTGAAAAGCTAGACCCCATGGCCGTCTTAATCTTGCCTGGGACTGGAGAAGGAAAGCCTATCAACAGTTACAGAGATTTCTAGCACGTCAATTGAAAGAAAGAGAAATTTTTTCATGTCAAGAAAATAATTCTTTGATAACATATTTTCTTAGAATCATAAAAAAATTAAAATCCCCTTTATTCTCCCTTTTAAAACATAATAGGTTTTTGGCAGGCAGAAATCTGTTTAGCTATCCTTCAACTAATGTGCTGCAGCTTTCCTGGAAGGCTGGTGCACAAAATGTGTTCAGGCATTCTCTGTAGCTCAGACTAGAAGACTTGAATCCTGGAGCTACATTTTCTCCTAGCTCACCATCATGTTTTGCCTCTTTCTCTTCCCTTCCCCTCCTTCCTTCCTTCTTTGACTTGGGCTTGAGTTTCCCTTACTGCTGGGTTTCCTTGCTCTAGACAGGGACTTTCAAACTTTATTGTGGAAATGTAGGCACCCACTGGCGACACTTCAAAATTGTCCACAAGGTGGGTTGGGGAAAGAGTGCAGAGTAAGGGGCAGGAGAGCAACGGGGAGAAAAAGCATGCGGGTGGGTCAGCATCTCCCCCCGACCCCCTAACCCAGAAAAGCCCTTGTTGGCCCTAGGGCTATTCACACAAGATTTTGTTGGAGGAAAATATTCTATTGGGGGAAAAAAATACCATAATGGGTATAATGGAATATGCAGAACTAAAGGAATGGGGCTAAGAAGAGAATACAAATAAAAACACCACTTGGAATAATGAGAAAACAAGGCACATACATCTCAGGTGGGTGTTTAGATGGTATTCCCTAGCTGTGGGAACAGCCCGGGAACTGACCACCCAGACAGCTGGAAAAGGGGAAAACTCCACTTTCGCTTGCGCATTCCGTGGTGGGGGAGGCAGAAGTGTGTCGACAAGAGTTTAAAAGAGAGAGAAAGAAAAGAAAAAGATCAGGTGGATTAAATATAATAAAATCAAAGTCTTCCTTCTGGGGAAGAAGCTCCTTAATAATTGAATTCACTGTGGACTCAGACGTTGCAGATGAAGTCTGAGCATTCACAGCAAATGCAAATTAGAGTGTCACAGGAGTGATGAAAGTATGGAAGAACTAGACTGCCATCTTGAGGCCGAATGAGGAAATGACGACTGGCGTGTTGCACGAATATTTGTACTCAAACGATGTTCTAGTCTCCTGAGCAGTAATTCTATAAAACTCATCTTAAAAACCAATGTAGACATAGGGTAAAAACCATGCAAACTACTAAGAATGATCTACATGATCATTTGCAGCTCTCTTCTAACTCCTAAATTTCCCTTATGAGAGGCAATTATTGTGTCTAGCTTATTGTATATCTTCTATTTTTTTAAAAAAGCTTTTTATTTATTTATTTCAAGGGGAAGAGAGGCAGAGGGAGAGGGAGAGAGACTCCCCACTGATCTCAGAGCCCCACATGAGGCTCAATCCCAGGACCCTGAGGTCAAGACCTGAGAGCCACTCAGAAGCTGCTACTGTATATCTTTTAAGAGATTAGGTGCGAGTATAATGGGCTATGTGTGTATACATTCCTTTTGAAATGTATCAGTGATATCTACAGCTATGTACCTTGATTTCTTTTCAGCCTAACAGTGTGTCTCGGAGCTTATTTCCTTCTTTTTCTTGATTGCATCATCCTTTATTGGATGAACGTGTCAGAGCTTATTTAATCGTTCCTAGACTAATGCACATATTCAGTATTTTGTTACCAAAAACAATGCTGCAATGAATATCTTTGTCTATAGATCATTGCATACATGGACATAACTATAGAAAAAAATTCCCAGAACTGGAAGTGTTAAAAGGTGTATGAATTTAAACTTGCAATGAGTTTATTAGTAGGACTGTATTACACAAAGGGGAAGTTACGTTATCATTCCTTTTGGAGAATGGTGCCTGGTGCCCAACACCCTTCCCATCCTTAAGCTACTTTGTCTCAAGTGATCTGGTTATTTTCTTTTTGCATTTTCTGTATGCTTTGAGACAATTTCCCTGTACAACTAATAAGATGACTGTAATCTAAAAGACAGCAGTAATTTAAAAGGGTCTTTAGGGTAATCTAAAAGATACCCCTTATGTGGTAGGCGTCTCCAAAGAAGCATTAAAAATCATTCCTGGTGGTGGGGATCCAGCTCCCCCGCCTCCTCTGCCTACTTGTGATCTCTTTCTCTCTCTGTCAAGTAAATAAATAAAATCTGTAAAAATCATTCCTGGCCTTCAAGACCTTCACGTGTGGCTGTCAAGTATGAAACGGCCACTGATAAAGGGACGGCTGTGCTGGCTAAATAAAAGATAGACATACTAGAAGTTCAAAGACAGGAGAGATTTGGGGGAGTGATCCAGAAATACTCATGGAGAATCTCACTTCTGACTCGGATCTCAAAGCATCAAGTGAAGATTAAAAAAAACAACAACAACCTGTGAGATACAGATAGATACGTATGTATGTATGTATGCATATATATGTATCTCATGTATATGCATTTTTTTAAAAAATTTTTGTCTTTAGTGGATGAAAACATCCCAGTGGGGCACATATTTCTTATCGGCTCTGCTACTTCTTTCTTTTACACATTCTGTGAAATGCAAGTTCCACTTGACTCACGAATCTCTTTGGACACCTGGAGTCCCACTGAAGGTGGCCGCATCTTATACAGGCACATAATGGAACTGTCTATAACTCACCTGTCCCCCAAGCTTTCATCTCCAAGGACAGAAGAGACATTGTTGAGCCTTAAACGCTGTTTCCTACCCAAGAGGTCCCTTGCTAGTGATGGGTATATTCCTAGGGGAAGGCATCAGTAAGTATCAGCTGAATGAATACATTAATTTTTACTAAGCTTTTGGCTCTTCTATACGTGTATGACTGGTATGCATATGGTGGTACTTAGTAAATACTTGTAATTTTTAAGTGTTGTCTGGGATGCCAAGGGCAGAGTCCTCAATGCCACTTTTTTTTTTTTTAATGGATTTTGGATTTCTTCTGACTTTCTCTGGACCTTTCGGAAACTACTTTCTTATTCTCCCCTGGGGAAGATGCTTCCTTCGGGTAATGATGTTAACATTCCTGCACCAATATCTGAAATTCAGGCTTTACTGTTTTTTGTTTTTGTGTTTTAATCTCATGTAGCCTGTGTACGTGTCTATGCCCATGGACTGTACACACACAGATGCGCACAGTTCCCTTCCTGGTCACTCTGCATGCTGAGCTCGTGCCTTTGGAGGTCATTTTCCTGAGAGCTTGTAACTAATTCAGAACCGAGGAACTCTTACATATCATCTCATACAAGAGAAGGAAGCAATTTGTGACCTAACAGGAGGGTTAACAGCAGCTGGTCATAGTTTAGTGAGTTTAATTACTGGAATTTCTATAAAATATCACCCCAAATGACATCTGCGTTGGAATTGAACACGAGATTCTTTTTGGGTGAGCAGAATAAAACAGGCCATGCAAAGCTCTGCCCTCTCTAATCCTTGTGCCTGATGCACATGGGCTCCAATGACATTTCTGGGACTGATTTTTACTTAGCTAAGATGTGTTTTTTAATAAAACTGCAAGATAAAATTGGCACTGGCTCCTTTAAACAAGGAAGCAAAATATACAGTTGGGAAGAGAGAATGAAAAAGCGTTAAGTAAAAGAGCAAAGGCTTCTTCTTCACCCACCAACCTCGTTCCCTAGATTAATTAATACCTATTTTACTTCCTTGTAAATACTGGCCCTGAATGGAAATGAACTGGATTTTATATTTTCCAACATGGTGAACTGGACTAATCTCAAATTTATTTTAATAAAGTCAAATGCAAACATGGACTACATTGCAGGAATCCCAGGCTGGTACAGAACGCGAGCTAATCCCTTTCATTTCAAGGTATGGGCCATGAACCATCATCATCGGCGTTCTCTAAGAGCTTATTGGAAGGGCAGCATCTCGGGTCCTAGACACAGACCTGCTAAATCACACCATGCATTTAGCAAGACTTCCAAGTACTAGCTATACACACATGGAGACTGGAAATCACTGGCATGTAATGTTGCCTTTCTCCTTAAAGGCTTTCTCCCATAGAGTAACTAAAGGACCATTTGCCGGAGTAACATAAAGAGAGGACTAGATCTGAGAAGTTTCCAGCTGCACAGATAGGAATGCACAGATGCATGCTCTGTCCCGCATTGCCAAACTGAAAGGCTTGCCATTTGTCCTGTTTTATTGCCCTCAAACTCTGCGCTCAGCTTCTTGTGAGGCTTCCAAAACACAATGAATCCATGGAAAAATTAATAATGTAAAGGTTTTCCAAGGCTCTTGGCTGAAGGAATTTCTAGTGGGGTTCAAGTTGGGGAGGAGGGCAGGGAAAAACTTTGATGTATAATATAATAGCAAGGAATTTCTAAACCCTGGTCCAGAATTTATCATTTCAGCTGGTTGAAAAAGGAATTTATGTGTGATGGATTCTAGGATTTAAGCTTTAAGAATTTCTGACAGTTTAGCCAACGAGAGCCGAAATATTTTGAGCAAAGGACTTTTTACACACTGGTTGCTTTCTATCTTTGGTCTTGTGTGCCTTAGTGTGAAGTGAGTTGCTTCTGCCATCTCCAATAAGGTTTATTTCCATTCGCATCTTCCTGCCCTCCCCCGTTTAGTATTTTCACTTGGGCAGCAGGCAGCTGAAATATTGGCCAATGAAGGAAAACAGATTTCCCAATGAATAGTTCTACACCATGAAAAAAATGAGATTAGAGGAATGCCTAAACTAATTTGAGGATATTACAGTCTTCATCTCGAGCCTAATTCTCTGTAGTTTCACTCCTGGTTTATGGACAGAAGTTTAAAGCCAGTACATTTTATCATCTGTGTCGTTTAGTCCCCTTTTGACTAAAGCTTTGCAATGTTCTCTTCAATTTCTAGGAGAATGAATTTCACCTTTTATGACATTCAAAGGCACTTACGGTGCCTTTATGAAAGATGATGTCACTCTGATACCAGCAATAAAATGACAATGTCCTAATGCCAATAAATGTATTCACCCTATCAGTCATCTTTCAGTTTTTCTGGTTTTGCTTTGGAAACTGCAGAAAACCTTCTGGTTTTTAATGTGTGAGCCATCTAGAGACACAGCCATAGCACTTTACATCTTCCTTTGGTTGAATGATCAGGAAATGGAGCAGAATTAAGTGACTATCCCACTAACCGGCAGGGTTGTTTGGCCAATGCCGAAGTCAGACAGGGTTTTGCAGACTCTCACGTGCACCTATACAGGAGATGGGGCAGGGATGGGGAAAGGTATCCTTAGAGGCTGTCTGGTCTGGAGCCCCAGAAGCCAGTGTAGTTTGTTCCTTGCTTTGAGCGTTGTCCTCAGGGAAACACCGAATCCCTGTCACGTGCTAGCCCGATGTCCTCCTGGTTTCAGGAAGAGAGAGGGAGGCCTGGGACTTCTTAGATTCTTAGGTCCCACTCTTGTGATAAGCCTGAGACTAAGAAAAGGTGAAATAATAGATTGCTTGGTGGTAATTTTGCCTTCTGAATCAGTCAGTTAATGGAGTGGTCTATTCCATACAAATCGACTTATGAAGTCTTTACTGTATGCCTAGGATCATATCAGGAACTTTGCAAGATATCAGAGACATAGGACATAACCTTTCTTTGAACAGCTCGTGTTTTGGTTGGAGAGAATATACTTATAAACCAGAAATAATTAGAGAAAAAACCAGAATGTACAGTTTATTCTTTCAGTTAGCATAACGCCTGTTTTCCTAGCACTGTCCATTTTAACCTAGTTGGGATTTTGATTTCAGAAGTCATGGTCACTGGATACAGATCCTCAGGGGTAGGCTTTCAGAAATGGGGAATTGGTGTGGGTTTCAATGGTGGGGAGAAACTTCTTAACAGAGAGAGGACTTGAGCATGTTTGTGAGGCTGAGTGGGAACTGCATGAACAGAGAGATACGAGGGCTGTCATACCAGGGTCAGAATAAGACACAGAAGCGAGAGGAGACTGGCATAACTCTAGAAAAGTGAGTGACATACCTGATGGGGAAGCAGAGTACCAACTGGGCAAGAAAGGTGGGATGTAAAATAAGCCCAGATTCTAGAATAACTCAATGGCCAAGAAGAGTATTTAAACTTGATCCTATAAGCTATGATACTCAGACAATTCTTCCCCCACAGAAGACCATAATACAGATGATAACCATGACATGTTCCAATGATTTAGTGATTTACACAATTCTCCATATTTTCTAATTATAATTCCCCCCAATTGAAAACAATATATTGAAACTCGAGTGAATGAAAAGGCTCAAAAAATAACAGACTAGATCCATGGTTATATGAAAAAGAAAGTTCTTCAACATCCATTTATAATAAAAACTCTCAACAAGGTGGGTACATAGGGGACATAACTCAACATTAAGAAGATCATATACAAGAAACCCACAGCTAACATCATACTCAGTGGGGAGAACCTGGAAATTTTTCCTTTAAAAAGAGGAACAAGATAAGGATACCCACTCCTGCCACTTTTATTCGACCTAGTTGTGAAAATCAGAGCCAGAGAAATTAGGCAGGAAATAAGTTAAAAAAAAAAAAAAAAGAAAGAAAAGAAAGGCATTCCAAATTTGAGATGACAAAGTGAATATGTAAAAATGTCACTATTTGCAGATGACATGTTATTAGGTATAGAAGACCTTAAAGACCCCACCCCAAAACAGAACTAATAAATTCAGTTGAGTTTCAGGATACAAAATTACAACTACATAAGGTGATTGATCTGGCCTCATTTGTTGTGGTGATAATTTTACAATATGGGCAAATATTGAATCATGACGTTGCATACCTGAAACCGATAAGACAGGTCAATTGTACCTCAATAAAAAATTTAATAAAAAATTTTAAAAACCCAGATAATATAGAGGAATTAAGGACACTTATGAGGGCCTGTCATGTGCCACAATTATTTGATATATGTTGTTTTTCTTAACGTTGCAGAGAGCTTTTAAAAAAGTCTTACTGAGATATAATTTTCATACAATATAGCCCATTTTTAAAAAAGTGTACAATTCACTTCACACTTCACAGAACTGTGCCATTTGCATCACTATCTAATTTTAGAGCCTTTTCATTATGTCAGAAAGAAACCCATCCCCATTAACACTTTCCACTGGCTCCATCCGCTCAGCCTCTGGGAGCCGCGAATCTACTTTGTGTCTCCATGATTTGCCTATTCTGGATACATAACAATAAAGAGATGATATACACTGTGACCGTTTGTTGACTGACTTTAAGCCGTGCCTTCAAGATTCATCCATGTTATAGCATGGACACTTATTATTTTTTAAACCCTACTATGATCTTGGAAGTGAGGCATATTTATCTGTTTTGCCGATAAGGAAACTGAAAGGCTAAATGCTTTGCCCGAGGAATCACAAAGTTGGCAGAGAAACAGTCAAACCCAGGCTCCTTTCTCCACGGTTTAAACACATCCGCCGTACCCCACTGATTCTCGAATACCTTAGATTTCACCATACAATTGTTAAACTGAAAAATTCGATGCCTTGCAACACACCAGGGCTAGCAAAATTTTCCTTTTTCTCCCCTTCACCGTGCTCACTCAAGGTGCACTCCGCCGGCAGGGACACTGGTCTATTCCCAAGGCTCCTTCAATGGCCCCACTGCTTCTGACATTACGAGCACAACTGAAACCCACCTGAAGGCAAACAGGCAGCGCCCTGTGTGTTCTTTCATATGAGAGGGTAGTCTGTGTGTCCGGCCAGCATGCAGCTTAGAATCAAGCTCAAATAAGAAAACACCAAACAGCGAACAGAACCGGCCTTTCACCTTCCCTTTGTCAGAGACACTCACCAGGGGCTGAAGTATGAAGCTCGCTGGCACTGGGGGGCCTGAGCCACAAACACCTTCTGGGTCCCCACGTCCTAGTCCACACAGGATCTGCTAAACCGAGTCCCCAAATCTAGCAGTCCGGACCGGATTTACCCTTAACTGGTCCATCCTCATGGCCAGTCAGCTTCCTCCCTCAGTCTACCCTACAGAAACACCAGAGCTCTCTGGGAGCATTCCCATCCCAGCGTCTGCCTCCTCGGGATCCAGGCCCAAGTAATCTGTCCCGCCTCGACTTGTAGGACCCAGAGCCCAAGGCTGCGAGCTTCGTCTCAGAGATGTGCCTTCTGTTTCTTTTTAACGGCAATCATTAAGGAAGGTGAACAATTGGTCTGTCCCTGGTGGCAAAGCAGGGTGAGAACTTCATACACTGGGACGTTCGGAGCCTCAAAATTCGATGTTCTCTACTTTACTATGATCAATTTTAAAGTTTATTGCTTTTTAAATGGTTGGACGAATCTGCCTATCATTTTAAACTGGCAAAATTAGATGATACCAGCCAGATGTCCAGGGAGAAAGGAGATCGCATCTGTTTAAAACAAGCAGCACAACACAATTGGTCTTAATTCACCTCAGATGGATAAAGGGCACAGCGGATCCTCCTAAAGCTTGTAATTACAGGCAAGCCAGACTTTGCATTACATTACGTATGTAATTAAATTTGCATAAAAGAATAAAAAATTAGAAGGTAAGAGAATAAATGTAAGGGCTGCAAATTGGGAACCAAAATAAAATATTTCTTAAAATATATTTAAAAAGAAAAAAAAAACAAGCTTACAAGTTGCACTATGTTGTTAGTACTACAATGATTTAATTCAATAAATACTGACGAGGCGCTTTCATGCCCTGGGCTAAGGTAGAGTAGCTTCTGTTCTGTGGGGCTGGGGAGCTGGGGGGAGGCACTGATTCACCAATAGGTAGCGATTACATAATGTTAAGAAGACAATAATGATTCAAGTTCAGGGTGTTAAGGGAGGTCTCTTATCTGGACTTGACCTTGACAATTGACAGACCTACCAAAGAAAGTGACAGTTTGAGAACTGGAGGATGTAGTGACATGAACTACGTGCAGAGGTGGCAAGAGTGAGGCCACAAGCACACATCCTGTCCGGAAGCCAGAAGAAAGCCATGGCTGAGGGCCGGTCGTTGTCCGGGGAGCTGCCGTCATAAGCCACAGGGAGCCGTGGGAAGGAGGAACGTGAACATTGCAATACTGTTCATTTCTCAAACAAATGACTGATTACGAATTTGAGGATGTTTGTCCTCAGGAGGTGATGTTATTACTGAAAAAAGGCATTGAGAGTCGAGTAGTGGGGCCGTGAAGCCAAAGGGCAAATTTATCCCGTTTTAAAATATGCCAAGCAGTCCTGAGGGGATGGTAACTGCAGATGATTCTTGTTCAATAAGCAAACAATTTGATTTGGAATCGAAGCCCAAAACATCCCCAGGGCAGACGACTGCTCCCCAGGGGCATGTCAGCAGGTTAACTAGCCCCAGAATTGCCCCTGAGTAGTTTTCAGAGAACAGGTCTATCTTCGGGGTATAATTATTTGGCCCACTTAATGGGAGTCTCAAGCAGGTCAACCCTTGAAACAGAGCTCTTTCCTTTTTTTTTTTTTTTCCTTTTTTTTTCTTTTAGCAGAGCTAGAACAAAAGCAAACTTAAAATCAATCGCAGAGCAAGAGGAAACCTATTTCTGTCCTTTTGGACACAAAAGATGTAACACAATTGGTTAAAATTCTAGGGGAATAAAAACCTCCCCCGGTGGGGTGGGAGGAAGGCAGCTGCCCTAAAGGAGAGCCTTTGCGTCAAACGCAGGCTTGTGCTGCCATCTACCGTCTGGAAGGCTCCCTCCACCTCGGGACCAGTTGGAAATGGTCTCCTGTTGAGGGTTAGGGAAGGTTCCATCAGCAAGAAGCATGAAACAAATGTGAGGCAGAATCCAGCCGGGGATTTTAACACTCGGTGGCCAGCCAGGAATCAATTTCCCTACTGACAACATTCCCTTCTTCATCCTCTTTCTTCTCGAAGAAGTTTCATCCTGCCCGCAGTCTCCCTGGGACCCAGCCCGGCCTTGATGGAGCCCCAACTGCACCTTTTGGAGCATGCTGGAAGGTGGAAGTCTGGACCATTCATCTCCTTCTTCCCCTACAGGGAGGTCTGAGTGTTTCCACTGAGTTTTCCACTGTTACCCCTTGAGGGTACTTTTCACAGCCTGAATGCAGGAAAGCGGAAACGCTCTACCAAGAAAGTCTTGGTGGAATATTTCCATCTGTTTCCCCACCAATATCACCTTTCATGGTCTCCATCCTGTTATCTGAAAGATCCTCACCTATCCAGCATAGGATCTGTGTTTAATGAAACAATTAATTTATTGCCTATCTGGCATGAAGCAGAGAGGCCCCTGATTGCCGAGTCAGGTTACTGGTTGCGGCTAGTGACAAATATGACCAGCCTGAGTTGATGTCATCCCAGCGCAACGTGAAGAGGCGGGATGCTTTGGCAGCTCGTCAGTCTTCTTATATCTGTTGGGCTTTGGAAATACTGAAAACAGGCTACCCACTCCCCTTCCCTAATGGAAGAACCAGGTTGGCGTCCCTGCCCTGGACGGGCTGATTCCAGGCTTGTGCCGGGTAGAAGCACGATGTAGACTCCGTTCTCAGCAGCAGTGCTTTTAAACACAGCCAATGCTGAGCTGTGAAACTAGTAAACATCCACGAGACCACCCATCTGTTTGTTTGTTTAACATTTGGACACTAATGTGAATCCGAGCTCACAGAACTCTTCAGACAAGCTGATGGCCCCAAGGTCTCTGACACGGTCTCTTTATGTCTCTGGTTCATTACCCTCCTTCAAGGAGAGCAGACTTCGTTTTCTCCTTTTTTTTCCCCCTTAAGCTGACAGAGGGAAATAATCCATAGAATTAAAGCTGGTTTGCTCTGAGCTGTCAACATCCCTGTGACAGATGACGGGATATGAGAAAGTCTTAGGAATGATCAGGGGAAAAAGAAACACATGTTGTGAGCCACAGAGGGCAGGATCAAGGGGAGATGTTGTGAAGGTCCCTCCCTGTGCCCTCAGAGGTTGGGTAAGTTGGGAGGGGCATGAAAGAAACACTTTCAGATGTTAGCCTGGTTCTTTACTCTGGGCTCTGGGCTGATGGCTGGAGCTAGCTGGACTGAGCTGCTCAGAATTAGAGAGGGCAGCCCCTTCCATGAGCAGTCCAACGAGCTTTCCACTAATTCACCAAATATCACCCTCACCATTAGGTCACTCATCACTCCTCTGTGTTTCTCATCTCCATCTCTGATGCCTAAATACAATCTATTGTTCTAGCAAGATACAAGTTAAGCTGTTAGTACAAAGATGGGGATAGGATATACCTAGCACAGAGAAGGTGGTCAAGAACTAATTAACTTAATAAATTAATGAATGGATGCATGAATGATTGAAGGGACAAATCACCAAAAAGATAAGTAAGTAAGATAAGGGAACGAACATTTATCAAGGATCTCTCTTGTCCCACCCAAGTTATCTCAATAAAAAGGGGGCTCTTCTTAAGGATTCCCATAGAACAGAAACAATCAGAAAGCTTGAAAACCAAGAGAAGTTTGTGTCCTTTCTTCAAATGTTTCCTCTTCTCTTTGCAGGTCTGCTTTGTTCTCCTCTTTCTCTAGCTGTTCTTGGTCCCCACTCTATGCATTTTCTGCTTGCTTGTAAATTATGTCCACCCATAATTTTGGTTTGCCACACCACCGAGACATTTAGCTTCCATTTACCTTTTGCCTTCCTCATTGTTAACTATTTCATCCTTCCCTTTTTCTAAGTCTAAGTTCCAAAGAAAAGAATTTCAGAAGCCCAACTTGCTAAGTTGTTTGTTTTTGAGCCATGGTTACTGACCAGCCTATGCGTTGTCTGCTTTTGGGGGCAGGTGACTATGTTCTTGTGGATGAGTGGAGGTGGGGGGGGGGGTCTCAGATCACCAGCCTGGTTGTTAGGAAGTAGCGGCGTAGAGAACCAGTTTCTCTCTGGAGGGGTTGTCAAAGGATAGGGTACCAGATGCATGGCTGGCAAACTCCTGAATGCCAAGTTCTGGTGAAAGCACTCTCCCAAGTATCACCCTGTTTAATCTTCACAATGATCTTATGAGGGTAGCAGGGAATTCCCTGCTTTACAGATGAGGGAACTGAGGCCTGGCTAGTTGAAATAATCTGCCTGAGACCACAAGGCTATTGAGTGACAGGTCCCGGATTGGATCCAAGGCTCAATATCTGTCTCTAATTCCCCTTTAAACTAGAGGTAATGGGATGTCAATAATATTTGTAAACATGCTTTTTGGGTCCAACATGGTCCAGGAGGTTCTGAAGCCGAGAGCCCTTCTAAAGATTATCACTTGGCACAATCTTAGGGTGATTGACATAAACCTTCAAGTCTCACATGTAGGATGACCTTGAAAAATACTATATATGGTCCCTAATAAGCTTTACAGCCAAGAAGTCAAAAAAGATCAGGATCTGACAGTGGATATGCTAGCCACAGATCTTCAGGTCTTGTCTGATTTGGTAGATCACTCTTTCCCAAGGACAACCATATTGCACATGTTCAGTGTGATTAACTAGGCTGGCAAGAGTTGGTTCAATGTGTTCCTCAGATTTGAGGTCAAGAGACCAGTGAGGGATGCTCGTCAGAACAAGGATTGGCTGGCTGGGTCGGGGATGGGAGGGAGAGGAGAGAGGACTAGAATGGCACCAACATACGTTCTTTTCTAACGTTCCCCTCCTCTATCCCTGCCATTTTATTTCAAATTCTTTAATTATCACAATTTTTCAAAAATGCATCTTCATATACCTATTAGGGTAACACTTTACGCATCTCATCCTTCTGTTGAACTGTCTCATTGATCACTAGATCCTGCTGATTAGGATTATTTTCAATATCTTTAAAACAGCCTGACCTTATTTTTCTTAGCTTTCTTTTTTCTGTCTGGTTTAGTAGAATGGTTCGATATACTGTGGGTATTTGAACAAAAATGTTGGCCACTGTGTCCCTGCTGCCTGGCAAAGTGCCTGGCATGGGTGTTCGACGAGTATTTGTTGAATGAATGAATGCAATAAATCTTTAGCCTAAAAACATAATGTTCGCTTCTAAAAATAAGACTGTGTTATTCTAAGATCATTGCCCTTGCAACATTCCCTATCGGATTAAAAAAAAACAATCTCAGTTCCATTTCTTTTATAGGGTGAGCACGAGCATAGTAAACAGAGAAATAAATCTTGATCCTAATGTGCCTCCTTTGCAGCCAATGTTGAATTTCCACCAGTTGTGGTCTTACCGAAAATTTAAAAAGGGGGATTTTAGAAACAGATGCCTTAATTTAAAGACTGGAGATTTTTAGCTATCAGTATCATAGGAGACAACTTCGTAGAATTTTAGGGTGAGTTTAAGTAAGATTAAAACGAGGGCTTTGTAAACTAGAAGTCAGTAAGCAAGTGTAAGCTATTAACAATATCAATGATAATGACAGCGCCAACTTGGGAGATGCGGGGGTAGGCAAGGTTTCTTTATAACTCTCAAATGAAAATGTCTAGAGCCATATTTCTATCCTGTCTGCCCCACGTCAGCCTCTAATGGTGTCTCAGCTTCCCTCATAGCGTGGCGTCCTCTACACATCAGCCATTTGTAACTGATAAAATCCTCCCGATAACCTCACAAAGCAGGCGTGTATATGGCTATGGAAACAAGAGATTATTTAACTTCCTTCATGTTGCAAGTAGCATGTTCTCTTGGCATTCTGACGCTGGACTACATCTAGGTGATGATAATATCATCTGAATAAGCCCTTTAGTCGGGCCTTTAAAAGACTCATTTTTGTATCCAAGAAGGTCCCAGCCTCAGTCATGACAGTTTGGAGACCGCAAAGTTCCACTTAGCATTGGCAGAGCCCTCAGGAATACATCAGTCATTTGGAAGCTTTGAAAATGTTTTTATAAACTGCCATCATCTTTACCTACGGCCTGATGTGTGTTCCCAAGGGAGCACTGTGCCCTTCTCCTCCTGAAAACACTGAATAAATCCTTGGAATCGCTTCATGAACCGATAGGTCTCTTTATCAGAATAAGCAAGAACCCACCTGCCCCATTAGAAAACGGCTTTCCAAGAGTGAAAGCTGATATATGGCTGCTCGGGAGAATGGCCCACAGTGATTAAGAAGAGCAGGTCCCTTGTCACTCACAAAGGTGGCACAGTGTGGCAGTTCCCACAAACTGCCTCTCTCGCTCTGAAAAGCAATCTTCGTGATCTATTGGGACGGTTCACATAGGATCTATTTTAAAGTGTTTCAAGGGACCCCAGTTTGTTTGTGCCTTTCCTTCTTCTTGTTCTTCTTGTCTTTTTTTTTGGACACTGTATTTTTTTAGTCCAGGATTCCTAGACTAAAAAGAGTGAAAATGTCAGGACCTTGCACAAATTGTACTGACTTGACCCCTGGAAGGCAACAGCATGCTCTCTTCCACATCATTACTTTTTTATTGCACTGCCTGCCACCTCTCTGCAGAGGAGGGAGACAGGAAGCACGGTGCATGGCTCGTCCCCTGGCTGAATGAGTCTGTGGCCTGACCCTGCTCTGTCAAGTCCCGGCGTGTTCATCAGCTGCTGGAACACTCGAGCAGGTTCATGGACAGACTTGCTCTCAATGGGGCAGCAGCCCTGGCGGTGGCTTGGCGGTGGCTAGCAGTTCCCTGAGAGCTAGGTTGCAATGAATCACGCAAATGAGGGAGGGAGGGAGGGCGAGAGCTTGGATGAATGGGAACCCACTGGGGAGTCCCCTCCTCCACAGCTGATTTCTTCCTAGAGGAGTGAGCAAAACAGCCATTGAGGTTTTACCTGCTCCCACGTACTCCTTCTCTAAAAGGGTAATGAAGTTACGGGTCTGTGAGGGAAGGGGGAGGAAGAGGGACTCAGTGGTCAGACCCAAAAGTTAGATTCTAATCAGCCTCTGCATTCAGGCTGTGGCTTGACCTTGGCTGAATTACCTGCATTCATTTACTCGGTCTTCTCCTCTATGAAACAGGACTAAAATTACAGATGGATTGGGTATTAAAGGATAAGTGTGGGTAAAAGATGAAGAAAAAAGGTGTAGTATTCTTGGCAAATATGAATCTCAGTGTGGTCAGAGTATAATCTAACAAGAGACTCTGAATTAAAACTAGAGACAGAAAGAGGAAAAGTGGTTTAGGATTTCTAGGATGAAACAGAGGAGCCAGAAGAAAGGGACAGATCATGAAGTTATTTGATTACCATAATTTATGATTTTGTTAAGATTTGTACTGACTGATTGGGTCAGTAGTTCTCAGTGGATATGGTGCCAGCCCTCAGGGAGTGTTTTTGAAGTTCATGGGACTGGTGCGGTTATTACAACGATCAGGGAAGCTCCTTGTGGGCTGGGGCAAGGATACTAGAAATCCTGTGGTATGTGGAACAGTTCTGGACCCACCAACTTCTGTAAGTCCACCTAGACAATTATTTGATAAAGAAAGACTATCTAGGGACACCTGGGTGGCTTAGTCGGCTGGGCATCTGACTCTTGATTTCAGCTCAGGTCATGATCTCAGGGGCACACATTGGAGCCTTCCCCCACCCACATAGACCTCCACGCTCAGTGGGGAGTCTGCTTCCCTCTCTCTCTCTCTCTCTCTCTCTCTTCCTCTGCTCCGCTCCCTGCTTGTGCGCTCTCTCTCTCTTTAAAATAAATAAATCATCTTATTTATTTATTTTTAAAAGATTTTTTATTTACTTATTTGACAGATGGAGATCACAAGTAGGCAGAGAGGCAGGCAGACAGAGAGGAAGGAAAGCAGGTTCCCTGCTGAGCAGAGAGCCCGATGCGGGACTCGATCCCAGGATCCTGGGATCATGATCTGAGCTGAAGGCAGAGGCTTTAACCCACTGAGCCACCCAGGCACCCAAATAAAGCATTTAAAAAAAGGTTTTAAGAAAGACTATCATTTTCTAAGCCTAGGAACAAAATATGTTTTTTATCTGCATGATACTTTTTGGGGGGCACAGTTTTAATTTAAGCTGAATTTGCTAAGAACACAACTACTGCATAAATCGAGAAAACATTAGATTTCATCTTGTTCAGGACATCATCAGGGTTTGTTTATTCCAGAAAACCACACAACCAATGGCAAAACCACTCGTGCTGTGTGAGTTGCCGATATTACAGGCTTGTGAGTCAGCTGGGTTGTAGTGGTGGGCTTCCGCACAGACATATTTCATGTAATCTCCCAGTATTATCACCTCCCAGCTTTTACGTTCGGAAGTCCAAATGATTTTGTTATAAAATATTTTCCTTATTCTTTCTCTTATAGTTAAGCCATTTTATTGACATTTAAAAAACGTTATGTGTATAGGCTGGTTTTATCATCTCTGAATTTCATTTCAGGATAATGAAGGGTGTGTTAAGTCCCCCTAACTTAGTGGTCCGTTGTGCTTAACAGTGGTTCTTCCTCCCTTCCTGAGATTCTTCTCTCTCTCTCTCTCTCTCTTTTTTTTGAAGATTTTATTTATTTATTTGACAGAGAGAGAGATTGAGAGATCACAAGTAGGCAGAGAGGCAGGCAGAGAGAGAGAGGGAAGCAGGCTCCTTGCTGAGCAGAGAGCCTAATGTGGGGCTGGATCCCAGGACCGTGAGACCATGACCTGAGCCAAAGGCAGAGGCCCAACCCACTGAGCCACCCAGATGCCTCTTCTTCTCTCTTTCGATATTCATTTCCTAAAATCTGGCTTCCATCTATACTGATTGAAACCCCAGTTATAGACTCGATTCTAGGTTTCTCTCTGTATGATGCAAATAGAGGAACCAGACAGAAGGCTGAGTATAAGTTGTGTTGCCTAGCTCCGTATTCTGGGATGTCTGAGCCTTAGCCCTAACCCAGCTCTTACGGGAACTTCTATTACAAAAGGTTTTATTAGCCCCCCTGAACAAACGCGGAAATTGAGGATCCAAGAGGTTAATGACTTTTCCAAGGCCTCAAAACAAATCAATGGCAGAACTGGGATTGAACTCCATTCTAAATCTGAAGCCAAAGTTTGCTACATTCTTTCTCCCGTGACTCACGCAGTTCCATTTTAAGGCAATGAACTCATTGTTATCAAGAGCAGTAACTTAATGATGAGAGTGACTGAAATAATTACTCACACTTGCATGCATGGATTTTTAATGCTTTAAAATGTACTTGAAATCTATGAGCCTATTTGATTCTTCCTATAGATCTGAGAAGACTGAACAAGTTTTGGTATCCACGTGAGAGAGAGGAAGGAGGTCTCTGAGAGATACACAAATGAGCTCTCAATGGTAGATCCAAAACTAGAGCTTAAATCTTTGCATTAGCTCTGAGTTTAATTTCTACCATATTACACTAAAGGCATGGATTTTTTTTTTAAAGATTTTATTTATTTATTTGACAGAGATCACAAGCAGGCAGAGAGAGGGGGAAGCAGGCTCCCTGCTGAGCAGAGAGCTCAATGTGGGCTCGATCCCAGGACCCTGGGATCATGACCTGAGCCGAAGACAGAGGCTTTAACCTACTGAGCCACCCAGGCACCCCTGGATATTTTTTAACAAAAAATAAAGCTAATATTGAACAGACAGTGTATGCCGGATTTAACCCAGTGCTGCTAAATCACTTGCATATACCATCAGATTTATCTTTCAAACAACTCTATGTGGCTGGTAGCTTAATTTGGAGGTGTGGTAACTGATAAGAGCAAACGCTGAGAAAATCTTAGTAGTACGCAGTTCGTTCGCCATCCTCATCGCGCAAGCAGACAGGACACAGAAATCCCTGCCTTCCTGCACGGAACAGAACTCAAATTTCTAGTTATGACTGGTAAGAGATGTTTTCTCCTTCAGCACGGTGAGACTCGAATGATGGAGAGAAAGAGTTCATAGTGTCACGGCTGTATAAATTATTATTTAGATAGGAGGTATTCCACGGAAATGGTAAAGGATTGCAGAGGAGAGGGGAAATAGCGTTTTATCCCAGAACTAGCCAAAGTCAGTAGAGTCTGTTTTCAACAGTTTGATAAAAAGCATTAGCTACCAAATCTCACGTGGATTCTGCCGAGCATTTTATTTAGAGCCGTAAGACTCACGCCGCAGTTTCTACTTATCTCTGATTCTCTCAAAGTATTTTGATGGGAGAGAGAAAATATTTTCTGTTAAAAAACAAAACAAAACAAAACAAAACAAAAAACCCCCAACAACAACAACAAAAAAAACCCAACCCAAACTAAACCAAACCAAACCAAACAAACAAACAAAAAAACCAAGCACAGACCTTAATCTCCAGTTCAAGGACTTTGAAATTCAGTTGCTACGAGACTGTACCATCTCCTTAACCTCACTGGACCTTAATTTGGCCGTCTGTGGAATGGGGTGGATAAAATTGAACTACAGAACCATTTTGGCGATAACGAGCTTCAGTCAGTGTCTGGAAATACCCGGGTTACCAGTCCCTCTCCAGGGAGGAAAGCTCAGCGAGCTGACACAGGGGCTCAGAGCTGATAGTTTTCACATGGGCTGGTAGGTGATCATTTCCTTCTACTTGGTCTGTTCTCTAATTACGAAAAGATGACAGAGAATGGAAAAGCTGTGACGGGAGCCCATGGGTTCTCCCGTGTGGATAGAAATCTCCTTGGTTTTATGCTTGCGGAACGCTCAGCTTCAAATCCCAACACCCTTACTCTTAAATTACAGCAGCTGAAGCGAATCCTGAATCGGTTTCCCCAAAGACAGCAGCCGCTGCTGGGCCACATAGCATGACTTCCAGTATCAGCAACAGCAACCACGGGACCAGCAGGGGCCCCTCGCCAGCATTTTGATTTCGATTCCAAATGTCACTTAAAATCTACATTCTTTGTTTGCTGTTTCTGCAATTAGTATTTCCTTCCTATATCGCGTTTATTCTCCCCTTAATGTGATTGTCATTTGAGTCCCGGTCCGAGAGAACTTGGTGGTAATTTGAGCATTCCCACATGAAGTGATGAAATAATGGGAAAACGTGATGACCATCCCTGTAAGGAATGTATGCAGAGAGACTCTATGGAGAGATATTCTTAGTGAGGGCATAGAGTATGGAGTCCGAAGGTATCGGGGAAGCAGATATATGTGTTAGTTATTTAAATGTAGGTCCAAGTTACCCTGCAATTGAATTGGGATATTTTAAAGCCCTGTTGTGATGACTTCCTAATTGCTGCCCAAGTTTTCCTTCAGACACCTAGAATGTCAGCATTTCCTCCTCTTGTTGTAGGGCTCATAAGATAGGTATGTGTTTTTACATTCTTAAATGGCTGGGAAAAAAGCCAGAAGAAGGATGATATTTTGCAACACATAAAACCAAGATGAAATTCAAGTTTCAGTGGCCATAACTAACATTTTACTGGAACACAGACACGCCATACTTGACAGACTGTTTGTGGCTGCTCTTCTGCTATAAAGGTAGAATTAAGTGGTTGAGACAAAGTTTATAGGTCCCACAAGCCTAAAATATTTACTAAATTATCCCTTTATAGAAAAAGTTTGCCAATCCCTCCACTATACCTTCTTTGCCTAATAAAAAAAAAAAAGTTGTGGGGAGAAAAGTCCATTAAAGTCTATAAAAAGTTTTTTTCATGTTGCAGAACACTTACAACCCTGGGAAACTATTATTATTATTATTATTATCATTGTTATTTTTGTTTTTGTATTAAAATGACATTTATGGGAACCTAAATATCCAACAGCATTACTAACATACAATCTAACTCGGCAGACTTTTCATTGACTAGATGGGTACGTTGTTAGCTGAGAGAGGAAAGAGAAAAGGGCTGGTGTTATTCCTCTGGCTGCAGTGAAAGTTGTTCCTTCCTCCGCATCGAAAAGATAGCTGAGTCCTAGCCTGGGGAATGCAATTGTAACAGAGTTTATATTAACAGAAAGTGGAGACTAATAAGCCACGCTGATTTAGAAACGCATAAGAAAACATCTGCTCCTTGGCTGAGATTTGTCCAAATGTAAAATCCTAGCTTAAAATGCAGTAAAAGCAAGTTGCTTAGCAAGAATTCATGGAGCATCTACTATTTACAAAGTAATGAGCTGTGGAAAGAACTACTACGCAATTGGCAGGTCTTGTCTCGGACAGTCCTCTTTGCCTTTGGGCTCCTTCCTGACCTTCCCATACCCCTACCCATGAATAGCATGCATGCCTGAATTTAGAGGCAAAGGCTCAATTCTCGATCTTTCTTGATGTCTTCCCCACCACACTGGTTTCGTTGGGCGACAGCAGTGACAGATAAGTCTAAATAGTTGGGTTGAAGTTCTGCTGTAAAGTTACTTGAGCAGCAGGATGAAGAGTTTGTGCTTAATTCCAAAGACAGCGAGGTGTTTTAAAGTTTTATAACTGGGGGTGGACAAGGAGACTGGGGCTGTATTTCAGGATGATTAATCAGGTAGCTGTGTGTAGGATGGATCGGAGTGGGTGGAGGCAGAGCGATCAATGGAGTAGTTTCCCCAGTAGGCCAGGCAAAGAGTGATGAGGCTCTGAACTAATGTGGGGGCAGAGGGGATGAGAAGGGAGGAACAGGCATGAGAATCAGTGCAGAAGCCATTGATTGAATGTGGGAGTTGAAGAAAGGCTTCGAGCTATAGATGACTGCTTAATGGAAGCAGGGAAAATGGGAAAAGGAGCTGGCTTGAGAGGGAGATAATGAGTTTGGTGTGGGACATGTTGAACTGAAAGTGTCAGCAGGACATGCAGACTGAAGTCAGAACAGTACAGAGAGATGCTGTTTCAGAGCCCCGAGCTCACTACCCCGCAGTAGTTGGTGGAAGGTAGGAAAGAAGAGGCAATTCTACTCTGATACCGAAAAGTGGTCTACACCGAGCTCAGACGCCAAGAGCAAGAGAGGAAGAAAGAGAGTGGGAACGACCCAGAAAGCCAGGGAAATATTTCAGAGTTTCAGCTTGAGGAATCTGATGAACAAAGGAAAGACAGGCGAGTGGTATCAGGGGTGGTTGGAAAGAGAAATAACGGAGAAGAGAATGGCATGGGAGAGGCCGTAGGGACCACAATGCTAAACAAGATAAGGCAGCAGAAGTACTCAACAAAGCTAAAATATAATGCAGGAAATAAAGCCAGTTTGTAGTAAATATTGCAATAAAAATTTCATTACCTGGTAGCTCATCAATGTTCCAGAGAAAAGTAAATAATGTTCTCCCATTGTGCTCTATAAAACTTCTTCCTTCCCTGTCTCCACTCCGGAGACAATTTGGCTTTTCCTAAATCTGATTAGACTTAAATCCCCTGTTGGCTCACTGATGTCTTTGTTTTATCACGTATGTTTTCCAGCTGCCAAAAACTGTGGAAGGAGATTTTCTAAAGGAAAATATTCCTTTTCCTTTATCAAACCACTGGGAAGTTTCATTTTCCCCAGGTAGCTCAGCCTCTCGCCACTTTATTTTTGTTCTCTTAGTTCAAAACATATTTCGGAAACAAAAATACTTCAAATGAACTTCATGTTCATATGTCTTTCTCTATGCTTGCCTTCTATTTTTTTTTCCTTCTGTATTTTTGAGTGACATTTGAGGTGTATGGGGTCTGTACGGAACCAGAAGATTTCTTTGGTTCTGCTACTTACTGTGTTTTACTCGGCAAGTCTACGCCTTTGCTCACGGACAGCTACCATCATTTTGTTATTCATCAATAGATGGGACAGCAGAAATTGATGAGCTTTCTGGTCAATTAAATCAGATCATGTTCTTCATGATTAAAGTCCTTTTTCAGAAGTTCTCACCTCAACTCCAGGATGGATTTTCAGGAGTAAAACTCCAAAAAGCAAAACCAGAAACCATCTAATGACCAGTCACCCAATAGCATGTATTCAATAGGGCAGCATGCGCACACATTCACTTACACACATGAGCATATATGCACACATACACTGCTGGTAAGACGTATGCAGACCTAACCCGGATTTTTTATAACTGATCAGTGGTACATTATATAAAATTCAGAGCTCAAGCTCTTGCATCTTTGTCTTTACCCTCCAAAACAAGTCCTTTAAATAGAAACATGTTTAAATTAAAGATCATCTCAGAAGCCATTGAGCAGTTCATTAAATACATCCTAGGCATATTCCACTTTAAATATGGAAATAATATTATTTCCACCTTTGAATAATATCAAAATATTACAAAGACGCTTGGATAATGACCTTCTTCTAGGCTGTAATAACCAGCACAATTCTTTATAAGTCATAAGCCAAGATTTGAGCTGCCCAAGCTGTGGGCCGCACTGAGGCATGAAGATGCTTGGCAGGACCTGGGTGTCTGTTCCGCCACCAGCTTTGTCTGTGATCTGGAAGGCAGTGTCAGCAAATGGCACTTCATTTGTGTAGTCCTCGAAAGTTGTGTCCCAGCAGGACAGAGCTTGGAATCATGAAAGACAGCCAAGTTAAGGGAGGCAAGGGGAGGCC
Source organism: Martes martes (assembly GCF_963455335.1). Classification (NCBI taxonomy): domain Eukaryota; kingdom Metazoa; phylum Chordata; class Mammalia; order Carnivora; family Mustelidae; genus Martes; species Martes martes. The sequence continues at coordinate 22,113,385 of NC_137891.1, read as the reverse complement.
CAAATGAGGGACAAAGCCTGTGGGTGAACCAGAAAGAACAGGTATCATGGATAGAAAGAAAAAAGATCAGGCCCAGCACAATGCGGAGAAGTTTGCAGAATGGTTTGTTACTCTTGCAACCGAATTTACTGGCCCAGCCATGAGGACGGGAGATCTTACCCACTGTGGAGCCCCTAAAGGCCCCGTCTCACGTGCTGCAGTAAAATGAAATAAGGTACGTAATTCTTTTATATGGGAGTGACCTTTACAGGAGTTTGAATATCTCCAATAGCATGATTAACTTATGCATAAACACTTTGAATCTGCAGGTATTTCAGTGACTGAATGGATGCATTGTTAGTTGAAATTTATACTTCTTATTGCTACTGCCAAGTCAAGACTGGAGTGCTTGGTACAGAACACTAGAATGGTACAGAAAACCAGAGCAACCATGAACATCATCACAAGGTGGTGTGAATATTGTGGCAGCGTGTTAGTTTACTGAGAACAGAACCAGGCTCATTATTGGCCTTGGCCCCCACCTGCCTTCACACTTTTCCCTGTGTGCTTGAAAGAAGTCAGATGTGCACCAGAAATAGAAGCTATTTAAGTGGAGGCTTGGCTTGGTGAAGAGACAGACCTTCCACAAAGTGACCCAAGCAAAATCAGACAGGTAGATGTTGAGACTGAATGACTGGACTTAGACAACTAGGCTTACGGACAGATGTGGTCTTGGTCTGATATAGGGCAGGGAGTTTGCAGAATGGTGTGGGAATGACATGGGAGAGGAGAAGCCAGTGTGCACAGTGGCACACAGGTGTGGCCCTGAGGCTGGGGTCAAGAATAGGAAACTGTGGCTAGAGGTGGGGCAGCACACAGCCCCTCCATTTGCGAGGTGCGGGAACTTTTCTATGTAGCACCATTAGAGGTCTTTAGGCACCAGCTTCTTATGACAAGAGACTTAACCATCTCAGGCCCAACAATGTGAATTCATGGGAAGTGTTTAGAAACCAACACAAACCAGATTATAATCAGGGGCTAGAGCATCCCATCAATAGACAAATCTGTAAGTATTCTTTTTCTTTTTTCTTGGCAGAAATGCTTTGGATGGCTGCTCACCTTCTTTCCGAAATGCTTCCCTTTCTCAGTTCATTTTACTCAATAGGGAGAATGTCTCATTTTTTTCTTTAGCACTTGCTAAATCCCTTGTATTAGAGAAGTTATGATCCAGGCAAAGCTGGAGCAAGGGAGGGTCAGCCAGAGGACTTTCCTTTGTTGTCCATTTATAAAGGGACATGAAAACACCATAGAAATCAGAAATGTGGCATGGCCTCTTTTTATCCAGGACTCCATATGTGATTCCTTAAAAAATAGGCAAAATATAAATCAGGCCAATTCCTTCCAAAGTAGGCAAACCTCAAATGAAAAACAAAAAGGCATCCTTAAGAGCACTGACCTGTCTCTGATGCAAACACACAAATATATATGAGATAATATCTTGAAAATATTGAATCATGTGTTTTTTATTCCTCATTCTCATATGTCTCATTGCCTGGCAGCGAGGGATAGTCTGGCTGATTGTCTCAGAGACAGTGGGACAGAAAACTCTACCTCAGGAATGAAAAGAATATAATGTAGAGAAAGTTCTGATTTGAAAGGAAGAGGGTATATAAATCCTAATTTGTTCAAACTTCAGTTGATTGTCAACAGAACAGAATTTCACTAAACCAAACTCACAAGAAATGTTAAAGATACCTTTTTAAGTGGAAAAGGAAAGGCCATAATAGACCTAAGGAAATTATGAAAAAATATGTTAATTATTACAGCATTATTAAGATGTGGAGGAGGGAGTAAAAAACAAAAGAGTTTTTTGTTTTTCTGTTTTTGTTTTTTTTAGAATACATTTGAACTTAAATGACCATCAACTTGAAATAGACTGCTATGTATTTAGGATTTTATGTATGAACTTCATGGTAATCAAACCCAAAACCTATAATAGATACACAAAAAATAAAGAGAAAGAAAGCCAAGCATAACTCGTTAATCACAGAAACTTATTAATCACAATGAAAGAGAGCAAGAGAATAAGAAAGGAACAGAGAACTACAAAAACAACCAGAAAACAAATAACAAAGTAGCAGTAAATACATACCTACAAAAAGTTACTTTAAATGTAAATGGCCTAAATGCTCTAATCAGAAGAAATAGGGTGGCAGAATGGCTAAAAAACAAGACCCATCTATATGCTGCCTGCAAGAGACTCACCTCAGACTTACAGACACAAACAGACTGAAGTGAAGGGTTGGAAAAACATTTACCAAGCAAATGAAAGTTAAAAAAAAAAAAAGAAAAAGAAAAAAAAAAAGGTCAGGGTAGCAATACTTAAATCAAACAAAATAGACTTTAAAACAAGCTCTGTAACAAGTGCCAAAAGTGAGCATTATATAATGACAAAAGGATCAATCCTAAATTGCAAAAATCTTTGCACCCAATCCTGGAGCACCTAAATACATAAAGCAAATATTAACAAATAGAGAGAAAATGACAGTAATACAATCATAGTAGGGAACTTTAACAACCTACTTTTATCAGTGGAAGATCATCTAGGCAGGAAATCAATACGAAAACAATGTTGGGATACCTGGGTGGCTCAGTTGGTTAAGTGTCTGCCTTCAGTTCAGGTCATGATCCCGCAGTGCTGTGATCAAGTCCCACATCGGGTTCCTTGCTCAGTGGGAGTCTGCTTCTCCCTCTGCCTGCTGCTCCCCCTGCTTGTGCTCTCTCTCTCTCTCTGACAAATAAATAAATAAATAAATAAAATCTTAAAAAAAGACAACAGTGTCTGAATGACATATTTGTTCAGATGGACATAAAATATATATAGAACATTTCATCCAGAAACAATGGAATCCACCTTCTTTTCAAGGGCATGTGAAACATTCTCCAAAACAGATCACCTGATAGGCCAAAAAACAAGCATCAATAAATTTAAGAAGATTGAAATCATACCATGTACCTTCTTTACCACAACTCTATGAAGCTAGAAATCAATTATAAGAAAAAAAATCTAGAAAAAACACTAGCACATGGAAGCTAAACAACATGATACCAAACACCAATGGGCCAATGAAATAATCAAAGAAGAATAAAAGAAAAGTACATGGAGACTAATGAAAATGAAAACACAGTGGTCTAAAAACTTTGGGATGCAGTGAAAGCAATAACAAGAGGGAAATATATAGCAATACAGGGCCTACCTCAAGAAACAAACAAAAAAATGTTTAAATAAACAATCTAATCTTTCATCTAAAATAACTAGAAAAAGAACAACCAAAGCCCAAGGTGAATAAGAGGAAGGAAATAATAAAGATCAGAGCAGAAATAAATGATATGAAGACTAAAGAGAGAAAAAAAATCAATGAAACCAAGATCTGGTTCTTTGAAAAGATAAACAAAATTGATAAACCCTTAGCCAGACTCATCAAGACAAAAGGAGAGAGGACCCAAATAAATAAAATCAGAAACAAGAGAGGGGAAGTAACAACTTACACCTCAGAAATACAAAGGATCAAGGGAATCACTACAAAAATTATATGTCAACAAATTGGACAATGTAGAAGAAACGGAAAAATCTCAGAAATATACTGTCTTCCAAGACTGAATCAGGAAGAAATAGAAAATCTGAATAGACCAATTACTAGCAACAAAATTGAATCAGTAATCAAAAAAGTTACCCAAAAATTAAAGTCCAGAACCAGATGGATTCACAGGTTAATTCTACCATTTATCTTCAAACTATTCCAAAAAAATAGAAAAGAAACCTTCTAAATACATTTTATGAAGTCAGCATTACTCTAGTATCAAAAGCAGACAAAGATAATGCAAAAAACAAACAAACACACAACAACAAAAAAACAAAACTGTAGACCAGTGTCCTTAAGGCACATAGATGAAAAATTCTCAATAAAGTATTAGCAAACCATTCAACAATACATTTGCCTCTTTCTATATGTACCACATCTTCTTTATCCATTCATCCATCCATATATATATGTGTGTGTGTGTGTGTGTGTATGTATATATACAATGTATATATTGTGTATGAACACAATGTATACAATGGAATATTATGCTGCCATGAAAAGGAGATCATGCCATCTGCCACAACATGGACAGGCTAGAGGGCATTATGCTAAACAAAATAAGTCAGACTGAGAAAGACAAATGCCATATGATTTCATTCATATGTGGAATGTAAAAAACCCAAATGAATAAACAAACAAAAAGCAAAATCAGACCTATAAATACAGAGAACAAACTTTTGTTTGTTAGATGGGGGGGCACAGGCAAAATGAGAGCAGAGGAGTAGGAGATACAGGCTTCCTGTTATGGAATGAGTAAATGATGGGAATAAAAGGCACAGCATAAGGAACATAGTCAATGGTACTGTAATAGTGTTGTGTAATGACAGATGGTAGCTACAGTGGTGGTGAGCATTGCATAACACATAAACTTATCAAATCACCATGTTGTGCACCTGAAACTACTGTAACACTGTAAGTCAACTATAATAAGTTTTTCTTTTCTTTCTTTTTTTCTCTTTTCTTTCTTTCTTTCTTTTAAAGGAGAACAGAATGGAAATAAGTAAAAATAGGAGTTGCAACACATTTGTCCTGACTTTCCCCATCAGGATTGAAATTCTAACAGAGATGATTGGGTAAGTTAAGAGATGATCCAAAAGTAGAGATGCTTTTGACTTCTCTGTTAGTGTTGAAAAGAAACCAACTTTCATGGTGGCTCCTCCTACACCAATCTGTGGTGGCCACCTCAGGATAAAATCCTTGATAAAGAGCATTTATGCAGAGAGCTGACTTTATCTCTACAATGGGGAAGGTCAAGAAATTCTCACCTATTCTACAGAGAGCTGTGGGAAGTAGATGATGGTGCTTGTTGGTGGGCTTGGCAGGAGGGACGACGTCATAGGGGTGTGACAGTCCTCAGCTGACTACTGTTAAGAAGACCATTCTGCCTGGGGATCAACTGGGAATTGCAGTGAGATCTTAGGGATATACATAACTTCAGTGATGACTAAGGAGGGGTCAGTTGGGCAGCGAAATCATAGGACACTGATCAAAGTAAGAGAACCTGCCACACAGATTTCTTTATTTGATGCCAGCAGGCTGATTCATCACCAGGCAGCCACAGGACACTATTTCGGTGATCAAGGTAGCCAGAGAAGAACACAAAAATTTATGTGTGGGAAGAAGATATCTTCTCTTTGCCACTAGGAGGCCATGTGGGCCCTTCTTCCCCATCCCCCTTCAACCACCTGCCATTTGGAGAGTAGCAAGTGCAAGGGAAAGAAAAATACACAAGGGGAGGGAACTTTACCTGAACAAGATTGGATCATGTAAAGAGATTGTTTAGTTTATTGGGTTAGGCCAAATTTAATAGATAAAATTGATTTTAAGTTTTTATCTATTATCCAATAAGCTAAGGGCTTGTGAAGAAGATTAGATTAGCTCTGGGAAAGGAAGAAACTCAATGTCTTTACACATATGAATGTGTATTTAATTTTGACCTCACAATGTGAATTATGTTTTATGCTTATTTTCCTCTGTTATTTTAAGAAACTTAACATGTCTCTTAAGAAGTTATTGGGGTCAGGGGCGCCTGGGTGGCTCAGTGGGTTAAAGCCTCTGCCTTCGGCTCAGGTCATGATCCCAGGGTCCTGGGATCGAGCCCCGCATCAGGCTCTCTGCTCAGCAGGGAGCCTGCTTCCTCCCCTCTCTCTCTCTGCCTGCCTCTCTGCCTACTTGTGATCTATGTCTGTCAAATAAAGAAATAAAATCTTTAAAAAAAAAAAAAAAGAAGTTATTGGGGTCAGAAAAATTGTAAAAGTTAATTGTAAAAGTAAAAGTAAACTTGAGATCTCTATGAACTAGAGAAAAGTAGGAAAGATAGTTTCTGAAAGTGAGGGAGATGTTAAATCTGGAGACGAAGTTTAAAAATCTTGTGCTTATGTGTATATGTATGTGTATATGTATACACATGTATACACATGTGTATACATATACACATCCATGTTGAGCAAGAATGTGTCTAACATCCGTGATTTTTACTTACAGAAAAATTAGTGAAATGACTTTAAAAGTCATATAATAAGTTCCTTATTTGGAGGCACTTGGGTGGCTTAGTTGGTAAAGCATCTGCCTTCAGCTCAGGTCATGAACCCAGGATCCTGGGATCGAGCCTCACATTGGGCTCCCTGCCCCGTGAGGAGCCTGCTTCTCCCTCTCCCTCCACTGCTCCCCCTGCTGTGCTCTCTTACTCTCTATATCAAATAAATAAATAAAATCTTTTAAAAAATTCCTTATTTGAACATAAAAAGAAAGAATATGATTTATATTGGTGTAAAATATTTTTCTTTTTATATTAAATAAATGAATGGGCACCAAATTATAAGCCTGCTCATGCCCCTGCATACCTTGGTATAGCCTAGAGAAAGCAGACTGAAAAGTTTTCCACAGGCAGTAGCAATAGACGCACCCAGTCAGAGGCAGGGGAATTGTTCTGACCTGGACACTTGTTTTTAGACCCACTTCCCCTTGATTAAGATTATCACCATGGGAGAAGCCACTTCATTCACCAAGTCCTCACTCTCTGGCTACAGTTGAACAAATGATGCAAGTTGGGGCAACCCCTTTCCTTCAGGGTTGTTGAAACCAAGAAGGAAGAAAGGGAGCTCAGTTTTTTCTGTATGGTTAATAGAAGCCTTAAGAAGCAAGTGAGTAGATGATTCCATGTCTGCACGTGTGACCAGATGCAGAGGTTGCAGAAGACATAGTGGAACATAGTTTCCCCACTTATAAACATGAATAGGACTGGCAGAATCTGATCTGGCTGGTCCTCAGTAAAACCGAGAAAACTGGGAAGTTTGCCAATTTTGGATCTCACCGCCCCATTCTGATACTTCATTTGGGTCCCCATTTGCTCTCATGAGACTTTGAGTCACTTCTTTCAGCTGTTACTTTGTATGTTAGTGGAACATGTAACACAGAACACAAGAAAGTTTTATCTTGGGGATAAGGCGACCATCTTCTTTCTATCTCTCATACACCTACAGGATGTCAAACTCTCATCCTCACGGTGAGAGGAGCAGTGATGTGGGTGAGAAAGCCCCAGCCCAGTGAAGACTGGACTGTGAGTGCAAGAAGGAAGGCCCTTCCTTCCCTATTCCATTGCTCCATGGTCTAGAGGAGTAAGCAAGCTGGTGAGAAAACTATCTTGTTTTTGTATTTACTCCACTGAGGCACTCTACTTTATTCATTGCTTTTTGATTTGATATCTTCTCTTTCTCACAGCTTGTTCAGAGAATTTTTTTTTTTTTGAAAGAGAGAAGCCTAGAGAAAGCAGGAGTGGGGGAGGGACAGAGGGAGAAAGGGAGAGAGAATCTTAAGCAGACTCCACGCTCAGTGCAGAGCCCCATGTGGGGCTCGATTTCAGGACCCTGAGATCATGACCTGAGCTGAAATCAAGAGTCAGATGCTTAACCAACTGAACCGCCCAGGCGTACCAGAGATTTTTAATTATAAGGCAAGGAGGAGTAGAGGAATTAGTTTCTTTCTTGAAGGGATTGTTGGTGATCCACACATTCTTGACTGCTGTGGCGGGCGTCTGTAGTTTTCACCATCCAGCCTTTCCTGGTAACAGAATGACTCTCCCTCAGAAAACATTCTGACCCTACTCTCTTCCATGTTTCAGATGGAGTGACTCCTACTGGCTTCAGGTTAGCATGCAACACAGACTAGGCCAATCAGAATAGCACACCTTCCTGGCCAGGGTCATTGACTGAAGACTGGTCATATGACCCAGTCAGTGCTAGGTTTGGGCTAGGACCCCTGGGAAAGTTGCATACTTTTTTCTCCACTTCTGAGACTTTATGGCAATAAGGAAGAGGTTGGCCTAGATATCTAGTAATCACCTCGTGGAGCCTGAAGGTGAAGCCAGTGACCTGGAAAGGCAGAGCTGAGAGGTAAAAAAAAAAAAGCCAGGCCTTGATGACATCTTTTGAGATCCTGCATCCAATTGTGTCTGAGAGCCTCCTCTACTAGATTTTAGTCATATAAATCAATAGGTGATTTTCATTCTTCAGCCACTTAAAAAACAAACAATCAAACAAACAACTCTTTGATGGAGTCCTTACTATCATTTCACCATCTCTCTGTGACTTTGGAGAAACTATGCAATCTCTCCAGGCCTCATTTTTTTTAAAAAAACCATTCATTCAATATATAAAACTTTAGTACACACCAACAAACATCACTCATTCACTATGCTCAGAACATTTACAAACAGAAGAGGGCAGGATGTGTGATTCCCTCCCAGTTTCATTCTCCATGTGTCACACCGATTTGGGTCACGTGCCCATCCTTGGATCAATCACTATGGCCATGAGAATGTGATACTCTAATTGGCCAAGTCAGACTGTGGGATTTCTTTGGGTCCTTTTTACCCTATCTTTTTAAGTTTGTAAATAAACTGGCTTTCACGTTTAACAAGAATCCATTTTAGCATCACAAGGAAAGTCTATACAATCTAAAATGGCCATGAAATCTGGAGGACTCATATTTCTTTGACACCCTGAAAATATAGATGCCTATGGACAAGGTCTTATTCTAACAAAGTTATTCAGTCTTTTGTTGGCACTTAGAAGATGTTACGTAGTCATTCTCTAACTTTTAGAGACTCTATTATGGGTGGTATGGTAATTTTATTGACAACTATTTCCTGTTTCTCATTTCTCTCATAACTCGTTACTGGCAAAAAAGAAGGCACACAATGTCCTAGTCATACTAAATGTCCTTTTGAAAAATAATATTTTAGTGAGCAGAAGTGGAGTAGTGAGGGTCTTCTTAATTGAAAGCAATTTTAGGTTGCTAAATTTCACCAGGTAATGGACTATTCTAAATTGGCTACAGTGGTGAAGAGTAGAACAACTTTGTAAAAACTCGCCTACTATTCCAAGCAGATCAGAAATATCTTGAACCTCATAAGACTTGGAACAGATTTATTTTTTATATAAGAAGTAAAAAAATGTTGAAAGTCATTCCTAATGAAAATCAATCTTTTTGTTCTATTATGCATTGATGAAAGAAGTTCATGATTATTAGAATGATTGAAGTCTGAATTCTTTTTAATGAATATTACATTTCTACCCATTAACAAGAAGCACTGCAGCTAGCCAGACTTGAACCCAGTTTTCACTCCCTGTAGTGTTTCCATCAGGGGTTCTAGAAGTCAGGTCCTCTGAACCTGTCTGTAACGTTGTAGGATGAGTGCTTCACTAGTCAAATAGAATGCCAGGCAAAATAAAAGCAAGAAATGGGCTTTGGATCCAAATAGACGTGCTAAAAGGGAGCAAAGAGAGTGATTATTCGAACACAGGGATGATCATGGGTTTTAATTAATTGGAAAGAACAGTCATCCTGTGATGGCATTTTCTGCCACCTTATATGTTCTCCACATGCAACATCTGGGCATTCAATTATTGTCTTCATTTTCTCAATTGCTTCCTTACTCATGGTGTTCCCTACCTCAATGAGCAACACAACGTCCTTATTAACTCTTAAACCAGAAGCTGATCACCATTTTTGGTTCCTCTTCTCTCTTTTTTTCAACCCTTCCCTTCTACTCTAAGACTTGTCTAACTTTCTTCTCAAGTAGCTCTTGATTCCTCCCATTATGAATCCAACCATTTTGCTACTTCCTTGGCTCAAGGAATTAGCCATAGAATACTTTCATAGTTTTGTATACTGTTTAAGGGATTTTTTTTTGCTTTTTAATTTTATTACAGAGCAAAGAAAACCCATTATACACACACACACACACACATGAAAATACACACAGTAAAAGAAAACTATAATGAATAGCTACAATCTCAACTACATTTCAGATTATTATTAAAAAGGAATTAGAAATGAGACTATGAAAAGCAAACAAAATTGCTTGAAGTTACATCAGCTTTTGGAATACCATCTCATAGTGTTCTAAAATTTGAAATATTGGTAATATCTATTTTTAACTAAAGAGTTACTTCACTAATTATTACACACCACCTTTGAGAGGGTTCAGTGCACAGCAAGTGCTAAGTCAAAATTTGTTCAAATGAAACTCAAATGATGAAAATATTATCAACAGAAGTGAACATGTGAGGGGAAAGAATATATTGATGGGTCCTTAGGAGTCAATGCACTCTAATTTAGAGAGTTAGGAGCTACTTCTAATGTTTGTGGAGCCCTGGAGAAGAGTACAGTGGGGGCCAGGATAACACAAGTCTAAATATTTCAGTTTTAAGTCAAGTTAGCAATCCTAAAACTTTTTCTTCTTATCCTGGTAAATATTCCTTCATTATAACTTGGAAGGCCAGATTTGAATTTAGAATTCTTGAATTCTTCAGACTTTTGCCAGTTCTGTCCCCTACAGTGGCTGTGTCCTGTGTCTTAGGCACCTCAGTTGTATAGGGCTGGGCACCCTGGCACCCTGATCTGTCCACGGTGGGTGGGGGAGAATGGGCCCAAAGGAGCTCACACATGTCATGGAAATGGATTTACTCTTTAGTTGTGGTGTTTACACATATAATTTTATTAATCTTCTCTTCCTTTCAAAAACTAACATATCTTGATTTTTATCAACTTGTATATGATTCTTTCACATTTTGTTTCTTCTTTACTTCTAGGAGAAAACTTTCATGTTCTATTGTTTCCTGCATTTGTATTGGAGGACAAAACTGAAATCAGGCAGTGGTTCAGAGACATATCCTCTTATGAGATCTACTCGCATCTATTAACCATTGCTGAGAAACAGCCTGCTACAAACAACAACGATTGATTTTTTTCTCACAATTCTGTGGGTTGGCTGTGTGTTTCCACTGCTGGTTTTGCCTGAGTTTGTTCAAATGGTTGCATTCACCTGGAGGGCTGACTGGTCCAACATGGCGTCACTCTCATGCCTGGCCATTGGTACTGGCTGCAGACAAAGGCACCCAGTTCTCCTTCCACATGGCCTCTTATCCTCTGCTAGGTTGGATGGGCTTCCTTCTGTGGCTAGGTCAGGGAAGTGGTCCAGAGGGCAAAAGCAGAAGATGCAAAGTCTCCTAACCCCCAGGCTCTAGAATTTCCATAATATCACTCTGATGCATTCAATGTATTGGTCAAAGTAAGACACAAGACCGGTGCGGATTTAAGGGATGGGGAAATACGCTTCACCTTTAGATGGGAATAGTTAGAAAACACTGTGGCCATGTTTCTCCAGTCTGCCATAGAATCCTAGTTTCCTTCTTTGGTTACCTGAAGAGTAGATTATTAAAAATTATCATTTCGATGGTTTTAGCAAATCACCTTCCCATCTTCATTATATTCTGTCTTCTTAAATTTAAGATAATTCATCCCAGATGTCAATGGTGGATGATGCACCCAAATTATCATTTTATACTTAGAAAACAATAAAGAATTCTAAGCTTCTAAGATTTTTTAAATTGAAATTTCACCTATAAATTTATGCCTTGAAAATTAAAAAAAGGTAGAAAATAATATGCAGCAATAAAACTAATATACCTAAAATAGAGATTAAGCTGACACCAGAACATCTTATTTCAAGTAATTTCTTGTAAATGATCCCTTGCAAAAGAGGAGACAGAAAAAGGCATGAACTTGGTTCTGTACAGAAGAAATAGTAAAATTGAAAACATATTTAAAATAACTACTAATAAAAGAAATGCAAATTAAAATAGGATAGATTTTTCTTCACTGTTTGAAATGGAAAAATTAAAAATATAGAAGTGCTTAGTATTGGTGGAGTTTGTACTAAAACGGGCAGTCTCATGTACTTGCTGGGGGAGAATCTGGCACACGTACCAAGAACTTTAGATTCTATAATCCATCATTTCCAGCTCTAGGAGTTTATAAGATCACTATGAGATAAATGCGAAAATACTGATATATGAGGATATTTGGAAGAGAAAAAAGAAATAATTTACATGCCTCCAATAAATTGTAATATATCCTGTTGATAAAATGCTATGAGGTCATAAAAAATCACGCCACAGGAAAAACTTTAAGTAATATGGAAAAAATGGTCATTGATAAAATGCTAACTGGAAGTTTAATATAAAAAACTAACTATATGTCGCTATTTTCCATTTTAATATACATGCTAATTGTTCTCTGCTTGCCAGCCTCCCATTAAATTGATTTTCCATTCTTGACTGTGTGCCCTGAGAGGCTAACTCTTACAGATGCTATCTGGGGAGCTTCTTCGTGAGAGGGCCAGAATTAGTTTTGGCCAATGAAGGCACTGGTATAATACTGGAGGGTTTGGCAAAGAAAGTGATCTGGTATTTGATTTCTTCCCTCTTTGGTACCAGATCTATGGCTCTGCATGACTATAGCTCCTATCAGGTAGCTGTACTTTTCTCCTATGGCCTTTGGCTCAGGGGTGGTAATAGCTTCCCATTCTTGCTTTTCTCTGTGTGCCTCGTCAAGTCCTGTCTAATCCCTTACCTGCCCACACTTCTGAAAACAGTCTCTTCTTTAAGTCTCTTTATTTCAATCCTCCTTCTTGGAGCTCAGTTTTCTACCTAGTCTCTGCCTGACACAAAATTCATATACAACCATAAAAAATACATAGGTCTTAAAAACATCAACAGGAGTTTTCGTTTTTGTTTTCTTTCCTGGGTGGTGATACTTATGGTTGACTTTCATTTCCTTCTATATGATTTTTGTGTTTTTGCATTTTTAAAGATAAGAATACATTATAGTACATTATTTAAAAAACAAGGCAAAGGTTATTAAAAAGTTACTCTTTTAGGTGAAATTGGGGTAATGTGCATTTTAGCACTATTTATACCACACTAACACTTTGCAGAGGTCACTGGAGTTGGTAATACATCGTATCATTTGTTCTTCCTACTCTGTGAGCTGAGCCAGGCAGCCATTACTGTCCTGATTTTATCTATTAGGAAGTGGAGGCTTAAAGAATGAAAGGGATTTGCTTAAGCTCCACAACTAGGAACAGGAACTGGAAACTAGATCTAACTCATGTTCAGTTCTTTATGCAATGTGGATGTTGTGTAGGCCTAAGTTGTGGGGTGTACCATTATTACAGATGCTGGTGATGCTTGAACTGTAAGATTTGACTTAGAAACTCATCATGTCTATTTAAATTTTCCCATCATAAAAATAAACATACTTTTTTGGAAAATGCAGACCTAGTGAATTCATTAAAAGAAGTCTATCCCAAACGATGCTATTGGAATATGCTTATTCTTATTTTTGTGTTTTGTAAGAGAGAGTATTTCTTCCTTAATACCTAACATATATCTAATAAAGATAGATTTACCAGTTCACCACAAAAAGACTGTCCAATTGTTTATGTTCTTTATTTGTTTCAAGTCCTTTTTCTGATTCTCTTTCACAATGCCCTACTCTTTCCTGCAGTTTTATTTCATTTTCTGCTATCACCTACCTTTGATTTTATTTTCTTCATTCATTCCCAGATGTTTTATGGACCTATGTATATGGGTGCTTTGTCAGTCTCTACATTTAAGGGACATAAAAAGGGAAGTCCTACTGAGAACATCCTAATAAGCCAATAGCAATCTACCCCCACCAAAGAAAAATTACTCAAATCCCAAATCCTACTTTTCCAAGGCTTATAGGGGTCCTTCTGATCTATTCTTTAAATTAGCAATTCAAATCTTCATTTCATGTATCCAAACTCCAGAGTCCTTGTGCATGTAAAATTCCCATTAAATTTAATGCTATCTTTGGGTATAAAATATATGGTGTCTGACATTTATGTGCAATTGAGAGTGGTGTTGTGTCTGGAGCTTTATTTCAGTTGCTGAGATTGCTTTATATCTTTTGATTTCTGGATCATTTTGCTGCATTTCAATAGCCACTATTGTGGCTCTACTTGAAAAATGTTCATTTTGTACTTTTTAAAGTAGATGCAATTCTGCATGGCTGAGTGCACACTACTTCCAAGACTAGTGCTTTTTGTTAGTAGCATTGCTTTTGTTTCCTTCTCAGAGTCCTTCACCATTTCTCTTTACTCCAAAAATAGTCCTTGCTGTTTGCCTTTAAGTAGGCTACATTCTTTTAAAAAAACTTCTTCTGAAATCCTATTCATCCCATTCAATATTTCACCTCAAATTTTCAAAACTCTTTCCCTCTGGAAAATAAATAACCTCTAACTTATGAGTTTTAACCAGTTTCTCCATAAGAGATAAATATTAGGTTAGAGAACATCCTGGTCTGAGTAACTTGGATCATCAAATACAATGACACAGTGGAGGACATTGTTCTTCTGTGATTTTGTGCCCACTTAACTTCCCTATCAACCCTCTGTGAAGAGTCCATAAGAGCGTCATGCTGGATCCAACAGTTTGCTCATTTTGTCCTATGTATTTATAAATTAAGGTAAATGGCATAGGACAACTGAATTCTTGTCACAGGAGAACAAGTAGAGGATAACATAACACATGATTAATTCAGAGTCTCTTTCCCCCTCTCCCCCCATGACAGGAGGTGGGAAACTTCCAAAAGTACATGAACGATGCAGATCCTAACTGTGGGAAGGAGGTTATAACTAACGACCTACAGCACTTTCAGAATTAAGCGTGTTGTTTGTGTGTGCTTAAGTGTTACAATTTTAGTGCAATGTAGAATTTGAAAATTGTTTTTGAATGATTAGGTTTACCCAAGTGGGAAAGCACAGTATTTAGCATTACAGTCCTTCCCACAGATCTGCACACAATGGTTTCATGAAGTCAACATGTAACGATAGAAAGAACACTGATACTGGAGTTAGAGGATCTGCACTCTAGAGTGGACTTGTGATTTTGGGCAAGTGTTAACCTGTCTGGTCTTTAGTATATTCACCTATAAAATGGGAATAACTGCCTTTGAACTACCTACCTCAGATGAGATAGTACATGGTAAGTGTGCTTAAGAAATTGCCACATGCAGTACAAATGTAAAGGATTATTACTTCAGTGGGCATCAATGTCATTGCTATTGCTGTCACTTATACACTCTTTTTTTTTTAAGATTATTTATTTACTTGACAGAGAAAGAGAGAGAGAGAGAGAGAGAGAGATCATAAGTAGACAGAGAGGCAGGCAGAGAGAGAGGGGGAAGCAGGCTCCCCTCTGATCGAGCCCAATGCGGGGCTCAATCCCAGGACCCCGAGATCATGACCTGAGCTGAAGACAGAGGCTTAACCCACTGAGCCACCCAGGTGCCCCACTAATACACTCTTAATCCTCAAATCTTTATTGCCAACCCCAGCATTTCTCCTGAGCTCAGATCTGTATTTTCAAGTATCTGCCAAATGTGATTTGGAATGTAACTAAATTTGATATATCTTAAATGATATTTATCTTTTGAAGCTGCTCTTTCTCCTGCATTTTGGTTAATGACACTGCTACATCCCTCATTACATCTGGGAAGTATCCCCCATTCGTTCATCATTCATGATCTATAAAGACTAGGACTCGTTTATCTGCCTCTACAACATTACTTAACTCCACCTGAGCCTCTCCATGACCTTCTGAATCCTAGGTTTGCCTTCTTGTCATGTGGAAGAAACAGACTTTGCTTAGAACGAATTTCTTGGAATTATGCATTAAAGTTTTTTGTCCCCTTCAAATATGTCTATAGGGAGAAGCCAACAACAAAGATCAACACTTTCAAATGCATGTCCCTTATTTAGGAGAAGAGTTCCAGAAAGAAGTCAGTGTACAATTTCAATTAAAGAATCTCAATTTCTGCAACATAATGCAGCAGGTTCAAATTCCTATGAACAAACATACAGTGAGTAAAATACATCTAATCACAAACGTGCAAAACCAACTTGTGGTAACTTAGAATTAAGGATTACATTAAGGAGAAAACCATGAATCTCAGTGATCAGAAAACAAAATATTAAAGGGAACCCTTGTTCCCTTTTAGCAAACTGGCCAGTATCTCAATTTGGTAACAATGTAGAGTATTACAGGTTTAATTTTGTTCACTGCCCCTAATTCTCTTTATTTATTATACTTTTGTGGTAATGGATTTATAAATATTTTTCAACTTTCTTCTCTATTTTTTATAACCAATCATGGCTAGTTCAGTGCTTTGCAGTCTCAAGGGCTCTTATGCCAAAAACCTTCCTTCCTGCTGAAATTTCTCATAAAATGCCATGGTGATATGTGCTCTGTGGTTTCACCTGCAATTTTAATCATGTTTGAATCAAAATTTGGGTTGTTTTATGATTTCTAATTCCCATGATCTTTCACTGGGCTCTTTAAATAGACTTCTTACTGGTTTCCTCATCCTTAACTTCATCTTCCTCCAACTAATTCTCTATATTGAAACCAACAATATTTTAAAAGTGTAAATGTAGGGTACCTGGGTGGCTCAGTTGTTTAAACATCTGACTCTTGATTTCAGCTCAGGCCACGATCTCAGGGTTGTGAGATGGAACCCTGTGTTGGGCCCTGTAATCAGTGTGGAGTCTGCTTGGGATTCTCTCTCTCTCTCTCTCTTACTGCCCCTCCCTCTCCTAAGGCATGCTCACACTCTCTCATAAACTAACAAATAAATAAATAAATAAAATCTTTAAAAATGCAAGTGCAATCAAGTCCCTCTCCTGTTCCAAATACTTTATTGGGGTTTGGAATCCTACCAAATGCAAATAAAAAACCTCAGCATGGTATACAAGTTCCTCTCTGATCTTGCCTCTTGTGTCCTATTTGTTCATGTTCTTTCCTATCCCTTATGCCTTGGATATCTCATATTCCAGCCTTTTGAACTACATATCTGAATACACCATGTGCGTTCATGTCTCTGCACTCCTGCCTTGAATTCCCTCTCTCACTACCTTTTCTTCCCTTTCCCATCCTGGAGAAATCCTGCTGCATTCTTTTTTCTTTGGTTCTTTTTTTTTTTTTTTTTTTAATCTTTTTCAACTTTCAATTCAAAATAATTTAAGGTAAATGGCCTAGGTCATTTAAAATAAAAAGTTACAAAATAAAATATAACCAAAAATATCTCTGTATCCTTTTCAGCCAGAGTGGCTTCTAAGTGCTATTCAATTATACCAGGATAGGTACGCTAATAAAGTTTATCCCAACCATTTCCTATCAAAGCATCCACGTGACACCAATTTCCAATCATTTCTGGTTAGGTAAGGACCTCAAGAGGAAGAGTAAATCTGTTTTTCTGTATTTACTGAAATGGAAGAGCTACTGTTTTGGTTTTGGTTTTCCCTTTGGGAAGGCAAAAAACCCACAAAGGTAAGCAGATATGAAACTAGTTTCCTCTGCCTTTTCTTGGCACTTTAAAAATTTAAACTACCGTGAATTCTGAGAAATGCCATTACTCATCAAGAGGAGTGAAGAAAATTGCAAAGCTGTCTGCCATACTTATCATACCACCTGTCTTGTATTCTGACTACCCAGGAAAAAGAGAAAAATAGACTGGACATTTCCAGGAAGAGCCAGGCTGTAATTAACCATAGTGAGTCTTCTTTCCTCCAAGACAGACCTATTCTAGTTTTTAAGTTTGGGTTCAGTTACATCTTTGCCTCTTCTGCTTCTTCCTATCAAACTACACATCATACTCTGTGTCATTATTTATGTCTCCACTAGACTGATCTCTTTGGAAAGGAGGGGCAAGTTTCGGTCATTTTTCTTTTTGGCAGCATTTATTAGAGTGTCTGGCAAAGAATAGGAATGTGAAGATATTTGTTGACTGATTGATTGATGAACCAAATTAATGAAGTGCAGCAGAAATTAATAAAGGTGACCTTGAGGTTTGTGAAGTGTTTTTAGAAGGGACATCTTGGCATTAAAAAAAAAAAAAGTACTATTCTTGTGACAACTCTTGATAGGATATGTTCTATAGTTCTAAATCATCTTAGCCAACATAGCTAATTGTAAGACTTTTCTAAAAAGAACTATTGAAATGATTTTGAACTCTGGAAAGTTATTAGAAGAGGCAGCATTGAAGAGACCACCTGCTATCCCTTATGCATCCTGAAATGTTGGTGGTCGTATCTCAAAGACACTGGCAACATCCACTTTATGAACTTTAAGACTTGACCTACAGATATATATTTTTCTATGATTCCTAAAGGAGTTTTTCTATTTAAGAGACTGTGTTCTTAACTATTGCCAATTTTTTTGAACAAAGAAGCAGCCCTAAAACTTTTCATTAAAATAACATCAGTAAATCAGAAAGGAGGTTTTTTTTTTTTTTAACAGAGTAAGTTTTAAAAGACAAATGTGAGAAGAAATGTCTTTCCTTTTCCATCAACTCTTTATGAATCTAAGCGTTGAGGCAGACACCCTTCTTACTAGATTGTCCTTTTAAGTGGCTCTTCTCTGAGTCCTCTTAAGTTGTCTATTCACTCTCCACAGGTTAAGCCTCACCATCTCCTGAGGAGCTTGTTAAAAATATAGATGTCAAGCCTCTTGCTTATGGTGACAAAGGGATGGACTTAGATGGACATTTCAATATTTCTGCACTTCAAACAAAGTTTTTTATTCTTTGCACTATTCTAAAAAGACAAAGAAAAAAAAAAGTATCTCATGATGGCTTGCCAAACTAAATTTCTGTGCTTATTATTTCTAACCAATAAAATAATTTTTTCCTGATTCAGTTTTGGAAGTTTATAGGTTTCTAGGAATGCATCCATTTCATCTAGGTTGCTTGTCTTATTGGCATATAACTGTTGATAATAATTATGATGATTGTTTCTATTTCCTTGGTGTTAGTTGTGATCTCTCCCTTTTCGTTCATAATTTTATTAATTTGGGTCCTCTCTCTTTTCTTTTGGATTAATTTGGCCAATGGTTTATTGATCTTATTGATTCTTTCAAAAAACCAGCTTCTAGTTTCATTGATGTGTTCTACTGTATCTCTAGTTTCTATCTCATTGATTTCTGCTCTAATCTTGATTATTTCCCTTCTTGTGTGTGGGGTTGGCTAAGTTTGTTGTTGACTCTCCAGTGCTTTAAGGTGTAAAGAGAGCTGGTGTATTCTAGATTTTTCAGTTTTTTTGGAGGGAGGCTTGGATGGCTATGTATTTCCCCCTTAGCACTGCCTTTGCTGTATCCCATAGGTTTTGGACCACAGTATCTTCATTCTCATTGGTTTCCATGAATTGTTTAACTTCTTCTTTGATTTCCTGGTTGATCCAAACATTCTTTTTTTTTTTTTTAAGATTTTCAAAATTTTATTTATTTGACAAACAGAGATCACAAGTAGGCAGAGAGGCAGAGAGAGAGAGGTGGGGGAGAAGCAGGCTCCCTGCTGAGCAGAGAGCCCAATGCGGGGCTTGATCCCAGGACCCTGAGATCATGACCTGAGCTGAAGGCAGAGGCTTAACCCACTGAGCCACCCAGGCGCCCCTGATCCAAACATTCTTAAGCAAGGTGATCTTTAGCTTCCAAGTGTTTGAATTCCTTCCAAACTTTTTCTTGTGATTGAGTTCCAGTTTCAAAGCATGTGGTCTGAGAATATGCAGGGAATAATCTCAATCTTTTGGTATCAGTTGAGCCCTGATTTGTGACCCAGTATGTGGTCTATTCTGGAGAAGTTTCCATGTGCACTCGAGAAGAATGAGAATTCTGTTGTTTTAGGGTGGAATGTTCTGTATATATCTATGAGGTCCATCTGGTCCAATGTGTCACACAATGCTCTTCTTTCTTTATTGATTTTCTGCTTGGATGATCTGTCTATTACTGAGAGTGGTATGTTAAGATCCCCTACTACTAATGTATGCATATCAATATGACTGTTTACCTTGATTAACAATTGTCTTATGTAGTTGGCTGCTCCCATACTGGGGGCATAAATATTTACAATTGTTAGATCTTCTTGGTGGATAAACTCTTTAAGAATAATGTAGTGTCCTTCTTTATCTCTGACTACAGTCTTTAGTTAAAATCTAATTTATCTGATATGAGAATCACTACCCCAGCTTTCTTTTGAGGCCCATTGGCATGAAAGATGCTTCTCCATCCCTTCACTTTCAGTCTGGATGTATCCTTAGGTTCAAAATGGGTCTCTTGTAGATAACATATGGACGGGTCCTGTCGTTTTATTCATTCTGCAACCCTGTGCTGTTTTATGGGAGCATTTAGGCCATTCACATTGAGAGTGATTATTGAAAGATACGTTTTTATTGACATCATGTTGCCTGTGAAGTCCTTGTTTCTATAGATTGTCTTTGTAATTTTCTGTTCTATGACACTCTTGGGTTCTTTCTTCTTTTATAGAACCCACCTTAGTATTTCTTGTAGTGCCAGTTTGGTGGTCACATGCTCTTTTAAACCTTGCCGGTCTTGGAAGCTCTTTATCTCTCCATCCATTTTGAATGACAGCCTTGCTGGATAAAGTATTCTTGGCTGCGTGTTCTTCTCTTTAGTGCCTTGAATATGTCTTTCCAGCCCTTTCTGTCTTGCCAGGTTTCTGTGGACGGATCTGATGTTATTTTGATGGACCTTCCTCTGCATCTAAGGACTCTCTTCCCTCTAGCTGTTCTCAAGAGCTCCTGTCTAAAATTATGATTCATCGGTTTAACAGTCAGGTGTCTCGAGGTCTTTCTAGATTCTATGATCTTGGGGGGATGATCTTTCTGCATCTAGGACATGAACGCTGGTTCCATTTTCCAGATTGGGAAAATTTTCATGGAGAATTTGTTCAACTATACCTTCTAGTCTTCTCCTCCCCCTCAGGGATCCTATTCTGACTTTGGGATGTTTCATGGCATTATTTATTTCCCTAATTCTGTCTTCATGGTTTCTAAGCTATTTGTTCCAGGTCTCCTCCTGATCCTTTTATCTCTACCAGTTTGTCCTCTAGATCACTAATTCTATCTTCTGCCACAGTTACCCTAGCTCTTAGAGAATTCAGATTAGATTGGATCTCATTGATAGCATTTTTAACTTCTTCCCAGGAAGCTTTCACTTCTGCCCTAATCGATTCAATGTTGTCATTAATGGTTTTCTCCAGCCTAGCCATTGCCTGGGTAATTGTTACCCTGAATTCCCTTTTCGACACACTGTTTATGTCCATATCCAGTAGCTCTGATGGAGAGTTCACAGCCTCTGAATTTTTCCTCGGTTGGGCATTCCTCCTCCTAGTCATTTTGATGAGAGGTGGTTGAGGGGATGTATAGCTGAATCTATCGACCGTGACCCAGGCAAGGTGCCCCTGGAACACTTCTGAGCAATTGGAACAAGATACTTTTCCAATTCAACTTTCTTTGGGCGTCTTTTCCCTTTAACTTAACTTTCTCAGAGTGACTCAATTTATGTTCAGTTTTTGTTTATTTGATTAACACTATGTTGCTACTGACATCTGATTTTGGTTTTACTATAAGGCCTATGGTCTCTGGAGACAGGTAAAACAAAAGCAAAAATAAACTATTGGGACTACACCAAACTAAAAAGCTTTTGCACAGCAAAGGAAACCATCAATAAAGTTAAAAGGCAATTTATTGAATGGAAGAAGATATTTGCAAATGATATATTCCATAAGGAGTTAATACCAAAATATACAAGGAACTCAAACAAATCAACACCAAAAACCAAATAATGCAATTGAAAAATGGGCAGAGGGGCACTTGGGTGGCTCAGTCAGTTAAGTTTCTGCCTTCAGCTCACGTCATGATCCTGGTGTCCTGGGCTTGAGCCCCAGGTTGGGCTCTGCACTCAGCAAGGAGCCTGCTTCTCCCTCTCCCTCTGTCCCTCCTCACTCATGCTTTCTCTCTTTCTCTCTCTCTCTATCAAACAAACAAATAAAATCTTAAAAAAATATAAAAATAAAAAAATTAAAAATAGGCAGAAAGCCTGAACAGACAATTTTCTAAAGAAGAAATACAGATGGCCAACAGACACATGAAAAGATGCTCAACATAATTAATAATCAGGGAAATGCAAATCAAAACCACAATGAGATATCATCTTACACATGTCAGAAAGGCTAAAATCAAAAACACAGGAAACACAAGTGTTGATGTGGACAAAGAGGAAAAGGAACCCTGGTGCACTATTGGTAGGAATGTAAATTGGTGTGGCCACTCTGGGAAACAGTATGGAGGTTCTTCAAAAAATCAAAAACAAAAATACCACACAATCGAGTAATTCTGCTTCTGGGTATTTATCTGAAGAAAATGGAAACACTAATTTAAAAAGATATATACATCCCTATGTTTATTGCAACAATATTTACAATAGCCATGATATAGAAACAACTGATAGATGAATGGATAAAGAAGATACAGTACACACACACACACACACACACACACACATACTGTCTCTCTCTCTCTCTCTGTCTCACAGGAATATTATTCAGCTTTGAAACAGAATGAAATCCTGCTATTCAGGACAGCATGGATGGAACTAGAGGGTATTATGCCAAATAAAATAAATCAGACAGAGAAAGACAAATAACATATTATTTCACTTATATGTGGAATCTCTAAGCAAAACAAACAGTAACAACAACAACCACAAAAACAGAAGACTCAGAAATACAAAGAACTGGTTGTTGCCAGAGAGGAGAAGGGTGGGGTGATGGGTGAAAGAGGAATTAAGATGTATAAGCTTCCAGTTATAAATAAGTCATGGGAATGAAAAGCACAGCATAGGGAATATGGTCAGCAATATTGTAACAATTTATGGTGACAGATGGTGATTAGCACTGCATAGTATATGGAATTGTCAAATCACTAGGCTGTACACTTGAAACTAGTATAACATTGTATGTCAACGATATTTTGATAATAAAAAAGTAAAAATAAAACTAATAATGAAGATAAGAGTATTTTATTTCACCAACTGCAAGAGTCACATCTCTCATATTTTGAGATGGCTGAAACTGAGCTGCATCTTTCAGTTCACAGCATTTTATAATCTCTCTTAGAGAGACAGCAGCTGTGACATGGTTAGAATTACCTGTACCTGCATTCATAGTGTCAGGATCAAAACTTGTCGAATGGGTGCCAAGAGCATGGAAGGAAATCCTGGAGACAGAAGAGGATTGTTAACCACTAGAAACCAATTGTTATTCTGAGTATTGGCAATATTCCTAGAGCCAGAGTTAAAGAAAATTGACTACATAATTACAAAGTCATGTTAGTGTGATGCTCGGGAAAGGCTTTTCATGATATTATGGATTATTTTAGGAAAGGCTTCACCACCAAGAGTCTTCCCAGCACAAAGGTTTTTATGCGGAATAACTTGGGTATTGATTGATGACTCTAAGTTAAAAAGTGATAAAGAGTAGGACTCTGGGTTTTGAAGTAGTTGTAGGAATACCTTAACCAATTTATTTCACTGACATTTTCCTTTTGATGTATGCACAGAGTTGATTTATGATAAAGAATCTATGTTTAATTAAGCCAAAGCATTCTTCCAATAAATATAATATAAAATTATAAGTGACACGAATGCCTTAGGTTATGGTTTAATCAGAAGCATTTCTTTCTTTCTCTCTTAGTGGTAATAAAGGAAAATAATGTAGTTTCTCACCACTGATGGGCTCTTAGATTCTATGACATGAATTTACAACAGTGTGAGCACTTACTGCTTGCTTACTATGTGCCAGGCATGCTTCCAAGCATATCACATATATTAACTCAAATTATTTCCCACAAAACCCTATGAGATAGGTGCTATCACTATTGTTATTGTACAGAAAAGGAAATGAGACAGAGAGGTGTAACTCTGAGGCTTAAGGAGTTTCTTAATTTGTGACTCAGGACACTTTTTTCTCTGACACTCATTTCCTCATGTGCAAAGTGGGCATCATAAAAGCCCACTTCACGGGGCTGTCGTGAAGATTAAATTAGTTGATTATTATATTATATTATAGTATGCTATTTAGAGCCTAGAAAGGTCTAATAAGACCTCAATTCCACGAATTTTGTATTCTCTTTCTTGGTCATTGTTGGTTACCTACCCAACTTCTATTATCCACTTCCTTCATAACAGAACCCTGATTTTGTTCAGATTATCTACCATCTCCCCCAAGTAGCCCTTGTTCCTCAGTGGAACCCAATTTATGTGAACTGTAATGGTAACATATGGTTATTTTAAGCTACTCATGGTACCATTCTCTATGCTAATGATGGGTTTAGCTAGAATGCAGGGCTAAGTCAATCAGATCAGGACATTACCTTAGCAGCAAGGAAATGGCATAGGCATTTGACCCAAAGGGCATGAAGAAAAGTTCCTGAGTTCCAAAAAAGGTCTTAGAAAAATACATTGCTTTTCTTTTGAACATTGTGGGGTCCACAACTGGGCAGCCATTTAGCTACCAGCCCGAGGATGAACTTGGCACGTGGCAAGGGGCAGAATTAAGACATCTATAGAGAAACAGCTGGAGAAGTCAACTCTGCAACCCAACTCGAATTTGGATTTCCAGTTATTCAGCCAATTCGATTCCTTATTATTTAGACTCCCTTGAGTTGAAATTTCTGTTATTTATGGCTGAAAGCATCCTGACAGAATGAATAGCTCCAATTACCTTGCTCTTATTTGTTCAGGTCCTGTGCTAGACACGTTGTATACATTATATGCAACCCAATCCTGCGTCATTATCTTTATTTTTATGGACTCTGAAAAACAATCTGAGGGTTTTGAAGGGGCGGGGGATGGGAGGGTGGGGGAGCCTGGTGGTGGGTATTATGGAGGGCATGTATTGCATGGAGCACTGGGTGTGGTGCATAAATAATGAATTCTGTTACACTGAAAAGAAATTAAATTAAAAAAAAAAACAACTAAATGGAAGTCAAGGGAACATAAGCAGAAGGTGGCACAGACAAGATGCAAACTCAGCATTCCTTTCTCTTCCTGCTTCAAAATCAATGATCTTAACTGCCATATTCTTTTTAAATTTACA
Organism: Martes martes; assembly: GCF_963455335.1. Taxonomy (NCBI): domain Eukaryota; kingdom Metazoa; phylum Chordata; class Mammalia; order Carnivora; family Mustelidae; genus Martes; species Martes martes. The sequence continues at coordinate 22,088,444 of NC_137891.1, read as the reverse complement.
TCTGATAGAATTTTACAAACTCTTAAAATTTGGCTTTACTCTGTTTTGTGTGAGAGATAATTGCCTTTGCAGAAACTGTTTTTAGTTAAATATTTAACCCAGCTTCATCATATCTACTTTAATATCTTTCCCCAGTCATTGTTTTTATTTTTATTTTATTTTTATTTTTTTTAACTGCAGAGCCATCTGTGTTTTATTGTTGGCTTAAATGATTATATCATGGGTGACAGTCTCAAATTCCTCCTGGACCCAGAGAAGTAATGAATGAAATGATGGGGGATGGCTTGTTCCATTAGCGTTTCCTGCTTTTCACATGCTCTCTCTCCATCTCTAGGTACTATTTCAGTGGAAATACTCATGGAGTGTTTGAGCTGGACTCAAGCAGTTGTCCACCCCCAGTCATCCCTGGGGTTATAGGTCATATAGTTGTCATTCATTATTTCTCAACTCCCTGAGATACAGAGTGGAATTTTCAGAAGTCAGCTGTTCTTCAACGGGCATATAAACTATAATTGTTTCCACTAAGACAGAAACATATAGCTATATTTAAAGAATCAATAGTCTCAGTCAATTATTAAAGTAGGTTAATAGCTACATAGTGTCCAAGGACTAACACCATATATGCAGTGATCCATACCCTGCTTTAATTATAATTGGTCTAGGTCCTTAAAGCACAGGGCACTGTCTAGATGAAGCATGTAATAACTCCATAATGATGAAAAGTAATGTGTATATACAAGGATAGTGAGAAAAAACTCAAGTGATTAAACGAGAAAAAATAGCTGATCACAGAAAATATACTTTCATAGAATTTTAAGGTTGAGAAGGTATCTGTTTCTTTTTGTCCCAGTTTAGTGGTTTTGCCTGAGTCTCAAGGTTTCAGGATTTCAGGTACCAGAAATTCAATCAGGTAGGTGGTTAAGGAGACCAGTCTGAAAGGCCCGAAGAGAGGCAATTGGTAGGTATACAGGCACAGATATTTATTATGATGATGGGAAGTATTGAGAATATGCAATTTGAAGAGAACTGAATGCCACAGTGTAGGACATACTAGAATAATGTGGAGTCTAGGAATCTGAATTAATGGAGAAGATTGGTGTGGTGTAATAAAGGCCTAGACCCCTTGCTGTAAGGTGAGACAACTCTGAACAACCATTCCAGCTCCAGAACTCCCATGGGGTTGGCCAACATCTCTGTTGTTACTCCATTACAGTTCAGCAGTTCTCTGCCCAACCAACTTCTGTCCCTCTTGTAGATGTCATTTCCAAGTTTACTCCCTGATAAGCTTTCTGCACCAAAATCAGCTTGATCTGTTTTCCAGGTAGCCAAACCCAAGACACCTCTCTTCTGCCATTGTATAGCTAGAAAATGGCAAAGCCTGCAGCAGATATGTGGCATGAATGAAAAATAAACCTTCATTGTGTGAAGCCATTGATATTTGGGGTTAATCTACCATCACAGCCTATCTTTGTGTATCTTAACTAATAAATACACTCACAGTGTCAGCCATGTCCTCGGTGTTCCTGATGGGCTCCTGCTAGCTTCGTCCTAGTCCCTATCTTCAGGACACTTTCAAGATAAGTCCACTGGGCTTTGCCAGTCCCAAAACAAGAACACAAAGGTTAAATAATAAAGCCTTTATATATGTAACTCTACCCCAATACTTAAAATACTTTTGGCTGTAAATTTCTCTGAGAATAGTATAGTGAATATATTTAATAGATGATACCACTTCAGGTCAATGAAGTATGGATGGACTCTCTTTTCCTGTTCTACACTCTTAGGTTCGCCCAAATCTATTGGGACTAGGGGGACGAGTGGAGAAGAGGGGAAGAATAAAGCAATAGGCTTCCTAATGTCTCATGCTTATGGAGTCTGGAAGTCAGAATTTATTCCCAAGTCCTCGACAGGGAGAAGTCTGGTGGCCCATTTGCCTGGATGTGGCAGGAGACCATGTAACTCTTCCCCAAGTTTCGCAGTAGGGATGAATTTCTGAATTTCTAAGCAGTACAGGTGGGACATTATGACTTTATATATCTAATTTGTCCCTTGTATCACATAAAAGAGAAATGGGAAAGCACTTACAGTTTCATTAGGGCAGTCCAAGGGGATGTACCCTCTCTCCTTTGCCCCAATAAGCACACCCTCTGCACACAGTCTCCCTTATGTAGCCTTGGTCAAGCCAAGATGCATTCTCTAGAAATTCCATTTTTCTCCACTCAAGAAGCACTACCTTTTCCAGTGGAAGTTTTGGCTCTTTAATCCTTCTTATGTTTTGTAAATCCCTGCAATTTAGTTTTTTCCTAGGTGTGAATGATTGTTCCAAAGTGGGCATATTGGGAATTTCAAGCTCATGAGATTCTCTGATTCTCATACAGTCTCTCCACCAGATATATAACTGGCTTCTATGGGAGTTATTTAAAATCACGCACATCTTGCCAAATGGAGTCATGAAGAAGAGAGTCTTCATGTGAATCTGACTTTGATTCCTCTCCTTGTGAAATAATAACCAAGAAATTATTGGATTAAGGGTGTTTGACTCCTTCCTGATAACACTGTTAAGGCCCATATTAGGCAAAATGGTTCTGAGCTATGTGAAACAACTAATGTAAGCCCTAAAGAGATTTGCTATTATTTTTTTAAAATGTTCAAATCTTCCCTTTAATGAGGTTTTGAGAACTCATCCTGTTTCAGGAACAAATATGTACATGACCAAGAAGAAGAAAAGGCAACTGGGCTACAAAATTTCCATTTTCCTTTGGCTTTTTAGTAAGTTTAAAAAATAATTATAACTTCTATTTATTGAGCAGTTGCTATGTGCCAGGAAGTTTGTACACACTCTACTATTAAGCATTCAGAACAATTCTGTTTTTAAAGATGGGAAACACCAGAGGTTAGTTAAATTTCTTAAGATCACTCTGTTATTCATAGTACTCAGCAGAGAGAGGATTTAAAACCATGTCTTTCTGATCCAGTAGCCAATTCTTCTCACCATTACACCTACGCACTCTCTGTAATGAATAAAAATTCGTGGAAATCACTCATCCTCTACAAATTTCATTATTGATGTCTACATTAAATGGAAATACAAGTTGTTTCTGAATGTGAGAAGTACACTTAGAGTTACTCAGACCTGGAGCAACTTATTTTAAAACTATCTTTGGACTGTCATGAGACAGAGGAATATGTACATAAAGGGGTACAGACAAAAACCTGAGAGTCCTATCTGGACAAATACCATCAATAGCATAATAACTTTCATTTATCGAGCCCTTCTTGTGTGGCTGGCATTGTTCTAAAGGGTTCTTATGAACTGTCTAGTTTAATTCTCAGGATAACCCTAGCAGACAAGAACTTATTAGTATCCCCATTTTAAAGATGAGAGAACAGAGAGTCAGAGGTCAAATTAACTTGTCCCAAAGTCATCTAGTGAATAAGTGCTGGAACCAGGAATTGAGTGGTATAACTCCAAGAGTGTGCCCTTAGTTAGAAGGAGCTTCTGTAGAATAATTGTACAAAGGCGTCAAAGACAATTTAAAAGTTCTTGCGGATACATAAGAAAGAAGATTAAAGTATTTGTTGGGCAAGCAGAAAGAACAAGTAACACCAAGAGAATCTGAGGATTCTGGATAAGGGTCCACGGATAAATTCCCGACCAGCCTGGAACTGCTTTTTCTTCCCTGTATATGAACTGAGTTAAATCATTGCTTTTTTGAGAATGTTCCTCATATTTAATGTAAAAAAAAAAAAAATTAGAGGATCAACTATAATCAGACCCTCCATTTCCCAAACCAAGATTTTGTTGAAAGGATACATCTGTTCTACTTGGTTCCTGGTGGTCTGGCGACCCCAGAGTCCCCAGGATTACCCTTATAAAGCTCTTTTATATCTTCCTGGGAACTCACAACTGTGAGTCAGGAGTCAAGAGGTTTAATCCTGCTGGGAAAAGAAGAAGTGCTCCTCCTAGGCTTCCCTCCAGAAAAGAGCACTCTAGTATGTCTTGGGAAGAGGGTTAGGGGAAGGAAACTGGAGGGCTGTACCACTTTAACATTTTGGGCGATACACTCCAATGGTGGGCTCCTGCTTTAAAAGTCCATACTCAATGCTGCAGCCAGAGTGTTTCCTAAAATACAAATCTGATCACATTCCTTTCCTGCTTCCAGCCTCACAGGGGCTCAGAATTCCCTTTGCGCAGAGTCCAATACCAGAGATGAAATCCAAAGCTCTGTTTTACCTGACTCCTGCTGACTTCTGCAGGCACATCTCTCACTTCTCCCCTTCTCAGTCTGGCCACAGCTCTCTCTCTCTGGACTTTCCTGGACATGCCTTGCTGTCTTTTGCATCTGGGATTTTGCACTTGTACTTTCCGCATCGAACAATCTTGATAACTCCTAATCCATTTTTTAAAGACTAAACTTTACCTATGAACTGCTCAGAGAAGTTTGTTTTCTCTTATTCGCTCATGCACTCACCAAATATTTATTAATCACCCACCCTGTGCTAGGAGCTACGGAATGCTGAGGCATGGATTTTGTGCCAGCACCTAAGATGCCTCATAACACCCATACTTAGCCCTATATAATTGTCACATCATATTGTATTTGCTTTTTATGTAAAATTTCTCCCACTAGGCTGAAAGTAGCACCTGGGAACAACCAATGTCTTATTTATAGTTTTGTTGCAACACCCAGCTCAATGCTTGACATATAGAGTAGGTATTCAGAAATATTTCTAGGATGAACAGATGAATGAAGTATTTCTTTTCGGATCCTTTCTTCACCCTTGGGACACAAAACAGATTTTGTTCACAATTAATCCGAAACTTACTTTCTTTCTTTCTCTCTTTCTTTTTCCTTTCCTTTTCCTTCCTTCCTTCTTCCTCTTAGGTTGACAGGATCCCTTCACCTCAGCAGAAGCCTGAACACCTGCCCTCAAGGTAAACCATGGCCGTCTGTCTGGAATCTGTAGCCAGCAATTCCTGAGGTAACTTCTCTAGCTTCAATTGGTCCAAGAGAGAGAAAGCCAAAGCTCTTTACCATGTCCCTAGTCCCTTTTCTTACTGTAATTTATCTTGAAAGGGTACTGACAAAGCCAATTTCAGGGTGATGAAGTATGCAATTGTGCACACACTGAAAATAGGGGCATGGTTTTCTGTATAGAATCTCGCTTTTATGTTTCAGAAGCCTTTTATTCCATTTTGCTAAATATCCATGAGGTTCCCAGGGAGAAAATCTTGATTTACAGCTGGCTTTCAGCTTCTGCTCTGCCTCCTTAGTTGGTCTTGGCATTGACACAGCAAGCATATGGTAAAATTCAATAAATATTTGTTGAATTGAATTATCTTAGTGGTAAGGGAAATGAACCCTGGAGAACCCCACAAAGCCACAGTGGTTAAGAGGTTTATTCATGTTTAATCAGTTTAGAACCCTTGGGACTAGAAACACGATGGATAAAAATTAGAAATATCTTGTTGTGTTCTTTCCCTCATTGTCTTTCTCCTCTTTACGTCTAGCCACAGACAAATCTTACAAGGTAATAAAATAAAGGTATTTCTATGGGCTTGTGAAAACAATTCAGTTGACCTAGATGTGGGTGGTAGTTTGGGGGCTGATCCGATTGCTAATATACTGCATACATTGTAGAACCTTAGAATGAAGGCTCACGGGGTCTTCACTCTGATTCTTAGGGACCGCAATGGTGTTCAAAGAAGCATAAAGGACCAAGGAATCCTATTGTAGCTTTTCTTGCTTATTTATCTCCCTGTACTAGCCAATCACTTATGCTGAAAATGAAAACCTAGAAGGAAAAGGAAAAATAAGACAACCAACTCTTCCTTTTCTTTTCAGTTTCCTTACTCATCTTTAATCACCTGTGAGCCTAAAGTATGCGTACTAGTAGAATTATAACAAGAACATGATGAAAACAGTTGAGTTAGTTCTGTGTGGCATTTGCACTGTTCTGATAAGAATAAAATACAAGGGCTTGTATGAGCTACGAAGTACAGATTGTACAATTTCAGTGACTCCACATATGAACTAAATGCCCTTATATTTGCATTTAAAACTCACTGCATGATACAGACAGAAAAGTTCATGCTAATATTTTTTTTAAGATCTTATTTATTTATTTGACAGAGAGAGATCACAAGTGAGCAGAGAGGCAGGCAGAGAGAGAGGAGAAAGCAGGCCCCCCACTGAGCAGAGAACCTGAAGTGGGGCTCGATCCCAGGACCCTGAGATCATGACCTAAGCCGAAGGCAGAGACTTTAACCCACTGAGCCACCCAGGCACCCCTCATGCTAATAATTTAAATTATTAATTTTTCTTGCTGAGAGCAAATGAAGCACCAAATAAGAGCACAACATGACAAGTTGAGAGAGAAGATACAGGAAAAAGGGAAAGCACTGTACTTGAGTACTTTTAACTATACTTTTTTGTATGATTAAAAACAAAAAGATTTATTTTGGGGCACCTAGGTGGCTCAGTGGGTTAAAGCCTCTGCCTTCAGCTCAGGTCATGATCCCAGGGTCCTGGGATTGAGCCCTACGTCGGGCTCTCTGCTCAGTAGGAAGCCTGCTTCTACCTCTCTCTCTGCCTGCCTCTCTGCCTGTCAAATAAATGAATAAAATCTTTTAAAAAAAAGTTTATTTTTATTTTTAATTTTTTTTAAAGATTGTATTTATTTGTTTGACAGACAGAGATCACAAGTAGGCAGAGAGGCAGGCAGAGAGAGGGGGAAGCAGGCGCTCTGCTGAGGCTTGATCCCAGGACCCTGGGATCATGACCTGAGCCGAAGGCAAAGTCTTTAACCCACTGAGCCACCCAAGAGCCCCTATTTTTTATTTTTTGAGATTGAGAGAGAGTGTGTGAGCAAGAGGGGAGGGACAGAGGAAGAAGGAGAGGGTCTCAAGCAGACTCTGCACTGAGTGCAGTCCCAATGTGGGGCTCGATTCTACAACCCTGAGATCATGACCTGAGCTGAAATCAAGAGTTGGATGTTCAGTGGACTAAGCCACTCAGGCGCCCTGCCTGATTTTTAAATGAGACCCCATATTTCATTTTGCAAATATGTAGCTGGCCCAGATTAATAGAATGATGATGTGAATACTCACTCATTCAACAAATATTTCCAGAGTGCCCATTTGCAACTAAGACTTAAAGAGATAGATTAGAAAGAGAAGCACAGCTGAGCCTATGGAGAGAGGGTAAGAAGCTGAGCCTGGGAAGCACAGATGAGTGTGTGCTCACGTGAGACTCTGGTACAAGTTAGGGAGGCTTCTCATGTTGCCCCCTGGGGGACAGCGAGGTCAGCCCACCATGGATACTGCGTGAGCAAGGCTCCATTGTGTTGGTGGAATTGTGTTGTGTCTCCTCATCTGGGATTGGAGTGAGAAACAACTTAGTTGAATCACCAGTGCCTTTCACAGGTTGCCTGGCTTATTCTGGGTTCTACTCTGCTCTTACCATTGGTTGCATTCTGCTGGAGGATGTGTCAGATGTCCCCTACGTCAGCTAAAGTTATCAAGGACTGGGCTATTAGCCTCGTTCAGTCCTCCCTAACATATCCTTACAAGGAGCTGGTAGAATTAAGCTCTTAATACCAGGCTCTTAACAAAGGATGGAACCCTGCTTTCTTGAGTTCTTTCTCCTTTAATCTCCCATCCCTGGTCATGAGCTAAGACATGCCTAACTATCTTCCTTCTCTTGGAATGAAAGTAGCTGGTGCTGACTATGTCTAGGACTCCTCTTAGATCACGGCTTGACAACTTCTAGACCCCCACCTGCAGCAGCTTACTTTAAAACAAAACTAAAGGAGTTGAGATGAGGTTTGAATCTTCAACCAAATAAGATGAACGTGTCCCCATTCTTATCAATCTGGTCCAAAGATAGCTTTTTTCTAGGCTATTTCTCTCCCATTGCTCCTTGATGGCCCATATTCCTCAAAGTTGCATCAGATGTAGGAACTTATATTATTTTGGCTTATGCACTTTTGAGGTTTGGTTATTGATGGTGGGAGGGACTACTTTTCATTTGCCCAACTGTTTTGTCCTATTGAAATACTTAAAGTAACATTAGAGAGTAAAACTCTCTTGATTGCAGGATTTATTGTTAGAAAAATGGACCTATGTGGCATGTAGGTGGCTCAGTTGAGCATCTGAGTCTTGATTTTGCTCAGGTCTTAACCTCAGGGCCGTGAGTTCGAGCTCTATAATGGGCTCCATCCTGAGCACAGAGCCTACTTTAAAAAAAAAGAAAGAAAGAAAGAGAGAGAGAAAGAAAGAAAGAAAAAAGGAAAATGTGCTTATTTTTTTTTAGAATAGTACTTGCTTGATATAAACAAACTTGGCATTTGTTCTTGCTTTCCTCATCTCCCAAACTGAGTTAATTGCAAAATGCACTTAAAAACAACAACATTGTACAAATGATATCCCAGGGGAGAGTAAGACAGTCAAAACCTGTCAATAAGCTTTTCCAAAATTCTATTGCTTCATTCATTCATTTAGTCACATATTCAATATTTATTGAGGGCTTGCTGCTTGCTGGGAAGTAGGGTGGATACTGGACTTGATGCAAAAAAAAGTTTCAGTCCTCATGGAGCTCGGCTCATTGTCCAGTGGGAGGCATGTAAGATTTTCAACTGATCATAAATTTACGTAATTACAAGATGTGCCTAGTACTACAAAGTAAATGTATAAAAGCCTGCAGTGTCATAGAACAGGAGGTCAGGCCTAGTTGGGGGAAGATTGTTCAGGGAAATTTCTCCTAAGGATGTGATGAGTTAAAATGCTGAGCTGTTCTAGAGATAGCAACAGCTCTCAACTCTTCTTTTGCATATTTTTGAGTTCATTTTTTCATCATTTCATTTTCTTACACCAGTCTGTATAGTTGGAGCTGTGGCCAAGGATTCTGGAAAGGAGAAAGTGCAGTGTTCATATTGTAGACTCTCTTCTGTACTGATGGCGTTTGATTTTTGCCTTTTGTGGAGGCATGGCTAGGAGGAACTTGCCTTCCCCTCGAAAGTGCTGGGGGTTTGGTGAATACATTAGGAGATCACTGCCTTCTCCCTGTCTGTGGCTGGTATTGCTACATCAATAGAGGAACTTCTTGCTGAGCCTGGATGAAGAATTCTTACAAAACATCCAGTTGTTGCTTCCAAATGATTAGAGTTGCACTGAGGAATGTTGTCTACTTGCTGTCCCACATCCTATACTTTTGCCTTAGTTGTTAAGTGGAAGACAGTTGGTTCTGTCTAGGCCTGGGGCTACTGGATGCTTCTAATGCCAGTGGCCTGCCCCTGACTTCTGATTCACCTAACCTTCAAGCCAAAGAAATGTCTTCTTCCAGGTTTCTGCAAACCACACTCTGACACACTTCCAGCCTCCAGAGAGCAAATGCATGAGTTATTAAATTAATAGTATAAATTTCTTAGAATAGTATTTGGCACCTAGTATTTGAAAAATAGATATAAATAAGTACTAAGTAACAAGCAATAAATAAATATCAATTTAAACTCTGATCATCATTATTATAAGAGAAAGGGCATTATTACTCTCAGGGAGCAGTGAGACTGGGGACTAAAGACAGAAAATTAGCCAAGGGGGGGAAGGCATAGTGTCCCAGGGGCACAGGCAAGTTTTTCCTAGCAGTGTTTTAACCTTGCATTCTGCTTGTCCTTGAAGCCCAGACCTCTCCCCACTTCCAGCCCACACACAAAACCATGGGGTCCTGGATCACCTGGCTTCTTTGCTTTCCTAGTGCCACCAGGAGCTGCGGATACTAAGAAAAATTAGCATGGCCTCTGTCTCTAAGGAACTCACGTCCTAGTGGAGAGGCAGAGAAGTAAAGAAGGTACGTCAATAAAGCAGACCTCATTCTGTCCTTCACGGAACTTGTAGTCTGCAAGAGGAACCAGTGTTAAATAATTAAGCACATGATGAAAATTTTACATAAATTCTATGAAGCTAAGTAGCAAGGTTCAAGTGAGTGAAATACAGGGACACCTAACTTAAAATCGGAGCATCTGGTTAATGAAGACTTCTCCAAGAAAGTAGAATTTAAGCTGAAGATGGTCTCATTTTTCCGTGAATGCATGCTTTGAGGGATGAAGTTTTCTCCATGTATTTCAATGGTTTTATCACACATAAAGTCATGAATATGCATCATGACCAACCAGGACAAGCCAGCAAACCCGCCTCTTTTTGTCCTGGTCCTGGTGCAATGATAGAAATGTTAAAAATGCTCAAAAGCGCCAATAAAGTATGAACGTTTCTGTCCTACTTTAACCTTTGTCTTCATACGGGGTCCCGTTCTTGAGAAAGAACATGGCTTCCCCCTTGCCCCAAAGCTATGTCAGGTAAACTGCTACTGTATGTACGATGTGGACACTGAATGCTCAGCAATGCTCTTGTGGGGAAGGGTGGATGGAATATTGTAATCAAAGAAGGAAAGATGTGGATATTCAATTATATTTGAGATATAATTTTGGTTTCATGTCAGAAATATTTGGGTTATCTTTTGGCATAGATGTATGTTGCAGTATCAACTTCTGTTGGGAATCTACCCAAATCTCCTTCTCTTAATGAAAGTCTTGTGACCCCCTCTTGATCTTATCAATGTCTGGACATAATAGATTCGCAACTAACACTAGTTTGCTTCTTCTATCCTCTATCTTTTAGTTCCTCTTTGTATTCTTCCTGCACATTCCTTTCCCCTGGGTACAACTTATTACTTATAGACCCAGAGAGTGGAAAGGCACCTACAGAGTCATCTAGTCCAAGGGTCTGTAAATTGTATTTTGAGGGTTCCCAGGGTTCCATGAGGGACTGTCTAGGGTGTGAGCAGGTAGCTGGACTGAGAAGGCCCAACTCCAGATTCCAGATTCCAGCATTGCCATTTTTGTTCCCTGAGTGCAACGAGAATTACATATAAACGTGCTTTTACAAAAATTTCCAGTGCTATAACAATGTTTAGAAACCACTAATAGTTCTAGTCTTTGTTTTATAAAAGACGAAACAGCCCCAGAGAGGGGAAATGGCTAGCTCAAGGCCACAGAGAATGTAAAGTGACACCCAGCTCAAACCTAGGCCTCCAGGCTCATGAGTCAAGGCGTCTGGGGCTCTGTTCTCAAAATGTTCTGCCCTTGGCCTCCACCCCGTCTCAGGTTTTCTAATGGAGTTTTGCCTTGGGAACATCACAGTTAAGAATTTCTGATTTTATTCACTTAGGATTAAGTGCTCACAGTTGGCTGGATTCCTCAAGATTCTGCTGAATACCGAAATAATTGAGAAATGCCTCCAGACATAAAATAGCAGAAAGTATGGGCAGAATTGAAGTTGAGACGCAATTCAAAAAAGGGCAACACCACCTGGGGAGACGATGTCTGAAACAGACAGTAAGTGAGCAAGAAAAATACTAGAAAGCTGGCTGCAAGTATGGCATGGCAATAATGGGTGGAAAAGCATATTTATGTTTGTAATGGGATTCAGTAACAGAAAATAAACAGACTGTTTGGGATGGGGCACACACACAAAACAACACCAAGTCACAGCACTTGGGGAGATTGTCTCTATGGTCGTTGGTAACACTGTTCTTACAAAAAGGACTGTTCCGTTTTGTTAGCGCCACAGCAAAGGAGAGAGATGCCTTGGAGGAAGTTCTGAGAAGAGCAAGGAATGGGAAGGATAATTGGCTTTTGGGGTAAAAGGTAAAAATGTATAATGCTTCTGAGGGACTGTCACAATAGTCTTCCATTACACTGTTAGAAACTGGAGACACCACGTGGGGAGTGAAATTACTTGGGCACACAGAGTTTTGATGGAAAATGACTGTATATGGTCGGGAATATCAAAATAGGTTATACTTGGGGATAAAGTTCTAGTAGAGAGAATCAATTTATCAGCAAACTGAGTCACCACACTAGAGGTAGGAACAGCTTATACTTATAAAGTATAAGATATGTACTTATAAAGTATAGGATATGTATCTTTCCTCATAACTTTTAGGTATGGTATGCCTCCAGCCAAACCATTTTTGTTTTCTTCTTGAACATCTTTGTACTCTCGGGAGGGTCTTTGCACCTGCTGATTCTTTTGTCTAGATCAGTAGTTGCTGACTCCTCTCTCACCCCACAGAGATCACTGAGTGACTGGTTCTTTCTTCCTGTTCAAGTCTCAGCTAAAATGTCATATTCTCTTCTTTGAAAATGAAGTGATGAGTGGTTAAGTAACGTGACAAGTATCACAGTGTCCCACTCTAAACCCTACCTTCCATTTCAATACCGTTTTATTCAATAAGAAATACATATTTCGGGCCGCCTGGGTGGCTCAGTGGGTTAAGCCGCTGCCTTCGGCTCAGGTCATGATCTCAGGGTCCTGGGATCGAGTCCCGCATCGGGCTCTCTGCTCAGCGGGGAGCCTGCTTCCCTCCCTCTCTCTCTTTGCCTGCCTCTCTGCCTACTTGTGATCTCTCTCTGTAAAAAAAGAAAAAAAAAAGAAAAAAAAGAAATATATATTTCAAAGCAAAATGAGTGTGTTGATATCACAGGAGATGGAAAAGTAAGGGCCTCCCATCTTAAGTCTAGGAAAGCTCAGCCAAAAAGGAAGAGTACCTGGTGACCACAAGTCATCATTTGGGCTATCTTGAAGAAGGCTTTAGGGTAAAAAATGAATGGGACCTTGTGAGAGCCACCAGTTTATACAGAATGTCAAATGGATAGGCTTTCTATAAATTTTACTGAAATAATTACAAACCAGATCCCCGAGGTCTAATATCATTGGTCTCTGATATCGATTTTGGTACTAGGGAGTGGGTTAGATATTAATAATCATATATATGAATATATATTTATGCATGTTTTATTTTAAGGAATAAGTTCATACAATTGTAGCAGCTGGCAAATCTGAAATCTGTAGGGCAGGAAACTGAAGAAAGATTTCCATGTCAAAGTTTTTTTGTTTTTTTTTTTTAAGATTTTATTTATTTATTTGACAGAGAGAGATACAGCGAGAGAGGGAACACAAGCAGGGGGAGTGGAAGAGGGAGAAGTGGCTTCCCGTGGAGCAGGGAGCCTGATGCAGGGCTTGATCCCAGGACCCTGGGATCATGACCTGAGCTAAAGGCAGACACTTAATGACTGAACCACCCAGGCACCCCAAGTTTTTTTTTTTTTTAAGATTTATTTATTTTAGAGAGAGAGAGAGAGGGAGAGCAAGTGGGGGAGGAGCAGAAGGAGAGAATCTTTAAGCAGATTCCCCGCTGAGTGTTGAACCCAACTTGGGGCTCTATCCCACAACCCTGAGATCATGACCTGAGCTGAAATTGAGAGTTGATGCACAAGGGACTGAACCACCCAGGCCCCCCTATGTTGCAGTTTTATTATTTTTTTTTCATTTTTTTATTATGTTATGCTAGTCACCATACAGACCATCATTAGATTTTGATGTAGTGTTCCATGACACATTGTTTGCATCTAAGGCAAAATTTCTTCTCTGGAAAACCTCAGATTTAACTCTAAAGGCCTTTCAACTGATTGTGTAAGGACCATCCATATTACTGAGTGTAATCTCCTTTACTTAACACGAGCCGATTGTAGACGCTAATGGCATTTACAAAATATCCTCACAGCAACACGTAGATTAGTGTTTGATCAAATAACTGGGTATTACAGGCCAGCCGAACTGATGCATGAAACCAACCATCACCGATGCCTGTCTCTGTTTATTTTCCATTTCTGGCTTACATTTCAAATTACAAATGCTTGGCAGTTCAGGTATGATGTCAAGAATTTGAGAACAGGAGTGGGGCTTCTTTTCATTTTCAGTGCACATCAACATTTTTGGATACTTTTTTAGTGATCGCTCTTTGTTAGGTTGGTGCTGGATTTGGCTTTATTCAGCTCTCATTGTTTCATTTATTAATTCCACAAATATTTATAGAATACCACTGGGTTCTGGGGGATGGAAAACAGTATCAATCAGTGCTTTCTGCAGTAATGGAAATGTTTTATCATCTGTACTATTTAATACAGTAGCCATTATCACATATGGCTCTTGAAGTGTCGCTAGTATGACTGAGGAATTGCATTTTTGCTTTCATTCAACTTAAGTTAATTTATATTTACATTTAAATATTCAAATGAATCACAGATTGCATGGAGCACTGGGTGTGGTGAAAAAACAATGAATACTGTTACGCTGAAAATAAATAAAAAATTAAAAAAATAATAAAAAAAAATAAATATTCAAATGAAGCTACTGTAGTAGGCAATGTGGTTCTAATTTGCTGTTGCTTTAACTAAGATCTAGAGATCCATCAGATTATGATTATTGCTCCAGAAAATGTCAGAATTAAAAAGGACTTCAGGAGTCATTTGGCCAACCTTTTATGGATGAGGATACTGAGGTCAAATGAGTTGCTGAAGGTTAGAGCTTGTTAGCAACAGTGCAGGACCCAGACCTTGAATCAGCTCTCAGTCCACTGTTCATTTTCTTAGTCTATACTACCTCTAATTAGACCATTTGATTTCCCCTTGGAATCTCCAGCCCATTTAGACACCAAATAACAAATACCTATAAAAATGGAACTCAACCATGCATATGGTTTCAGAATGATTACATCTTGCCTGCACCATGGCAGAATGATCTGGCATTTTCTCTTTTGGAAGCCAGTTGGCTTGTGACACACCTATCATCTCTGCAGTGATGCCAATGGGATGTTCTCTCCAGTCATGCATGACCCCCATATGCTGTACTGAAGAACACCATTTTATCTGTATTAACACTTAGTCATCAGCATTTTCTTCAGAGGAAAATGCAACTTGGCCCACATGATCCAACTTTCAATACCGTATCTTCTTTGATAAATCTCTAGGTGACAGAAATGGGGTGAGCAGAGCATCCCAAGACTTTCTCATATGGCCACTATTGACTTTCTGGTACTATGAGTCTGTCTTTGTTCATTTCCACTGTGTAAAATAAACAGATTTATAGACAGTGTATCTTTGCCAGGACATCGTTCTTGTTAAAATGAGCTTGATAACATTTTGCAATATTACCAAAGCAGGATGCCACATTGACTCTGTATTTAATTTAATATCAAAGTATAAAATATAGGCCATGAGGACTCAGAGAAAAGTTTGCCTTTGCTTTTTAAAAATAAAGTAAATTTTAAAAATAATAGCAATCAGTTATGGCATGAATGAATCTGTGTCTTGTAATGTGCATTGGATTTGAGGAGCAGATGGAAAGTTGTCTCTGAGATGAGAACGATTGAATAATATAATTTTAAACATGGTTTGCCAACAACCGATTTTCTGTCACAGTGATCAATTATTGAAGATGAAATTCTTATACCAGCTAGAAACGAGGATTGTTATTTAAGGGAAGAAGACGATACTATCTTTTAGTGCAGAGTTTTATTATTTGGGGCCAGACGTCCACTATCTGTGATTGACACAACGATCCAAGTTCCATCATTCCTATGAGAGGAGAGTCATCCATCCATTGCTATCAGAGAACCAAATTTAGATTGGATATTTGAGCCATAAATGCAACTTCTCCAAATCTGCTCAGCTAAAAAACAGCAGTAGCTAACATCGAAAAATCTACAGGATAAGTCATTACAAAATCAACTACAATTCAAAGACAGTGGTTTGGGGCTGGGATTATAACTTTTATTTTGCTTTCTGAGAAAGTTTCAAAAGTTACAGTAAGTGTGCTAAAACCAAGTTCATTCCAATGATCTCTCCTTCACTCTCATCACCTTTACCATTCTGGTATTAATTGACTTGCTCTGAAATATATGATTAGGGATATACAGTGTCTCTAAATTTTTAGGGAAAGAAGATCTAGGGAAATTTGTTGTTAATATTTATCAGCATCACTTTATATTGTATAATTTTTTTTAATGTTGATGAGTAAAACTATGTTTCTTCCTTAATTAGTCTTGGGCATTAGTGGAACAATTAAAACATTCAAAACTATCAGCAGCAAAAAAAAAAAAAAAATTAAATCAAAACTATCAGCAGCAGTATGAATAAAATATCAGCCACCTCCTAGCAACACTTCATGTTTAAAACTTTCATTAAAGTTAACAGGAGTTTTACCTGCACAAGGACTGCTGGATGGGAAATCCATGCAGGAAGCCAATTTTTAAGTGGGTAAATTAAAATCATATGCTCCCAGATGACAAGAATAAGCAGAATGGTGTTTACAGTGATATGTAACAATGGCCACAGCAGGCCTGATATGCTACATTCAGACTTTTCCAATCTTATTTGTACAAAAACTCTTTCCATAAATGGCTCCAAAGAGTGAACTGCCAGGTCTACTTTAGCCAGGAAGTGGACAGGGCTCAGAAGACACCCTCTCAGTGCCCAACCTGAACAGAAGAATGGAGCATGATCCGTCTCCTCATGGTGCCATTAGATAATCACAGCTATCCTAAAAAAATGTTTAGAGAACCACCATTACCCAACTTTCACAGATGATGAAGCCAAGGTGAAGATCGGGTATGCAGCCATGTCCACATACAGCTTCTTCATGACAGAAAGAGGATTCCAAAAGTTGCTGAGATTCCTTGGAACTAAATGGATGGGTGTGGAGCTTTGGCTTTAGTCCTGTTGGCTCGCCTCTACAAGCTGAACAACACCATATCTAAAATGTCCTTATCTACTCCTCTAACAAATTGTTACTGAGCATCTATTGTGATCCTGTCTTGGAGCTGTTGGCTATTTGAGGATTTAACACACTTACCTTCCTGGATTCAGTGTCACCATTTGTTTAATGGTTTTCTTTCTTCTGTGTCAGTTTTGCTTTCTGGACGGCCCTCTCCATGAGGTGGCATTCCATGGCTCTAGCTTTCATTCTCCTAAACTGGGTGTCCCATAGAATAAGGATGGTCTTGACTGATGGTTCCAGCAAAAGTCCTGAGGTTGAGTCTTACTGGATTGTTCTGCATCAGGTGCTTCTACCCGAACCAATGATAGTGGCCAGAGGGATTGAAAACTGATTGGCCAGGCCTTTGTCATACAACTGACCTTGGAAGAAGGGTGTGTGGGGACAGCTTCATGTAAATTTCATTAGTGTGGGGAATGGAAAATTCTCCAAAGAAAATTAAGGTAAGAGGTAAGTTAAAGTGCTGTTCATTCTATAAATGGGAAAATTGAGTCTCAGAGAAATTAAGTAGTTTGACTAAGGAAAAGATAGTGATGAACTATAGGGACAAATTTCTTTACTTCTAGCTCCTGAGAAAATCCTCCCATGCATCCATCACATATCTTCCTGACTCAGGTCAGGAAGAAGTGTTCCATTCATCTTTTAAATCCATCCACTAGAAATGGGAGAGAACAAGAGAAGCTACTAACCAGATTTTATAAACACCCAAGAGCCCTGAGTATATTTTGGCTGGGAAGTTGTTTGCTCACTTGTGTTTAATGAATGGCCCCTTATCTGACAATGCTGAAACACCCATTTAAACTACAACATCTGTATTTACGTTTGCTGAAGACACGCTGTTATTAAGTTGAAAAATTGCTATCTCAACAGTCTCATGTGCTTTCAACTTTGTCTACCAAGGTAAAAAGTCTTTAACAAAAAGCCTTAGTGCTGTTAAGGACAAATACTGAGAATTCAAGGAAGACATTCTATTGAGGGGATGATCTAAGAGGAATTGTCACCCTGGGTACCAGTCAGGAAAATGCTTCACAGAAGAGACAGCTCAGCAATTATAGTGATTAAGATGTTCAGAATTACCCTTTCTTTATTGACTTTTCCAAGCCCTCTCTGTTTTGAAAAACTAAACTCTAGTACCAAGCATTTCTGAATCTTAAAATCCCCATTATACCTTATAAAATAGGTATACAGGGCAAGATTATTAGAATAAAAATATGTTGATTTAAAAACAAAAAACCCTCTCTAAGAAGGAAGACAGAAGATGGGACTGCTCTGGATGTTTAGGGTGGCCCCAGAGTGAGATGCTGAGACTTGTCCAGATTTTTTCCATTTCCCTGAATTTTATAGGAATTCAGCAACATTAGCTTAATAAAAAAGCCATCAAATAGGTGGAAATTGAGGTCTGACACTGTGCATTCTGTCACTTGCTCATTCTGAATGACAGAGCTGAGGATTTCTTTCCAGTCCTGTGGGTGTAAATGGCAAGAAAGATAAAATGAGCAGGAGCAATGACGTAAGGTTACCAAATGTCATGGTGTACTGCATGGGGATGGTGACCCAGGGGAAGGCAAGATGTCCTCCCAGGAGTGGCCGTCAGACTTGCAGAGCAGGGGTGTGAAAAGCTGAAAGTAAAGAACCTGCAGGAGGTGGCCGGACACCAGGTCACACACTGAATACAATACTGCATACAATGAAGCGTCACCTCTTGGGGGTGATAAAATACATGGAGTCTCATAGGATCTGAGAGGATCAGGGAACTGGCTGAAAAGGCTGTGTGTTCTGGGGGGGGAGCCAGAAGTGAGTGACTATGGGAACTGGGTGCTGTGTGTGTTTCTATATCCAAATCTATACCTGTATCTGCAATTTTGCTTAATTACATAAGAAATAATCATAATCATAATGCTACATGTAAGTCACCTCATCTAATCTTCACAACAGCTCCAAGGAATGACATAGGCAGATCAGGGCCAGTATCCTCTTTCTCATTTTACAGATGAGGATGCTAAAGTCTGAAGATATCAAGTGATCTGCCAGAAGACGGGCAAGCATTAATGGTAGACAAGTCCATGAAAATGTAGGGAGGACAGAGTACAGTGATTAATTGCTTAGACTCTGAAGTCAAACAGAACTTTATATCCCGGTTCTCCCATATTTGTCATGTTACCTTGGGAAAGCTCCTTAACTCTGAGCTCCAGCTGTCTCAACTAAACACAGAGTTAAGACAAAACAAATCTTTATAGGTGTTTGGATGATAAAATTAGACACATAAAGCATTTAGCACAAATTCTGGCCCAGAGTAAGTATTTGATAAATGTTACTAGCTATTATTATTATTATTTTCAGGCAGGTTACCAAGACAAGATCCAGATATAAAGAAAGTTTGGGAGCCAGTTATCAGAAATGGTGTTCAAGCTAGGGACTGGGTTTTTGAACCAAGGAGAAACCTAATTATCAGAATTAAGACAGAATATAGGATCACACATAATAGCAGACCTCTCTTGCTGCCATACTCATCATCCCTTCCTTCTTTTTTTAGTAACAGTTCCTCCAGTTTCCTTTGGGGAGCTACTTTTCCAAAACTCCAGCCCAAGAATACATCTCTGGCGATGATGATTGGCTTATTTAGCCTTGGGCAAGCGGACTACGCTGACTAAATTGAAGTGAATCCCGAGACTTTCCAGTGAAATGCTAGCCAAGGAGGCACTTTCTTTCCATCGGGGCTGCTGAGAAGTAGGAGGCCATCTTGCCACCCCAAAAGGACACCTTCCTGATAGTGAAGTCAACCTAGAGGAACACAAAGCTGAGAGATGGAGGGGAACCTGAGTCCTAATTACATGATTTCAGGTAGCTGCACAGCAAACTGTCTCTGCTTCTGGTGGAGGTTTTTTGTTTGGTTTGGTTTGGTTTTTAGTTTTCTCTTTATAATTGAGGAGTTTGGGGTTCTCAAATCCAAAATGTCTTTCTTGCTCAACATCTGGAAATGTCTTAGATAATGGGGCTAATCTCTGCATTGAGGAGAACCCAGTGGTCCCATTTTGGCAAGAGGAAGGCTGCAGAGATTAGGATATAAGCAGTAGCATATGCCCTACATCCCTCTATGAAGAACAGGCCATCCCACTCCTCTCTATTCTAATTATTGTCCCCACAAAACCCCACTTCCTGAAAAATGTCCTGTTCCTAGGAGTTTGTGGAGGTAACACCATTCATAGGCTGTTACACATGACAAGTGTTTTCATGCTTTCCTGAGACAGATTCAAAGTGTCAGAGTGTCTTGTGCCCCAGACTTCAGAATGGGATTCCTAGAAAATGGCTTATTGTATATTATATTGTTCTAGCTCACCAACTGTTCAGAGAATTCTAATTAAGTTCTGTCATATTCATCTCTTATTCATAATAGAGCCCATTATTTCATAACTCAGTTCAGAACAGTTAAATATTTCATTTGGAGTATAATACCCCGTTCACCACATAGGAACTCTATGTAAGTAAGGAAGTGGTATATATGAAAAACCCCTTCAGAATCAGCTGAGTGACAAGATTTGGGCTCTAATTTTAGCTCTGATGGAAAGACTGGGACAACTCAGACTTCTCTCCCCAGGGCAAAAATGAGAATGTGGAAATTGTTATACTTTGTTGAACCTTGGCGGAAGTATGAGGGAGACAATGTCTTCAAAGCACAAAAAGCACCTGGAAAAAGTCATCATATTATGTATAGGGTCAAGAACATATTCTGATGGATGAAAATACATAAGTAAACTGAGTTATTATGGCCTCAAGTGTTAGCACAGGGCAAACACTGAGGTGTATTCCAAGGATGCTCCTTCTCTGAAAGTCTTTTGTTTTACCATCAAGTGATCACATGGAGTTTTTCACAGTCAACACTTTTTTTGTTTCATTGCATTGATTGCTCAATTAATTCTTTAATTCACTACTTATTTCCTGAGTATTTTACTATTTGTTCAACACTGGTGATACCAAAAGTGGGTCAAGCATGGTTGGTCATTCATTATTTCCCTGTCAATAAATACTTGTTGAGCACCTACTATGTGTCAAGCAGTGGAGATATAAAGACAGGATAGCATGGTCACTGCCCGCTAGAACCTCTCCACTCAAATTGTGGTCTGGAGACCAGCATCCTCAGCATCCCTTAGGAGTTTGTTAGAAATTCAAAATTTCAGGTATTGCCTCAGACATACTGAATCAGAATTTGTGTATTACCAAGATTCTCAGGCAATCTGTATGCACATGAAAGTATGAAAAGGACAGCATTAGGAAGGTATATGTCATAGTGCAGGTTAGTGGGAAAAGAATGAACCGGTAGTCTAGATAGAAACTTAGGTGTTAAGGGTTGCCAACTTTCTGCTCTGATGCTTGTTATGCAATGAAAGCAGTCACTATCTAGGCTATGACTCAATGCATTACCTACAAAATGAAGAGAATAATATCTGCCCTTCTTCTCTTGTGTGCTATTGGGAAGATAGTTGCAGTGTTAGTGCCATCCAAAAGACAGCACTGCTATTAAAACATTTAAGGTTTAGAGAGGTCTCTGTAATATTGAGCCTAGCTGCCCAGGAACTGGGGTTTGATTCTGAATGAACAAGTTCCTGCATTATGATTCTGTGTTAAAGCACTCTTATCTCTAGGACTCAGAGATGTGAATAACAGTTTTGTTAACATGCCAGCACGCAGAGAGGTTCTAGTGCTTTTTTAGCTATATACATACAGAAATGGTTGTAGCAGACATTTTATCCATTCAACTCATTTCAATAAAACTTATTGAGGGCTTGACTCCTGGGAAAAACCGTGAGATATGGCAGGTTTGGTTTCTGCCCTCACAGAGTATTTATTTTAGGATGATGATGTGATATGCAAAATAATTATAACTCATGATACAATAGGTAGGTGCTCTGAAAGAGGTTCTGACAATAAGCAAAGACATGGGTAGATTTGGAAAACACAAGAGATTTGTAAAATGAGAACATGAAAGATTATTTAGAGATCGCGTTTTTATCACCTGCTCCTTTAGCAAACTCTCAGGCCATTGGGTTATGAGATATCTACAAGTGTTGTAGAAAACTGTTAATAGATCACTAGAAAGTGATGACCTAGCTCCAGGTGGGAACAAACACCTTGTTTTATTATCCATCAAAGTAGAGAATTCAGGCACATATCACTTAGGAATCTGAGCTCTTTTTTTTTTTTTTTCCTTTTCTCCTGTGTTTTGGAAAGTTTCTCTCGGAAAATGCTAACATACTGCTTATCTACAGTTTGAAATAATTATTAGAGGAAATCAGACAAGGATTTGGATGAAAGAAACAACGTATAAGAGCCGTCACTGAAGCCCTACATTCCTATTTCACACCTCTTCCCATCTTGCTCTCTGAATTCCTTGCTTTTGAACAGCAAGGGAGTATACTCAGTGGAGTAGCAAGGATTTGATGATGATGGAAAGTGGAAAATCAATCTGAAGGAATTAAGTTTTATTACTGAACACTTAAGCGGTGGGGTAATCGCTTAGAGTGAATTCCCCCATCAAAGGCTAAGCTGACCCCTGCCATCTATAAATCCCCAGCCTTCCTATTACACAGCGCATCATTTTAAAAAAGTGAATTAACTGGCTGTCCAGTGAGCCAGAGGTTTGAGGTTCCCACTTCCCCTCATTCAGCAGATTCTCAGCCTTAAGAGACATGTAGACTGGAGATACATCCCATAGCTGTATGAAAATGACTAAGTCAGCCCTCTGGAATGACTGCCAGGGAGGCCCGGAGCAGTCTCGGGAATGAGAATAAGGAGGTCTGAAGTCTATTTTAGGCTCTCCAAGATAATCACCTTCTTCATTTCTCTAAATGGAAAGCCAGCAAGAACTGCTACAGTTAGCATGTGATGGGGCAAACTCGTGAATTGCTCAAGGTTATCTTTGCCAAGTATCATCACTGTCTGCCATCCTGCCTGCCCTGTCTTCTCCCGTCAGTCTTCTGTTCCAATTCTCTTTGTCCCTTTTGGGTAATTACTTCTTGCCTGTGCACCTTCCCCCTGGATCCCTTTGGTTTGCATTGGTTTTTAGTAGCAGCAAGCATTCATGTTAGATTATTCTTCCATAATCACAATTTTATTTCACTCCACAAATAGGCATCGAACACCTACTATGTGCCAGGCAAAAGACAAAGTCCTTTCTTTCCCCGAGATTCCTTTTGGACAAGGGTTGCAGATGCCATCCAAACAAACAGGTGAAATAGGTTCACTTCAGTTAGCAGTTAAGTGGAAGACAGTTCAAAAGTTACATGATGGTGGGGATGGCACGAACGGGGAGCCACGTTCTACAGAGTCATTCTACACATTCTACAGAGTATTGAGTAAACAACGCTCAGTGAGGCAGTGGGAGATAAGCCAAGACCTCAGTGATGAGAAAGGGCCAGATCTGAGAGGATCATTCTGGACAGAGGCATCACAGGTGCAAAGCCATGGGTGGTGCCAGATTTTTTATTTTTTTAAAGATTTTATTTATTTATTTTGACCGAGCAAGATCACAAGTAGGCAGAGAGGCAGGCAGAGAGAGAGAGGAGGAAGCAGGCTCCCTGCCAAGCAGAGAGCCCTATGTGGGACTCGATCCCAGGACCCTGAGATCATGACCTGAGCCGAAGGCAGAGGCTTAACCCACTGAGCCACCCAGGCGCCCTGGTGCCAGATTTTTAATCCAGGAGGTGCTTGGGTGTAAGCCGATAGGAAAGAAGGATTCAGGATTTATCTGGAAGTTGCATTTGCAGAGCAAGCACATTCTTCTTGCTTATATAGTGTGTTGAAAAACTATACTTTCAGGGATCATTTCTGTAGTTTGTTACTTATATAGTGTGTTGAATGTGTGCTTTTATTGTGAATGGCTTGGGGGAAGTTTGTAGAGATTTTACAGAGGGGAGAAGAGCTCCTTTGTCAATGGTATAAGGGACATCCTGCTCATGAGGGCTATGGCTTAGGCATAATACAGGGTAGACTACGGGAAATTCCCAGTGTCCTAGACACACATCCACTCTTTTTAGTGCTCCAGAAACATATCAGAATGCAAGAGTGGAATACTTACAGGTATTATTTTCAAGTCTGCTTGATTTTCATACAAAAATTTAGAATTAGAATTATTAATTACACATTATTCCCGGCATACCTCACACACTATTGAGTAGCCTGTCGTCCAGGTCACTCTTTTTCTTCTTGCCATCATCAAAATTTCTCCTCATGTAGGTATTAGAGTGAAATTGGAAAAGTCTGATGACTTAGTTTGTACCCAGTTGACCTTAGGAAATAGTGACCTAATATGTCTATTCTCCAAGTATGTGCCTTAGAATCGGGGCAATGATTTCATCAGTAGAAAGTACTCAGATGTGGGTGAGTGAGTTCAAGCATAAGTCAGGGATATAGGAGACCAATATTCAGTCAAGAGCCCTTCAGAACTCTTGATACTACCACGTAGCTCTTCTCCACGCATAAAGTGTTGCCTACGATCCTAATGTTTTAGAATACTGCTGTGGTTTTTAGGTTTGAAAATTAATGGTGTGATACTCCAGAAATGCCTAAAACTCAGCAAATAATGAAAACAATTTGTTGCTACCATTGTTTTTGTCCTCCTAGAAGGCCCTCTCTTGCAAATAATTCCTTATTTCTGTGAAGTATAAGGCTTCTTCTGAATAACAACACAAAACCAATAATAATTATAATAGTAGCCAACATAGGTGGTGGTCTCTGTGTACCAAGGTTTGTGCTGACTCATGCTGACTCACTTAATCCTTGCAACAACGCTGTGTAGTGGGCACTGTTGCCCATCTCAATTTTAAGAACAAGAAAATGGAGGCACTTATGCTAAATTCACACACTTGTAAATGGGTGGATAATTCAGGAACTGAATATGTAACAACACCTCAATAAGAGTTTCCACCATGGAGTCACATCCCAGAGGATAGAATTTATTAATCAATAAACTCATCTGTCAGAATATGCCAACGGCTTCCACTGTTTGGGATGAGGGTGCCTTATCAAGAAAATTTATTCTTGTTAGGGAGTGCTATAAAGCTACAGAGAGGTTTTCAACTTTTAATTATTAAACAGTGAAATAGAATTTCAGATGAATCCCTCAGATGTGATTTATATTCTAATGTTTTGTATTGCTTTATGTACAGATGTCAGGAAAGATGACTCTAAATGAATTTTATAGGATTAAGGGAGGGCTCATGGTCTCAGCTCCAGAGATGAAGGCCTGAAAGAAATCTTCACTGAAGCCTGAAAATGTCAGAGGTAAAAGGCCTTCCAGACTAAGTATTTGGCTTCCAAGGTAAAACTGCAAGTTAAGGCTAACAGCAGGGTCTGTCTCATCTTTTCTCTTTTTATTATATTTGCCTTTTTCTTTTCTTTTTTTTTTTTTTTTTAAGATTTTACTTATTTATTTGACAGACAGAGATCACAAGCAGGCAGAGAGAGAGGAGAAAGCAGGCTCCCCGTCGAGCAGAGAGCCCGATGTGGGGCTCGATCCCAGGACCCTGGGATCACGACCTGAGCTGAAGACAGAGGCTTTAACCCACTGAGCCACCCAGGCGCCCCATATTTGCCTTTTTCCTATGAACATGACCAAGAATTCATTGCCTAGAGGTCATCAAAATTATGTAACTGCTCTTAACCTAATTTTTCAAAGACTTTCAGCCCTTGCAAATATAACTCAGAAACAGTCTGGGTTATTTTTCTAGTTGATACTATACCATTTCTCTCTCTCTCTCTCTCTCTCAAAAAAAAAAAAAAAAGCCTTTCAAAACAACAGTTGCTCACAAATAAAATAAAAGCAACTGCCCATCTGTCATTATTAGTCTTTTAAAACTAAGAGTTGTCTTTCTAATTTCTCTTCAACTTTTGACATACAACTCAAAACACCTTTCCACTGACAGGCTATGTGGTTATTTCAAATACTGTCTAAAAACTCTATAAGGAGATTTGATTAAAATGGAAGCACAGATGACTGATACTCTTAAAATAATTGCTGTCTTAGTGATTCAACATGAGCCCTGCCATTTATTACACTTTTAAGTGAAATAATCTAAATTAAAATCTTCTAAGATCAATAGCTCATTTTTTTTTTTTAAGCCACAGCACATCCTTAATGCATTACCAGACTGGATAAGTCATATTTTCAGAACTTGAAAGTCTATAGGAGCTCAAAACGAATGTAGATGTAGAGAACTATTTTACAGTGGGCCCCTTTTATTTATTTTTTTGCACAAATATATTAAAAAAGATCAGCCATCCAAAGTGTAAAATTTCTCTAAACATATCTAGTTTCTTCTCTCCTCACTTGAAAGATACAGTTTTGTTTTGTTTTTTAAATGTGTGAAACCACTCATCAGTCTGGTCTTTTATCACCTGAACAACAATTTGAGACATTCACCTTTGCATTACTGTCAGGTGATAGTAAAACTTTGGTGAACATACAGAAAGAAAATCATGCAAACAATTCACTAAAAGTTGACACTCACTCAAAGATGTGGTATTGGGAAAATGCAAAGGGCTCTGAGCCCCTGAGAGAGGCCTAATGTCCTTGGGGAGTCGGAATTGATAAAAATCAAATATGGCGTCCCCTTTTGTGCAGCTTCCCTGTCAAGGAACAAAGAAGCCCTGATTTGGAATGGACAGATCCAAGTTTTCATTACCTGTATCAGTAAGAGGGCTCTGGAATGGGTTCGAGGCAGGCTTTGCTGACAAGCTAAGAGAAACCTGGACGTGGAGCTGGTAAACGGGGGGACCAGCACTAGCGGGTTGAGGTCTAATCAACCAACACAGAGTTGTGTTCTGCTCACGAAGCAATTCACAGCTTTTGCTGTTGTCTCTACCACCTGTAGTTCATCCGCTTAGTGTTCGGGAGACATCTGAGAGTGACTCTGGGCTAGAGTGCTTTGGAAGCGTTGCCTCTTTCCCGTCTTTGTAGCTCAGACTGAGTTTGTAAAGGAGAAAGAAAAGGAGGTTGCCTGGCCAATGCCAGGGTTCTGCTTGCTAAAGTCTCCCTATCCATTTGCCACGCCCACTTCAGTCAAAGAGGAAGCTAAGGGGAGTGGGAGAACACATTCTCTTTAGAGGGATCCTACTCTCTGACCACGCATTCAACCATCCTTCCTTCCTCTGTACTACAACCCTCTCTGCTCCCCATTTTTGCGTCACCTCCTCGGGTCACAAATGTGCTCACTGAGCCCAAGTTCCATTCTGCATGGTTAATACCATGTACAGCCCCTGTCGAGAATGTTCTCGGGAAGCCTAACATCTTGAGAGGTGATGCAGGCTGTGGTGCTGGGCAGGTGCTATATTATATTAGTATCGAATATGAAGTGCTCCTGCAGTGTTGTCTCTGGTATGTGGACTTCTACAGAAATAGAAACCAGGTATTAGAGTGCTCAATTACATCTAACACTGCTTTACTGGGTGTTTATAGTCCAGCTAATTACTCCCAGTAACTAAGTTTTAGAAGCAGTGGTAAGGCTGGCTTTTGCATGGCCTGTAGACTCATTCTCTTTGGTTTATGGTTGGATCCTCCATGGGAAAATGAGATTAAAAGACACATTTACAGCTGCAGAGTTTAGGCCTTAGCATCCTTTAATCACAAGTTACATGTCTTGAGTTTGAGGAAAGGTAGGCGGTCTTCCAAGTGCTGTTCATACTTTACCTCTTTTAGTCATCACAGTGATCCAGTAACTTAGATACCGTTCTGATCATTGACCTTTTACAGATAAGAAAACTAATTAAACTACAGGCCCAGTTGCCTAGCTCCTAAGTGGCAGAACTGGGATTCAAACCCAGGTTTCTTGCTCCCAGGGTCCCCTCAACCACTGCCTTACAGCCTCTTCTCAATGTACTCACTGTAGTTTCTAACAGCTGGGCTCACTGTCTATAAGAACTCTTCATCTGAGGACAGATGTCCACGGTTGGCCCCAGATGAACCCATAGTGGAGGCCGGCAATTTTAAACGTTCTCACATTCTCATTTGATAAGACTCAGTATCAGCTTCCACACCACATTCGAGCTCTGGGTGTCCACTGCAGACCCCTGAGCTGTTTGACCCCTCACTGAAGCTCGAGTCGCCTTTCCCACAAGTGAGGACCACAGAGCCCTGCAGTGTCCTCAGCAACGCTGTTGTTGACCAGACTCTGCCTTTGTTCCACAGAGGACCCCAGTCCCCATTCACCTTCACGGGCTCTGACATTGAATTGGGCAACCCTCTCCGCCTTTAGAAGGTCCACTCCTTTGGAGAGTGACGTGTTAGACTCAGCAACCATTGCAGCATCAGTGCGGGGCACACTGCTTGGCATGGAGTAGGCATGCACCACACACTTATTTGTTGAATGAATTAATATGAAGTTTCCCCATCTTCTGTCTCACCTTGAAGTGTGCACCTCAGGCCAGGCTCCATCTCCTCCACCTTCACTCTTTGCTCCTTAGCACTGGAAATGAAACTTCCTCTCTTGGACCTAAGTTTTAACACATGACAATTGATAGAATGTGCCAACATTTGAACCTTCCCATTTACTCAGATGACACAGACTAAAGGTCTACTCCCCTGACCAGATGCCTTCATGTTTTAAATATGTGATCTACCTGATTTTATGCAATGCATTAACAGACATCAGAATGACACTAACGATGGCATTTACATAAACAGGCTATCCATATTAAACTAACACGATGGGACCTTTAAATGTAACATTAATTGGAAACCTGAACTAATTCTGTTATTAGCCATTAATACCCTGAGGACATCAACATACTTCCTGAAATGCTGAAATGAAAGTTTGTGGTACTTTTTTTCATGTGCACAGTAATATGAAAATCTTGCAACATAAGGCAATAGTTGACTTTTGAATTTATGCTTTATTTAAAGCAATCACCTATTTCACTGGATCATTTTGAATGGCATTTTAAGGTATTATTTACCTACCATAAAATTCACTTGTTTTATGCGTGCACCTCAAGGAGTTTTAGTAAATTTACAGTTGTGAAATTTCATCATATGCTAATTTCAGAACACATGTCATTCTTAGTGTACTTCACACACAATAGTTGCTTATTTTGATTTCTCCATTCATTTTCAGATGTGGCAGTACAAACCACAAAAAGACACTGAAGATACTGTAAACTACTGATGAAGTTGAACAAAGAAACAGCACAAGGTATTAGCTAGTCCAACCAATATACTGACTTGCTGTAGGGAAACCTCCCTTCTATCATCTTTTTGTTTGCAATTGGGAAGCAAGTGCCTGGTTAGTTTCATTTACTAGAACCTTGATTGACAATGTCCAAGCAGAGGCAAAGCTGGGGAGGGAAATGGGTGGGCAAATTCTTCAAAAATGGTCCCTTTTCAGGCTTGGAGTCTTGTCAAAGGGTAGAACCTGTTTTATGTGGTCATTCCCTGACAGTAAAACCTATCTAAGGGAATGCAATCTTTTGCCATAGGGAGCAGAGGGTTGTGCCAGACCTTTGTGATAAGATTACTGTGTTAGATGGAAGAAGTGAGATTATGCTACAGAAACAAACAAGCCATAGGTCTCCACTGTTTACAACAACAAAGCAGCACCTTTCTCCTCAGATTACAAATCTAATTACCAGAAAGTAATTTAGGTGACTTTCCCCCTTAACCCACTGGTAATTAGCAATATGACCACATGCCATTTCAAGAGGGCAGAGCAGTCCTCCCCCATGTCCAGAGAGAGAGGACAATTGAAAATCAATGGATGGCAGGAAAGGTTTTCACGTACATAGTACTATTTCATGAAATGAGGGAAGGTAGGTCAAGAGACCAAAACTGTAGCATCAGAATTCCTTTTAGGGAGAGAACGCTTCTCATTTGGGAAAATCTCTTGATCAACGTTTTGACGTGAGGATAGAGAACTACATAATGGCAACAGAAGATTATCCTCGGGTTACTCTGAAGGTGATAGGTTTAAGAATGTGCTCTGATTCTAAGAGGAAGAAGGGAAAAGAACAGAAAAAGAATGAACAGAACTCAGCAAGAGGGACAGACTGAGGCAAAGCGAGTGAAAGGTGAAAAATCTTTAAACCCATTAGTACAGGGACTGAAGTATCTTTTTGGAATACTGATGCTTACGGTCCCATTACATAATTTCACATGGCCGCAGTTTCACTTCCTCCTTCTCTCTGGCCTCCGTTTTCACTAAATCCTCTGTGTTCATTAGCGTGCTGGGTGCATAGATTCTTTTCTGTGAAAAAATGGGGGAGAGTCTTTTCTGGCTTAGTATGTTGCTATTTCTCAAGAAAACTGCCAAACTAAGGGAAGAACCTGGATTTCCATAGGCCATGGACTGTAGGGTTCAAGGCAAATATCTCAGAGGCCAGAAGACCCCCCGGTTGGTTATATCAGCATATATCCAGGATTTTTAGCAGATAAGAAATCTGGGTGTTTTCCGAAAGTTCTTTGTTGCATTTACTGAGATTATTTAAATCTAGTCCTCAAAACTGGAAATGTAACTTTGTCTTATGGGCTTTAGTTTTTTTTTTTTTTTTTTCTTCATTTTTCCATTCTCTTATACTTTCTGCATTGTTCCTTCCTCATTTCACATGAAGGGACACCAGCTCAGATGTGTGTGTGTCCAGTGTGGTTTGTGGAGGAACCAGGAGTTTATGCCACCAATTTTCATTCCTATTCCTGGAGCCTTAGGACTCTTTAGGAATTTCTTTTCGACTCAAGGAAAAAAATTCACCAAATGTTGTTATGGATGGAGATATACACGAGAAACTGGTCACATCACTGGGTGGCACTGTGGAGAGTGCGGGGGGGGGGGGGACCTCTCTCAGCGTGGCTCTTGAGGCTTGGGAAACCAACGTGGCTGGGATGCTCGGAAATGCAAAAAACTTGCCAGGTGGTTGTGCCCTCTTCTCGTCTCAGCTGCAATTATAAGGCTGATAAAAGGGAAAAATAAATATTTGTGCAATGACTGGGAAAAGCCAATTAGTTTTGCACCAATGAGAAATAATGCAGAGCTCCTCATGTCCTATAATAAGTTGGCTTTCTCCACATGTATTTTTAAATGTATACTGTTCAAATGTACTTAGAAGCTTACACAGCACTAGAATAAAGTGTATTCTGAAAGTTTAGTAAGAGAAATAAACAAAGTTTCTATATTTTAAGAAGGTAAAATAATTAAAATAGCATCTAGTTGTGTGATATTTTAACTAGTAAATGTCAGGATTGTCTCTTTTGCTTCCATGTGTCAGCTTGCATTGTCTTCTCTCTCTTGCTGTCTTTCTTTCCCTTCAAGGAAGCATAGATAAAGCTAGGACATGCCAGTTAGCAATGCAATTTCAAGCTTAATACCCCTGCCAACTCCAAAAATTTTTAAAGGACAAAAAGTCCTGTCTCTTAGAGTTTTTCTTCTTATAAGTTGACTTGACAACTAGATCTAAAAGTACTTTCTGATTTTTGTTTTCATATTTGGTCAGGCAGAATTGCCTATCTGATAACAGGCTGGCCTTACATATGAAGTATTACATGAAGATCTAATTATTCTTCTTTTACAGGAAAGAAAGCAAAAGGTTCAGAAAGGTTCCCCACTGGCAAATAGAGTGATACCCAATTCTCCATGACTTCAAATGGTTTACCCTGAATCACTATGTAGTATTTCTCACCAGTATTTTCCATCTGTCCATCCATCCATTCCTTCCTTCATTCATTGATTTTAAAAATGTATATTTTTAACCCATGACATACCACACACTCTGCCCAGAACTGAGGACAGAACAGTGTGAAACAGCAGAACTCATTCCCACCAAGAACTTACATCTCACAGGAGGGGATGAGACCAGAAACAAAAACGTAGTGTGGGTAACACAGATGGTGATAAGGTCTTCAAAGGAAAGGAAGAGCTCAACGTGGAGAGAAACTGGATGTGGCTGAGGTGACACTGCTCTTCACAGGAAGGTCTGAGAAGGGCTCCCTGAGGTGGTGATTATGTGAGCTGAGACCTTACAATGAGAAGGTTACACCGTTACACACATGTGCAGCCAGAGTGAGAGGGGGGAGTGTTCCAGGAAGAGGCAGTAGCGGGGAGGTGTCTAAGGGGGGCATTTCCAGGTGGGGGAGCTTACTTTTTGGAGTGCCCATTTTAAAAACAAGATAACTGGTTCAGTGGAAACTGTCTGCCATTGATTATACATACGCTGCTCTCTAGAAGAGAGGCCGCCGGACCTGCCCTCTGGATTTTTGTTGACAACATCAAGGCCACTAGGACATCCTCAGGTGTTCAGTTTAGATAAACAACTCGAAAGTCTGTTTATCATCTGTACCACATTTATTTTTGAAACCTAGGAGAAAGGCTCGTGCTGAGGTTCTTAGGGAAAATGATGGGCAAGTCACACTTCTAATTAGTCTTTTCACATTACTTAATGTCTTAGTTAAATTACTTTTTTTTTGGTAGCCTTCCCATTTCCTCTCATCTACTGAATAATAAGTTGCTGAGTGTTTGTAAACATTATGCTGAAGACGAGGAACTGAAATTCTCTGTAAAAGAGATATGAAGCGTAGAGCGAGGAGGATAATTTTGCCCTCAGGGTGTTGGAAGAGATATTATTTTTCGGGCACTGTCATTACTTTCACAATTAGACGAAGCCAGAAAAGATTCACCTTCCTGTGACATTTCCCTGAAAGACGGGAAAATATTTGGATTCATGTGACAAAGTAAATGTTTCATTTTAAGTTGTCTAACTGTTCAGAACAACGTTAAAAGCTTCGGTGTCTGTAATTTCAGGCCCTGGAGAGTGAGATTCTCTTTTAAGGCCGCGAGAAACTGTAAGATAATGTATGATGTGTAATGTTGCTTTTGATTGACGGAGCCAGATCTAATAACCCAAGGGTCTAAGATAGGAGTTTCTAATTTCTAGTGTTGGCATTTGAAGGTAACTGGGCTGGTGATAGTCACTTTTATCCTCACTCTTTGCTTAGGTTTTGTGAATGAATGTTATGTTCTTTAAGTATAAATATGTTGGCAGTACTGTGACATGTTTGCTAGCTTGTGATTACTATGATATGTCACCCAGTACCAAATGGATTGCTTTTGCAAAGGCGGTCCTCCTTTAGATTATAAATTCCCAGACAGCAGGAATTATGTCTCTTTAAATCACTGGAGCTTAGCATAAACTTATAGCTTGGCTATCAGAAGTGGGAATTTTATCAAGGCTTGGGAGGAAGATGCACCAATTGTTGGGTTGAACAATGGAGCTGAGTTCTCTTTTATGGCTTCTTGCTTTCTTCTTCTCTTCTTTCCCAGTGAAAGCAACTTCTGTGAATTTTAGCCTGTTCAATTTGCTAGTAAACAAGTCAGGAGGAGGGTGTGGAAGTGTAGCGCTGCGAGTCATGGGGGAGTTATGGACCAGCCGCTACAACTATCAGATTTTCTTGCTCTAGTTGGTAGAGGACAGGCCAGGGAGTCTCCCAGCAAAGGCAAAAGGAAAGGAAATAGCTTCATTATTGATGCTTACCTTAACATTCACTCAACAGCAGCCTCATAAAAACTGGACAAACTTGGCTTAAGAAAGTGTGTGTGTATAAATTTTAGGGCAGGACGTTGTAATGGTAGATGCATATCATTATACACTTACCCAAACCACGGACTGTACAGAGCCAAGAGGCAACCCTAACATAAACCATGCACTCTGGATGACGACGATGATAATGATGGGTCCATGTAGGTGGGCCAGTTGTAACATATACCATCTGGTGCAGGATGTTAGTAACTGAGGAGGTTCTGCATGGGCGGAGACATGGGGTACAGGAGAAATCTCTGTACCTTCCACTTAATTTTTCTGTAAACCTAAACTACTGTAGAAAACACAGTCTACTAATAGTTAAAAATAACATGCAAGTAATTAACTGTTGACAGGCCCTTAAGATATTCCTAAAATATGCATTGAATTGGACTGCAAAAGAAAGAGAAGTGTGTGTGTGTGTGTGCGCGCGCGCGCGCATGTGCATGTCCATAAACACACAAAGAAGTCCATAAAGATATTCAGGATATTCTTAAAACTGATTTATTTCCTGGATCTTAGCCTAGGATCTTCTGTGGAGGACATATCGCCTATTGTCTATCTTTTTGAATTTTCAACATGTTTGACTGTGTATATATCTTACTTTTTAAACTAAAAATATGTTTACAATTTTATTTATGTGGTATTTATCTCATGCTACATTTTATCTATTTTATCTACAAATGACTCCTCAAATTTTAATGTATTTAACAATATTAAAAACTTGGAAATAGTTTTGTTACTTTTGAAGGATGATGGGGATTATTTTTACTCACAAGTCTTCTGAGGTGGCTCAATACTGTCACTCAAAATTTTCTGGTTAGGAAATTGGGGCAGAAAGAAGCAAACTCATCTACTGATTGACACACTGAAAATCAGCAAAAGGAACAGACTTAGATCTTACAGCCTCCAAATTTACTAACTGGGTGCTTTCAGCATGATAACATAGTCAATTTGGCAGTAGTTTCAGTTAAAATGGGTGGTTGGGCTGGATTCAGGTGTCCAATATGATAGTTCTGAGGAGAAATATCCTCAGAAAAGAATTTAATATGTGGAAGTATACCATATTGTCTAATAAGCCATTGGGTAGAAATTAAATAATCACATCTACTCGACAAAAACTTCGAATTAGTAGCTAATGATCACAGAGGGTAGAGTGGAATGTTCAAAGGCCTATAATCTGGTCAGTCAACAGTGGAAAGGATATATACAAACAGACAATGAATCCAATGTGTTCCCCTTAGGATTAATCAGCATACTTCTCTTCAGTTAGGGGGCTGGTCTTTATTAATAAGTTAAGGTAGAAATGGCTGTGTTGTATAGAGCAGATTAAAAAGAACAATTCTTCATTTGCTGACAGCAACATCCATAATAATGATGATTCTAAGAAGTAATGAAGAATTAGTATTCATTGGGACATTACATTAATCATAGAATCGATTTCTCCTTCTGTTTCCTTCAGGAGAAAATGGCCAAGGGGCATCTGACATTACTTATTCACCAGCTTTCTTGGAAACTAACTTGTGACTAGGAAATGCAAGTTATGCCAAATCCCACTCTAACCAACTTCTATCAAACACTGTTCATACTGCTTTGTCATATTGATTTTTGTGGCATAAATAATATTTAAAATATGAGGACACTGTCACTGTGCCTTGGATATTATTTTTTGTGGAAGTTTAATCTGGGCATTTATAATGTTTAAAATGAAATTTTTATCTGTGAATGATGAATTATCACAATTCTGTGGAAGACTGAGAGAAAAATCTTAGTTTTAAATTCTGAAGGGTAAGAGGGAATGTTACCCTAGGTATTTAAAGCTTAAAGTAATCCCTTATGAAATGTAATACTCTCAATAATACATTACATATTTGTCCATGACGACTAAATACATATTTTTGTTCTCTTTTGGAGTTAACTGCCTCTGAAGGAAATGCAAGCTCCCATCCTCTTTCCCTGACCAATGCCTGAGTGACTGAGTAGGGAATTTAGGATTGCAACAGGTAATATGATACCTCACTCATGGGCACTGGATGCACATTCCAAGAACGCATCCCCTGATGGTGGTGGAGAGACTCATACAGTTGGATTGGCGACATTTTATTTTTATTTTTATTTTTTTAAAGATTTTATTTATTTATTTGACAGAGACAGAGATCACAAGCAGGCAGAGAGGCAGGCAAAGAGAGAGCGGGAAGCAGACTCCCCACTGAGCAGAGAGTTCGATGCGGGACTTGATCCTGGGACCCTGAGATCATGACCTGAGCCGAAGGCAGCAGCTTAACCCACCCAGGTGCCCGGACTGGTGACATTTTAAAATGTAGACTCACCGGATGGAAATCTGTTAATACCCAAAGAAGAGATGAATTAGCTAGCAGTGCCTTGTGGTTGTGCTTCCAAGCAGAAAACCCACCTGACGTCCCGTGATGCATTTTGGGTTTGATGTGAAAGCAACGGCTCCGTCTTTCAGGGGAAAGCTTCCGGGAGGCTTTTGTCTTGTCTTCTGGATACTCTCCTGAGAGGCAGTCTTGTCAGCCTCGAGTCAAATAAATCCAGACTTGGAGATTCAGAGAAGATGAGCTATGTCTTTGCTCTCTTGGCATTCATCTGGGGACTTGCTGTGAATATCCTTCTCTGAAGACGAAAGGCCCCTCAAGGCCTTCACTAAAGTAAACTGTACTCATAAAAATTAAACGGTAGCATTCCAGATAATGACAAGGGGCTCTCTCTAATTCAGGAATTCAGTGCTTTAGTTTTCAGTGATGCTCTTTGCATATTTAGATCAAGGAGCTGGAACACTACAAAGTATGTTTTCATCTACCTTTTTTTTTTCTTCAGAAGGTTCAAATAGTGAAGTAATTTTCCAGATAGACCAATACGAGCGTTTGTCAGCCACAATAAAAATGCTCAGATAATAATATCAAGCATCCAACAAATGTCCAAAACAGTAACAACAGAAATAAAATTCTGGTGATTCGACAAAGCAGACCAATGGGATTGTTGTCTTAAAGCCAAAACCAGAAGAAAACCTAGTTCGATTGAAGTTTTCTGTGTGAACTGAGAGGCAGACTGACGTCCTAAAGTGGAGCGTCAGAGACAAATACTCATTAGCCGCTCTGAGGAGCCATTCTCCGTAGGCTCCTTCTTTGACAATTCGACACTGTAGTTCCAAGCTCTGTGCCTTCCCTTCTAACAGAGTAGAGACGGGAGCAGGGAGAACAAAATGCAGGTGGGTAAGAGGTCATCACAAAGTCTCCTAAAAAGCTTTAGCAAAACTTAATCTCCTAGGGCGCCTGGGTGGCTCAGTTGGTTAAGCCACTGCTTTCAGCTCAGGTCATGATCCTAGAGTCCTGGGATCGAGTCCCATATCAAGCTTCCCTTGTTCTGCAGGGAGCCTGCTTCTCCCCTCCCTCTGCCTCTCCCCCTGCTTGTGCGCTCGCTCGCGCCCTCTCTCTCTCTGTCAAATAAATAAATAAAATCTTTAAAAGAAAACCAAAAACTTAATCTCCTAGACATGAGAGCAGCGGGCTGGATGGGCAGACACACCCTCTGGGGGACAGTTTGTGTCTCCACTGGGTGCCAGAAGCAATCAGCAAGGGAAGGAAAAACTAACTGGATGAAATGGACCAGTTGAAAAGACAGAGAAGTGACCCTTCTGGAAACGAAGGTCATGGCCAGCCATGCCTCAGGATCCTCCTCTCAATGCAGAGCTCTTAAGGACCAGCATCCTCAAGACCCTGCAAGCTCCCCACCTCGGGGCAGCCTCCCCTGGTAGCCTTGAGTATTGTCTTTCGTGTACCTTCCACCGGGATTAGAGCTGTTGGTCTTGGTGTCCCTACCGTCAGAACAGTTTGTTATAGTGAATTGTTGATCCGTAATCATTTTAGGGAGGAGACTGTTGGAGTTCATTAATTCCATCAGGGGTTGGCACAAAGCCTATCTAAATGAATTCACACACACACACACACACACACACACACACACACTTAAACTTCCCGAGACTGTGCCTTTTATCTTCTGTTCCCTCGGGCTTAATGAGGTGCCCGGCGCATAGCCGTCACTTGATACCTTCTAAATAAAATCAAACTATGAATCATGCTAAAGCTCTAATTTTACTTATTTGTTTGTTTATTTAAAATTTATTGTTATCTCCTGCAAAAGGCAAATGATGTATTTTTTTTCCCTCTGCTAGCCCCAAAAGAACACAATAATTTTCTGCCTCACAGAAGTTTGAAATTATACTTTTTTTTCTCAGGTATTTCAACTATATATTTTTTTTCTTTCTGGGTATTTTTTTTTTTCTGGTTAACTTTCTGTCATCCAATGATGATAACTTCAAGGTGACTGAATAAGGATATTTACCTTTTTTGCCATTAACATCCTAAATTATCTTTAATTCATCTGCAGTCTAACTATACAGCTAATTCCTTGACCTTCTTAAATGGTATCTCTAGATGGTACATGTAGGCCAAAATGATTGCTAATGTCATTGTTTTTTCATTGCCATTTTTCGAAAGAAATTACTTTTTTTTGTAGTTTCCAAGAAACCAGATGATAACAATTTGAAGGAATATTTAAGGGTCCTTTCTTTTTAAAAAGTTTAAAAATTCATTTAAACTAAAAAATATACATAATTTATCCATTTTTCTCACCTCTGGCAACCACCTATCTGTCCTCTATCTGCCAACTTAGATTTTTGTATATTTATAAATTTATATATATACATATTTTATATTCCACATGAGATAAACATATTGTATTTGTCTTTCTCTGTTTGACTTATTTCACTTAGCATAATGCCCTTCAGCACCATCCATGTTGTTACAAATAGCAAGATTTCCTTCTTTCTTATGGCTAAATAATATTTCATTGTATACATAGACCACAATTTCTTTATCCATTCACTCATTGATGGACACTTGTGTTGTCTTCATATCTTGGCTAGTGTAAGCAATGCTACAAGGAATATGGAGGTGCATATATCTTTTTGAA
Organism: Martes martes; assembly: GCF_963455335.1. Taxonomy (NCBI): domain Eukaryota; kingdom Metazoa; phylum Chordata; class Mammalia; order Carnivora; family Mustelidae; genus Martes; species Martes martes. Next base: position 22,050,232 of record NC_137891.1, on the reverse strand, counting down.
TTAATATTCCTGTTTTCTTTGCATAAATATCCAAAAGCGGAATTGCTGGATCTTATCATGGTTCCATTTTAAATTTCTTTTCTTAAAGGTTTTTTTTTTTTTTAATTTATTTATTTGACAGACAGAGATCACAAATAGGCAGAGAGGCAGGCAGAGAGAGAGGAGGAAGCAGGCTCCCCGCTGAGCAGAGAGCCCGATGCGGGGCTCGATCCCAGGATCCTGAGATCATGACCTGAGCCGAAGGCAGAGGCTTTAACCCACTGAGCCACCCAGGTGTCCCCCATTTTAAATTTCTTGAGGAAACTCCATACTTTTTTCCATGATGGCTGCACCAGTTTGCACTCCCACCAGTAGTACACAGAAGTCCCCTTTACTCTACGTTCCTGCCAACACTTAATATTTTTAATCTTTTTGATAATAACCATCTTAATAGGTGTGAGGTGATACTTCACTGTGGCTTCGATTTGCGTTTTCCTGATGATTAATGATGTAGAACATCTTTTCACGTACCTGTTGGCTATCTCTATGCCTTTTATGGAAAAATGCCATTCAGATCTTCTTCATTTTTTAATGATTATTATGTATTTTTTTGCTATTGAGTTGCATGATTTCTTTATTTCCTAATCAGGTACATGATTTGCAAATATCTTCTCCCATTCAGTAGGTTGTCGTATCATTTTGTTGATGGTTTCCTTTGCTGTGCAGTAGGTTTTAAGTTTGATGTAGTCTCACTTGTTAATTTTTACTTTTGTTACTTTTGTTTTTTGGTGTCAGATTAAAAAAATTGTCACCAAGAACTATGTCAAGAAGCTTACTGGCTCTGTGTTCTTCTAGGAGTTCTTTTGTGCAAGTATGTAATCTATTTTGAGTTAATTTTGTATATCGTGTCAGGTAGTGGTCCAGTTTCATTCTTTTGCACGTGGCTGTCTGTTTTCCTCTGCACCATTTATTGAAGACACTGTCTTTCTCCACTGTATATTCTTGGGTCCTTTGTTGTAAATTAATAGACCATGTATGTGTGGGTTTGATTCTGGACTCCCTATTCTGTTCTATTCATCTATGTGTCTGTTTTTACGCCAATACCACAGCTTTAATTACTATAGATTTATAATACAGTTTGAAATATATATTAGATAGAATCTAATCTCTATTAGATAAATGTGATGCCTCCAGCTTTGTTCTTCTTCTTCTTCTTCTTTTTTTTTTTTTTAAAGATTTTATTTATTTATTTGACAGAGAGATCACAAGTAGGCAGAGCAGCAGGCAGAGAGAGAGGGGGAAGGAGGCTCCCCACCAAGCAGAGAGTCCAATGTGGGGTTCGATCCCAGAACCCTGAGATCACGGCCTGAGGCGAAGGCAGAGGCTTAACCCCCTGAGCCACCCAGGCATCCCTTTGTTCTTCTTTCTTAAGATCGCTTTGGCTACCTGGGCTCTTTTGTGGTTCCATACAAATTTTAGGATTTTTTTGTTCCATTTCTGTGAAAAATGCCACTTGAATTTTGATAGGGATTGTGTTGAATAAATTGCAGTGGATGGTATGGACATTACAGCAATATTCTTCCAATCCATGAGCATGGAATATTTTTTCATTTGTTTCTTCTTCAATTTCTTTCATTAATGTTCTATAGTTTTCAATATACTGGTCTTCCACCTCCTTGATTAAATTTACTTCTAGGTATTTTGTTCTTGTTGATGTGGTTGTAAATGGGATATTTAAAAAATTTATTTTTCTGATAGTTCATTTTTGATATATAGGAATATAGCAGCTTTTTGTGTAGTGATTCTGTTTTCTACAACTTTACTGGATTTGTTTATTGGTTCCAATAGGATTTTTTTTTTTTTAAGATTACTTACTTATTTGAGAGAGAGCAGACAGAAGGAGAGTGAGAGGGAGAAGCAGACTCCCCACTGAGCAGGGAGCCCGAGGCACGGCTTGATCTCAGGACCCTGAGATCATGACCTGAGCTGAAAGGCAGATGCTTAACTGACTGAGCCACCCAGACGTCCCAGTTCTAACAGTTTTTTGATGGAGTCTTTAGGATTTTCTGTATATAATATCATATGCTCTGTAAATAGTGAAAGTTTTACTTCTTCTTTTACAATTTAAATGCCTTTTGTTTCTTTCCTTGCCTGATTGCTTTGGTGAGGACCTCCAATTCTACGTTGAATTAAAGTGGCAATGTGAGCATTCTTGTCTTGCTAATCTTAGAGGAATTGCTTTCAGCTTTTCACCACAAATGGGGTTGATATATATGGTCTTCATTATGTTGAGATACAGTCCCTCTATGTCCATGTGTCTGAGAGGTTTTAATCATAAACTGATGTTGTATTCTGTCAAATGCTTTTTTCCTGAATTTGTTGAAATAATCATGATTTTTCTTTTCTTATTCTTTCTTATATCTTTCTTATTCTAATGCCATAAATCATGGCTTAGGTCCTTAGAATCCTCCCTTGCTTGTCAAAGTAAACAAAATAAAAAAGAGAAACATAGGGGCGCTGGGTGGCTCAGTGGGTTAAGTCTCTGCCTTCGGCTCAGGTCATGATCTCAGGGTCCTGGGATCGAGCCCCACATCGGGCTCTCAGCTCAATGGGGAGCCTGCTTCCTCCTCCTCTCTCTCTCTCTCTGCCTGCCCTTCTGCCTACTTGTGATCTCTCTCTCTCTCTCTCTTTGTCACATGAATAAATCAAATCTTAAAAAAAAAAGAGAGAGAGAGAGAGAAACATAAATATTTGTGAGAATGTGAAGCCAGCAGATAACTACTTCGGAATTTGCAAGATGAATTCAACCAAATCTATCTTGGAGAGTGCATTTAGGGGTTAATTAAGTTTGCAGAGTGCTTGTAAAAGGAATTGTGGGATAAGGAGGCTCATCCATAAGATATACACTTCATAAACATCTTAACCACCTAGTCCCAATATTCTCCCCTACCAAAAAACTGCTAGTTTATTTTTGTATTATTTATTTGCATCAATCAAGCTTGATAAAAAATATTTCCTTTATTGTTTTAGCATCAATATTTTATCAAGTTTTTTTCAACAAATACAAATTACATTTGCACTGAAACATTTCTATAGCTCAATCTTTTTAAAAATAAAAGTGGCAAAAGAAAGAGTTATATAGTCCAATTTATCAAGGAGAAAATAAAACTCCGATGGCTCAGTCCATTCTCACATAAAGTATGAAATATCAGGAAATGGTTTGTGTTTTATACATGTTTACTGTAGATTAAAATGAAATTTCCACAACGTTCTTTAAAATACAATCCAATTAAATTTTCAGTGTCTTTGTTTTCACATTCCTGGATGCAACTTGTGAAAAACTCACACTGTAGTAATAACCATAAAATCACCTTGCTAAGGAAATGCCACTGAGCTTAGAAATAATATCTTTATAGTCTGTGTGGGAATACAGAAGTCCAGAATCTTCAGCAGGTGATTATACTGATTGAGTTCTCATTTCCTTCCTGTTTTGTCCTCTTCATGTAGGACACATTCTGAATTGTACTTGACTGCTAAGCAGATAGAATGAGGCAGGCACAAATTCATTTCAGAAATCACAAATCACATATTATTTGAGCACACTGGGCCTAGAGAGTTTGAGGGATTGACCTGAAGTCATAGCGGATGGTAAGTTCAAGTCCCCCAGTCTTCTTTATAATAACTTCTTCCTTGGTGGATTCTTCCACTCATGGGTAATTCTCAGCCTCATGCTAAGACTGGGGTCAATTTCTCTGAGATAGTCAGGACATTTTACTTAGACATGGCTGAATCCATAGCAACTCACTTCTCTACAACACTGATTATATGCCAGATGCTAGGCTAAGAGCTTTTATACACATTATCTCTTAGACTCTTCACAAGCACTCTGTAGACAGGGACTCCATTAATGTACCATTTTACAGATGAGAAACTGAAAACCACAGAGGCCAGGTGACTTGTTCAAGGTCACACATATAAGGAAATGGTCAAACTGGAAACTGATATTAAGTGTATCTGATTTGAAAGCCCGTGCATTAAGTCACTTTACTATACTGCCTCTCCACACAAATAAGAAAAAGCGGAACAGAATGAAAACCCACATGATTATTTTAAAACAAGCTCACTTTCATGTCTCTTTTTAAAAGAAAGCTACATGCAAACAACAGCAATATGAAGTGTTTCTGAAGTATGAGTTTAAATTTTGGGAATGCAAATCTTGAGAACTCAGCACTTGAGTGTCTAGGGAGGATCACGGTGGTTTTCCATAAACACACCCTTTCTGTGAGTGAAATATCAAAATGATGTGTGAGACACCTGTGTAAATTATTTTTGCACAAGTATTAGTTACTGCTTGTAAAATCCTATAAAGAAATTGTTGCCAACGACAGCTAGCGCTGGGGAGCTGAACCAGTTTTTCGGTCATGTCAGTGATGTTCTTGTGGCTGACAGGATATTTATTCCCAGAAGTAACTGTTATAAATTGCATTTTGCCCCTTCAGTTGCTACAAGCTTGTGATGGTGAGTGGGCGGAGAGGACAACCTGTAATTCAGGATGGTTTAGAAGCTGGTTGCCTTGGAAACTGGGGAAAAAAAAAAAAAACAGCATAATGCCCACCAAAGCTGACTGTCAAAAAGAGAAAGGATTTTCTTTTTTTTGATCCATGTTGCTTTCCAAGTACATATTTTGTGAATTTTGCCAGTCTGATTAGGGCCACTGGTCCTTAGTGGGTGGCAAATGCCAGAGCAGGGCGAAGGTTGGTCAGAGAGGATGGGAGATTCTTCATAAACCTTGTCCCGACAGAGGGGACAAGGGAAGGGGGTGATGGTGTAGTTAGAATGAGTTTATAAGATGACAAAGTTATCAACAGGTGAACATTTCACACAATGCGACATGCAGGCAACTCTTAATCATAATGTATCCACATTTAAATTTGTAGCAGGAAAACTGACTTTTTTTTTTCCCAATTTTTTATTTATTTTCAGCGTAACAGTATTCATTGTTTTTTCACCACACCCAGTGCTCCATGCAATCTGTGCCCTCCCTAATACCCACCACCTGGTTCCCCCACCCTCCCACCCCGCCCCTTCAAAACCCTCAGGTTGTTTTTCAGAGTCCATAGTCTCTCATGGTTCACCTCCCCTTCCAATTTCCCTCAACTCCCTTCTCCTCTCCATCTACCCTTGTCCTCTATATTATTTGTTATGCTCCACCAATAAGTGAAACCATATGATACTTGACTTTCTCTGTTTGACTTATTTCACTCAGCATAATCTCTTCCAGTCCTGTCCATGTTGCTACAAAAGTTGGGTATTCGTCCTTTCTGATGGAGGCATAATACTCCATAGTGTATATGGACCACATCTTCCTTATCCATTCATCCGTTGAAGGGCATCTTGGTTCTTTCCACAGTTTGGCGACCGTGGCCATTGCTGCTATAAACATTGGGGTACAGATGGCCCTTCTTTTCACTACATCTGTATCTTTGGGGTAAATACCCAGTAGTGCAATTGCAGGGTCATAGGGAAGATCTATTTTTAATTTCCTGAGGAATCTCCACACTGTTCTCCAAAGTGGCTGCACCAGTTTGCATTCCCACCAACAGCGTAAGAGGGTTCCCCTTTCTCCACATCCTCTCCAACACACGTTGTTTCCTGTCTTGCTAATTTTGGCCATTCTAACTGGTGTAAGGTGGTATCTCAATGTGGTTTTGATTTGAATCTCCCTGATGGCTAGTGATGATGAACAACTCTATGGTCAAATAATCTTTGACAAAACAGGAAAAAATATCCAGTGGAAAAAAGACAGTCTCTTCAATAAATGGTGCTGGGAAAACTGGACAGCTATATGTAGAAGAATGAAACTTGACCATTCTCTTACACCGTACACAAAGATAAACTCGAAATGGATAAAAGACCTCAACGTGAGACAGGAATCCATCAGAATCCTCGAGGAGAACATAGGGAGTAACCTCTTTGATATCAGCCACAGCAACTTCTTTCAAGATATGTCTCCAAAGGCGAAGGAAACAAAGGCAAAGATGAACTTCTGGGACTTCATCAAGATAAAAAGCTTCTGCACAGCAAAAGAAACAGTCATCAAAACAAAGAGGCAACCCACGGAATGGGAGAAGATATTTGCAAATGACAGTACAGATAAAAGGTTGATATCCAGGATCTATAAAGAACTCCTCAAACTCAACACACACAAAACAGATAATCATATTAAAAAATGGGCAGAAGATATGAACAGACACTTCTCCAATGAAGACATACAAATGGCTACCAGACACATGAAAACTGACTTTTTTTTAACACAAAAGTTTTATTTGCTGCAATCTACTGTTTGCTACTCTTATGCCACTTACACCAGAGGTTTTGGTTTATACTAGAGTAGTTATTTTCAAAGGTAGCACTTGGAAATTCACATAAATTTGATGAAAGTAATTTCTTGATACTTTCAAAATTGCATATTTAATTTTTTATTTTTAAATGGCTCACACATGCACACATATACATTTTATAGGTTTGTGTATATGTGTGAATATATATTTAAGTAAATCATAGGAAATTGCTGATTTTAGACTGTATTAGGTCTACAAAATGGCAATTTTATACATTTCAATTTACAAATAAAGAGCAGAGATCACAGAACACGTGTTTTTTTCCTCCTTTGTTGGGGTCCCCATTCCCTCTTCTCTCATCCCCACCTTACCCTATTCTATATCAGTCGTACCCTACACTTCCCGTATATCCTCACTCTCTTCTTGTCCATAGGAAATTCACATTAACAACCTAGTATGTATCTCTGTGCTCACAGAATCATGAACAGATCTAAATATGTGCATCTATATATGTGTTAGTGACAAAACTTATGATGCAGAATCTCAAACTTCCAGATTATTTCTTTTCCTGTTGATAGCTATAGCTATATAGTCTCTTTCCTGCATTTGAATATCGCTTATCTTCTTTCCTTTTGCACTTACATCTAACGGAGTTCAGCCTAATTCACTTTCTGACATTCATTCACTTGAATTCTATTTCTCTCCTATGTTCTAGAAACAACTCACAAATGATTCAAGCTGGAAAGCGTTGCAACGTGTCGCACAGATGGGTTAGTAATTCTTTTCTGGTTTCCTACTTTGTATCCACAGAATAACCTATTCTTTTGTAAAGTTAAGAGTAAGGATATATGAGAAGGAAATGCTTTGGATTATTCTAGTAATGCCAGATGCAGAATTTCTCCTGCAAGAAAAAATGGCCTCCCAGAGCCATTTCTCTGGTTTCCATCTGTCTCACCCAAGCTAATGATTGGTTAGGCAATGGGGTCATACAGAAAGACCTTAGAATTTATCTTATGGTTGAGACTATTTGAAATCTTAAACACGAGGTACAGCTTCACTGCAGATGTGATAGGACACCTGATGCTCTCACTGTTGGGCAAAGGTGACCTCTCCTCTTACTGCTGCTGGAATTGCCATTGAATCCCATTTTCTTCTTCAGAGACAGTATTTATCCAATTAGGCCATCATGGCAGACTTCTGCTCAGAATGATGGGCAGATTCCCCAGGTGCTGGGCAACTGGGCTATTCCTGCACTACACTACTCTGTCCGAGTTTCCCACTAGGAAGTGAGTGTTGACAGAGGGAGAAGGAAATGAGGACTCAGCGGTCGGAGATTTATGGCCTTTTCTCCAGTCTGCCCGCACCCCTAACCCCCACGTGCATCTGTACAGGTCTTGGATGCTCTTTGGCCTCCCCACAAATGCCTACCACAAAGGGCTGCTGCCCTCAGGTTCTAGTCCCTTATCTTATTTGGAAAGGAAAATGTTTAAAAATGAAATATAATGTGAATTCCTACAAGTTTGGGGGTTGAAGGTCCTTTGGGATCAAATCAGAAGATGCTGTTTCTGAGTTGTGATTTGTCTGCCTGATAGGGTTTCCTTGGGTGAGTCTTTTATCCTCAACAAAGGATACCCTAGCCAGGGAGAAGACAGATCATTCCAGTTCTTGTAGGTATGACTGAGGGCTGTAATTTATTTAGAAGCTGAGTCTGCCCTTTTTCTGCCTGTCAGAAGGGCTTCAAAGCTGCCACACCAGGAACTGTTTCAGATTACAGACCATAGCAACTAATGACCCATGTCCTCCCTTCAGTAGTGAAAACCGAAAATGGTCCTAGGAGAAGAGAAGTAAATCCTGACAGCTGCTTAGAGGTCATCTTAGAATTAAATCTCAGGAGAAATGTTTTTAGGTTGAGAGACAGGTTCCCCCCCAAAAAACAGAAAGGAAAAGAAAGGGAAAAACATGAGACTAGTGCCCAGAAGGGTGTCTACAGCTCACCCAGGGGTGTTTTGAAGACCAAATCTCTACATCAGCAATTAGCAGGAAACCCTTGTGCTCCTCTACCTCTCAGGAAACAGTGGAATCAGATAGCATCGGAAGCACACTTGCGTGCACATGCACACAGACACACACACTGACACAGACACAGACACACACACACACAGAGGCACGGGCTTCACCTGATCCTTCCCGCAGGTCTCTGTAGGAAAGGAGTTTCTGTGGGTGAGAGAATGAGACCCGATGATGGTCCAAGGAGGCTGTAATTTTAGCACACCTACGAAGAACATTGATGTAGGAGGCTCGTTACTCTAGACCCCAGAGACCTTTTTATTTTTTTCTTTAGAAAGTATGTGAATGATTGCAAGGCTGCTTTGCTTCCCAAACTGGGCAGTGAGGTAAGAACAGCAGAAGCCACAACCACCACGAACAAGAGCAGAAGCTCTCCTTCTGACCACCATGGAGTTTCTGGAAAGAACTTACCTTGTGAATGACAGAGCCACTAAGATGTATGCCTTCACCCTAGACAGGTAACCGACATCTGTTTCTGCTTCACGACTTTCTGTGTCTTGAGTATTCAATAAATCCTTAGATCCTACTGCTTCAAAATCAGAAACTTTTGCTATGCAACTCAGGGGCATTTTGCAAATCTGATAAGCTGTTGACTAACGTGTATGATCCATATCCTGAACAATGCAGGATTTGATTCCTTAAATATTGTTAAGTACACAAAGGATACATTTTATTAATATATTTTTCATCTGTAGTTTATCTTTCAGAAAACAGGCACACATGATCTAATCTGTTTGCCTTTCTTTTCTTCAATTCTTCCCATTTTAAAGTTCTAAGTAAATTTTACTAAATTATATTTAGAAAAAAATTAAGGCATTTCAACTATGTGACAGAATTGGGGTTGCATTGATTTTTAAACCAATTGCTGTTTTCTTAATCATAAAATGCCATAATCAGATGTGCACAACCATAATAAATATAGCTGAGTTTAATGTCCTACGTAGTTCTAGTTCCATTTACTAGCTCCACAGTACCACATGCATTCATCTTCCTCTTACTGAACTACTATTAATTGAACACACCCAATATATAGCAGGAGGAAAACACGTCTACTCTCAGATCTCTGTCCTCTTGAAACTTTGAGTCTAACATGGAATGCACATAGAAAATAGACAATTGCAAAATACCGTAGAAGTGTCATTCTGGAGGTGTTTAATGAGAGGACCTCAAAGGAACTTAGGCGTTAGCTAGACTTTAGGGGTCAGAGAAGGCATTTCAGAAGTGATAGAGTAAGAACTAAAAAATGAAAATGAGTTAGAAGAAGGTTAGGAAAACTCCACATAGAAAACACAGTTAGGGAACATTTTCCAGACTGAGATAATTTGCCTGGTAAAAACAGACAGATGTAAGAATAACAGTTTTGTGTGTTTGGGGAATTCAATCTGAATGAGGAGCAAAGAGAGACATGCTTAGAACAGAAGAATGAATGGAAATCTAAAATGATTTCATGGTTAGGAGCAGAGCTTAAGAGAATACATACCCATCAATAGTATGTGTGATGTTTGTGTTTGTTTCATGGAACTAAATTCAAATTCTGAAGAGTAGCAACATTGTGTTTGATAGCATCAAATGTTTGAATGACTGCAAAGGGACTTTTTTATAGGATCTTTATAATGTTGCTTTAAAAATATATGATACACAGACCTGTATCCCTGGGGCAAATAATACATTATATGTTAATAAAAATAATTAATAAAAAATACACGATAGAATCTAGCATATCTATTATCTCACATTATAAGAATTATTTTCTATTAGATGTGATCTATTAAGACCACAAATAAAACCTCATGTTAGGTCAGGCAGAAATTTTAGACAATGAATTGCTATTACTATAGGCACTGTTAATAGAGCATCTCTACATTATCAAAATAACACTATTTCCCTTCTCATTAAAATAGACCATTGGGTGCCTGGGTGGCTCAGTGGGTTAAAGCCTCTGCCTTCAGCTCAGGTCATGATTCCGGGGTCTTGGGATCGAGTCCCGCATCGGGCTCTCTGCTCAGCAGCGAGCCTGCTTCCCTTCCTCTCTCTCTGCCTGCCTCTCTGCCTACCTGTGATCTCTGTCTGTCAAATTAAATAAAATCTTTAAAAAAAATAGATCATTAATGCTCTGTTACACAAATAAAGCCAACCATTTTAGTTACAGGGTCTCTTTCACTTCCTAAATGGATATGATTTTCAGGATATGTTGATGAGAGAAACTATCAAACTCATCTTTATTTTCTTCTCATATAGAAACAGTTATACCTGGGAGAGATGATTTATATTGATCCCTCCCTCATTTTACCAGTTAGGAACCTGAATGCCAAAGAGAAGTGTCTTTCTTAAGGTCAGATGTCTATTTATGACAGAGTCGGGATCCGAACCCACGTCTTCTGTTTGTGAATTTAGCGTCCACTTCTTTCTTTTCCACCTCTTCTTCACACACATTTTCACCTTGTGGCCTCCTGAATCCCTAATCTGTTTCTCTCTGAGGTCACATGGACCTTGATTTCCACACTTACTTGCTTCCTTTTATCATCTTCCCCAACCTCCTTTCTCATATATTTTTCTTCTGACTCTATTTCCCAGACAGCTTTGTCCTCTGATGTTCCTTCTCTTTTCTCCTTCCTTCTCTTTTCTACTTGTTATCAGGTTTCAATTTAAATTGTTACCAGCTATTGAGAAACTTAACCTGAAGGAATTTTTATTCTCTAAATCCACAGAAGGAATGTTTCATTTATTTACTGCTGGGCTACAAACTAGTCTCAGAATGTAGTAGCTTAAATAGCAATCATTTTATTATTCACAATTCTTGGGTCAGTGAGGTTTGTTCACGGGGCTGTATTCTGCTGGTGTCTGGGATGTGGAAAAAGTTCCAAGATGGCTTTACTCACATGTCTAGGAGCTTTGTACTGGCTTTTGGTTAGTCTTCATTCTCCTTCGCATGATCTCAAACTTTTCCCCCTTAAAGGAACCTGCTATGTCCCTCCCTCCCAAATTCATATTTTGAAGTCCGAATGCCATGTGACTATGCTGGAGACAGGATCTTTAAAAAGATGTTTAAGGTTAAATGAAATCACTAGGATGGAACCCTGATATGGTAGAACTGGTGTCCTCATAAAAGAGGGAAAGATACCAGAGATCTCTCTCCATCATGTGAGGATGTAGCAAAGCAGCCATCTACAGACTAGGAAGAGAGCCTTTGCCAGAAACTGAATTTTCCAGCACCTTAATCATGGACTTTCAGTCTCCAGAACCATGAGAAAATAACTTTCTGTTGTTTAAGCTATCCAGTCTGTGATATTTTGTTATAGCAGCCTGAGAAGACTAACACAAGTTTCAGCTTTAACTGGATCAGATTGTGGAGCAATTTATGCCTTAGGGCATTGCTGAAGACAGTAATCAATAAGGGATTAAGTAGGTCAACAGTTGGATGTGATACCCATTTAGGCAGAGCAGCCAGAAGCTTAACAGTGAGAGCATGGAAAGAGACAGTCAAAGCAAACATGATTAAAAGGATCAGCATCCTTGGGCTGGGTGGAGGAGATAAAGATGACTCTGTGTATGCCAAGGCTGCACCCTCTTGGGAATAATAACAGACGTTGCTCATGTAGGGGACATCAGAGGAAAGAGAGTCCACTTAATTAGACAAGCCATTCCTGAGCAAATAATAGAGCAAACGAGTAAACATCAGCAATGGGTCTATAGGGGATCAGAAGCCAGAACTGCTACTGTGTAATATCTAAAACATCCAATTTTAGGCTAAATATTATAAGACCTAGAAAGAAACAGCAAAAAATAACCCATACACAGTAAAAAGAGTAGGTAATAGAAACTACCTTTAAAAGAGCCCAGATGTTGGACTTAGCATTCAGAGATTTCAGAGTAGTCATTACAAATATGATTGAAGAATTAAATGAAATCATGTTTAAAAAATTAAAGAGAGGTATGATGGCAGTGTCTCATCAAACAATGTCAATAAAGAGATAGAAATTATATAAAAAAGAGCCAAATGGAAATTCTGAAGTTGAAAGTACATTAAGTAGAATAAAATATTTGCTAAAGGGGCTCACCAGTAGATATGAACTGACAGAATAATCAGTGAACTTGAAGACAGATCAACAGATATGGAACATGAGAACACAGAGAAGAAAACAAGGAGGAAAAAGTAACAGAACCTCAAGGAAATGTGGCACATCATTAAATGCCCTAACACACACATAATGGGAGGACCAGAAGGAGAGGAGAAAAAGGAGGAGAGAAATATTCAATATATTTTGAGAATATTCAAAATATTCAAAGAAATAATGGTTAGAATTTTCCTAAATTTGGTGACAGTATTAATTTACACATCCACAATGGTTAACAGACTCTAAAAAGAATGAAAGAAAACAGATTTACACTCTGACATATTATAGTGAAAATACTGAAAGCAAAACACACAGGAAAAATCTTGAAAGCATCAAGAGAGAAAAAAAGATTCATCATATTCAAAAGCACCTCAGTAAGATCAACATCTGACTTCTAACAGAAACAACGTACCTGGAAGGCAGTGGAATGACATATTCAAAGGGCTAAAAGAAAAAAAAGAACTGTCAACCAATCAGTTTATATCCAGCAAATCTATCTTCTAAAATAAAGGTGAAATGAAGACATTTCCCAGATGAGCAAAAACTGAGAAATTTTTTTGCTAGCAAGACTCACTTACCAAGAAATAGTAAGGGAAAAATTTCAGACTGAAAATAAATGACAACAGGCATTAACTTGAATCAACACACAAAAGCCAAATAGCATCAGTAAAGGTAATTATGAAAGACAGCATATTTACTCTCCTTTCTTCTCTTAACTGATTTAAAGATAAGTTGCATACATAATATATATATAATATTAGATGAAATGTTGAAGATATAGAAAGATACAAACTACCGAACTAACTCAAGAGAAAACAGAAAATCCAAGTAGATCTATAATAAATAAAAAGATTGACTTAGTAATAAGGAAACTTCATGCAAAGAAAATTTTAAACACAGATGTCTTCAAAGGTGGTCTTTACCAAATATATAAAGTAGAATACCAATTCTTCACAAATTCTTCCAAAACATAAAAAGGAATGAACATTCTCCAACTTATTCTATATTTCAATATTTCATTTATAGCAAAATAAAAAGATACCACAAGAAAATAAAACTATAGGTCAATACACCTTATAAATAAACATAGATTCAAAAATCCCTCTACCCAATACTAACAAACGGAACACAAGATATAAAAAAAATTATGAACTATGGTGAAGTTAGATTTATCCCAGTAATGCATATTTGATTTAACATTTGAAATACAATGAAAGTAATACACCACATTAATAGAATAAAGGACAAAACCCACCATATGATTATCTCACTAGATGCAGAAAAAGCATTCGCTAAAACTCAACAGCCTTTCATTATGGTGACATTCACCAAACAAAAAAAGAAGGGAACTTCTACAACCTGATAAAAAGCATCCATGAAGCTAACATTAAACTTAGTAGTAAAGATCTGAAAGCTTTCCCTGAACTTCAGGAATAAGACAAGATGCCCATTTTACTATGTGTTCTAGCCAGGACAAGCAGGTAAGATAAAAATAAAAATAAAAATAAAAATAAAAATAAAAATATCTTCTCCCATTCCGTGGGTTGCCTCTTTGTTTTGATGACTGTTTCTTTTGCTGTGCAGAAGCTTTTTATCTTGATGAAGTCCCAGAAGTTCATCTTTGCCTTTATTTCCTTCGCCTTTGGAGACATATCTTGAAAGAAGTTGCTATGGCTGATATCAAAGAGGTTACTCCCTATGTTCTCCTCGAGGATTCTGATGGATTCCTGTCTCACGTTGAGGTCTTTTATCCATTTCGAGTTTATCTTTGTGTACGGTGTAAGAGAATGGTCAAGTTTCATTCTTCTACATATAGCTGTCCAGTTTTCCCAGCACCATTTATTGAAGAGACTGTCTTTTTTCCACTGGATATTTTTTCCTGTTTTGTCAAAGATTATTTGACCATAGAGTTGAGGGTCCATATCTGGGCTCTCTACTCTGTTGATATCCAGGATCTATAAAGAACTCCTCAAATTCAACACACACAAAACAGATAATCATATTAAAAAATGGGCAGAAGATATGAACAGACACTTCTCCAATGAAGACATACAAATGGCTTATCAGACACATGAAAAAATGTTCATCATCACTAGCCATCAGGGAGATTCAAATCAAAACCACATTGAGATACCACCTTACACCAGTTAGAATGGCCAAAATTAGCAAGACAGGAAACAACGTGTGTTGGAGAGGATGTGGAGAAAGGGGAACCCTCTTACACTGTTGGTGGGAATGCAAACTGGTGCAGCCACTTTGGAGAACAGTGTGGAGATTCCTCAGGAAATTAAAAATAGAGCTTCCCTATGACCCTGCAATTGCACTGCTGGGTATTTACCCCAAAGATACAGATGTAGTGAAAAGAAGGGCCATCTGTACCCCAATGTTTATAGCAGCAATGGCCACGGTCGCCAAACTGTGGAAAGAACCAAGATGCCCTTCAATGGATGAATGGATAAGGAAGATGTGGTCCATATACACTATGGAGTACTATGCCTCCATCAGAAAGGACGAATACCCAACTTTTGTAGCAACATGGACAGGACTGGAAGAGATTATGCTGAGTGAAATAAGTCAAACAGAGAAAGTCAAGTATCATATGGTTTCACTTATTGGTGGAGCATAACAAATAATATAGAGGACAGGGGTAGATGGAGAGGAGAAGGGAGTTGAGGGAAATTGGAAGGGGAGGTGAACCATGAGAGACTATGGACTCTGAAAAACAACCTGAGGGTTTTGAAGGGGCGGGGTGGGAGGGTGGGGGAACCAGGTGGTGGGTATTAGGGAGGGCACAGATTGCATGGAGCACTGGGTGTGGTGAAAAAACAATGAATACTGTTACGCTGAAAATAAATAAAAAATTAAAAAAAAATAAAAATAAAAGACATCCAGATTGGAAATGAAGAAATAAAATTTAATACTATTTGCAGATGACATCAACTGGTATAAAAAGTCCTAAAGGATCCAATTTCTATGGAGCCTCTGAAGCCCACATTTGGATCTCTTGCTTAGTATTTCAAGGAGCAATCTCAGCTCAAAGTAAGTTAATATTAGAGTCTAGGACAACAAAGCACTATTTAAAGGTAAAAAATTGGCCAGGTTTCTTGCCTTTTCTTCCTGTGGCATTGCCCTGAGGCTGTACCCTTAGTAGGATTCCTGCCTTGGTCTGACTTCTGCACTGCTCCAGAATAAGTTCTTTCTCCTCCTTATTTACCACCTGGTTTTCTCTGGCCACAAGATTCATGAAAAATACAAATAAAGCAAAGCTTCATATGACATCAGAAAATCAGTGGTCATATGAATACTGTCAGAACAATCAGTGCCCTGTCTTGCTCATGTTGCCTTCTCAGCACGAAGGAAGAAGGAACCTCTATCATGCTTTCTTTTTGGTTCTCAGGCTCCTCTGAGTTGATGGTCATTCATGACCCACACTACTAGATGATATATTTGTTATTATCAGGGTATGCATCACATTGCAAAGGCAAGAATGTATAGATACAAATACTCTAGGTGTTTTTTGCCAAATGGTTCCTATTCCAGCAAAGGAGATTTGCAACTGTTAGAACTGTTCAAAATCCTTAGTGCTATTAACATCATTAGTACAAACATTCCAAAGTCAATTTGGTGATATATACCAAAATCCTTAAAAATATAGATAACTGTTGACCAAATAATTCCCATTTTATGGTTACATTTTGAGGAGATAATAATATACTGAGTAAAGATTAACCATAAAGATCAACAGCCCCACCTATATGAGCAAACAATTGGGAAAGAATGAAGTGTTTAATAAGAGGAAATCAGTTCATTATGTATGACATATTTCTATTAGATACAGTGCTCTCTGTATGTTAGAAATAATAGTGTAGAGTATTTAATAAATTGAGAAAATGGCAACAACACATTTAGCTAAGAATCATGTTCCAAAGCTGTATCTTCAGTAGGATCCTAGGGTGACACTGTCATTTCATCCATAACCCATTTCAGCCTGTCCCCACTGAGTTGCAGTCGTATGATTTGGGTAGCATCTACCCCAATCTCAGCTCCAGGAGTCAGCATGGTAGGGTTTAGCCAATCTGATTATAACAAGGTCTAAGCCAATGAGCCCATCCACATTCCTCTGGCTATAAAGGTTGGTTCTCATTTGGCCAAATCAGCATGCAACTCAGGACTCTTGCTTAGGCATTAGGAATGGACACTCTCTCTGCTTGTATAAGAAAAGGCAGGTGCACAATTCTGATTACCCTGGGCAGCCATTCCACTACCATGGGGAAAACAAGCCTGCTGTTAAAGTGTACTTGAGAATGCAGAACGATGCATGTGGAGTCTTCCTAAATCAGGCTAAAGACTGATACATCTCAATGTTTTCAGTTGCATAACCAATAATTCCCATTTAATAGCATGAGCTTTGTTTTCAGTACTTGTAACCAAAAACATGCTAATTATACATTCTGATTATGTTTTTAAAAAGTGTGTTTATATATTACAAAGCTAAACAAAAAAATATCAGTAATAATTGTCTTTTGGAGCTAAGGTTACCAGTGATTTTTCCCTTGCTTTGTTGCTTTTCTGTAATTCTAGATTTTCTGTAATGAATATATATGTTAGTTTATTCAGGAAAAACCCCAATATAATGATAATTAGAGTCATAATAATTATCATCATCTAAGCCAAAACCTTCAGAGCTTTAATTCCAGATGGTGATAAGACAAATGAGCTCTCCAAGTGGAGGTGAATTTATTTTTCTTTTCTTTTCTTTTTTTTTAACTTATAACTGGAAGTTTGTTCTTTTTTTTTAATTTTTAAAATTTTTTTTATTTATTTTTGGCATAACAGTATTGATTGTTTTTGCACCACACCCAGTGCTCCATGCAATACGTGCCCTCCCCAATACCCACCACCTGGTTCCCCCAAACTCCCACCCCCCGCCCCTTCAAAACCCTCAGGTTGTTTTTCAGAGTCCACAGTCTCTCATGGTTCACCTCCTCTCCCAATTTCCCTCAACTCCCTTCTCCTCTCCATCTCCTCATGTCCTCCATGTTATTTGTTATGCTCCACAAATAAGTGAAACTATATGATAATTGGCTCTCTCTGCTTGACTTATTTCACTCAGCATAATCTCTTCCAGTCCCGTCCATGTTGCTACAAAAATTGGGATTCATCCTTTCTGATGGAGGCATCATACTCCATAGTGTATATGGACCACATCTTCCTTATCCATTCGTCCATTGAAGGGCATCTTGGTTCTTTCCACAGTTTGGCGACCGTGGCCATTGCTGCTATAAACATTGGGGTACAGATGGCCCTTCTTTTCACTCCATCTGGATCTTTGGGGTAAATACCCAGTAGTGCAATTGCAGGGTCATAGGGAAGCTCTATTTTTAATTTCTTGAGGAATCTCCACACTGTTCTCCAAAGTGGCTGCACCAACTTGCATTCCCACCAATAGTGTAAGAGGGTTCCCCTTTCTCCACATCCTCTCCAACATGCGTTGTTTCCTGTCTTGCTAATTTTGGCCATTCTAAGTGGTGTAAGGTGGTATCTCAATGTGGTTTTAATTTGAATCTCCCTGATGGCTAGTGATGATGAACATTTTTTCATGTGTCTGATAAGCCATTTGTATGTCTTCATTGGAGAAGTATGTGTTCATGTCTTCTGCCCATTTTTTTATATGATTATCTGTTTTGTGTGTGTTGAGTTTGAGGAGTTCTTTATAGATCCTGGATATCAACCTTTTGTCTGTACTGTCATTTGCAAATATCTTCTCCCATTCTGTGGGTTGCCTCTTTGTTTTGTTGACTGTTTCCTTTGCTGTGCAGAAGCTTATACCTTTCAAAGTCATGATTGCTAATTTCTTAATTCTAAGAATCTTATTAATGTCTTCTAATAAGTTTATTAAAGAAATGAAAGTCTTATCAGCTCAAGATCCATGGACATTGATACTGGCATCAGTAGAGGTTGGTTTCAGGTGTCCTGAGGTTCAGGTAGGGAGGCAGGGTGGAACCCAGTGGAAAAAACACTAGATTTAGAATCCTAGTTCTGCTATTTCTTGATTATTTGGCCGCAGGTAATTACTTAACCTCTCTGAACCTTGATTACTTCAGGTAAGAAACTATGGGATTGGACTTACTGTTATCTATGATCTTTCCGTCTATGAAATTCTAGAGTTCTATACATGGCTCTAAATAATGCTTTATATTTGAGAAGAACTGATAGGTGCTGCCTACTTTAGGAAGTATAAGTAGGTTCAACTCCCAATACAGATAGATTGAGAAAGATTGTCTGTAAAGCTGTGTTAAGAGGGTTTCTGAGAGTCCACATGGACTCAGCAGGAGAAGGAGAAAATGATCTATTAACAGTGTTGCTGTGGAGAAGAATGGAAGAGTTTTGGCATTTAATAGTGAGTATTTGAATCATCAACCTGGCTCCCATGCACATAGCCAATATTGCCCTGCCCACTCCTCCCTTTTTAATTTGTAGCACAGGATCCAAAATCTTTTCAAAGCCCAGTAATTTGGAAGGAAATACATCAAAGTGTATCTGCTTCCCTTCACCTGTTCTTTGACATTTCTTAGTCACTGCTGGTATAGACTGAATAAGACCTTGGCTGAATAAAAGCAAAACCTTTAGTAGTTGAGAATTCGAAGGAAATTTCTTGCTTGTTCCTTACACTGGGTATTTCTTGTGGAAGGAGCTGTGAACAGCAACTTCCCAGCTAGTTAGCAGATGTCCCAATATCAGTTCTGAGAATGGGCAGGGCTGACAGTGACGTATATGTTTGCAACCATGCTCACTTCTTGCTTCTGTCAAACTCATCCACAGTGTGGAACTCCAGCAGAAAGCCTTGAATAAAGATCAATGTCCTGGAGAGAAGCCAGAGGAGCTGGAGTCAGGAGCCATCTATCACTGCCACAGCAACTCCAAGGCCACAGGGAACAGAGCAAACAAGCAAGTCTACGCCAAGTGGAAACTCTGTGCTGCTTCAGGAATATGCTTTGTTTTCATGATTGCAGAGGTCGTGGGTGAGTATTACTTAAAAGGACTTTTCTGATTAAACAAGCAAACAAGCAAAACCTCATATCACTTCAGGAGGGTTATATAAGTTCCCCTTTTAAAGGAAGATTTCCTATTTTTTGTAAGCACTGAGTAAGTGCAGAGTAAGCTCATTGTAGATACGGTGGAAAATATTAGGAAACAAAATAAAATTTATCACCATCCCACATTTGAGTAATAACCTCTAATAACATTGTGCAGTATTTTTGTACAATATATTTTTCTATTCAGAACTCCGCTTTCTTAACATAACTGAGAGCATGCTGAATGCTTTTGACCATGCCATCAAATACTCTTCAAAAACATTTTTATGCCTGAATAATATTCTATAATATACTCCACTGTGATTTACATAACCATCTCTGTATTAAAAATTCAGGGAGTTCTTTTTTTTTCCTGCTATGGACAATGCTGCAGTGAAAACTCATGAATAAAAGTCTGCCTGCCTCTCTGGTTAATCCCTTGAAAGAGATTCCCAACAGTGGAAAATTGATTGAAGGATATAAATATTTTTATTACTTCTTGATGCATATTGCCAAACTGCTATCCAGAAAGCTGGATAGCAATTCATATGTCTGCCTGCTGTATGTAAGAATGATTCTCCAAATCTTTACCAGAACTTATTTTAATCTTTTAAAAATCTTTGTTAATGTATAGGTGAATATGCTTTGTTATATTATTCATTTTTTTGGTTACTGTTAAAATATTTTTTGCATGCTTATTAGTAATCTAGATTTCCCTATGTTGATGCATTTCCTGCTTGCCAGTTAATGTCTCCCATTCATTTGCTTTTAGATAAATTTATAATGCTATATATTGATTTCTGGGAGCTCTTTATATAGTTAGGATATTGAAATTTTTATATTTGTTTTAAGTACTTTTTCAGTTTATTGTTTACTTTTTAATTTTTGGTTTGATGTAGATAAGTTTTAAATTTTATATATCTAATTGTACCAAACATTCCATTTTGAGCTAACTTCTTTCATTGCTCTTTCATTATGTTAGTGCTTTGGTCCCCGTCTACTGAGAAGATAAATACCATTTTGTTGTTCAACATTTTGTCTTTAATTTTAAATCAGTGTGGGATTAGATTTGCTCTAAGGACTAAAAATTCTTTTTCTAAATGACTAACAAAGCTTTTAGCATTATTTCTGGAATAATAAATTACTCCTTCCATTGATTTTTGATGTTTCTTTAATCAATTATCAATATTTCTTAAAGAATAAGGATTTGGTTCTAAGGAATTTCATTGATCTGTATTGTTATTCTCTGTTATTAGTAACACATTTAATTAACGTAGATCTACGTGTTATAATATCTGTTGTTCTTTCTTCATTATTCCTTGTTTAACAGAAAAAAGGAAAAGCCCATTTATTTCTGTTTATTATTCTAATTAAACATGAAAATCATTGTGTTCAGTTCTCTCCAAAATTGGATTATGATTTTACTGGAATGTAAGTTAATTTGGAAACACAAATCTTTTTAAAACACTTAGTTTTCTCCTCGAGGAATATGGTATGTTTCTCCATTTATCCCAATAGTCTACATCTCTCATTTGTGATTTTAATTAGTTGGCATATTTGTATGTTTTAATAAAGGGGCAGCTTATTTCTTGCCAGGGTTATTAGGATGTGTTTGGTTTACTCTTTCCAGAGGTGAGTGGTGTCTTCTTTTTTTGCATGTCCTCTTTTCTAGGTGGTTACTTTGCGCATTCTGGAAAGTTTTCCATTTTGCATGTTCATTTTATAGTCATCAGTGTATTTGCATTATTTTCCTTCTAAATGTATCTCAACCCACTTTCTTTGTTCTTCTCTCATCCATCCTCCCACCTCCTAGGAGATAACACTCACTTGTGCAAAAAAACATATTTCTCTTCTTTTTCAATAATTATATCTCTTCTTCTGTATGTTTCATATTTCATCATGTTAAATAATATCTTATGCTAAATCAAATCTTCTGTCCAACTATCTAGCTGTTAAATGAAATGTTTCCTGAGAGGGTAAGTATTTTCATTATGTGAATGAGGTTTTTAAATGATTAACAAATAATCAAGGATACTTACTGATTTTTATCAAGTATCTTTTCTTTTAAACATACTCTTAGAGTTTTTTGACTCATTGATGATGTGTTTCATATTCAGAGATTTCCTAATATGATATGGTCTTTGCATTTCTGGCATTATGATGCCAGAAATCACCTCGCATCATCTACTTAATGCTTATTATGTGCCAGAAACTGTGATGAGTGGTTGTCATTGTGTTACCTTCCTTAATTCTGTCAAAATCCCTGAGAGGTAGGTCTTCCTGTTATTAATTGCACTATAGAGATGAGGAATCTGAAATGCAGAGTTAAGTACTTTACTTGAGTAACACACCTTGTAAGTGCACAGGCATTCTAGTTCAGGGGCTCAATTTCCTGGACTGTCATTATAGTGCCTCTCAAATAGCCTGTGGTGGACCATTCTTTCAATGCCTTGCTCAATCTGGGTCACTCATATATCCATTAGGATTTTTTATCTTTATTGATGATTGAAATTGATAGTTTTGTTTGAGGCTACTTTTCTAAGTTTTTGAATTAGAGTTCTGCATATTAAAATGAAAAGTTTAATTTTAATGGTATCTTATTTTAATAAAAAAATGGAAATGATTTATATAACACTGTAATTATCTCTTCCTTTTTTTAAAAGAAGTCCCTGGCAAACTATCTAGCTTTGGAGACATTCTTGGAAATAATTTTTAAAATATATTTATTAGCTTCCTCCTCATTTTTTGATGTACTCAAAATTTCTACCGCTCCAGTAAATTTTGGTCATTTATGTTTTTCCGAAGTCAGCCATCTCATAGAAATTTTCCAATTTATTACCATACATTGGAACATGACAGTTTCACATTAACATTCTCTTGTTTATTCTAGCTACTTTCTCATTTCAATATTGTTTATATATTTTCTTTTCCTTGATTTAACTTGATAGATGTCTAGTTTCTTTATGTTATTTATGTGTGTGTGTGTATATATGTGTGTATAGAATATATTATTATCTAAATGTTTCTTCTATTTTTAATTCATAATTTTGGCTTGAAAAATATTTGTTGGTTCCTCTTTCTTCAGGGTTGTAGTCTTATTGCATGTTTTAGTATCTTGAGTTATATATTTCTCTGATTCTTTTTATCCTTTCTTTTTATTAATAATAAAATTATGTTTAGTTATGAACTTAGTCTAAAAGTTTTTATATGCAATGTAGCTTATCTATTATCCCCCCCCCAATAAAAAAAAAGAACACTAGGAACAACCTGGCATGTGGTATCATAAGATACTCTTACTCCATTACCAGAATTACCTGTTACACTCTTACCAATATTTTGGATTCATTTTCCTTTACCCAAAAGGTGGGCTAAATTAATAATAATCTAAGACTGGAGGAAAGCAGAACCCGCTATAGTTTTTGTTTTTGTTTTGTTTTGTTTTTGGGTTCTGCTTTCTTTTGTTTCTGTTTGGTTTGGTTTTGTACTATCACAGCTAACAATCAGAATTAATTGGTTTCTTAAACCTCTTGAGTCTCATGACCTATATATTCATACTCAGACTTTTATACTTTTTGAAAACTGGAAAAGAACTTAGACTCATCAAGTCCAAGAAAAACCCAGGGTTGACACATAATTTTCCAGTCAAAGATTATAAAAGTAATTGATACCACATACTTTCTAGAGCCAGGGTAAGTCTTTTGAAGGAACCAACTTAATAGCTTGATGAAGTTGCAAAGAATTTACTTCGAGTAGTTCCAATCTGAAAATTCACTTGGAAAATCCACTGACATTTATGCCAGAGGTATATTTCTTTTTATTAGTTGAATTCATAAGATTGTAGACAGTATTCTATTGTTCATGTAGGATAAAATGGAAATTTTTAAAAACAGAACCTATTTAGAATGTGGCTTAAAAAAGGTGATGTTCTGGAAATTCGTAGCTTTCCAGATAAAATACTGGCATCACTGCATGCAAACACAGGTCAGAAAGATGTATAAACTGGCTTTTTCAGAATCCATGAATCCATGTAGATGCTGAGAACAGATGGCATCTTCTCCCCAGGTGATGTCTATTCAACAGTCTGAAATGAGATGGTCTCCCATTCATAAAACTCACTTTTCTCCTTGTACCTTTCCTATGCCCTGTCATGTTGCTTTAAAATGACTTATATTTTTAGGGGAGAGGGGATGAAAAACTATTCACTTGGAGTGAGCAAATCAATCTTCCTCTTCTCTCTCATTCTTAATCCTTAATTAGTTCATAAGTTCTATTCTGGCTTCAGTTTGGAGCCAGAAGAAAGTGATGTTGTCAGTAAAGGAATGAAGTGGAAACTGACAGACTCATTTAGAATTTGAGCTGCACTGATTTTGAACTGATCTCCCTAAAACATTGCTCTCGTCATGTTAAATCTGTCTTCAGAATTTCAACGGTTCTACTTTGCCTAGTTCAGTGTTGCACCATGTTTCCCCCAACACGGCAAGCACAGGAAACATTACTGTACTGGGGTAGACCCACAGGCATGTTGTAGCAGGGAGAGGCTGGTTCAGGGGCTCTCTCTGTGCTAGGGCCACTTGGCTACCCCAAATGAAAAGAGAGCAACATATTCGAATGCTCTGGCATTCTGGGAAAAAATGAAAAATTCTTACTTTGACTCTCAAGTCATTCCACCATCTGGCTGCCAAACTGACCATTAATCTCTTTCTTTTATGATGTCACTAATGACTCTTCTGTTCCACCTATTTACCCATCCTGTGCAAAATAAGCGTTGTATCTTAAAGTCTCTGTAGCTTTTGCTTATGACTTTTTATTTGGATGGAAAAGGCCTCTCCTCATTCCCCATATTCATCAAAACCCTAATCCTCATTCAAGACCCCAACCAGACCTCACCTGAAGCCATTCTTGACCAGGTCAGAGAAAGCAATTGTTATTCCCTGGTCACTTTTGGGAATCTGGGAGGGTCCTCATACAGGGTATGAGATTTGAGACAGGCCTCAAAGTTTGTGTAGGAATTGAAAAGTGGGCTAAGAAGGAGATGAAAAGTCCTTGCAGAGGGAGGGGCCTCATGAGCAGTACCTGATCACTGCTGTGGTCCAGGAGGTAGTAAATATCAGCCTTGCCTGGACAGATTTTAAGTGGGTAGGTCAGCAATAGGACAGGAAATCGGTATCACTGGAAAGAAATTCAAGTGATTCTTGATGTGTAGCTTCATCTGGGGGCCACTGTTTGTAGTGGGCAAGGACTGCCTGTTCCAGAAGCTTCCTCGTACTCACTGTGCTGACTGCAGTTCTGGTCCTCTTGAACCAAGAAACTCATGCTCAGAGACAAGGCTGGGTATGACATGCCAAGTGAGACTATTCAGAGTCTCTGGGTCTTTTTTATAGGGAGACTAGGGGGGAGAAAAGCTCTCTATCCTCTACAAATATTCTGCTGAAATGGTATAAACCTGGAACTTCCCAAGTCCAACCTTCCTTGCTAAGGGCGAAGTAGTCTGTCTCCAGCAAGACAATAAATACCAATAGTTAGAGACAGAGCAGAACGCCCCAAATATTTTTTGAACCTTAAGATTAGGGTGCACTTGATCCAATCCTGCCCAGATTTGTTCTCAGTTGTTTGGGCCAATAAATTATCATTTTGTTGTTGTTGCTGAAGGTAGTTTGAGTCAGGCATTTATGACTTACTACTGGACCTCTCTAAGGTCTGTCTAAGTCAGTGATATAAGATAAAAGATGACTAATAAAGAGCAGAACTAGAATGGTAGTTAGGTTCAAGAAAGACCATGAGGTCTGGACGGAGAACCTGATTAATTCTGCAGGCCTTGCCGAATAACTGACATTTAGAACAGGGGAGAACCAGGTCACGGGCCTGTGTTTCAAGAGAGAATTGGCCACAGAGCAGATTGGTGGAAGGAATTAAAGAAGGCAGTGAGCTGATGGCTTGTGAAAATTCCTAATTATGGGAAGGCCTTAACATGCATACATAAATGTGTATCCCTATTTAAAAAGACAGACATATGGACACTGAGAATTCACAAGAATCAGCTCAAGGATGGTCAATACTGGAAGCAACTGAGAATGGTCGGAGAGAGATGTGCTGAAGGAGGATTGTTTAGGGTGTGAAGCACAGTTGGGGGACCCAGGGGATTGCTAGACAGGAAAGCAGAGCTGGGAGTGGCCTGGGAAAGATGGTTATGTATCTCAGGTATCTCAGAGTACAAAACTTCTCCTAGAGAGAGCTATGGCTGGGTGGTTTGATAACCATAAGCTTTACTGATAAGGAGGCTTACTTTGTACTACCGTCAGAGTATCTCAGAGGCTTAGGCCCATTATATTTTTTGAGGTTCCTGGTATTAAAAACTTTAAAAAGTGTCCAAACACATCTATGCAAGCTGTGGTGTGTTTTAAATGCTTGTTAAGTAATAACTCTATGCATTGAGTTTTTGATAGTATAATTTTGTTCTTATAGTATAATAATGCTATTATCATATATATTATTATTAATATACTATTATATAGTATAATAATGCTATTCATAAGACAGTTAAAGGATTTTAAAAATACGAATTTATAGCAGACAGCAGTGCCGTCCAGTAATGGGACACAGGCTAATGTTGTCACTTTTCCTTCTTTCATTCTGGTCAGAATGTCTCTGTTCTCCACAGGGCTTGTCTTGTGTATTTAACACCCACTCTCTGAGCCTGAGGGGAGTATGAGATGCAGGTCCAAAGGCTCCCCCAATGTCCTCTCACCCTACAGGCCCCAAGAAGAGTGCATTTCCAGAACTTAGTCCTTAGTGCCTCTCCTGTCTCGTTATCAGTACACTGTTTTTCTCCGTCTTGTCAATAATCCATTAATGAGTGTTCATTCCTTCCTTCATGGCCTCCTTGTATTTCCTTGGCTCTTACTATTGTGCCTTAACCTCCAGCATGTCCTCTCTCCAGGTCAGCCTCCACATTGCCGGCAAAGATCTCTCTCTTCAACACAGATCTGAGTATGTCACAACCTCGCCTCAAAATCATAGTAGATACCCCACCCCATAGGATAACATTCAAATTCTTTAGCCTGATATAGTTTCCCACAAGTGGGTCCCCAACCCACGTTTCCACTCCTATTTCTGGTTATTCCTCTAATACACCACAACTCTCGCTTTTCTACAATGGCGCCATCTTCTTTCATTTCTGTTTCTTGTTCCTGCTCTTACCCCTTCCTGAAAAACCCTTCCCTTCTAGCTCAGTCTTACCCCTCCTTCTTGTGAAAGTTCCTCAGTGCTCCTGAGGAGAGTAGTTTTCTGACCCTCTAGCCCACCACACATGTCTTCAGCACAGCGAATGTTGGACGATGAGAGCACTGAAGACGGGGATTGCAATGTGTTTAACTTATCTTTGTATACCCCATCCCTGTACCGCACACAGCAAGGGCTCAATAAATACCAGCTGGGTGGCTGCGTTCATTGTCAATAATACCCCATGCTTTCAGAAGCAAATGCGAGTTCAGTCAGAAACTATCTCTTGGACACAGTTTTCTCCATAGGACTCAGCATGATTGCTCATGGTTTTCTGGACTGTTCTTATAAGTAGCAATGATGGTTGCAAAATGATTCTCACAAGCATATAAATATGCTTCTTCCAAAGCAAGTGCTTTTCCTCACTCAGTTGCCTCATGATTCAGCTGAGCCTGTTGAAGAACACCTATAGGACTCCATTTCCTTGCCTTAAGCTATAACTGGAGCCCAGCACATGGAATTGTCACCATCGTTCTTTGCTGACTTGGTGGACGGGTGCTAATCTGCATGTAGCCATTCTTCATGGAAAAAATAATGCATTATTAACACAGCTTTATTATCAGACCTGAGTTTGGCAGATAGAACAACGTTAGATGATAATTGGAAGAAAAGCTGATTTGTTAGCAAAATGTTGCTTTTTTGGCTAATGAATCATGCTGATTTTTTGCACTGACAGCTCAGTAACAAGCTTGAAGACTACTTTGCTTCAGACCATTAAACTCTGACAAACCAGTTATTAACGACAGCTAGAGCCAGTGGTCTGTGGGGATTATTGCAATTATGAGCCATACATGTAATTTTTAAAAATCATTAGTTGAGACAAGGTGAGTCTGATGATAGAGGGGCTGGTGACTGATAGCCCCTGTTGCCTCGTCATACGCAGGCAATAAACAGCTGCTGGGAGGACAGTGGGTCATCAATAGCTCTTTTTGGGGGAGAAGTAGTAAGAGCAACAAAGATCGATCTCTGATAACGAGCCCTGTTTGGGAAGGAAGAGACAAAAATTTCTTCTGACTTCCATTCGGGAGGCTGGAGGTCTTTTCCCAAAGGAAAACTAGGCGGAGGTAGAGAAGGCAAACCAAACGGAAAGAAAGACGAGGCAGGACTGCCATGGCTTGGGTTCTCCTCCTGCGCTTTAATGGGTTGTCATTACACTCAAGGACCCCGCAGGAGGTGCCTGCCCTTTCCTTTACTGCTCCCCACTATTCACAACAGGGACCATGAACTCAGACAGATAATACAAACCAATGGTAAAATCACAAGTCAAATACAAACACAGCTGTGTGCCAGACAGGCCCTGGGTTACAGACAGAAGTCGAGGTTCTCAGGCTTAAGTGCAAGACTCTTCAAATCCATCCCACACCTCTCCAGCCTCATCCTTTCGTATTCTTTCTCAAGTCTTCTGTCCCCGTCTTACTATGATGTTCTCTAAACGTGCCCCACACTTCCCAATCTCTGTACCTTTGCTCCTCCAGGAATGGCCACTCCCTTGAAATCCAGTTCTACGTGTTCACATCCTACACACTCTCTGGGTGTCAGTTTCTTGTCAGATTGGGAAGAAGAGGTAGATGGAATCCATGTTAAGACTGTTTCTCATAAATTTTTGTGAGTCTGTGGCATTGTTCACCAACTATGGTTAGTATGCGTGTGACACTAGAAGCATTCTGGGGCCCTAATCCCATGGAATGTTCTGCATTCCCTAGGTGGGTACATTGCCGGGAGTCTTGCTGTCATCACAGACGCTGCCCATCTCTTAATTGACCTGACCAGTTTCCTGCTCAGTCTCTTCTCCTTGTGGTTGTCATCAAAGCCCCCTTCGAAGCAGCTGACATTTGGATGGCACCGGGCAGGTACAGTTCACCCACTGAGCATTCATGGCCAAGGAGCTGGGCAGTCAGACCAAGGATAAAAACAGAAGAGGCAAAGGAAAGCCTCGTTCAAAAATCCCTTAGAGGCATGTTGGTGCACAGAATGTAAAAGATGTGAGTGTGGGAACATGTGTTCTCGATGTTGATTTGGCAAAAAGATAAATTTGTTTTCCCTCTACTCCAATGGGACAATAAGAACATCTGTATGACTTTAACAACCACCCCAGCCCAAGGTCTCAGTGTATGGTAACAGCCACCATACCATTCATTAGGCTACTCTGCGTCTGGGAGGGAGGATGACATAAAGCTTCTACCATTTTGCCAACTAAGGGACAGTGAGCCCAATGCAGCTGGAGAAATTAAAGAAGTTCCCACAGGTAAGCTGAAAACAGAATGTGAAGGGGAATTTGGGGCAGAGCACGGCTGACGGAGCCTGCCTTCCTTGAAAGCTACCATTAGATACAGACCACAACATATATACTGACAGTGTGGGCTGTGGTTTTTCAAGCTTAGGCTGGTAGGAAGTTCTAATTTCACACCAAATAATTTATCATCACAAGTGTTTTGGATTGCCTTTCCTTTAACATTCAGAGAGTAGGAGAAGGAGAGCGAGAGAGAAGGCAATAAACATCAATAAAAAGAATTTGTGACAATGTGATCTGAAGATGCTTTTCAGTCCCTGAACAGTGCTACCTTTGGAAAACATGTATCTTTGGCTGAGCACCTGCCATTTTTCTGTATACATTTTCACATGTACTTCCCCCTTTCTGATACTACTGGTCAAAGCTGTTTTGCAAACACAGGATCTTTCGTAAACACGGGCAGAACTTAGAATTTAGAATCCTGCTTGTATTTTCTCATCCTGGGAATGGAAGCCCATGAGCCTGGAAAACCAGCACTGTCCACTAGAACTCTCTGCTTCAGGATAAATGTTCTATAATATAGAGTATAATGTGGCCATAGAGCACTTTATTTTCTTTTTAATTTAATTTTTTTTAAAGTAGGCTCCACACCCAGCATGGAGCCCAACACGGGGCTGGAACTCATGACCCCGAGATCAGGACCTGAGCTGGGATCAAGAGGCAGATGCTCAACCAACTGAATGACCCAGGTGCCCTAATAGAGCACTTTCAACGTGGCTACTGCTACCGAAGAACCGGATTTTTAATTTTACTTAATTTAAGTGGAAACAGCCACATGTGATGATGGTTCCCACATGAGGCAGCACTGCTTTAGACATAAAGGTGAAAATGAACTAGCTTGTCCACATGTAATTTCATGGATGGCTTCGCTTAGGAAGAAGCTAAGTACAAAAAGCTAATTTATTTAAAAAAAATTAAGTGGCTATTAAGAGAGGCACCGTGCGGATGCGGATGTGGTAACAATCATGAAGGTTGTGTTTTGTAAATGACTAAGTCTGGGAAACGGTAGCCCCACACTAGGAAGCGATATGTTACATTGTTCTGCTTTGAAGAGGGAAGGCCCAAAGTCCAGAATGTGCCTGGCCACTGACTGCCAGAGCATTTCTAGACCCTCCTAGGCTTTTAGTACCTACTTACAAGGTTAAGTTAAAGATCAGGGTGGGGTGTTAAGAACTCCTAAGTGAGCAAAGGTGCTTTATTCAGCCTGCAGACTAAACACTATCTTATCTTTAAATATTCACGTAAATGTTTCCACTCATACTTCTTTCCATATGTTGTTCTTAAAATGCAGTCAGTGTTGATATACCTCTGAGCTTGCCTCTGTGTTTACAATACATTGGGTTGGCAAATGAAACTCATTTTCATCAAGTGCCCTCTGAAGCCTTCCCTTGTTACTATTTTATTCCACACAAGGTACCAGTACTGGCAAATTGTAAATGTTTTATGGCAAAATTAAGAATTTCTAAACACATTTTACTCTTTGTGTCTCATTATTTCATCCCCTAATAAGTTTCAATCATTTTAGCACCTGTTTAAATTAAAATCCCCAAGGAAAATAGCGATGGCAGATAGCAATTAAATGCTTTAAAAATTTGCTAGAAATTACTTAGTAATATGGAGCATAATGAACTCAGACACTGGTGTTTTATGAATGCAACATTCAAGTGCCTCATCTTACTGCTAAAACCCATCCATACTTTCGCTTTGTGAATCACTGAGTGAACTAGTTTAAAGCCTCTTTGGGGTAGGGGGAGGGGTGCGTCAAGGAACTTTAATATCTTTGGACTCTTGGGAGGTTAAGGTGATTCACAAATTCTTTGTGTATGGGTGTCTGTGTGCTTGAATCCCTAGAGATCCTTGGCGCCCTGCTGTCCATCCTGTGCATCTGGGTGGTGACCGGGGTCTTGGTGTACCTGGCATTTGAACGGCTGCTCTACCCTGATTACCAGATCCAGGCGACTGTGATGATCCTAGTTTCAGGCTGTGCTGTGGCAGCCAACATTATGTAAGTCACCCCACCCACTGCCCATCGACCTTGTCTTCAATCCTGTGTGGACGTAGATCGTGCGGTTTGAGTTGATGTTGTTTGTTTTTGTTTAATTCCTCCACTTGTGAAAATGATAAATTGAATAAATTGCCAATGGGGTAGGGCAGAGGCAGGACCTGAGTCTAGATCTACCAGGTCCGGAATCGAGCTCCTAACCAGTCTGCTCTCTCCTGCGTTGATGGTTCCATGCGGGATAGGACTTATTCCTATCTAGCTTTTTGTTACACAAACACATTATCGGTTCCCAGAGGGCTGGGTTGGAAGGCCTCTTAAATTTTTATTTACTTCAGTTCCTTTTCTACTTTTGAATTCTCTTTTGCAACATCCCTATAAAACAGTCATCAGTGTCATATATTTTAAAGGAACTAATAATAGGGAGTTCATTTCTCTCTAAAGCAATTTATTTTATCTTTATATCATTGTGACTGCATGAAAATTCCTTCTTAAGCTGCATTAGCTAAAGTCTCTCTTTAGTTTCTAACTGTTGGTCCATTCCCTTATCCAAGTAGTCTTAATTCGTTCTCATGAGACATGCGATGTCTTACTGGACATGTGATCATTGCCATATTGCTGTTCTCTTACCCAGATGATCTATCTGATTGTTCATGACAAGGGGGTTTTGAGGCCAGGCCTTTGATCTTTTTTGGTTGATTTGCTCCTTCCCATTTGATAGCTTGATTCTGGGCAATGCTACTTAAAACTGTATTATCTATCTATCTATCTATCTATCTATCCATCTACCTATCAATCATCTGTGGTAGACAGAATAATGCCCCCTCAAAGATTTCCACATTCTAATCCTTGGAACTTCTGTGTATGTTAACTTACATGGCAAAAAGAACTTTGCAAATGTGATTAAGTTAAGGATGGACTTTGAGATGGGGAGATTACACTGGGTTATCCAGACAGGCCCATTGTAACCAGAAAGATCCTTGTTAAGAGGGACACTTGAGGTCAAAGTGAAGGGAAGATGCTGCATTGCTGGCTTTGAAGATAGAGAAAGGATCCTGGAGCCAACAAATTAAGTGACCTCCCGAAGCTGGAAAAGGTAAGGCAGCAAATTCTCTCCTAGAGTCTCTATAAGGAATGCAGTCCTGCACACCACTGATCTCCAGAACTATAAAATAATACATGTACGTTGTTCTAAGCCCAAAAGCCTTATGGTAACTTGTTATAGCAGCAAAAAAGAGACTCATACACTATGTATCATCTGTCTTTCAATGCAACATGATACATGCAATGAGGTAGGCTCATACATGAAAGTGAAGAAGACAGTGACAGAAGAAGAATTGCATTTTAAAGAGTGTCTTTTAAGGGAGGGCACAATGGAATCCCTGGTATTAGGGGGAAATCTGAATGTGTACATTTTGGAAAAGCTCCTCAGTTCACTCTAATCCCTTACCTTGTGCCTGCCTCAGTTCCTTTCTCCTTGGTGTGCAAATCATTGCTCAAAATCTCTGAGATTTGCTCGAGCACTCTGAGAGTGGTATTGACTGTTATTACTGAGTAGATCCCTATTTCCATCCTGTTAACTTGAAAATGTGTTTCATATTGGCACCAGGAGAAAAAGTGTGTGGAGACTAATGCAAATCTATCTCCACAAGGAGACTGATAAGGCAGAGCACATGTGCTGCTGATTGGAGGTCAATAACATTGTCTTCGCATAAGGAGAACAGTATGTCCACAAGACAGTAGGGAAAATGAAAATATAAATAATTTCATGAGAGTCCTATGTCATGTAGGTTGTGTCGATGCTACATGAATATGAAGGACATACCCAGCTAACTACCCCATAAATCGAGAACCCTGATGATCAAGTTTGAGTTTCTAAATAGATACCATCCAAATTTTCTTTGTACTGCAACTGCTTTTGAACTTTGACCTTAACACTGCAGGTTCTTCTCATACTTGGGAAGACAAGGGAATGGAAAGTGGTAACTTTCCTGTGCAAGTAGGTAGTTATTTATGGATAACGATACTGAGTGACTATAACGTTTTCTCCCAGAACTGGGATTATAGGTTTCAAGTGATGCTAGATGCTGCGTTGTCTGAATACAGAAATATCAGAACCAGAATTTCAATCCAACTCAAGTGCTTTGTCTAACTGCTGTGTTAGCCATAGCACCACTTCTTAGCAGACTTGCTAAAATTACAATTTTTTAAAATTTATTTGGGTCTTTTTAAAATCTCTGCCATCTCCATCATACTTAAAGCTACTTGGGGGACGGACGATGTCTATTTTACTCACCTTTAAGCCCAAGAATTTAACAGTGCCTGCACACAAGAGCCCCAAAGGAAGTTGGTTTTTTTTTAATAAAATGAGTAAAAGAATGAATGACAATATGATAGGCACACATGAATAGACCTAGAAAGAGGGCATGTTTAACTGTCAGCCGTATCAGGCTTCTGAAGATTCTTAAGTGGAAACTATTAATTAAGGGTGAATTTCTGCCTTAGCAGCAACTATCTAAAAAACATGCATTATGTAATGATCAAATAGCAGTCATTCTACCTTATAGTGATGACCTTACATTTAACAAGACAGTTTACTGGCAAATAGACTGTGATACATGGTACTAAACAATAATTTTTTAAAACTTTCCAAAATAAAATCAGGTACATAATTTATAGTGCCTAATACTTATCTCCTTGACTTGGATAGGAGATGTTAAATTTTGCAATATGTTCTATATAGGAGGAGAACGAGTCTGCAGCTCATGCTCTAAGGACCATATAAAACATACATATGTTTATATATAATATATCTCTCTATATATATATTTCTATACACATTTGCATGTTAAATTACATACACATTTACATATATATTTAAAATACATTACTATATTTTAGTTTCTTATTAATAGCTATATATAGATACAAACACATGACTATCATCACTGGCCATTAAGGAATTATTCAGATTTTAAGTTCTCATAGAAATGAACAAAATTGGGTGGCTGGGTTATGGACATTGGGGAGGGTATATGCTATGGTGAGTGCTGTGAAATGTGCAAGCCTGATGATTCACAGACCTGTATCCCTGGGGCAAATACTAAATTATATGTTACTAAAAATTAAAAAAAAAAGAAATGCACAAAATTAAGTAAAATATTTTTAAAAATCTGACCTTGATGAAGTTTTCTTATTTTTTTCCCACCCCTTTCTGCAGCTTTTTGCATTTGAAACCAGTACATTTATTTAGCTCCCACCAAAGCTCAGTTTTAAGCCTAGCTTAGTGCCTGACACTCAGTAGACCCTCAATAAATACTTCCTCTCCTCATTGTGAAATAGTTTCATCTAGGAAGTGATGCTTTCCAGCTTTCCTGTGAATCAGAGTAGCATTGGGTAGATGGAAGAGAGAGCCAAGGTGACTTTTGTTGTCTGTCCTCGTATAAAAATTTAAAATTCCAGGATGCGTGTATTTTCAAAATTAATCCAAAATAGTACACTTTACAGCATTAATATTTCAACTCTCTGAGACCCTGCATAATACATGCTCTTGCCAACTCTCCATTATGCTGCATAGGTTTTCAAGGCTAATCTCATGTGTGCCAAGAACACCCTTCTCTCTTTCAGGCTGAGCATGATTCTGCACCAAAGACATCCCAGTGACAATCATGAGGACGTGCAACCTAATGCCAGTGTCAGGGCAGCTTTTGTGCATGCCCTTGGAGATCTCTTTCAGAGCATCAGTGTGTTAACCAGTGCACTTATTATCTACTTTAAGGTGAGAATGTTTGAGTTTACTCACTGTCATCCTAAGTTCATAGATTATGTAGTAGAGAAGCTGACCTGTCAAAATTAACTTAAATGAGGGTAGACAGCCTATATTTGCCTATACCAACTGCTCTGCAGGGTTTACACAAGCAAGCAAATATTCAAAGCCTGAAAACTTAGCCTTTCCAAATTCATAAGTGCTGTGCCTTCAACTGTAGGGCTACAGTATTTCCAGAAAGAAGTTCCTCTTGTCATGGAGTTAAGGTGAACAGCAATGGGACGACGGATACCTTAGGATTCTTGGGTTGTATGCAACAGGAAAGATGTCTATCTTACTTAAGCAAAGATGTATTTATTGGCTGAAATGTACTAGATGTACTCTTGGACAGAAATCAAGGTAGAAATAAGGGCAACATTGGGTATCTTAGATTTTAGAAACTTATCCACGTTCTGTCCCAGACACCAATGCAGACATGAATGTGACTCAAGCAAATTTTTTCCTCTATTTCTTGTCATTCTGCTGGAGATTCACATTTCTGGGGAAAAGAGTCCGACAGACTAAGGTTGGGTCTTCTATCTGCTGCTTGGCTGGGGAGGGAGAGCACCGACCAACCGACTATTCTACCAATATCACCCACAATGGGGGAAAGATAATTCTCCTCCCCAAAGGAGGGTATTAATAAGAAGTTGGATGGATCCTGGATGAGCCTCTGACCCTAAACAAGCATTTTCTACAGATCTGTTATATCAAGAACTAACTGAAGTGGGTTGGGGTGTAGGTAGTGGGTAATGGAGAAGAAGAGCATTTAGCTCTGTCATTTGCATCCTGATCATCCAGTTAGCAGGGACTCATCATTTTTACTAAAAAATGAAAACATATAAATAAAAATTACAAAGATATTATCTGAATTCAATTGAGAAAATATTCATTGAAAGCTTTAAGTTCAAGGCAAAAGTGATCAAACTTGCACTGGTTAGTGGAATTGAGAGTTTCTCAGAGGTAATGAGACATGGACTTTTCTATGGAACAGAACTTCATCAAGGGCAGAAGAGTAAGTCAGTCAGCCTGAGGCTAAGGGTGCCAGTGGTAAGACAGGGCAAGAATGAGGCCTCAGCTCATACTCTTAGGACTTAATCAAAGATGCCTGCCACAAATACATGTCATCCTGAAGAGGGAAAGAGAGGAACTAACCCCAGTCTGCCAAGACCAAGCTCCAGCTGAACCTCGGTCCTATGCGACCTCTGGGCAGGACATACTCTTTCTTCCCAACATGAGGAAGGCTGGCAAACCATTGAATATTGTATAAACGTGTGCATATTTTCATCACATACTCTGGGCTTCTATTAATTTGAGAAAAGTCAAATCAGGCCTTTGGAGAGAACA
The DNA here is from genome assembly GCF_963455335.1 of Martes martes. Taxonomy (NCBI): domain Eukaryota; kingdom Metazoa; phylum Chordata; class Mammalia; order Carnivora; family Mustelidae; genus Martes; species Martes martes. The sequence goes on along the minus strand of NC_137891.1, from coordinate 22,013,935 downwards.
CTCAAGGATACTTTCCCTGTACATTTAAAATTTACTTTTGACATTTCTTCAGTCACGGATAGTTTGAAGCTTAAAGAAGGATTGAGTCTCCAGGAAGTCTTGGCTCTGAGTTGAAGGTCAAGTGTCAGGGAGGTGAAAGGGTGCTAGTGTGAAGAAGAAGCAGGGACGTTTACTTATTCTATTAATCAGACTTTTTGCATGGAAGGCCTGAATTCAGTTAACTGAAGTCCCTTTATTTTCTAGCCAGACTATAAAATGGCTGACCCAATCTGCACATTTGTCTTTTCCATCCTGGTTCTGGCCAGCACCATCACTGTGTTAAAGGACTTTTCCATCTTACTCATGGAAGGTAGGAGTGATTTTATTATTATTTCCAGGATCAATGTTTTCTCTTCCTTATAATCACAGAAGGGAATGGCATCAAGGCATGTTCACCATTAATTTGCATTCTAAGGAAAATATAAATTTATAAGGAATTTTGTGAAAACAAATATTATGATTTTTATTCATATGGGAACAAGTAAAAAGAACTGGCTTCTCGTTCCTCCAGCAACTATTAAACGATATGGCACAGTATAAAAACAATTTGTACAAATGCTAAGGACAGATATTGAGGGAGATATTGCAAAAATATAAGGTCCTCACTAAATATATGGAAAATACCTAAGAAAAGTGGAATGACTTCTCTCACATGCAGCATTATAACTACTATAAAGGGCTTGCCCCAAACCCTGGTTAGACCAGGTCAGCAACGCACCCATTTCAGTGAATCAGAATCACTTAGGGTCTGCTGGGTCCACCTCCATATTCCTAACCCGTAGGTCTGGAGAAGGGCCCAAGAATTTGAATTTCTAACAAGGTGCTGATGCTGCTGGTCCAGGGACCACACCTTGAGAACCACTGGAATAGTCTTTTCATGGCACTTAAAGGGTTACTACGTGAGGGCACTAGAAAATTTAATCCGAATTAGAGGTTTGCATCACGTCAAGCATTTGGATGATATAACAGATATAACCGATCTATTTTATCAAGACCTTGGCTTGAACTTTTCTTTTTTGTCCAGCACATTTTGACATAAGGCCAACACAGTCTCAGAGCACAGGTGCCTTGAACAAAGCCCACACTTCCTTAGCGTTCACCACCAAGTACACGTTTAAGGGTTTTGTCCCATTGGCCCCTATAACTGTTAGAGTACTTGTACTTAATGAAGTTTTCTAAAAATATAGAAAGGTACAAAATTACAAGAAGTTTCCCCACTTCTCCACCTTTGAAATCTCAATCCCATTCTTCAAGGGTAACACCTACTAGTAAGTTGATATGTACCTGTCCAAAAATATTTTGCATTTACATATATATATATATACCTGAAATACATATGTACCTATATACTGTGTGTATTTTTTTATACAAACAGAATTATGCATTGATACAATATTTTGTTCTGCACCTCGCTTTCTTCGATTGGAGGTCTTTCCACATTAGCACATACAGAAATACGCCCTATTCCTTTCCATGGTACAAATATTCCACTATCTGCATGTACTTGCTTATTGATGGATATTAGAAATATCAGTGTAATCATCATTCTATACATATATATATTTTTAGTGCTTGTATATCTGTAGTATAACTCCTAGAAGTGGTATTGCTATTTCAAAAGTTATGTGCATTTTACAATTTGATAGATACTGCCATTTCTGCCAAAGATACCATATCAATTTCTCTCCCACCAACAGCATTTGAGAATGCCCATTTCCTCACATCCTCACCACCGTGTATTACCAAAATGTTGATTCTTGTCTAATCTGATAGGTGAAATATTATAGGTTATTGATTCCATAGCATTTCCTTCATTACAAGAGATATTGAGTGATTTTTCATATATTTATTAGTCTGGGTAATTATTTTTTAAACACTAATTTGGGTATTTTCCTGGGTGCACTGATATGTCTGCAGATTCTCCCTCAGGAAAAATAAAATTTCTAGTATATGATGGAGCACTGAAGTCAGTGGGAACATACCCTCTTGCTTGTCAACATTATTTTATAGAGTAAAATAATTAACAGTAGATTTGTGTTCTCCATAAAAGTAAAGAGACAATCAAGGCAAGAGGGAAGGGGGTAGTGGGATTGTGATTCCATCTCAAGGGTCTGAGACAATGACAACCAGGCCTTCAGAGGGTCACATGACACTCCTCAGAGGTGACACATTAGGCTTAATAGTCAACTCTGGGTTGTAAGACTTAGTCTCTAACATTCATGTAACATTTCATACTCAGAGCATGAACATGAGAATCTGATGTCCCCCTTCTCTATCTGGCCTTAACAATGGTGCTTAACCTCCCTGACTCCCAATTCCCTCTCTTCCAATTAAATAGGAATTGTGACACTGATAATTAGCTATTAAAGTCCTTATAACTATTAAGTAAGCTAATCATTATGAATACAGTACTTAGCCTAAACCTTGACATATGGTAGTTTCTCAATAAAGGTGTGTTATTATCATTACACTGCAACAATGTCAACCATGACTCCATATACATTCTATGGCTAATCTAAGAAATCTTTTAATTTGTTTCTAGTGCCCTGAGCTTTGTGCAGCCCACAGAGTAAAAGAACATGCTCTTTGCTACCTCCATTAAATACTATGAAGTGGGATTAAACTAAACTCAAACTGTATTAGCCCCGAGAACGAAATCCCCATGAACAAGGTTTTTAAATACTGGAAAAGGAGGATTAAGGATTCCCTATTCCTTTAAGTAAGCTATTCTTGACTAGCTGTTTATTTCAATCCTTTGGGAAGTTTTTAAGATACTTGTGCCCAGGTCCCATACGCAGAGACTCTGATTTAACTGACTCAGGTTGGGGCTGGCTTTGATGTTTTTTTAACATGCAGCCAAGCTTGAGAACTACTGCAAGGTAGAGCTGCCCAGTGGTTCATAAATGTTAATGCAATGGTTCTCGGATTTGGCTGTGTGTTAGGTACCAGATGAGCTGTAACAACAGTGATGCTTCATCTTATCCTCAGAGGATCTGACTTAATCAGTCTTGGGTATAACCTGGTAATCAGGATTCCTAAAGTCTCCTCTGATGATACTAATGTGCCTTCAAGGTGGAGAGCCACTTTGAAAGCATGTCGATTTCAGAGCCTCATCCGTAGACAATTTCTTCAGGAGGGCTGGAATGGAGCTAAGGCATATTTATTTTTAAGAAACACAGCAGGTGTTTGTGTTGTGTATATATGATTGAAGTAGAAGCTAAAAGGTGGTCCTCCTTAGAAATCTCTTCTACAGCATCCTCTTTGCATCATCATTAGTTGGCAGGGATTTAATTATTACATCAACTGGCTTTATTAGTATTATGCTGGTTGAGCTGATGCCCCTCCCCCCCCCAAAAAAAACTTACATTAAACTGATGTGTTTTATAATTCTAACCCACCATTGGCCTGGCTTCTCTCTAGCCAAAGCAAGGACACTTACACTTTCATAGCCTCTCATCTTCCAAATGACAATCCTTGCAATGTCTGAAAAAAGTGATCCTTCTGCCCTGAGATTTCACTAAGGCTAGAGGAACCCCAGTTCCCATGGCCTGAAACACTAGCTGATTGGCTGACAGGGTCCCTACCTTCCTCTCTGCCTCCACCCCATTCCTTTCGAAGCAAGGATGATGTCAAATTCTTATATTATTTTTAAGATCCGGACATTAAACCCTGACTAATGCACCTTAATCAATAACAATTCTATAAACTGAATAATAAGATGGCATTACAATGTTAGTATCAACTATTAACACAATTCAGTAAGTGACCCGTTGGATAACCACTGTTTACACAGCATTGCAAGTGTGCAAAGAACAGACATGTCCCCATTTGCTCCTCAAAGAACTCAAGTGTGCCTACTGCTATTACCAGCTCTATTTTAATCACAGATGTGCTGAAGATCAGAGAAGTTCCAAGATTTCGGTAAATTCATGGTAGTTGTGGTCAGAATGCGAACATGGAATTATTTGATACCGAGTCCCATGTTTCTTCATTTTGCTTTCTAGAGTGTATGCAAAGATCATTAGAAAAAGCTCAGTCAGTTTAATAACACACCCTGAAAACAGAGCATGATTACTATGGTTGGGTATTGCATAGTAAAGTCCGCAAACGTTCTTTGATGTCAAACTCTTTGAGTCACGTGAATCTGAATCGTAAGCATCTAAAGTCAGAAACCAGAGAAAGGGGGGCACGCTGACATTCTGGAGCAGATCTTGTGGCCCTATCTAGCCCTGTGGATGAGCTGTACTTCATTAAATAACAAGCAGCCTCCCTCCCTTTCCTCCTGTCAGGTGTGCCGAAGAACCTGACTTACGATGAGGTGAAGGAGCGCATCTGGGCGGTGGATGGAGTGGAGTCAGTGCACAGCTTGCACATCTGGTCTCTAGCCATGAACCAAGTGATCCTCTCGGCTCATGTTGTTGCAGGTCAGTGCGTTCTGTAAACACCCCACCAAAGTTCAGTCCTCATCCCGTAAGCTCAATAATTCCCCTCCTTTTTGTAGAGTTGCCCTCAGTGTCCCTTGCCTACCAGAACAACGGTAGTGTTTCCTTTTACCAAAGGCCTTTGAAAACACCCCTTGTCAATGTTACCATAGCAACAATACTGAAGGCACCCCCTGAGGGTAGCTGGTAGAATAAATGGTTTAAATGCCTCCCAGACTTCAAGGTCTTAGACTCTGAAAATTAGACCTCGCCTGTTTGACTTGGTGCCCAATCAGTTAAATAATGGGCTGAATTCAACAATAAATCTTCATTGAATATCTCCTGTTCTAAGATGGTCTGCCTATCACTGAAGATAAAAAGGGGACGGAGCCACAGGTCCCCTCCTTAAGGTTCTAACAAGCTAAGAGACGTGCTAGCAGGGTTTAATGGCGGTTCCCCTCACTGGATGGTTAGAAATTCTGTGATCATGGGAGATAATTCTTAGGACGTTGGGTTTAGTTTAAAAACTACTTTCTCAGGTAGAAGGTGATTTGTTCATTCTGTGTCCTTGGGATGGGGAAATAGGCAGTGGGGGAGGGGTGGCGAGGGCCTCCCTCACTGTCTCGGGAGACAGCTCAGGCGAAATGGTATGTCAGGCAGCTGACACATAACTCAAGAAGTCAGAGGCAGGCCCCGGCAACGACAGCAACAGGCATTTGAGAACTCTGCTTTCTTAGACAACCTCATCTCTGCTGAGAGGCTCAGATCTGGCTACCGGTAATTTATAGCATCCGCGACACCAGTATTTCACTGCAGATGGAAGAGTCTAGTAAACAATCAGGTTACTATGGAGGGAACCTGACAGCCTCTTGATACATTTTGGGACAAAAGGAAAGATGACAGCGAGGTTGCTGCTCTAAGAAGAGTCTGGGGGGAGCTCTAAATGCTCCCATAATATAATGTTGATGAGATACAAGGGCTACAACAATCTCTGGGGACTGGTGGAAAGGGCTGTCTGAGAAATAAACAGGTTTGTGTTAGCTTTCTTCAGGGCTTATCTTCCCTTCTAAGCTCAGCTGCTAAGCATCCCAGACCCCAGAGAGAACTGTGGCAAGAGTCCCCATAGTGATGGGTACTTTGCTGCACTTGAACTTCCCCGTCTTGTCTGTGCGGATGGAGCCGACTGTCAGAGCCAATACGGCTTCTTCTGAGGGCTCTGCTTATGTCCCTCCCCACCGGGTCCAAGACAAAGTACTTGAAGGGGGGAAATGGAGCAGTCACCCAGGTGTGTGCAATCAGTGCCCATCTCCCCGTGGTTCTTTTTCAACAGCAGCCAGCCGTGACAGCCAGGCTGTTCGGAGGGAGATTGTTCAAGTCTTCAGCAACAGCTTTACGGTGCACTCACTCACCATTCAGATGGAATCTCCAGCTGACCAGGACCCCGACTGCCTTTTCTGTGAAGACCCCCGGGACTAGCTCAGTCACAACGTCAACTGCTCGGGTTCGACGGGCCCCTATACGCTGCTCTGCAGTTTCCAGCGCAGAAGAAAGAAAGAAAGAACCAAAGGAAGGGGTTTGAGAAATTCATGATACCGCCCAGTGCACATTTTATCCTTCTTCATTGAGCTCCATCCACCGTAAATGGAACTCCAGTGAGACTCATCAGCCAATTGGATTATCAACTCATCGGTCGCTGTGCTCAGTTACAGGAATGTGTGTAGAGCCTGTCCCTGACCGGGGCTGAAATAACGGCTGTTTGTAACCGGAGGCGATAAAAAGTTCGTCTCCCTTCAATAATGCATCCTGAGAATGCCTGGGTAAAACTGAAGTCGGGAGAGTCTTATTAGGAGTTGGTGCCTAGGAATTCTCCCGAAACGTGTGAAGCAAAAAAAGAAGAGCCAAGTTCAGGGAGATCCTGGAGGCCTCAGGCCCCACTATAAATTGACTCTCTCACGCGGTATAATATGATTGGGAGCCGTACCTTTGTGCTTCCTACTCACATCACTATTCTCTAAATGGGGGTAGAAAGGTCCTCTTTCCCTTTTGCTTACAAATTACGTTTTAATATGTCTGAAACTACTGAATGATATCTTACTTGTCTGTATAAAAGCTCCGGACAGATGAAAAATTATGAAATTGTTGCCTCTTGAGTGTCTTCCTGTAGTGTGACCTAATAAGAAAACAAGGAGGCACAGAACATCAGGGTATCTTATCCCAGGTCACCTGGAAAATAATTTAGTCAAAGAATTAAGAACTCCTGGGTCTTCAATAATACTTTTGGAGTCCCAACTACTGTCCAGATATTATACTAGGCTATTTAGATGTGTCACCTCATTTTATTTGAATGCCAACATTGGAAAGTTAGAATTAATACCATCACTGTATAGCTAAGGACATAGGCTCACAGAGGTTAAGTACCTCAACTGATGTCATTTATTTGCTCATTCATTCAAAAATAATTTCTCAATGCGGGCTATGGACCGAGCATTGGTGAATTATGTCAATATGGCCTTTGTGCTCGTGGAGCTCCTTCCTTTTTGTTGGGGAGACAGGCATTCCACCAGTAATCACCAGGAATATCCTACGAATAGTGGCAAGTAATGAGAAAAGAGAGCCTGGTTTAGAGTGGGGCAAGTCAGTGGAGAGCCTCTCTGAAGAAACGCATCCAAGTTAAGACCTGAATAGATAAGTAGGTGATAGCCAAGTGAATTATAGGAGGAAGAACATTCTGGAAGAAGCAGGAGCATGAGTGGGCACCAAGGAGAAAGAACTTGGTGCACACGAGGAAATGAGAAGGCCCTTGTGGCTAGAGGGTATTAAGTAAGGGGTGTGTTAAAAAACATGGAGGACATGAAGGAGGAGAGATGAGCAAGTGCGGCTGGCGAGGCAAGATCCTTTCATTCGGAGTCATTGATTGTATCATTCTATGCTTCTAGCACTGACTGTAACTCACCACCTGGACACAGCAAGGTAAAATAAAAGATGTGCAGGCCTACATCCTGGAAATCCTGAGTCAGTGGGTCTGCTTTGGAACCTAAACTTTTGTATTTTTTTTAACAAACCCAGAGATAGTCTAAAGATTAGCTGGAGTCTAAAAGAACTTTAACAGGGGTGCCCGGGTGGCTCAGTTGTTAAGCATCTGCCTTTGGCTCGGGTCATGATCCCAGGGTCCTGGGATGGAGCCCCGCCATCGGGCTCCCTGCTCTTTGGGAAGCCTGCTTCTCCCTCTGCCACTCCCCTTGCTTGTGTTCCCTCTCTCACTGTTTCTCTCTGTCAAATAAATAAATAAAATCTTAAAAAAAAAAATAAAAGAGCTTCAACCAAAGGAGGTCACGGAGTAGGGGATTTAGACACATACCCAGATACCTACAGGAGTATCTTGAATTGCAAACATGCCATTGGGGTATAAAGGGGCATTGCTGTGTGGGCATGGCCAATGAGGCTTCATGTCATTCAAGTGACAGTCACTTTAGACTCCAACTTATATCTGGAATTTCCCTAGACAGATAAAGAAAAGGGCATTCTAGACAAAGAATGGTCTAAAGGTTAGCTGGAGTCTAAAAGAACTTTAACAGGGCCACCTGGGTGGCTCAGTTGTTAAGCATCTGGCTCCAGCTTGGGTCATGATCCCAGGGTCCTGGTACATGGAAGGTATACTCATGTTACCTGTTAATTTCTTTACATTTTATTTATTTAATTGAGAGAGAGAGAGATAGTGAGAGAGGGAACACAAGCAGGGGGAGTGGGAGAGGGAGAAGCATGCTTCCCACTGAGCAGGGAGCCCGATGTGGGGCTCGATCCCAGGACCCTGGGATCATGACCGGAGCCAAAGGCAGACACTTAATGACTGAGCCACCCAGGCACCCTTACCTGTTAATTTTTTTAAAAGATTTATTTATTTATTTGAGAGAAAGAGAGTGCACACAAGTGGGAGGGGAAGAGGGAGAGGGGGAGAGAAACTCAAGCATTCTACATTGAGCGTGGAGCCTGACGCAGGGCTCGAGCCCAGGGCCCTGAGATCATGACCTGAGGGAAAACCAAGAGTTGGATGCTTCACCAACTGCACCATGCAGGTGTCCCTACCTGTTTATTTTTATTTCTATGCAGCAAAGGAAACTTTCAACTCTGATTTTTAAACCTATATAATTTTTATATTACCATTATTAATATTGTAGAGAACAAAAGTTATGCCTTTGATGATTTTTATGTCATTGTCAGCATCTAGCAGGGTGCTGGAGACCTAGCAGGCATTAAATAATTATTGAGGCAATGACTGTGGGGCTACATGTGGGCCTTGTCGTTATTTTTCGTTGACATCTGTATTTTTCTGAAATTTTGAGGGCCAAAAAAACGTTGACTTTGACGGAGCAGGTCACATCTGTGCCATCTCTGCAAATCAATCAGCTCTGCTGAAGTAGCTACTTAGCATTCTGCTGACGATCCACCCTGCTCGGCGGAGACAAATAGACTTGTCCCCCACCTCAGTAAGCACGTTTAGGCAACCAGAACCAGAGCCACTCAGGTTTCTAATGGGTCCTGCCTCAGCCGGCTCTCAAAATGGAAGGGATAGTTCACGCCAAATCATCTCTCCTGTCTCAAAGGCCATTGAATGGTTTTGCTTTTCCATATTCTGCGTAGGACAGAGCCCTTAAGACCTGGCAAACACACAAGTTCTCGTGTAATTGTTTGCTCTCCTTTCTTTTTGAGATCACATTTATCTTTTATGTCAGGGGCACACCGAACACACCGAATGCCAGGGAATCATAAAGTAGGGGGATTGCCCTCAAAGGAATTGCCCCATGGCCCCTAACCACTCCTGCTACTTCCCTGAAATTTGGCCTCTTTCGTCAGCTAGATTGAAAACTCTAGATGGTAGATGTTTGGGGGGTAAAGTGTAAGGCAATCTGCAATGGGAACTTTAAGGATTTGAAGATGAAAGAGCAGATGACACCAAGAGACTTTAGGCACCGTGCATCAATTTTGAAAGCCAGCTTCTCCCTTTGCCTCTTGCCTGGAGTCCAGGATTGTGAACGCCAGGCCACTGACATTCCTGGAGTAGTGTAGTAGAATTCTTTACTTTGTGGCTTTGCGTTCTCTCTGGCTATCAAAACATCTTTCACATCACCCAAAGAAACACACTTTATTCTTCAGAGTATGGAAATCAGGCCAACGTCATTGCCACCCTCCATCCTTAATACGCTTCTCTGTCATCCAGCACCCAGTCAAGATTTATCTAGGACTCTACGGTGATGTTAGGGCCCATAAAAGAAATTGATGCGTTCCATATGTTTGGTTACAGATGGGAAATGGGAATGTGGAAGGACACGAAGGAGAGAACGTTTGCACTTTGAACATCGCGTTTGTAGTTAGATTGCCCGAGTCTGAATCTTAGCTCTTGCCTTTATTAGCTCTGTGACCTCGAGCGAGTTACTTTAATGCCCCGTCCCTCTGTTTCCTGATCAGTGAAAGCTCCCTATTCAGATGTGTGAGAATTTAATACATTAGGACACTTAAAGATGTCAGGCTTGTGCATAGCATGTGGTTGGCACTCAGTAAATCTTCACTTTTATTGATTATTATATACGAAGTGAGTGCATATTTATGTGTGCACCCACACAGACATCTATTTCATCCCCACTTTTAAAAGGTTTTGAGTCTTCAGCACAACTCCCACAAGAGAGTGGCAGAATTACTGGTGAGAAGTGAACAGCTCTTTTTCTCACGGAGCAATTATAAAGACGTCTACCGGGGGCATCGCCTAGTGTGCGAGGCATGGATTCATTAAAATAATGAAGTCCCAGTCTGATGCACTCTGAACACTTCTACTTTTTAAGGTAAATGCTGAATTAGTCACTTTAAGTACATCTCTTAACAAAGTACAGCTGTCCAGTTCAAGAAGGCAGAGTCACAGATCCCCCAGCCCCTTTCTCCTGCTCCTGAGAAGGATTCCTTCCTTGGTTTCTCTCTCCTAGCCACAGGTTGTTCTGACCAGATGTGGTTCCTTCTTCTGGTTTCTAAATTGTCATTGGCATGGAGATACCATTTCCTTATCTGTTAAATTTTGCAGGGCCAGCAAAGACCTTTAGCACTCAAGTGTCCAAAAAAACCACCTGGCATATACATCTGATAGATTCTTGGAGAAGGTGGCTCTCCAGCTCCAGCCCCACCCACTGAACTATGAGCCGGAGAAGCCTGCACAGAGACAAGAGGCATTTTCTGCATTTAGCTTTGAAGTACCTTCAGGAAATGATTTTCTAAGCTCATCTCCCTGCATTCCCTGTTTTGGATCACAGGGCAATCTGTTTAAATGACTAATTACAGAAATCATTAAAGGCACCAAGCAAATGTCTTTGAATACCCACCTCCCAAGTTTTACAAGTCCTGCTTGATGTGACAGTGATGAAACCACTTAATAGTCCAGCGCAGGCGGATATTTAAAAAAAAAAAAAAAAAGGTGACCATATGTGGCTCAGTTTCCTAACTTTCAGATTTCACACTTAACGTTTGTCATTCTGTTACTGGACACCTGTTTAAATTCTATTTTAAAATGTTAATGTATTTTGTTTAGAATGAAATCAGGAAAAAGAGAGAGTTTGGGTTAAGTCATCATGTTTTATCACTAAAATCATGGCAGAAAAGATTTCTCATAACACCAATCAGGACTCTAATGAGAATATCCTCCTCCATTTTCAATCTTTTATTGAAAGAGAGAACCCAAGGGAGCAGATTGGGCTAAAGGAGATGGAAGATAATCTAAGAATCAGGGGCACTTCTGAAATCATTGTGGTCATTGGTATGAAACCCCAGTGAGGAGAGGATGGGGGTCAGAGGCAGTCGTACCCCTTGACAGTCGTAAAAAACAAACACACTTGTGCTTCGTCACCCACAAAGGTCAGGAAGTGAAGAGAGATGTCACGCTGAATTGCACCCTTTTCAGGTGTGTCAATCAAGCCCTAGGAGACAACGTTTCAGCATAATTGCCCTATATTTCCTTCCTTCAAAGGGATACCCATTTGCTAAAAACATAATTATCCTATTTGAAGTCATTGAAGCCATGTGGTTGTTGTACACAGTCCAATGGGCCCTTCAAGCGTTATTTCCCTAGATTGTAGAATTTAGGAGGTTTGGGGGTATTACGGAAGAAGAAAGGGCACCAGTTGTACTGAAGATATTATAAACCACGGTGAGTTAACCTGTACAAAGGAATCAGGATCAGATGTGACTCTGGGGTCTTGTTTGAAGTTGAACTGCATTCTTCACATGGCAATCTGTAGGCACTTACTAAGCTAATACCCTGTTTCTTTTCCATCCCATCTCTTATTTTTTTTCAGAGTTGAAGAATGGGTCTTATCTGGCATATACATGCAAATGATGAACAAGAATTTCTGTTGTTCCCCGATTCTCCACTCCACATTTGTCTTTGACGTGGCAGAAGCCTACAGTCAAAAAAATATGAGTACCCTGTGTTGACATTTCTTTAGAGCAATATTTTCTATGAATAATTAATGGCCTAGAAAGATGAAGTGTCCTTTTCTAGTTTCCACTTTCTTACAGAGTTCAGCACCTTGTATGAATTTGGAATGGGAAAGGACACTTCAGATTTCCTTGGCTCAGGGAGCTCTGAATTCATAAACAGAAGCAGACTCTCCTTCCATTCAATCTCCTACAAACACAAAGCCAGAAAGAAGATCCTTCAGGGTCTTAGATTAGATCACCTTTAATGTTGACTAAAGAGAAAATTCTGAGGGAGGCACTAAGATCAAACACAGTTGATGAGGATATATAACTGTTTCCCTCCTCCTCTACCCTTCTCTCTCTTTTCTCTCCCTTACCCTCTCCTCTCTTCTTCCTTTCCTCCTCCTTCCTCTTATCATAATGATTATTTTGATAGCTTTTAAATACTCTGGAATTTACCCCTAATACTACAGTGATGGAGAATGTTTTACCTGGGTATAAACATTTGCACAATAGTAGAGACATTTCTACATACAGATTTTGAAGACTACTACTAATCCCCTCCCCTGAGACTTCTCATTAATTTGTTAACTCACGTAACTCATTTTGCAACTCATTTTACTAAAATCTATTGATCAACTACATGTCAGACAAAAGGTCAGGAAGTACGATATTGCTTTTGTATGTTTGTATTCATCTAGAAGACTTCTACTTCTATCATAGATTAAGAAATGGCTGCATAACTAAACCCTGGAGGTCCTGAAAAAAAATTAATACTCAAATGCTAGGCATCAACTCTGAGAAGTATAAACACACCTGCATTGCTTCTCCCTTGAAAAATACATTTCATAAAGGTATTGCTTAGGTGCAGTCCAATCATGAAATTAGTCACATTTCCTGATGCAATCTTACTGATTGTTCCAGAATTTGAAGTATCTCACTTCCCTTCTTTCTCCAGTTACTGAGCTATCAGTGTCTCTAATACAATAGCAAATATTGGGCAGTGACTTGAGGATTAGATGAGCTTGGAATGTTAGTGCTGGAACAGGTAAGATTAAAAACTTAGGAAAAAGAATTAACCAAGAAGGGAGAAACATTTGCACACTGAAAATGATATGACACTGATGAAAGAATCCGAAGTAGACACACATAAATAGAAAGACACCATCTGTTCAGAGATCGCAAACATTAATATTCTTAAAATGGTTATACTACCTAATGTTATCTACAGATTCAATGAGATACCTACCAAATTTCCAATGGCACTTTTCACAGAAATAGAAAAAACAATCCTCAAAGATCCGAACCACAAAAGAACCAAAAAGCCAAAGCAATCTTGAGCAAGAACAGAGCTGTACAAGAACAGCAAGAGCACAGGCATCACACTCCCTGACTTCAAATACATATCACAAAGCTACAGTCATTGAAACAGCATAATCTCCAAAATAAATCCATCCATTTAAAACCAACTGATCTTGGACAAGGGTGCCAAGAACACACAATTGGAAAAGAACAGTCTGTTCAGTAAGTAGTGTTGGGAAAACTGGAGATCTATATGCAGAAGAATGAAACTGGACCCCTATCTCACACTATGTACAAAAATCAACTCAGAATGGATTAAAGACATAAAGGTAAGACCTGAAACACCAAAACTACTCAAAGAAAAGATAGGGAAAGAGCTTCTTGACATTGGCCTGGGAAATATTTTTTTAGATATTACCTCCAAAGCACAGGCAGTAATAGCAAAATAGACAAGTGGGATTAAATCAAATTAAAAACTCCTGTGCAGCAAAGGAAACAATCAGTAGAATGAAGAGACAACCTGTGGAATAAAAGAAAACATATGCAAATCATACAACTGATAAAGGGTTAATATCTAAAATATATAAGGTACTAAAATAGCTCAATAGCAAAAATCAAATAACATGATTCAAAAATGACAAAGGGCCTGAATAGGCATTCCTTAAAAGAAGACATGTAACTATAGGAAAAAAAACTGAGGGTTGCTGGAGGGGAGGTGGGGGGATGGGGTAACTAAGTGATGGGGACTAAGGAGGGTCCATGATGTAATAATGTAACATACACTATATGTTAATTAACTGAGTTTAAATAAAATAAAATTAAAAAAAAAAGAAAACACACAAATAGCCAACAGGTATTCAAGAAGGTGTTCAGCTCCACTAACTATGAGGTAAATGAAATCAAAACCACAATGAGGTATCACCTCAACCTGCTTGATGACTATTATCAAAAAGACAAGAGATAACAAGTGTTGGTGAGGACGTTGGGGGAAGGCAGTCCTTGCACACTGTTGGTAGGAATGCAAACTGCTGTGGCCATTGTGGAAAGCAGTATGGAAGATCCTCAGAAAGTTAAAAATAGAGTAAGTACATATGATCCAGGAACCCTGATCCCACTTCTAGATATATAACCAAAGGAAATGAAATCCATATCTTGAAGGGATATCTGCACTCCTGTGTTTACTATAGCATGATCAAGAGCTAAGATATGGAAACAACCTGAGTTGCCTGTTCATAGATAAATGGATAAAGAAAATACGCGGCATGCATGCGTACACACAAACCCAGGAATATTATTCAACCTTAACAAAAGGAAATCTTGCCCTTTGCAACAACAGGGATGAACCTTGAGAGCATTGTGCTGAGTGAAATACGCCGGACACAGAAGGACAACTACCGCATGATGCCACTTACATGTGGGATCTAAAAAACTGAACTCATAAAAGCAGAGAGTGGAATGATGGTTGCCAGGGGCTGAGGAGTGGGTCAATGGGGAGATGTTAGAGGGTACAAAGTCCCCGTTTTGCAGGATAAATAAGTTCTGGAGATCTAACTTACAACATGGTGACTATGGTTAAAAATACTGTATTATGTGGGGCCCCTGGGTGGCTTAGGCATTAAGCATTTGCCTTCTGCTCAGGTCATGATCCCGGGGTCCTAGGATTGAGCCCCGCATTGAGCCCCGGGCTCCCTGCTCAGCAGGGAGCCTGCTTCTCCCTCTTCTACCCCACCTGCTTGGGTTCCCTCTCCTGTTGTTTCTCTCTCTCTTTGCCAATAAATAAATAACTAAATCTTTAAAAGAATATTGTCATATACTTTAAATTTGCTAAGAGAGCAGGCCTGAAGTGTTCTCATCACACATACACATACTCATAAACACACGGTAACTACTGAAGCGATGGAGACGTTAATTAGCTTGACTGTCATAATCATTTCACATAGTCAAAAAGTCAAGTTGTACATCTTATAGACAATTATTATTTGTCAATTATCCCTCAATAAAGCTGGGAAAAAAAGAAAAAGAGCGGGGAAAGGTGAGAGGACGGGATGGGGCAGGATTGGGAATCCGGAATTAGACAAGTTATTAAACAAACAAACAAAAAAGTGAAGATGTCAAACAGGCAGTGTTTATGAGTCTACAGTTCAGGAGAGAAATCTGGGCTGCAGTTACAAAAGTAGTGGCTTGGTAGGCTCCGCACGATTATACAGGTGTCCATGGTAATGAAGGCTGTATTATGGCACTTGGAACATTTAGCCTCTGCTGTAAAGGAGGAGAGAGAGGGGAGAGACATGCTGGCTTTTAACTACTTCTTAAACTTGTCACTTGCAACACCTTTTAAACGGACACATCTCATTTCTTCTCAGAGTCCACTGGCCAGAATTAACCCCAGCCTAACTGAAAGGAATCTGGGAAATATAGGTAAGCGCATGGATTATTGGTACTAAGAGTCACTAAATCAGAGAGAGGAGAGCATTTCTAGAATGGTATGCATGGATAAGCGGGAGGGGAAGGATTCTATTGTGCAAGTGTTGGGACTGGGTAATTTATCTACAAACCTGAGATTCTACAAGAAGAGAACCCTGTGGGTTGGTGGGCAGGTTCAGTGGAGGCAGCCTGACATGCTCTTCTGCTTGCTTCATTTTTCTAAGTGAAGGAGGAAGCAAGGTTATCAGCAAAGTGTGACAATGGAGGAAGAGGTATTGGGGATTTAAAGCAAGAGGAGAAAGAGTGAAATAGTCACCCAGTAGAGGGGACAGTGGAAGGGCAATGATGAGAGCATGACCAGGTGGCTGTGCTAAGCGCTTGCCTCTCAGCTCCCAGCTCTCTGTACTTGGCTTCATGATGCTGGGGTAGGGATGGTATTCATTGCAATTCTCCTTTGCTGGCTACTCCCTTGTCAGAGGCCCTGGAGGGAAACCAGAAGGCCACAGGGAGGAAAAGAAGACTTTCTTCTTGTCAGTGTCCTGCTTGATTTTCTCCTGATCTGTGTCAACCAGCAATGCTTCTTCAGCCTGCCATTGGGAGCTCGTTCCAGTTTCAGTAGTATTTCCAGTTTGCTGATTATCTAGTACTCATAGAACCAGTGTCATCACAAAACTCAGAGCACAGCACCAGCTATATTCCTTCCTCAGAGGTCTAGACCCCAGCTCCATCATGGCCACCCCACGCTAAGGAGCCAACATCAACTGCTCAGTGCCTTGTCCTCATGGGACGGAGTTTTAGTTCCAAGGGGGTTTACTGCTCCAAGCTTCTGATTTCTATTACTTTCCCAAGTCCTAGGAATGTCAGCTGCTTTCTGCAGTTCTGTATTTTATATTTTAGTGTTCTTTTTCTGCCCTCCAGTTCTCCAATACATAGTTGAAATATTTATGTGAAATATAAAATAATAGAGAATAATGAATGTCATCTCATTGGACTCTGACTGATGCAGTGGCTATCTGACCATGGGAAGGCTATTCAACCTACCTAAGCCTTTGTTCCATCACTGATAAATGGATTAAGAACACCTACCATATTTTGGTAGTCCTAAGAATTAAATGACTTGTGAGAATTAAAGCACTTAGCAAAATGTGCTACTCAAATTAAGTTCTCAGTAAATTTTAGTTATTATTTTTCTCTGGGGGAAACCTGCTTAGATGGTGCCTCATCTGGAAAACTTTCCCTGACATTCCACCCAATGCCAATTATTCCACCTTCAGTGCTACCCTTACAACTAGATATCTGCTTGTGCTTGTGCTTTTGTCTCTTTGTATTATAACTGTTGTGTTTATATGCATCCCTCCCTATTTATCATATTCATGATGAATAATAACACCTAGCACATGGCCTAGCACAGAGCAGTATTCAGTGAATTACCTTATCCAGAGTAACATATTCTTGTCCAGCAAACATGAATCATCATTATAGATGATGAAGCATTTAATTCTTTCGTATGTTTTGCTGTAAACACTAGATATGCATGTATATTTATATTCTAGCCTTGGATTCATTCACCTCTGGTTCTAGTCCAGTACATTTTTCTAGCTGCATGGTTTTGGCTACATCATGAAATAGAGCTAAGTTTCTCATAATACTGAATATGGCCACTTAGATCACAGGGTTGTTGTGATTGTTAGGTAACTAATGTGACATCCTCACTGTGGCCTGCACATAGCATGGACTGAGAACATAAAGTTTCCTCTTTCTGGGAACTAGATCTCTGCTTTTAAAACAATGAACTTGTTAGTAACCACACCGATGCAGTATCATAGAAGGTGTGGGTTCTTTATTTTAAATGAAAGATTAATGGACTCACTTGAAGTATTCAATGATCAAAATATGCCAGGAAAAGACATCCAGCCCATATCAGGGGACCTTTAAAAACTAGATTCATTCTATTGAGTATACAAGTATTTTAAGGAGTTGGTGGAAATAAACAGGAAATGGAAAAAGTAGAAGGGAAAAAGGAGTTTCCAAAAAAAGAGGAGGTTATAATGCAAATTTGTAGGGTCTGACAATATTTGGAAGGTATTTACAGCAAATTGCATTGAGATAATGCATATAAAATGCCCAACATAAATAAGTGTAAACAGGATAAGTATAAATTCCTCTCCTTTCATGTACCAAAACAGACTAGACTCAGAGACTGAAGAGATAATGGGGTGGAGGATGGAGTTTGGGGTAAGAAAGAAGGGTAAGAAGAAAGAACCCAAGAGTGTCATAGAACAGAAATTTACAGAGATAATCTATAGAAACAAGGACTTCACAGGCAACATAATGTCAATAAAAATGTATCTTTCAATAAAAATGTATCTTTCAATAATCACTCTCAACATGAATGGCCTAAACGCTCCCATAAAATGGCACAGGGTTGCAGACTGGATAAAACGACAGGACCCATCCATTTGTTGTCTACAAGAGACCTATTTGGAACCTAAGGATACATCCAGACTGAAAGTGAAGGGATGGAAAACCATCTTTCATGCCGATGGGCCTCAAAAGAAAGCTGGGATAGTGATTCTCATAACAGATCAATTAGATTTTAAACTAAAGACTGTAGTCAGAGATACAGAAGGATGCTACATCATTCTTAAAGGGTCTATCCAGCAAGAAGATCTAACAATTGTAAATATTTATGCCCCTAATACAGGAGCAGTCAACTATATAAGACAACTGTTAATCAAGATAAAGAGTCAAGTTGATATGAATACATTAATAGTAGGGGATCTTAACATGCCACTCTCAGTAATAGACAGATCATCCAAGCAGAAAATCAATAAAGAAACAAGAGCATTGAATGACACATTGGACCAGTTGGACCTCATAGATACATACAGAACATTCCACCCTAAAACAACAGAATACTCATTCTTCTTGAATGCACATGAAACTTTCTCCAGAATAGACCACATACTAGATCACAAATCAGGGCTCAACTGATACCAAAAGAATTGAGATTATTCCATGCTTTTCCTCAGACCACAATGCTTTGAAATTGGAACTCAACCACAAGAAAAAGTTTGGAAGGAATTCAAACACTTGGAAGCTAAAGAGGTTGGAGAAAATAAAGAAAAACTGACTCACAAGTTACACACACCCTGGGTGGTGGACATTGAAATAACATGATGCAAGCATAAGAAGAGATGGCATTTCCTTCCATGTTTCATGATATCAAATAGAAATGGGCAGAAATACCAATGATAATGTAGGGCAGAATTTAAGTCACCCTAAAACTGTCTTAGATTTTCATCCACTTGTTTATTTAATGAGCGTTTAGTGGCTGCCTGGTATGTGCTAGGCTCTGTGGTAGGCACAGACATCCAAGACTGATGATGACACTCACTCTTTAATGGGGAATATAGGCAACAGACCAACAAATAAAGACCTAAATGAGAAATTCTCAGATATTGATAAATGGTATGAAAATAAATTAAGAAAACTTAATTTAAAATAGAGTCAGAAAGCCCTGAGTGGGAGACCTCACCTTCCTCAAGGCCAACAGGAAGGAGGAAAATAAATATTCAAAGGGAGGGCTCTTTCACATAGAAGTTCCTCTACTGCCATCCCTCCCTATGCCAGCAACAACACAGGACCTGCCACCAGCAGCCAACCAGAAGTCACACAACCTCAAACTCCTATTCTCCAATAAACTTTTGGTCAGAATAATCCTCTCCAATTTTCTACTAAAACCTAGTAAAAGCTGACCTTCCCATTGTCTCTTCGGACTTTTTTATGATTCTCCATAGATTGCATTTCCTGAATTATAATTCCACTCTTTTCCAACTCATTTTTTAACTAAAATAAGATTACTCTTCATTTTGTTTAAAGTTAGCAGTGGTAAGAAGAAAACCAAACCAGAGGATATGGTAATGAGTGGGGATGCATTAGAAGAGGTCACAGCATGGCATAAAGTGTGATCCCATAGGTCCCTTAGGTGTAGATGACTTATGGGCTGAGCCTGAATGTCAAGAAGGAACCAGAATGAAGGGGCAAAGGTAAAGGGAGGCTGGCATGAGCAAAGGCCGGAGGTATGAAGAATCTGACATGCTTGAGGAAGAGAAAGGAAGTTGCTGTGCCTGAGCATTGTGAGCAAGCCCGGAGGAAGAGGGATGAGCTGGGCTGGAATGGGTAAAAGCCTTGTAGGCTGTGGTAAGGAGCTAGAATGTTAGTAAATGCAAAGCTCTCCATGGGGTGGAAGGGGAAACTGCAGCAGAAGTTTGGCATGCTGTTCGTCGGCAGGTTTGTATGTTTTGGCAAAACACATTTTCAAACAAATTGATCAAAGAGTACCCAAGCACCAAGCACCCCAAAACCCCTTGTAAAAAAAAATTCTTTGGTTTTAACACACACAAAGGGAACTCTCAGAGAAATACAGCCCATGTTCAGGGTCAGGAGAATCACCAGGTGGACATTGGAGAGGAGGTAACTAGTTAGTTTCATCTCCATGCTCCTGAGATGCCTCTCTTCTTTGGAGCCCTTCTCCTATCTGCTACCATCACCATTTAAACAAGCTAATAATAAATAGAGCCATACACGGCTATCTTTCCTTTTTGGCTATGATGGTATGGTTTCCTCCTATGGGTCTGCAGAAGCTGTCCCTTTCCTTCATGCAGCCAAATGGGAAAAGCCATGGTACCCAGACCATCCCCACTGTGAACTTCAAGGCCCATTTCCTATCCAGACCTGATCTGGGACAATTTTAGCCTCCGTCCAGAAGAGGAATTTTAAAGTTTATTAAGCAAGAACACAGGCAAAATGCTTCTCCATAAACCTTGTGCCTTTTCAAAAATTAAGTTCTGAGAATATACAGTACATGAAGGATTAAAAAGCCAGACTTCTCAGTATGGGTTGGGTCATCTGGCTTGATTTTATTTTCCAGTTTCATCCACTATCACTCTTCCCAAGCATCCTGTACTCATAGCACACTGAGCTCCTCATCATGAGTGGCCATCCTGATTCATGGCTCTGCACTCTGGCTCATTTCCCCTATCTGAAATACCATCCTTCTCTTCTCCTCCTTAAAAACTCATATTCTATAAACTTCAAGTTATAAGATAAATACAATCCAGTGATATAATGTACAGCATGGCAACAACAGTTAACAATACTGTATCGTATATTTGAAAGCTGCTAAGACAGTAGATCTTAAAAGTTCTCAACATAAGAAAAAAATTTATGTCTATGTCAGGTAATGGATGTTAAATTATTGTGATGATCATCTCACTATACACACACACACACACCAACCGTTATGTTCTACACCTTAAATTTATACAATATTATATGTCAATTGTATCTCAATGAAACTAGAAGAAAATACAAACTCCTATTCATCCTCTAAGGCCTTGCCAAAGATCACCTCTCTCTGAAGCTTCTCTGACTTCCACTCTCTGAAGAGTTAGTTCGTCCACCTTGCTTTGGTTACTTAGCATTTTGTGGGCATTTATCATATTCCACTAAAAAACAAAACAAAACAAAACAACTTATTTATAATTTTGACTTTCCCCATTAGGTTTTGAGTATCTCAAAAGCAGTGATCTTTATCTCACTTAGCTTTTTATCCTCCCCTAGAACCCACCCTTATGCCTAGCATCTAAGTAATCACAGGATTGTTTATTGAACAAATAATTATGGAATATATTAATTTTTTAAAATATTTATCCAATAAATGGTGCTTGGAAAACTGGACAGCTATATGTAGAAGAATGAAACTCGACCATTCTCTTACACTGTACACAAAGATAAACTCGAAATGGATAAAAGACCTCAATGTGAGATAGGAATCCATCAGAATCCTAGAGGAGAATATAGGCAGTAACCTCTTCGACATCAGTCACAGCAACTTCTTTCAAGATATGTCTCCAAAGGCAAAGGAAACAAAAGCAAAAATGAACTTTTGAGACTTCGTCAAGATCAAAAGCTTCTGCACAGCAAAGGAAACAGTCAACAAAATAAAGAGGCAACCCACAGAATGGGAGAAGATATTTGCAAATGACAGTACAGACAAAAGGCTGATATCCAGGATCTATAAAGAACTCCTCAAACTCAACACACACAAAACAGATAATCATATTAAAAAATGGGCAGAAGATATGAACAGACACTTCTCCAATGAAGACATAGAAATGGCTACCAGACACATGAAAAAATGTTCACCATCACTAGCCATCACGGAGATTCAAATTAAAACCACACTGAGATACCACCTTACACCACTTAGAATGGCCAAAATTAGCAAGACAGAAAACAACGTGTGTTGGAGAGGATGTGGAGAAAGAGGAACCCTCTTACACTGTTGGTGGGAATGCAAGTTGGTGCAGCCACTTTGGAGAACAGTGTGGAGATTCCTCAAGAAATTAAAGATAGAGCTTCCCTATGACCCTGCAATTGCACTACTGGGTATTTACCCCAAAGATCCAGATGGAGTGAAAAGAAGGGCCGTCTGTACCCCAATGTTTATAGCAGTGATGGCCACGGTCACCAAACTGTGGAAAGAACCAAGATGCCCTTCAATGGATGAATGGATAAGGAAGATGTGGTCCATATACACTATGGAGTATTATGCCTCCATCAGAAAGGATGAATACCCAACTTTTGTAGCAACATGGATGGGACTGGAAGAGATTATGCTGAGTGAAATTAAGTCAAGCAGAGAGAGTCAATTATCATATGGTTTTGCTTATTTGTGGAGCATAACAAATAACATGGAGGACATGGGGAGATGGAGAGGAGAAGGGAGTTGAGGGAAATTGGAAGAGGAGGTGAACCATGAGAGACTGTGGACTCTGAAAAATAACCTGAGGGTTTTGAAGGGGGAGGGGGTGGGAGGTTGGGGGAACCAGGTGGTGGGTATTGGGGAGGGCACGTATTGCATGGAGCACTGGGTGTGATGCAAGAACAATGAATACTGTTATGCTGAAAATTAAAAAAAATAATAATAATATAAGAAGATTTATTTATTCAGGAGCACTTGGGTGGCTCAGTCGTTAAGCATCTGCCTTCGGCTCAGGTCATGATCTCAGGGTCCTGGGATGGAGCACTGCATTGGGCTCCCTGCTCAGCAGGAAGCCTGCTTCTCCCTCTCCCACTACCCTTTCTTGTGTTCCCTCTCTCACTGTGCCTGTCAAATAAATAAATAAAATTTAAAAAAAAGAGAGGTGGGGGTGGGGCAAGCAGGAGGAGAAATTCCTCAAGCAGACTCCCCTGAGCTCAGAGACCAACTCGGGGCTTGACTACATCCCCTGACCCACGAGATCACAATCTAGGCCAAAACCAAGAGCTCAAACTCAACACACACAAAACAGATAATCATGTCAAAAAATGGGCAGAAGACATGAACAGACACTTCTCCAAAGAAGACAAATGCCGGGACTGGAGGAGATTATGCTAAGTGAAGATTATGCTGAGTGAAATAAGTTAAGCAGAGAGAGTCAATTATCATATTATAAGAGTCAATTATCATATGGTTTCACTTACTTGTAGAGCATAAGGAATAACACGGACATTAGGAGTTGGAGAGGAGAAGTGAGTTGGGGGAAATCAGACGGGGAGACAAACCATGAGAGACTGTGGACTCTGAAACAAACAGAGAGTTTTGGAGGGGAGGGAGGTGGGGTGTTGGGTGCGCCTGGTGATGGGTATCATGGAGGGCATGTATTGCATGGAGCACTGGGTGTGGTGCATAAACAATGAATTTTGGAACACTGAAAAAAAATTAAACTAAATTAAACACCCCCCCACACACACACACAAAACCAAGAGCCAGATGCTCAAATGATTGAGCCACCCAGACACCCTGCAGTATATTAACTTTTACAATATAGGAGTGGCTCATGGATCCCTGCCTGAGCCTTTAAGGAAGTGGAATGCAGGGAGCAGATGGGAATAGAGAGTAGCAAGTGTAACAAGACAGGTGTCAACAAAGCCAACTCGGTCATTGTTAATCATTCACGGCCACCTGTGGAGCTGTCTCACCACAAGTAAAACTGGGATAAGAATCTTCTTGACCTTTTTTTACCTCCTGCACTTGTTATGGAGATCAAATGGGAAATCACAGGCAAAAGCACTTCGTAGACTATAAACTATCATATAATCAGGGGCTATTATCATTATTATTATTGCTATTATCATTATTATTATTGCTCCTCCTAACTGCAGTGATCACTATATGGCACCCTCTCCTAGAAATTGTATTATATAGATTTGCCTCTTTTCACAGGCGTGTAGCTGCCCCTTCTCTGCTCCCCAACCTTCAACATATCTAAAACACACCCAGTCGTGTACACAATGACTATTTGCTTCTCTGAATTGTGGAGAATTGGCTTATTGAGATCTTCCTGTAAGACCATTGACTATGACGTTGCAAATCCAAATCCATTTAAGCCGAGAAATAATTCTTCAGGTGGTAACTGCCGCACTCTGTTCAGCAAACACTGACTAAGCAGCTTTTGTACACCTGTCAGTTTCCTGACACTATATCTGAGGAACCCAAAGTAATTCAATGGGGCATGAGACAGGGGGTCTGATCAGAAGTTTTCTCCAGCACTGTAAGTCAAATTTATAACACAGGATTTTAATAGGAGGTCTTGCTTAACTTGTTGTGGGAATGTGGACACAGACTTCTTGGAAGCCATTTACCTGACTGAAGCAGGTAATAAGGAAAGCAATTATAGGATACATTTTGTGACTTAGAATAGAATCCTGCTACTAATTAACATGTTGGAGGAGACCTGTTCTGATGTTATGCTGGAATTCAGGACATCCTTGGCCTTCAAACAATTTTTGGAAAGGTGGGAGGTCAAGGACTGGGCGGTTCTAGAAGGTACGCTTGGCCCGAGAAAGCCAGCCCCTCTTTCCTAACAAGAAAGGGAACGTGGCATCTCTTCCAGGGGAAGTGTTACTGGAGTGGCAAAGCCATACACTCCCAAATGTGTTCAGACCTCTTCAATGAGGGTTTGGCAGTGCTGTTTATTCAAATTAGGGTTTTGATTTATTATAAGGGAAAAGTCTCTGTTTTCCAGGGGATCAATCCAGCTGACAGGAGTGAGACGGGGCAGAAGAAAAAGCAGCGGCCTGATTGATGTGGGCTCCTGTACATCACAGGCCTCTTTACAAGAAATTAGCATCTTAGACAGGAGGGTTTGGAGAATTTTAATGCTAAATTGATTAGGAGCCAAATAATTTGGTTTAGTCAGAGGCCCCACAGGTTTCCTGGGAGCCCTGACTGCACTGGGCCAGATGGTCTTTTTTGGCTGTGCTGTTCCCAGCCACACACCCAGCCAGCTCTCGGCTCCCAGCTCTCCTCAGAGCCGGGTAGGCTGCCCCTACTATCTTCTCAGTGCTCAGTGAATATTAAATCATCAAAATAGCAGTAGTAGCTCCAGGTTGGCATGTCCCTTCTCGAAGTCTTGGACAGGGGTCAGGTACAGTATTGAACTGGCTGCTAGAGGGACAGAATAGGGTCTAGCCTTTTCCTCATTAAAAATGATAATCATGACAGCAATAGATTGTTGATATAATATCACTAATAATGGTAAGAGTAGCTAGCCAGGTGTCAGGAGCCAGGATGAGGAATTAAACACATTTTCCTATTTAACCCTCAACAAACTTCATGATGTACATACACTGTTGTCCACGTTGCAGATGGGAAACAGCTCAGGAGGGTGAAGTGACTGGTCCAAGCAAGTAACCTATGGAACATAGACCCAAACCCAGGTTTGAGTCATTCCAAACACATGCTCTAGAACTGTCTATACTCTGCTGTCTGTACTCCTTATTTCTCATCATGGCTACATGTCTAACATGAAGATGTAATTTGAGGGACAAGAGGGAGGGAAGCTTCAATTCCCTCATTTGGCATCAAAGGGGCAAAACTGCTTGGTAGTCACAGAAGGTAAGGGGGTGAGGTAGGAGCTGGAGAAGAGGACTCAAAGTAAAGGCCTCCTTCTTTCTTTTTTTCTTTTCTGAGAGAGAAAGAGAGAGAGAGTGCACAAGCAAGCAGTGGGGAGGGGCCGAGGGAGAGGGAGAGGGAGAGAGAGAATGTCAAGCAGGCCCCAAAGAAGATATTCGTTGGTCTTAAAAAGCCCTCAATTTATTCTACTTAAAGAATGCGGAACTAGAATTTTATATGTATACAAAATGTATATAATTTTTTAGTAGATTGGGTAGAAAATTGTATTTGTGTTGTAGATATATTACTTATTTTATTTTAAATATTTTATTTATTTATTTAAGAGAGAGCAAGCGAGTTTGAGGGTGCATGGCGGGGAGGAGCAGTGGGTAAGGGGAAAAATGGGAGGGAGAGGGACAAACAGACTCCCTGCTGAGCACAGAGCCCAATGCAGGGCTCCATCTCTCCACCCTGAAATCACGACCTGAGTCAAAATCAAGAGTTGGGAGCTCAACCGACTGGGCCACCCAGGAGCCCCCTATTACTTATTTTAAAAAATAGACTTTGAAAAACCATCACCTTCAATGGCTTAAAATGCTTAATTAATATATGCTTAATGCAGAATTGTACATCTATAGTCTCTGAATTTTCCATATGCAAAAATATGTAAAACAAAAACAAATGATTAGCTTTGTCCATAGTATTCCCTTTGTCTCTCATAGTGTGGATTTGGGTGAGGCAGACTTTTCTTCAGAACTTCAAAAAAGACACCTTTCCATATGAGGGTAATCATGGCTCTCTCGTACAAGTCATTTGGTGGAAAGAGAAGTCCAAACTTTCAATACTTTGTAGCCATCAGTAAAGGGCCTCCATCAGAAGGGATGAATACCCAATTTTTGTAGCAACATGGATGGGACTGGAAGAGACTATGCTGAGTGAAATAAGTCAAGCAGAGAGAGTCAATTATCATATGGTTTTGCTTATTTATGGAGCATAACAAATAACATGGAGGACATGGGGAGATGGAGAGGAGAAGGGAGTTGAGGGAAATTGGAAGGGGAGGTGAACCATGAGAGACTATGGACTCTGAAAAACAACCTGAGGGTTTTGAAGGGGCGGGGGGTGGGAGGTTGGGGGAACCAGGTGGTGGGCATTAGGGAGGGCACGGATTGCATGGAGCACTGGGTGTGGTGCAAAAACAATGAATACTGTTACGCTGAAAAGAAATAAAAAATTAAAAAAAAAAAAAGATTGGTTGTAGCTGCTAACTGATTCATAACCACCCAAGAGCCCACGATCTGGGTCTGACCTTGTGCATCTCACATTAAGGTAATCAGATCATGCCATCAGGAGCAGACTACAGGATGCCTGGGCAGGTTGGGGGTGGGGGGAACTTCCACTAAGTAAAGAAGATATTAATCCAAGCCTTGCTGTAAGACCAGAAACGCAGGGAAGGTATATGACAGCTTAATGGAAGCTGCTGAAATATGGACTGTTTCCCATTTTTGCAGAGCCTCATAAGTGCAAAATGTCTTATAGGTGCAAAAGTACTTCTGCCAGTGATGTTCACATTTGTCAAAAGGCCTCCTCCAGCAGTGTAAACCCAAGGCAGATAGCCGACTAGTGATTTCTTCTTGAAATCTCCATCTACTTTCATTCACTCGTGTATCCAGCTGAGGTGACTGACATATGGAACATGCTTGTCAATCTGCTCTCCTCTGAAACGCAAAGCTATCATTAGAGGCAGTGTTAGCTAACGGTTTGGGGAGCTGGAGCCAGACTGCCCCAGTGACTCCCAGTTCAACTTTTCGCTGGTGGTTTAATGTTAGTTACT
This sequence comes from Martes martes, assembly GCF_963455335.1. Lineage (NCBI taxonomy): Eukaryota > Metazoa > Chordata > Mammalia > Carnivora > Mustelidae > Martes > Martes martes. The sequence continues at coordinate 21,986,517 of NC_137891.1, read as the reverse complement.
GAAATTTTATAAGGCTGAACTTCTCCATCTATAAAAGGAGGGAAGAAAGAAAATTACCTACCTGGTAGGGTTGTAGAGTTAACACATACAGAGTACTTAGACAAATTCCTGGCTTGTTACTATTATGTCACACCCCAGCTTAAAATCCTTCATGCAACTTCATTGTTCTTAGAATTAAATCTGAAATGCAAACTTGGCCTTCCCTGCCCATCTCTACAGTCTCATGCGCCACCGCTCTTCCTTTCTTCCTTCTGTTCTTACTCCAGCCACATTCCCAGTCATCACACGTCCGAACTTCGTCCTTCAGGGACGTGGCATATTCTAATCCTCTGCTTGGAAAATTCCCACCTTCTTCCTTACAGAATCAGGGCTAAATTCTCACTCAGTCTTGATTTAAATGGCAAACAATTAGGCCTGGCTTAGATCCCCTATATTGCATTTCCATAGCATCCTGAACTCCTCCTTTGTAGCACTGATCACATTTATAATTAAACATAGACTTTCTGCATTCCTAAACCGTCTCTTCCCCCACCCTATATTGACTGTAAGTATTTGCTGGTGATGAACGCAATCACTGACATTTAATAGAGGTGGAAGAAATAGTGGATAAAAGAATGAATAAAGGCAGGCCTACCACGATTAAGGGCTGGTACCTCGTGTTACACAATAATAAACTTGGTTTGCAGTTCATCAATATGGGCCTGATTGCACAAGTCTCTGTAGAAGCTCTTTGAGGTAATAGATAAGTTTATGGCAGGGACTGCTGCCATGGTTTCCCGGGTGTTTACTCATCTCCAAACTCATCGAGTCATACCCATTAAATATATACAGCTATTTGCATGAAAATCATAACTCAGTAATGCAGCTTTTTAAAAAAATGCTCGGGATGCCTGGGTGGCTCAGTTGGTTAAGCAGCTGCCTTCAACTCAGGTCATGATCCCAGCGTCCTGGGATCGAGTCCCACATCGGGCTCCTTGCTTGGCGGCGAGCCTGCTTCTCCCTCTGCCTCTGCCTGTGCTCGTGCGCTCTCTCTCTCTCTCTCCCTCTCTCTCTCTGACAAATAAATAAATAAAATCTTTAAAAAAAAAAATGCTCAACTCTGATACTCTAGGCTGTTTTTTTAAATCGAGTCTAGTGGCTGTTCGTGTGCCTATCACCCCACGAAATTCTACAGTCTTCAAAGACAGAAGCCAGTGGCTGAAACATATTGAATTGAACATAAAGAAGGCAGAAATAATTTAACTAAAAATAATAAAAAAGATTGGTTATTCTGTACAACAACAAGGATTCATTACTACAAATGCATGTGTAATATGTATGAACTTGACTAGGAGTTGACACTTAAGAGGTGTTGTGACTTATAATTATCTAAGTGCTGATAATGCCCGGGGCTAGGAGGGCAGCACCTGACCTCTCTGGGCCACATTCCTGATAAGCCTCAATGCCCACTGCTGGGTGTCATTTGTCACTCTGTTCTGCTCCTTTGCCCTGGGAGCTGTTAAAATGCTTTCCGCTCAGGGTCGGCCTATCTCCAGTTACCACATACTCCCGTGTTCTTTCTGCCGAGAAAGGGTCTAGGCTGCATTTTGTTGCTGCAAGTTGGCTGGGTGGATCTGCTTTATCAGCATTTTGGCCTGTCCTGTATCTTGTGGGCTTCTTATGAGCGAGGCTTGAGCGCCTGTAGCTAAAGCCACTGATCATCTTGGCCCAAGGGCTTCAGCCTAGCACTTGTGCAATATACAAGTCAGCAAGATTTCAGGTTCTCTAGGAACAGCACAGAGAAGTAGTTTAGAGCAGGAACTTGGGGAGTCAGATGGCCCCGAGTTCAATCTTGCCTCTGCTACGTGTTCGGTGTGCTTTTGAAGACTGGACTCAGTTTCTTTAGCTTTTAAAAGGTGATAGACATTGGGGAGGGTATGTGCTGTGGTGAGTGCTCTGAATTGTGCAAGAATAATGATTCACAGACCTGTACCCCTGAAACAAATGATACATTATATGTTAATTTAAAAAAATTAAAAACATAAATAAAAGGACTATCTCACAGATTGTCATGGGAATTAGTGAGACAATATATACAAAGTGATCAACTCGGTGGCTGGTATTACTATTAGTGTATTACTACCACTGGTACTACTATTACCATTTCCAGTTAACCCTGAGCTGATAGAATTTCCCCAATCCACACAACATAGGGCAGCTGCCAGAGACTGCTGTCCTACAATGAAAAGTACATTAAAATATCTGAAAAATGGTTCTGTTCCCTTAGGGAAGGCTTCCTGCAATTCTTTCGCATCTTCATGCCGGTGAGACCACTGTGGTTCAAATAACATTGAAGGGAAGAAGGGAAGATGAAAAACGAGGACCGATGAAAGACTTGTAAATTGAAAATTATACTTGAGAATCACATAGAAGCCCTTGCTATCTATTTTGCAAATTAGTTTGCTTTTTAAATTTCCAAAAGGCTCAGCTTCACCAACTAGCAAGTCAGCAGGAAGCAAAATTTTTGTGAGTTTCTTATATTATCCTGCATGTTCTCAATAATTCACTTCATAAAGTATATAAACACACATTTAATAGATCTTTATGAAGAAACATAAAGGCTCCCGTTTGGAGTCTTGATTTTCAAAATTACCATTTCTTTGCACTAGGCAACGGTGATCCAGGGCTACTGGGGATGGGGGAGAACAAAGAGGTCTGATGAACTTTTTTAGAGATGGTTGTGATCTCTGCCTCTGACAAACCCCACTTGTAGCTGCAAGAGGAGAACTTTCCACCTGATCACAGGATAGGTCCAAGCAGCTTCAGGTTCATTGGCAAAAAGGGTCTTGTAGAATTTCCAGGTAGAGGGGTATACGCGTGTTTTTCATCTTGGATGGCTTGTTTGGAATTTTATTTTATTTTTTGCTGCTGTTGGAATTTTAGTCTACTCAATTGGGCATGGGTATGATGATAAAGTGATTGACCTAAGTCTTGAATACCTAATCCAGGTACTAGAGTCATTGCCTTATTTGCTTGTGGGGCTTCCCTGCTCTCCTTCTCAGGACTTGGGACCCACTGCCATGCTGACTTTTACATAATCTTAAAGATAATCTTTTTTATAAAGTATTTTATTTATTTATTTGAAAGAGAGAGAGACAAAGATAGCAAGAGTGGGGAGGAGAGAGAGAGAAGCAAGCTCCCTCATCCCAGGACCCTAGGATCATGACCTGAGCCAAAGGTAGACACCTAACCGACTGAGCCACCTAGGCACCCCCAGATAATCTTTTATCTTAGCAAAATCTCAGGCAAAAACTTATATTTAGCAGTATCTGCCACCATTGTAGGTAATTTACAGAGGTGTGTTTATGATACATGTAAATATATATTTGCATGGATATATATACACACATACATATATATTCAAATATAACATTTATATACAAAGCATATATATATGTAATTGTGTTGTGTGTGTATATATACATACACATAGAATGTCTAATATAAATACATTTATATAATTTTTGTAAATTTGCCTTATAAATTTCATAAGTCACAAACAATATTTCTATAGCTTTTTTAAAGATTTTATTTATTTAATATTTACCTTTTTAATTTTTTTAAATTGCTTTTCAGTGTTCCAGAATTCATTGTTTATGCACCACACCCAATGCTCCATGTAATACGTGCCCTCCACGATACCCACCACCAGGCTCACCCAACCCCCACCCCCATCCCCTCCAAAACCCTCAGTTTGTTTCTCAGAATCCACAATCTCTCGTGGTTTGTCTCCCCCTCCAATTTTCCAGATTTTACTTATTTATTTATTTGACAGAGAGAGACAGTGAGAGAGAGAGCACAAGCAGGTGGAACAGCAGAGGGAGAGGGAGAACCAGGCTCTCCACTGAGCAGAGAGCAGAGGCTTGATCTCAGGACAATCTCGGAGATCGTGACTAGAGCCGAAGGCAGACACTTAATGACTAAATAACCCAGGCCCCCCTCTACGGTTCTTCTTAACCAAATCAGAGATGGGAGGCAGTCTTCTACAACACCCCTTTATACTGTACTCAAACATTCAAATATATATATATATTTATTGTAAATATTTATAATATAAATATACTTATACATAAAATTTTTATATATAAATACACCTAAATATATATAATTAAGTATATTTAAATATTTATTTTATATATTTATACATTATATATATTTATATACTCATATTTATATTTTATATATACAAAGATTGAAAAAGAAGACCAAGAACAAAGAAAAGGTCAAGTTAGGTTGTACTGTTTCTTTAAATCACTACAACCCCTCCTGCTCAAATGTAGGATTTGAAGGCTAGAAGCTGTTGGTTAGGTTAGAAGTTATTCCTTTTAAGTCCCTGGCAGCCTGATCCATTGTGTATAATCTGAATCTTATTTACAGTATCAGGTTGCTCCACTCTGGGGTCTAACAGTGAGCCTTGGGAATTTGTAAGTCCCTTTCTTGAGAGTCACTTTGAAAGTCAAAATAAGCTAAAAGTTCAGTATTGAAAAATATTTTCAACTTCTAAATAAAAGATAAATGTAGAAGTTTCTAGTAACTAAAAGAATAACTTTACCAATAGTACCATATATGGTTTATGGTAACCACACCCTTTATGATGAATTTGTTACATATCTTCTAGGACAAGGTGGAGTCTTTCCCTCCAACTCTTGAAATTGAACTAATTTGTGGCTTGCCTTAGTCAACAGAATGTAGTGGAAATGAAAGAAGTCTAGTTCCAAGTTTAGGTCTTAAAAGATCTTGTAGACTTCTCTCTTTCTTCCTCTGTTTTGCAGGCTAGTCTTCTAGAGAATGAGATACATGGAGCACAACAGTCAACCTAGTCATCTCAGATGAAGCACTCACTAGTCATATGAAAAAGACTATTCTAGACCAGTGGACCCCAGCCAACCCACCCACTAGCTGCAGATTCAGCTGTAAGGCCAACCAAAGTCATCCAAACTCAGACAGGAAAATTTCCCAGGTAACTAACAGACTTGCGAGAAATAATAAAGCTTGTTATTTTGAGGTAGTAAGTTTTGCAATGATTCTTACATAGCATTATTGTGACAATCTTAATTGATGTAGCCGTGTATAGAAATTCAGAGAAGGACATGTAGATAAGACAGAAATAAAATAATTGTCAAGAGAGTAGCTGATCATCAAAACTCAGTTATTTCCTACTGTGCTAAGTGTGAGGCAAGAAAGGAATGTAATTACCAATAGCTAAAATTAACTGCTCAGTCTAAGACCTTTAAAAATGGGCTACTCGGATGTCACTTAGCATAATATGTAAGTCAGTCAGAGAAAGACAAATAGCGTAGGATCTTACTCAAATATGTGGAATTTAAGAAAGAAAACATATGGAGACATGGAAGGGGGGAAAAAAAAAGGAGAGAGGGAAACAAGCCGTACCAAACTCTTAACAATAGAGAACAAATTGGGGGTTGATGGAGGGACGTAGGTGGAAGATGGGCCAGGTGGATGATGGGTATTAATATGCATATATAAAATGTAAAATTTAAATTAAAAAAAAATCTTTGAAAATGATAATAAATAAATAAAATGGGCTACTGGGAGGAGCGATCTCTACTAAGTATTCCACCTCCATCTAAAATTCGTCCATGATTTGGTGTATACTCTGCTCACGTACAAAACTCAGACACTCTCCAAAGTGAGAATGAGGGAGCACAGGCCGTCAGAATCCCATGGAGGAGTTCATGCGTGTTGAACCAACTGCTCAGAGTGAGACATGATTCTGGTGACTCAAAAGTGAAGTTCTTGGAAGTCAAAGATCTCTGATGCAAAAACGGGACACTCTGCACTTAAACAACAAACACCAGAAGTGGTTATTTATTAAAAATTCACAAAATAATTGGGAGGGAGACAAACCATAAGAGACTCTTTTTTTTTTTTTTTTTTAAAGATTTTATTTATTTATTCGACAGAGAGAAATCACAAGTAGGCAGAGAGGCAGGCAGAGAGAGAGAGTAGGAAGCAGGCTCCCTGCTGAGCAGAGAGCCCGATGTGGGGCTCGATCCCAGGACCCTGAGATCATGACCTGAGCCGAAGGCAGAGGCTTTAACCCACTGAGCCACCCAGGCGCCCCCCATAAGAGACTCTTAATCTCAGGGTGCCTGGGTGTCTCAGTGGGTTGGGCCTCTGCCTTCAGCTGGGGTCATGATCCCAGAGTCCTTGGATCAAGCCCTGCATCGGGCTCTCTGCTAGGCAGGGAGCCTGTTTCCCCCTCTCTCTCTGCCTGCTGCTCTGCTTGCTTGTGATCTCTCTCTGTCAAATAAATAAATAAATAAAATCTTAAAAAAAAAAGCGAGAGAGACTCTTAATCTCACAAAACAAACCGAGGGTTACTGGGGGAAGGGGGTAGGGAGAGAGTGGCTGTGTTATGGACACTGGGGAAGGTATGTGGTATGGTGAATGCTGTGAAGTGCATAAACCTGGTGATTCACAGACCTGTACCCCTGGGGCTAAAATACATTATATGTTAATAAAAAAATAAAAAAAAAATTCAACAAAATAATGTTTGAAACTATCTCAACAACCCAAAATAGGGAAATGGAGGCTGCTCCAGACTGCACTAAAGCCAGTGGGCTCAAAGGTGTTTTGGCCTGACCATAACCCCCATGGAAATTCTCGAGGCCTCACATCTTAACTGTGGGGATGAAACCCTCCACTTAGCTCCATGTGGCACAAAGCCCAGTTGAGGGCTATCTGTGCAAAGGGTCAGAGGAGAGATGCAGCTTTCCCCCTTCTCATCTAGAGAAAAGGGATGTCTCCTGAGATGACAAGCTGTGTTCCTTTTCACTGCTTAGGCTTCCCGGACAATGCTAGGACTGTGAGCTGTTTGTGACTATATTAGGATTCTGCTTTCTCAACCTCAACAGCCTTCTGTGGATTAACACTCAGAAGTTTCCAGCACACTAAATATGACTTCTGCTGTCTTTGCTCTTTTGACATCAGGCAACGATAACTCGTTTCAGACCAGATGGTGTCAGTTTAATCGTTGGCAACTAATGTAGCATGATACATTAGTGTTGACCCAAAGTACATTATGGGTAATTTTCTGAGATTTTGCTTTGGAAAGGAGAATGGAGAAGAGTTTAGAGAAAAAAATATTTGTAGTAGTATAAAAATCTGATCTAAGATTTTTTTTTTCTAAACCAACATAAAATATACCTCTATTAGCTACTTAATTATAGTACTTATCTTCAATTAAAAATCTAAAATATGCCATTGAATGCAATTGGTTGCTTTATTTTTATTTTATTTTATTTTTTTTTTTTTAAAGATTTTATTTATTTATTTGAGAGAGAGACAGTGAGAGAGAGCATGAGAGGCGAGAAGGTCAGAGGGAGAAGCAGACTCCCCATGGAGCTGGGAGCCTGATGCGGGACTCGATCCCGGGACTCCGGGACCGTGACCTGAGCCGAAGGCAGTTGCTTAACCAACTGAGCCACCCAGGCGCCCGGTTGCTTTATTTTTAATTAAAAATTCTTCTTACTTTCTTTTTTCAGTCTCACTGATTTTACTTAATATACAAAAATTGCACATATATAAGGCATTCATTTTTATTTATATTTGGACAAAGGCATACACCTATGAAAACATCACCACAATCAAGCTAATATGGATATTCATCATCTTGAAATGATTTCTAGTGTTCCCTTGCTTTTTTTTTCTTTTAAGATTTATTTATTTGAGAGAGAGAGAGAGAGCATGAGCAGGGCTTGATCCCAGGATCTTGGGATCATGACCTAAGCTGAAGGCAGACGCTTAACCTTGACTGAGCCATTCAGGTACCCAGCTTTATCTTTTTTTAACCAGGGATCAGGGACAAGCACATTTAAGATGAGATCTATGCTCTTAAGAAGGTTTTAAGGGCACAACACCATATTGCTAACTATAGGCAGTATGTCACACAATAGATCCATAGAATTTATGTATCCTGTGTGGCTGTGGCTTAATAACCATTAAACAGCAACACTTCATTTCCCCCTGGCCTCATCCCCTAGAAACCACCATTCTATTCTCTGCTTCTACGAATTTGACTATCTTCTATAACTCAGATACATGGGATCATGCGGTATTTTTGTCTTTCTGTGTCTGGCTAATTTCATTTAGCATAGTATCTTCCACCTCCATTCATGTTGCTGTAAATGGTAGGATTTCCCTTTCTTTTTAAGGCTAAATAATATTTTATACACCACATTTTCTTTATCTACTTGTCTACCAATGGACATTTAGATTGTTTCCATATCTTAGCTATTATAAATAAATGCTACAGCAAACATGGTAGTGTGGGTATCTCTTTGAGACCCTGGTTTCAATTCTTTGGGATATATATCCAGAAGTGGGATTGCTGGACCCTATGAGAGCTCTATTTTTAATTTTTTGAGGAACTTTATAGTGTTTTTCCAAAATGTAAGTATCAATTTACATTTTTATCAACAGTGTACAAAGGTTCCCTTTTTTCCACAGCCTTGTCAACACTAGTGATCTTTTGTTATTTTGGTAATAGCTATCCTAACAAGTTTTGATTTGCATTTCTTTTTTTCTTTTTTTATTTAAAGATTTTATTCATTTATTTGACAGAGAGAGACACACACACACAGAGGGAACACAAGCAGGGGAAGTAGGAGAGGAAAAAGCAGGCTTTCTGCTGAGCATGGAGCCCTGTGTGGGCTTGATCCCAGGAGCCTGGGATCATGACCCGAGCCAAAGGCAGACGCTTAATGACTGAGCCACCCAGGCACCCCTGATTTGCATTTCTGATGATTAGTAATATTGAGCACCTTTTCATATATCTATTGGCCATTTCTATGTCTTCTTTAAAGGAATGTCCGTTCAAGAACTTTGCCCATTTTTAATCCAGTCATTTGCTTTTTGTTATTGAATGGTAGGCATTCCATATACATTTTGGAAATTAACTCCTTATCAAGTACATGGCTTACAGATCTTTTCTCCCATTCCATAGGTTGCCTTTTCAGTTTATTCATGTTCTTTGCTGTGTAGGAGCTTTTTAGTTTGATGCAATCCCTCTTATTGATTTTTGCTTTTTTTGCCTGTGTTTTTGGTGTCATCTCTATGAAATCATTGTCAACATTGATGGTATAAAGACTTTTCCCTCTGTACTGAATCCATTGACTTCCCTAAGTACCGAATCCATTTTGAGTTGATTTTTTTGGTACATAGTGTAAGATAGGGGTCCACATTCTTTGGAATGTAAGCACTATTCATTGAAAAGACTATCTTTTCCCAAATGGTGTTGGTGCTCTTGTGGAAGATCAGTTTAAGTTTAATTCTAGGCTTTCTGTTTTGTTCCATTGGTCTATATATTTGGTTTTATGCCAGAACCAAACTATTTTGATAACTGTAACTTTTGTAATATATCAGGAAGTAAAGCCTCCAGCTTTGTTCTTTTCAAGATCACTTTGGTTATTCTTTAGTCTTATGTCTTTTATCATTCCATATAAATTTTAGAATTTTTTTCTATTTCTTTAAAGAAATGAAATGTTGATGTGAACAGAATTGAATCTATAGATTTCTTTGGGTAGTATGGGCCTATTAATAACATTAATTCTTCCAATCCATCAACATGAGATGTCTTTCCATTTACTGTGTCTGTAATTTCTCTCATTAATGTATTAAAGTTTTTAATATAAAAATATTTTACCTCCTTTGCCAAATTAATGAGATTGTTTCCTTAATTTCCTTTTTGGAGGGTTTGCTTTTGGTTTATAGAAATGCCAGTAATTTTTGTAGGTTGATTTTGTATCTTGCCAACTTTATTGGATTCACTTATTGGTTCAAACAGGTTTTTTTGTTTTGTGCAGTCTTTAGGGTTTTCTATGTATAAGACGTGTCATCTGAAAACAGAGGTGATTTTATGTCTTCATTTCTGATTTGGATACTTTTTTTTTAATTAAAAAAAAATTTTTTTTCCTCTGTGCTTATAATCTTTAAATTCCAGACTCTACCGAGTTCTATTGGGCTCCACGTGGTCTGGCTTCTGTTGATATTTACAACTCTATAAATTAGGAAGCCTGGTTATACATTCAGTACAAAAAACCCTCAACAAAATGGATTATTAAAGGAGGGGACCAATTTTTCCTCATATAACAATTTTCCAAAAGTAGGAAGTCCAAGCAACTGATCAAGTGAGTCATCCAAGAACCCAGACTCCTTCTTTTCTCTATACTATTTTTACCATGTGATTTTGGTCCTTATGACCACAAGACGGTTGCTGTATCTCCAGGCACTGTATCACTATTCCAGGGAGAGAGAGACATAAAGGAACAAAAGCAAGAGCCCTATCATTTGAGACCTTGTTAATGTTTTTATTTCAGAAAGAAAGACCCTCCAAGAGAGATTAGGTCTTATCTCATCATCCACAGCACTGTCATACGGTCACCCTTATTCAAGGTAATCTGTTATTGCTCTGAACAAAATCGGGATATTGTCAACAGTGAACAAAGAAAGAAAAGGAGACAGTGTCTGCCTCAATAACTTCATCTTATACCGCTCTGCTTCACTCTTCATTTTCTAGCCACACTGGTTTCCTTTGGGTTCCTTCACTGTAGCAAGCTCTTCCTTCCTCAGGGCATGTTTGCATTTACTGACTTTTCTGCTTAGAATACGCTTGTCCTCACTCTTTCCCATGATGTGCTTCTTCACAGCTAAGCTTACACTATGCACAGTGGTGTCCCCACAACCTCTGAGCAGTCACACCTGAGCACATCCTTTTGTTCATGGCTCTAGCTACCATCTGTAACGACAGCATTTATTTGTTTGCCTGTGTGGTATCAGATTGAATTGAAATCTCCATAAGCATCTTTTTAAAAATTTTTCTTTTGTTCCAGGTGCATAGCAGGAATTAAATAAGTAGAAGCTGGCTAAATGAATATTTGACTGTGTTTAATATTCCCAGCAGCCCTGGGAGATATAGATTAGTCCTTCCCTGTGGTTATAGAACAATTGAATGTGTCAGAATCAGCTTTCAGACCATGTCTGCCTGGCTCTGAAGCCTTTTCTCTTTCCAGAAACGCTCCTTCTTGTAGAAAAAGGCTTGACTGGCAGTTCTTAGAAGTCTCTCTCTATTTCAGGGCACAGAGGTCATGCTCTACACCAAGCTAATTTGTTTGTTTGCCACCTCCTCAGCAGCCAGCGTTCCTGACATTGGCCTTCCCCTAAAAAGCCAGTCTTTTCATGTGATTCTGGAGAGAGTGTTTGTACTTCCCCTTGAGTGGCTTCATCTTCAATGATGAAAAATTAACTTCATGGTGCTGACTAGTAAATGGGAAACCCCAGTCCTCACTGTATTTATTAACAAAGCGTTTCACTTCAGAGATAAGGGAGTTATTCTCCTCAGGGAGGGGACCCCACAGACTCAGTTTAGTTGTTTTTAAGCATTATTACTTAATTGCAGTCACAACCTGTTTTACATATAATTCTTGTTTAAGGACACCCTCTCCTGAAACAACTTCTATCAAAGCAACTACTGACCAGGGTCTCCTCTAGTACTTAAAAATGCCTTGGATATTGGAAATGGATTAGTTGCCTAGCTCCTCTCCTGGGCAATTCAAAATTTCTGCCTCTTGCACACTTGTACACTCTCATTTCAAGGGCTTTGAATGTATTCTTATTCCAATTCAGAAAATTTCACTATACAACTTGAAGATTTTTTCTTGTTATTATGTTTGTTTGTTTTTCTGTCAGCCATACTTCTCTCTCTGCTTCTGCCTGGATTATCACCAGAAACTTCCTTTTTTTGCTTTTTCCTGTGTTAAGTTAATGGGGGTTATGGTTGTCTTGTCTCCATGATAAATGCTGTTGGTTTTCTTCCTCAGTTTTTAATCATGGATGTTCAGAGAGATCTGTGCTCCACAAGAAGCATTTTTTGGCCTTAATCGTCATGCCCTTCTAGGCTGGGTCGGATGCACCTGCTGTGGGAGTTCACTGCACTCTCTCCCTCTCTCTCCTTCTCAATAGATTATATAAAACCCATAACACACTTGACCCGTGCCAGACATTGCTCTTTCTTCTGCTTCCTATCTTTATCATATGAATAAATATTAGTGAAAATAATAAATGAATGAATGGATTGCCAGTATTCTTCTCTTGCCCTTTAGGAAACTAGAAAAAGAGTAGTTGGCATGAAAATTGTGTTCAGTAAGTATTTAATAAATAGGTAAGTGATTGCTTGCTTTGCATTAAGTCTTGTGACTGACTATTATTTTATCCCTAGTTATTTTGTCTGTGGCTATTATCTTTTCATCAGTAAGACTCAATGAAATAACTTGAAAGCCAGTGATCAAATCAAATTTATGTCTCCAATTCAAATTATTGAGCACCCACTTTGTTAGGCACTGAAGGGACTATACAGATATGAAAGACACAGCCCCTGCCATTTAAAATAAAAAAAGACTAGAACTACAGTCTTGTAGTAATCAAATAAAAAGTAAATGATACGACAGTCCAATGAAGAAGGTGATAACTTCTGTGTCCTAGGTCTGAGTTAGGAGAAATTTCTTTGACTAGAAATATAAATAAAATACAGCTACCCTTTTCAGAAAAGTTAACATGAAAAAGAGTGGGATATGTTTGGCTGGTGTATCAGCTTGCGATGGGTTGACTGGATCTCTCTACTCTCCCCCAGGTCCTAGTAGGGAAGCCTCTATGATACTCAGAGTGGCTAATGGCCCCTCACCTTCTAGGACTGACAATGGGTCCGTGCTGGGGCCAGCCCTGGGGCACTACTCTCCCTCATTAACTCCCTAGATTTTCCCCTTCTCTCTAAGAGCCCCATGATTAGACAGATATTCCTCAGTGACTCAGTTTGAATGTCTGTTTACTACCAGGGCAAAGCTGGAACAGGGAACTTGCAAAGCGTTAAGCACGACACACTTTCTAATTTTTTTTTTTTTAGATTTTTAAATTTTTTTTATATGAGAGAGCACAAGCAGAGGAAGGGGCAGAGGGAGAAGGAGACTCCCTGCTGAGCGGCAAGCCTGATGTGGGGCAGGACCCCAGGATCAAGACTTGTGCCAAAGGCAGACGCTTTACCCAATGAGTCACCCGGGCACCCCCTGATTTAATTTTCAAAACAAAAATGTGGGGTAGGAAGTACGATTACTGCTTTAAACATGAAAGATACTCATTTTTAAATATTAATTGACTTACAAAGTAGCAGGGGGACCAGGTAGCCTGAGTCTCTGTTTTTAGTCCTTTATCCGACCGCCCCTTCTAACTACAGACACATGACTTCAGCAGGTTTTTCTTATTTCCCTTTATTTTAGTGCTCAAGGCCTATTCATTACTTCCCACCCCTCACCTCCTGCCTTTACACGCTCAGCATATGTGCATTTTGAGGGACCTGCCTGCCAACTCTTTTATGGATAGTCTGTGAAAATCAAAGCACAGAGAAGGCCATTTCTCATCCACTGTAGGTACGTAAGAGTGGCGAAGAAAATAAAGTTCAATTCTTGCAAGTGACAACCACAGATAAAAGATCTGATCACACCAGGAACTGGAGAGTGGGTTGTAAATCAAAACAGCACAATATGCAATCAAATAGATAGGAATGGGAGTGATCGGGGCTCTTTCCATTCTATATATTTATCCACTCTGAGCAAAAGCCTCTGGCTCCGGGGAATTTGAGCTCCTAGAAATGCCAGTTCTCACTGCCAAGCAAGGTTGGGTTATTTTCCATGCCAGGCATCAAGCTGCCAGTTGTGGTCCTCGTGGCAAAATCTACCAAATGGTGGAAAAGGCTGTGATGGAAGGATGCACGTTTTCCATGAAGGTAAGAAAAATAACAAGGCCCCCGAATGGAAGCATCCACCAGAGTAAGGGCTGGCTGATGTCTTTGACAAGAAAAGGGTAGAAGCTGCTTCATTGGAATACCACGGGACGGTGGACGGCATTTTAATACCATGACCGTGATGCCATTTTAAATCCATAAAGCCCTTTCTATTCCAAAGGAGACAGTGGGAAAACCACAGAAAGCACTGTACGTTTTGCCAGGTTGGGGCTAACTGCCCTGCTGCAGGACAGTTTATGGTCTGGAGACTGTAATAGGATTACGTGGGGGTTATTTATCCTCCTTTTGAATTAGCACTTTCCTGGTTCAAGAAAGATGGTATCAGGCAGCAAATATTTGTTTCACAATATTTAGGCACATGAAACATTATGTTGCTTTATTTTCCTAGATCAAACGAAATGTGGTTCTGAGTGCCCCCAGAGATACAATGGTATAGCCAGTATCTAGTACCTAGTATCATTTTCTTTTTCATTCTGGTTGCTCTGGGTCCGAAATGGCTTATGCCACCCAACGAACTTGAGCAAATGTACAGACCATGCAACTACTCCCATAATCAAGTCATAGAACATTCCTATCACTCCAACAAGTTCCTGGTACAGATTTTTTTTTAAAGATTTTATTTATTTGACAGATCATAAGTAGGCAGAGAGGCAGGCAGAGAGAGAGAAGGGAGGAAGCAGGCGACCTGCTGAGCAGAGAGCCTGATGCGGGGCTCGATCCCAGGACCCTGAGATCATGACCTGCACCAAAGGCAGAGGCTTTAATCCACTGAGCCACCCAGGCCCCCCCTCCTGGTACAGATTTATAGGAAATCTACTCCCTCTACTTCAGGCCAAAGGCAACCACTGATCTGCTTTTCTGTTACTATACATTAATTTTAGATTTTCACATAAATGGAAAGAATATAGAATGTGTTCTTTTGTTCTGGCTTCTTCTGCTCAATAGTATGTCTCTTTAGGTTCATACGTGTTATTGTGTGTATCTATAGCTTATTCATTTCATTGTTGAGTAGTATGCCACTGAATACTTTTATCACAATTTATCTATTTACTGTTGACAGGACTTTGGGTTGTTTCTATTGTTTGGCTATTCTGAATAAAGCTGCCATCAACATTTGAATACCAGGTTTTGTGTGGACATGTTCATTTTTTTTCCAGTAAAAACCTAGGAATAGAACTGCCAGATCTTATGGTAGACATGTTTACTATATAAGACACTATGATCACTTTTCCAAAGTGAGAATAAAACTTCACATTTCTATCAGCATTATTTGGGAATTGTAGTTGTTATACAACCTAACCAAATCTTGGTATTTTACATCTTTTTTATTGTATCCATTTAATCGGTACATAGGGGTATCTCAATTTGCTTTTGATTACCATTTTATTGATGACTAAGGATATCAAGCATCTTTTCATTTGCTTATTGTTTATCTTCTTTCGTGAAATCTGTCCAAATCCTATGTACATTTTTGTCTTCTTGTTCTTGAGATGTAGGAGTTCTTTATAGATTCTGGATACAAGTTCTTGCCAGATATATATTCACTGCAAATATATTCTTTTCTTTTTTAAAGATTTTATTTATTTATTTATTTGAGAGAGACAGAGAGCGAGAACGAGCAGGTGGGAGGAGCAGAGGGAGAGAAAGAAGCTGACTCCCCACCAAGCAGGGAGCGTGACTCAGGGCTCTGGGATCATGACCTGAGCCAAAGGCAGATGCTTAAACAACTGAGTCACCCAGGTGCAAATATATTCTTCTAGTCAGTGGCTTGTGTTTTCATTTTTGGAATGCTGTCTTTCAAAGAGAACTTTCTACATTTAATGAAGTCTGACCCATTAATTTTTAAATTATTTCTGCTTTTTGTGCTTTATCTGAGAAGACATTGCCTCTTTGAACTTTGTAAAGATTGTTCCTTGTGTTTTAATCTTGTATTATCAGAAATTGGCAGCATTTCATCTCCTTACATCTTTGTTCCTAGTTTAATTGCCTGTTCATTTTCTAATTCTCTTGCCATAAAATTATTACTTATTTTTCTCTTCCCTTCTTTCTTTTCTCTTCTTCATTTCCTTTCTCTTCCATAATATTTTTAAGTACTAAATATAGTTTTGAAAACAGAACAAAGATTATTGTCTGTCCATATCTGGTCTATGGTAGGAAAAGATAATTTAAGATCTATGCCTCATTCAAGTGTGTGTTTTGAACTCTCACTGTCTATGTTGGGAACCCCAACCCAAAAACTTAAATAAGAATGGGATCCAGAAAGTGCCTGTCAAAAACAAATGCAAAGTCACTCTTAAAAAATGCTTCTAGAATCCAGATCCCAAAATATACTTGATAGAAACAATGACAAAAGAAATCAGCTAGAAGACCCTGTTAAAAGAGAACATGTGAAGGAATAATCCAAGTGCATTAGAATCAACACACAAAAAACTGCAGAACTACTGTCATTCATACTTGAAGGATTAAACCATTAGAATGACAATCTGAAAAAAATAAAATAACTATATTTAAGATGAATAAGAGTTGAATAAAGGAATCAAAATCATCAAAAACATACAAGATACTACAGAAAAAGAATAAAAGAGTTAAAAAAATAAACATTAAGAAGTAAAAAGGTAGAATATGTCAATGAAACTAGAAGCTGGTTCTTTGAAAGAATTAACAAGCTCAATAAACCACTGGCCAGACTATTCCAAAAGAAAAGAGAAAGGACCCAAATTAGTAAAACTATGAATGAAAGGGGAGAGATCACAACTAACACCAAGGAAATAGAAACAATCATCAGAAATTATTATCAACAGCTATATACCAATAAGTTAAGCAACCTAGAAGAAATGGTTGCATTCCTGGAGACCTATAAACTTCCAAGACTGAAATAGGAAGAAACTGACAACCTGAATAGACCAATAACTAGTAATGAGATTGAAGCAGTGATCAAAAACCTCCCCCAAAACAAGTCTGGAACCTGTTGGTTCCCTGGGGATTTCTACCAAACATTCAAAGAAGAAATAATACCTATTAACCTGAAGCTGTTCCAAAAAATAGAAACAGGGACACCTGGGTGGCTCAGTTGGTTAAGCAGCTGTCTTTGGCTCAGGTCATGATCCCAGCGTCCTGGGATCGAGTCCCACATCGGGCTCCTTGCTCAGCGGTGAGCCTGCTTCTCCCTCTGCCTCTGCCTGCCACTCTGTCTGCCTGTGCTCTCTCTCTCTGACAAATAAATAAATAAAAATCTTAAAAAAAAAAAAAAAGAAACAGAAGAAAAACTTCCAGACACTTTCTATGAAGCCAGCATTACCTTGATCCCCAAGCCAGGAAAAGACCCCATCAAGAAGCAGAATTTCAGACCAATATCCCTGATGAATATGGATGCCAAGATTCTCAACAAGATACTAGCTAATAGGATCCAACAGTACATTAAAAAGATTATCCACCATGACCAGGTGGGATTTATTCCTGGGATGCAAGGTGGTTCAACATTCGCAAATTAACCAGCATGGTAGAACAAATCAATAAGAGGAGGAAAACTGGTCCTCTCAACTGATGCAGAAAAAGCATTTGACAAAATACGACATCCTTTCCTGATTAAAACTCTTGAGAGTATAGAGATAGAGGGAACATTCCTCAACTTCATAAAATCCATCTATGAGAAACCTACAGTGAATATCATTCCCAACAGGGAAAAGCTGAGAGCCTTCCCATTGAGATCAGGAACGTGACAAGAATGCCCACTCTTGCCATTATTTTTCAGCATAGTACTTCTAGTACTAGAAGTCCTAGCAACAACAATCAGACAACAAAAAGAAATAAAAGGTATTCAAATTGGCAAAGAGAGTCAAACTCTCTCTCTTCGCAGATGACATGATACTTTATGTGGAAAACCCAAAGACTCCACCCCCAAATTACTAGAACTCATACAGCAATTCAGTAATGTGGCAGGGTACAAAATCAATGCACAGAAACCAGTTGCTTTCTTATACACTAACAACGAAACTGTAGAAAGGAAAATTAGAGAATCAATTCCATTTACAATAGCACCAAAAATACACAAGATACCTTGGAATAAACCTAACCAAAGAGGTAAACGATCTATACTCGAGGAACTACAGAACGCTCATGAAAGAAATTGAAGAAGACACAAAAAGATGGAAAAACATGCCATGCTCATGGATTGGAAGAATAAACATTGTTAAAATATCTATGCTGCCCAGAGCAATCTGTATTTTTAATGCCATCCCGATCAAAATACCATTGGCATTTTTCAAAGTGCTGGAACAACCAATCCTAAAATTTTTATGGAACCAGAAAAGACCCCAAATTGCCAAGGAAATATTTAAAAAGAAAAAGCTGGGGGCATCACGTTGTCTGATTTCAAGCTTTACTACAAAGCTGTGATCACTAAGACAGCATGGTACTCGCACAAAAACAGACACGTAGACCAATGGAACAGAGTAGAGAGCCCAGACATGGACCCACAACTCTATGGTCAAATAATCTTTGACAAAGCAGGAAAAAATATACAGTGGAAAAAAGAAACTTTCTTCAATAAATGGTCCTGGGAAAATTGGACAGCTATGTACAGAAGAATGAAACTCAACCATTCTCTTACACCAAACACAAAGATAAACTCGAAATGGATGAAAGACCTCAATATGAGACAGAAATCCAACAAAATCCTACAGAAGACCATAGGCAATAACCACTTCGACATTGGCTACAGAAACTTCTTTCAAGACATGTCCCAAAGGCAAGGGAAACAAAAGTGAAAATGAACTTTTGGGACTTCAAATGAAAAGCTTCTGCACATCAAAGGAAACAGTCAACAAAACAAAGAGGCAACCCACGGAATGGGAGAAGATATTTGCAAATGACACTACAGACAAAGAGCTGATTTTCAAGATCTATAAAGAACTTCTCAAACTCAATACCCATAAAAAGATAATGAAATCAAAAAATGGGCAAAGAAGACATACAAATGGCTAACAGACACATGTAAAAATGTCATCATCATTAGCCATCAGGGAGATTCAAAATCAAAACCACACTGAGATACCACCTTACACCAGTTAGAATGGCCAAAATCAACAAGACAGTAAACAATAAGTGTTGGAGAGGATGTGGAGAAAGGGGAACCCTCTTACACTGTTGTTAGGAATGCAAGGTGGTACAGCCACTTTGGAGAACAGTGTGGAGATTCCTTAAGAAATTAAAAATAGAGGTTCCCTATGACCCTGTAATTGCACTCCTGGGTATTTACCCCAAAGATATAGATGTAGTGAAAAGAAGAGCCATCTGTACCCCAGTGTTCATAACAGCAATGGCCACGGTCGCCAAACTGTGGAAAAAGCCAAGATACTTTCCAACAGACGAATGGATAAAGAAGATGTGGTCCATATATACAATGGAATATTACTCAGCTATTAGAAAGGATGAATACCCAACTTTTGCAACAACATGGATGGGACTGGAGGAGATTATGCTGAGTGAAATAAGTCAAGCAGAGAAAGTCAATTATCATGTGGTTTCACTTACTTGTGGAACATAAGGAATAGCAAGGAGGACATTAGGAGAAGGAAGGGAAAAGTGAAGAGGGTGAAATCGGCGGTGGAGACAAACCATGAGAGACTGTGGACTCTGAGAAACAAACTGAGAGTTTTAGAGGGAGGTGGGTGGGGGAATGGGTAAGCCTGGTGGTGGGTATTAAGGAGGGCATGTATTGCATGGAGCACTGGTTGTTATATGTAAACAGCGAATCTTGGAACAGTACATCAAAAAAAAATGATGTACTGTACGGTGACTAACATAACAACAACAACAAAAAAGAAGTAAAAAGGTACAACCTCTGAACCTAAAAATTCAATAGATGTGTTTAACATCAGATAAACACACAGAATTAATGAATAGAAACATGTGTCTGAGAAAAAAAATCAATAATGCATTGTGAATGATAAAGGATGAAAAATAGGAAAGAAACAAAAGAGATGAAATGAAAAGGTCCAAAACACACCTAGTAAGAATTCCAAATGGAAACACTAGAAAGGATGGGACAATGGTAATTCATAAGAGATAACAGCTGCCAATTTTCTAAAATTAATGCAAAAAAGGAATCTATAAATTCAAAAGTAGAATGATACTGAAGCTTATTAATGAAATTTTTAAAAATCAGAGAAAAATAGATTACTTCTAAAAAACAAAAACAATTACACTGAAATTGTAATTCAGTTGTAATTCTCAAAAGCAATAACAAAGATCAAAAGACCTTAGTTGCCGGGAGAAAATAGTGATAATCTAGTTAACTTGAACTACATAAAAGTGTGTATGTTAAAGACTTATGCCTACAAAATGGTAACTGCATATAGTTTGGCCAAATAATAGACTTTATTCAGGCAATTTCTTATTCAATTGTGATGCCAAAATTATGATATTTTCAGAAAAAAATGGAAATTTTTCACCTCAGGATCCCTGCAGAAAAAAAATGCAGTTCAGGAGAAAGGAAACTGTAGACAGAAGACAGAGAGGAATGCAGAAGGCAGTTGCACAAAGAAATAATTTAACATGTATAGGCTGACATCTAAACAATCATGAGCTTCATTAAGCAATCAGAAATAATGACAAATGGATTACATAAAACTAAGGAGTAACTAAAATATTAAACAAAAACTACATGAAATTAAAAGACAGGAAATTTGGTTACAAATTTTCTAATAACCATACATAGTTCAGAGAAGGGTAAAGATAGTGGTTTCCTTTATATCTTCTCAAACATGAGGGAGTATTAAAATTTTAATGGTGATCTCAGAAGAACAGAAACCAAATGTATAACCTAATGGAATAAAGGAGAAAAGAAACCTTGACTAACACATTAGTGGGCAGAAAGGAGAATACAAGAAATAAAAGGTGGAAAAAAGCTGACTAATTGAAGAATTAGATAATAAATAAAAATATATCAGCAATAAGAATACACGTTAGTAAATCAAGTTTGCTATAAAACATAGTCACAGCTTCATTAGAGAAAAGAAAAATCTGTTTTGTTTATTGTTTTAACTCCCGAATACAGAATGAGGCCTAGTATTTAGAAGGAGCTAAATAATGCTTGATGCTTGTTGAAATAATTAAAAATTGGATTGAAATCCTATTATACTCTGTTTACAACAGATGTAGTTAAAGCAAAACAAACAAACAAAATACAAAGCAGTATAAAAGAAAAGGACAAGTAAAGGACTCACCAAGTTATTACTAATAAAAGGGAAGCTTATATAGTTATAAGAATAACACAAAATACAGGTAAAAATTTACTAGAAATGAAATCATGATTGGGGATAGAGTATCATTACATACATCAGTCAGACAGGATAGATCTTGCTGCAGGAAAAATGAACCCAATCCCAGTTGTTTAACATGGCTTGCTCACATTTTATATCCATCACAAGGGAGTGTGGTATTCAATTCCACATAATTCCTCAGGATCCCAGGCTGATAGAGTCTCCATTATTTTGAGGCAGCCCCATCAGAAGTACAGAGCCTTTTTTTGCCATAGAAGGCTAAGAAAGCACCAGAAGGTCTCATACAATGAACTAAATGTTTCATCCTGGAAGTGACATTCACTTTACCCCTCAGCCTCTTTTTTGTAAACTGGTTCCTTGGTCTTTCCTTACTGCAAAGAGCAGGTAAGTATAGTATTCTAATGTATCCAGAAGGCAAGCACTATACATGGGTGATACACATGGGTGAGCACTAGAACTTACCATCATAAACTGATAAAAGAACACAGATAAATTTTTATATGCCTAAAAACATGCCCTTGTATAAGGTAATATTTAGCACATTAAAAAAAAAGTCAAATATACTATCACAGTAGGCTCTTTTTACACACGTTTCTCAGTAATTGATGGGTTAAATAGACAGTAAGAATAAAATATTCTTAAAACACACAAAAAAATTTGAATGCCTCATCTAACAATTAGATCTAACAGACATATATGTAATCCAGTACCTAACAATTAGAGAATGCTCATTCTTTGCAAATATACAAGTTTTGAAAGAACTAGTTCTCAAACTAGAATTTTATACCCAGTGATAGTATCATTAAAAAAAGGTAAAAAAACACTCATCAGACATACAAAAACTGAAAAAGTGTATCACTAGCTGATCTATGCTATATATTTCTCTAATTATTTATAAATGATAGCTTAAACAAAAATAGTAATAATGTAGTATGAAACTTTTGATTTATGTAAAGGCAAAACCCATGACAATAAGAACACAGTAATCTGGAAGGGAGAAATGAAGTGTACTGTTCAACAGTTCAACCGGGGGAAAAAAATAACACATTTAATTAAGTTAATCTAGTCATTATTTACTTCCTTTGAGCTATAGTCTTCTGCTTCATAAAAGTCACTGCTGTGTGTCACAAAATAATAAAATTTTTAATTCACAAAAAATATGTGAACTTCATGATCCTGAATTTCAAAGTTCGGGTCTGACTCACTGAATAATTTCACATGCAGTTTTCTGTTTTATAATATAACTCCTACAGAATTCTAATTCTTCCATTGCTCTTGTTCTTGAGATGCAATAAATACAAACAACATTGCACCCAACTTGAAAATAAAATTGTATAAATCTAAAGGTCAGTATTAATCTATGCTAATGCAGGAATTAGAATTTAGTTTTTGGATTATTTGTTTCATATTAAGCTTCAGTGATTTTAGCGCATGGAGTGTGTGTGTGCATGTGTTTTACATGTGCATGTGTATTATGTGTTGTGTGTTTTACAAAGCCTATTTAAAGATTAGATTTTTAAAATTTTTTAGTTTTTTATTTGGGGGGTGAGGGGCATAAGGAGGGGGAAAGAGGGAATCTTAAGCAGGCTCCATGCCCAATGCAGAACCCAGTGCAGGGATGGATCTCACAACCCTGAGATCATGACCCAGGCCTAAATCAAGAGGCAGACACTTAACTGACTAAACCATCTAGGTGCCCCTAGATTTTTTTTTTCAAAAGAAGTATTTGAGAACCAAATAAAATTTAGGGAAGAAACTTTTATCATCTCATTTTATTTTTATTCAATAGCCAAAATTCGGGACTTTTTTTTTTTTTTAGCTTGTCAACAGTCATTTTCTTTTAAAAGCCCAGTTTGTAAGGTATTATTTTTCTAAGCCCACTTATGTTCTGTATGAACCATGAGTTGATTGGTACAACTTGGCAATGACCTTGCCTATTTTATATTAAACGCTGAACCTTACCTATATGTTAAGTGAATTTAGGATTGTTTTATAACAAATTTCTTTTTCCAGTGGTGCTCTAATTGCAATTTATACTCAGTCTACTGCTCTGACAACTAATGTGAGTTCAGTAGTTTCAAGGACTTCATACATTATTTGCTGTGAACACAGAGACTCTTGGCAAAGAAGCAAAGGAGTACAAAGACTGGTTTTGCCAGGGCACATTTCTGGAAACTATATGGATATACAGGGAAAAGAATCTGACTACATCCACCATAGTTCCCCTACTCCACCCCAAATTATAGTTTGGAATCACCCTCTGTGTAATAAGTGGGGGGAGGGGAAAGAGTCCAGTCTTTGTATAGATGTGGTTTGAATGGAATCAATCCAGGAATGCTAAAAGCTTTGTGGGAGTGATTAGGAAGTTTCCTTTTAGTAGAAACAATGAGACTGTCAATCAACTCTGAATTTCAGTTATTCTTATTCACCATTGAAAACCATGAAGTGCTATACAGGGGAGACTATATGGCTTAGGCTTTCACGTACTCTAATGAAGGCAAACTATACCTTTTAAAAAAGAGTTAAGAAATATCATAATAGCACAACTCAGTGGTGACTTTACCGGGGCACTATTAGTGGGATTGGCCCAGGCTGAACTGTGGGATAGATGAAGAATGATTTTTGATGCCTAGAACATTCCATTTCTAGGACCCTCCATGTAAGTCAATCCTTCCAAAGAGCTTTGTCCAACAATACTTTTTCAATCAACCTTATCCATCAAAACGTACTGGGTTATTTCATGAATCTTTATTGTGCACTTCCAATATTTTAGTTTTTGGGTAAAATATGCTGAGATTTTAACAAAGGGAAGACACAGGCAACTGAGCAAAAATTTATAGTGATGACAGATCATCACTTTGATAGAAAGAGACGTGTAGGGTGCTCTGAGAACACTGAAGAAGGGCCCCACATGTGTCTTGGAGGATCCAGAAAGAAATCCTGAGGGAAGAGACATCAGGCTGAAACCTGGAGTAAAAGTTAACCAGGTGGAATGGAGGGCAAGGGGATCATTCCAGGTAGATGAGAGGCCCAGAGGACAGAGCATGGCGTGTTAAACAAGGACAGTGGTTCTTGCTCGGTGTTCATCCAAACACCCCAGACCCCTCTTTCAGAAATGCTTGGCAGCTGCTACTTATAAAAACACAGAAATAATTCTGAAGGATACTTTTTATTAAAGTGGTTGAAATTAACGTTCCTAATTTCACACCAGTGACTAATCCTCCACAGTTAACACAGACCATGGAGATAGCATCTTCCTTTGTGAGTCATTTTTGGAGTTCATTTGGTCCCTCTTTCAGTAACTATCCAATAAACATCTCCTCAGTGCCAGGCACTATGCCAGACACCAAGGCTAACAGACTGGGTTAGGAGAAGCTTCAGCAGAGAGGACCACTCAAGATTTGCCACTTCTTGAACCAATTTCATTTGTTTAGAACATTTCAGAAATACATGTTCTTATTAGAAAAATTCTTTTCAAGAGATGTGTCCATTTTATTTTTACCATATAAAACACTCGTTCGTGTACTCATTCTTTCAATAAGTACTTAGTAAACACTAATTATGAAAGAGGACAATTTCATCTTCCATGGGGCTTAAAGCCTGTTAGGGGAGACTCCTACAAGTCAACATGTACAGCGATAAGTAACTAATTGTTAATTAATAATGAATGATAAGGGTGTCCATTAAAGCTCCAGAAAGGCTCTATGAGTGCTTGAAGAAGAATTATCTCTTACCTCCACCTAGAGAGGCTATGGAGGGCTTGCCTATGGAGGAAGTAATATTTGCTTTGTCTTAACAAATAATACCAATTTTGTGTTTCTCTCAGAATTGTAAAAGAAGGCAGAAACAGGAAAGAACTAGCTTAAGTATTGGCTAATAAGAAATGGTCAGGACAAAAGCAACAAGTGAGCAAGAAAAGATCATCCTGGGACAGGAAACTGTATGTGCAAAGATACGGAAATGAGGAGCATAAGATAGTTTGACATAACTGAGACATGTGGGTAGGTGGTAAGATGTGGTGGCCCATGTGACTGGAGACATAGTCAGGGCTGGATGACAAAGCCCATTTAATCCTCAAAACCACCTAAAGTAATAAGCACCATATTATCTAAATGTCAGCTCAGTATTTCCATTTGAAAGTCTACCTGGCCTTTCAAACAACAGGTACAAAACCAACTCCAGTCTTCCTCTTCCCACCCCACCCCACCCCTGCCCACATGCTGCTTCTGCAGATTTCTAGAACTCAGTACACAGCATCTTCATATGCCCAGTTGCTCAGGGTAAAGTCATTCTTTACTCCTCTTTTCCTCACATCGGGTATCTTGACTGTCTATAAGCCCTACTGATTCTACATTCAACATCTACCCAGAATTCAGCACGTCTCATCACCTCCTGGCCTAACCACCACCATCTCTCGTCTAGATAACCACTGCTGCCTGTGAAGTTATCTCTCTACGTCTCCTGACTTGCACTCTTGTCCCCTTCTTTTCTCAAATTAATGGTCAGAAGGACCCTATTAACTCTAAAATCATATCACCTTGTTCAAAACCTTGAAATAGGCTTCCATTGACTCAACATAAAGGGCATACTGGTACAAAGGATGACAAGCCCTACAAAACCTGTTCCTGCATCAGCTCTTCTTCTTTACCTCTTATAACTCCCAGTTTCCCATTTTCATCAACCACCTCAGGCTCCTTGTTTTTTCTGAAACTTACCTGTCCTCCCATATCTGGTTTTTTTACTTGCTCGCATGCCCTCGATATTCCCATGACTCATCCCCTCGTTTCCTTCTGATCTTTGCTAAAATGTCACAGTCTTGAAAAGACCATCCCAGGCTCCCCTATTTAAAACTCCAACTTCCACCTACCTTTCTGGTTTCCTTTCCCACTTTACTCTGTTCCATAGTATTTTATTTATGTAAGTTTTTAAAGTTTTTATGCACTTAAGTTTTTTTTTTTTTTAAGATTTTATTTGTAAGTAATCGCCACACCCCACATGGGGCCGAAACCTACAACTTTGAGATCAAGAGTTGCACGCTCTACTGACTGAGCCAGCCAGGTACCCCAGAAATTTTTCTTCACATACGTTTTCATTGTCTAAATCCTCTTAGAATGTAACTAATTTAGGGTAGAGCTGTTTGGTTTGGTTGTTTGGTTTGGTTTGGTCACCGATGTGTTCTTAGTACTTAAAACAATTTCTGAAGTCAAAAGATAAAAGATAAAGTCAAAAGATACTTGCTAAGTGAATACATTGCCCCCATGTTACAAATGAGGGCCACAGAGAGGATATGAAACTTGATAAAGGTCCTACAGTGACTTGCATGCCATGCTGATCTTACCCGGTTTTCTCACAGGTGACAACGTTTCTCAGAACTGAGAGGCTACATCTTTTTAGAAATGTTAGAGCCTGAATCAGAGTGCAGGACTAATGAAGGACAGTGGGGTCCTTTAAGTCCCTGAAGGCACTGACTCCCTTGGTAGAAGAGTGAACCCACAGAGCTGCCTCCCAGGGCTGCAACTCCTGTCATCTCCAACCAGCCAGTCAGGAACTCTTCCTGCCTTTGTCAAGCAGGGACTTTGCTTCTGCTTCTTTTTCCTCTGGGTGGGGAGTTCCCTTTGAAGCTTCAAATAGGGTAGGTAGGATGTGAAGGACTTTGGGGGTGTTCATTATGAGATGGGCACCACTGGGCTGAAGGAATGCTTTGAAGACTTGCCTCTGAAAAGGTCCTCTGATGGTTCTATGGGGTTTGCCTTTTAGAGGCTCTATGGGAAAAAACAAAAAAAAACTTATGATAAAAATTACCTATTCTGCTTTGACTGTTTCTTGATAAATATGTGTGAAATTTAAAATCTCATTTCAAAGGGGGGAAAAGTGATCCTTGTTCAATGGAATTCTATGAAAAAAATCCAATTGGAGAGAAAGGGGATTTATCTATTGTCAATGCATCTTTATGCAGGAAGACAAGCTTTGATGTAACTGATAGCTTGGTTATATAATAGCCCATGAATACAGAAACGGCATGTGATGTATTATGCAGCACTGGAGACCAAAAGTTTGCTTCTCTCAGACAAGAATGAAAGTTCAGCCTGAAAGCTTTTGTTGAAAGAGACTTTCTTTGTAATAAATCAAGGGGGCCTGTTAAAGTTATCTTCAGTAGGCACCTCATATACACTTTGGAAAAAAAAAATGTTAACTCATTAAGCTTAATGGCCCCCAAAGCATCCCATGATGCTACAGAAGCTAAACCTTTAACAAAGAACTTCACTTCTAAGGAGGTAAGTATTGAACCTACAAAAGAGAAATTCTTTAAAGTGGAGATTAGAAAGCTGAGCTATTATGAAAGAGCCAGAACAGAAGCGAAGTCATCCTTTACTAAGGGCACTTAACAATACCAGAGATAGATACTACAAATTGTGTACACTGGGAAAATCGCTTAATAATGTTCAACTGGCCAAAAAAAAAAAAAAAATCATAAAAGATCATATCCCCAAAATGGGTCAGGAGGAAAAGCTGCTTAGATGGGTAAGTTCTGCTAAGAACATCTGTGTGTGTATGTGTGGGTACGTGCATACGTGTGGGGCACAGGCCAATATGCACCTGGAAATGGCACGAATTGATGGAAAAAGCAATGGAACACAAGAAATGCCTAGGAAGTGACACTAGGGTCTTTGATCAGTAGTGTGCAGATAAAGTGCTGAAGAATTTCCAGTTCTGGGGTCATGATTTCGGTACAGAAAATGTAAAACTAAATGCAAATGTGGGGCATAACTGCACATAAGGAGACATGATGCATTCTCAACTCTGCATTAAATGCATCAATAAGAGTGGTTAGCTCAGGGTGCCTGGGTGGCTCAGTCGTGTAAGCGTCTGCCTTTGGCTCAGGTCATGATCCCAGGGTGCTGGGATCGAGCCCTACATCAGGCTCCCTGCTCTGTGGGGAGCCCACTTCTCCCTCTCCCTCCACAGGCCACTCCCCCTGCTTGTGCTCATTCTCTCTATCAAATAAATAAATAAATAAAATCTAAAAAAAAAAAAAAAGAGTTATTAACCCAGTGTCCGTCTTATAATAAGAGCTCCAACACTCTGAGCTATCATAATCACTATTATTATTATTAGCCTACTATAGACCAACCTTTGTGTTAGCAGATTTACACGTGCTATTTGATTTAGCTGCACACACAGTTAAAAACATAGAGTGAAAAATTCTTTTAAAAGGAATTTGAACACCGACAAATTAAAATCTCAAGGAATCCAGACATGAATCAAAAAGACCTAATTCTCTATTTGTCTACAGATAATACCTTTCACCTGACCGTCCGAAACCACCAAAGTGAATGAGGCATCAGGCAAACATACGGCATGCCTTACGTCAACTCACTTTTCTCCAATAGTTCAGATGTTTGTCTTCCTAATCTGGGATGGCCAGACATTTACTTCTAGTTCTTTCCCCATCTTTTCTTCTGCCACTGAAACTCAAACTCTCACCCATCATTCACGGACATACTACTTGTCTCGTTCTTGTCCAGATTATTTGCAAAGATGCTGTAATTTAGTGTGGGTGAGTTGGGGGAGTGCTACAGTTAAAATTATTGCTTGCCTAAGGTTTCATTTTGGGATCCTGATAAGTCATTTCGAATGTGAGCCGTGTCGAGTACATTTCAATTTATTACTTTTTCTAAGTGAACTAATCTAAATTAAAATCTCACTGAATCAATACCTCATTTTTATCATGGAGCATTCAGATGCTACCTCCCAATCATTCATCTATCGTTCACTGTGGCTCAGAAATTTCTAACAATGAGGAGCTATTTCATATCATATTATGGAAATGACACATCTGTAGCCTGTTGTTTCATATATATGAGCCCAAATTCACAGTAAATGTTGCCTTGCTTTAACCCCCTCATTTTATTTATTCTGTAGAACATTTCCATAAGTCCTATCGTGAGGATTATCTAATGCTTATTATGTGTTCATGACATGCACGATTACAATCTGAAAACTGTCACTAAAAACGGTCTCATTTGTTTGGCTTCAGTTCCTGATTATAGTAATAGCCACCAGCCTAGACAAATGGGGGGTTATTTTCAGGTTTTTCGAACGCTATTCA
Source organism: Martes martes (assembly GCF_963455335.1). NCBI lineage: Eukaryota > Metazoa > Chordata > Mammalia > Carnivora > Mustelidae > Martes > Martes martes. The sequence continues at coordinate 21,957,272 of NC_137891.1, read as the reverse complement.
GTGACCTTCCCCCCAATGTATTCATTTTGAGTTTTTCCTTTTGGTTTTTAAAGGTCTAGTGTTGACTTGGAAATATTGCAAAGATTTTTAATGCACATGCCATTCCCCTAATATATTTTCATTTCTAGTGACCTAGAAAAGAACAGAAGAAAAAAAAATGGTGCAAGGGGAATTTATTCTCATGACAGAGTGTTTAAAAAAAAAAAAAAGCTTTCAAGGGATTTATTTAGTCAGGTCTCGTCTTTTCCATTATTCTTTTATGTTCCCCATGTATTGCATAGTCTATGGCCAATCCATAAAAGAATAATAAAAAAAGCTCCATTTTATGCAACCACGTACTAGGATGTCTGCATAAAACAGGTGATGCATATATTTTATGTACAGAATTCCAAATGGCTACTCATATTTCTTTTCTCTCTCAGCTTTCAAGGTTGAGTTCACAGTTTTCCAAGAGCAAAAGATCTTCAATGTATATGTCTCATGAGGGCAGGGACCGTGTCTGTCTTATTTACTGCTTGATTCCAGAACCTATGATGAGCTCTGGCACATAGTAGGATATCAATAAATGCTTAAAAATAACCTTTCTTCTCTAATTTGCTGTTGCTCAATACCTGAAGCAAGTGCCCCTGTCACTTTTATTTCCTAAAATCCTGAGAAATATTTACAGTGAGACATTCTAATTTCCTGAATATATCAGTACATAGTTTTTAAGGATGGTAATACATTTGCCACCTTAAGAAAAACAAAAGAAAATTCTAAGTACTGTGGCTTAGTGGGAGACTGCCATATGTGATATTAAAGAAAAATCCAAATAATGAAAAGAAGAGCCACCAAAGATGGTGAGAGTTACTAGCAGTAGGTTCTATGCTGACTTGAACGAACACACACACACACACACACACACACACACACCCCCCATCTGTGCCTTTGTCCTATAGTCTCTAGAAAATTAAAGAGGATGTATGCTTCTTAAGTTGGAAAGGATAAGACAGTCACTGACTTCAAGATGTTCATAGTCCAGTTGAAGACAAAGCACACAGACATTTAAAAAAAAAAAGATAAATGGGAATACAAAACTAAGTATGATGGATGCCTAGTAGAATGTGGGGAAAGATCCTACTGGATTAGGATGGGTGGTGTGGGGGGATGGGTTGTTGGTGTCTGCAAGGTTTTAGACAGGATGTAAGTCCTGAGGAAAAAATGAAATTAATGAAATTGGAGAGGAAGCACATAGGGGCGATGGAAGGAGAGAAAGAATGGAAGTTAGTTCGGGAAGGAGGCATGGTGTCAGCTAGTGATGTCTGGATATAAGCACGATGCTAGCTAGCAATGTTCAGATACAGCAGCACAGACAATGCAGGTTTGTTCTGGGAAGTAATCGATAAAATAGTTAGGTCAGGGTTTATGCAAATATCAGTCATAATGAGAATTGGGTAGAATCACTTTTTCCAAAATACACAAATGATGATGTTTATACACAAGACTATATCTGATTCCCAACTGCAAATGAATCATTTGGCCCAAATGTTGGCTGAGACATTATATTCGCCAATGAAAACAGGGGCCAAAAACTAAATAGAGATGTCTCACTAGTGCCCTAGGAAACAGATGGACTTTGGAGAGTTGTTCTCCATGTTCCAGGCTCCGTTCTTTTTGTAAACTGCCAATAACAGAAAGTGAATAAGAAGGGGACTGAAAGCACTAGGCAGAGGGCAATGCAGGAGAGTGTGTACCTGGTGATTTGTGTGGTTAACTCTGCTGCCCGAGCACAATTCAGGGCAACCACGCACAGTATCCCACGCTCTTCTCACCCAGGAAGCCAGAGGCGCTCACCTGCTGTCTCTGTGGCTAGCTCAACACTTGATGAAAATACATGTTCAGAACTAGAATGGAAGCAGGGCGAAGGAGAGAGGTGGCTTCCATGAAAGTGGAGCAGATGGGGCTTTGATGTCCCTGAACATCAGGGCATCTTGCCCTAATTGTCACTATGGAGCCACCATAAGATTTTCCCTGCAGAGGGGAGAGGACAGTACTCAGGTTTCCCCAAGAGTTGTGGCGATGTTCAGGAGCTCTATCCGTGGCTTACACATCAAGACTGGGTCAAGACCACACATCCCATTTTTAGAAATCTATCTAAGGACAGGTACTATATACATCAAGACTAGGTCAAGGCCACACATCCCATTTTTAGAAATCTATCTAAAGACAGGTACTATACACATCAAGACTAGGTCAAGACCACACATCCCATTTTTAGAAACCTATCTAAGGACAGGTACTATACACATCAAGACTAGGTCAAGACCACACATCCCATTTTTAGAAACCTATCTAAGGACAGGTACTACATGGACAGGAACTACAGTTTACAAATGGTGGGGGGGCATAAAATAGCAAAGATTTGCTAACAACTAAAATATCCAACCACAGGAGCTTTGCTAAGTAAAATGGTATTACATATATGTCTTAGAATAGTGAATGCGTGGCCTGAGAAAGGAGATGACAGTCTACAGGATGTCAGTTGAAGTTCTTTGAAAAAACAAACAACAAAAAAGAACGCCCTGTTCAAATACACTTCAGAAACACCGAGTTATACGAAGCCAGAGAATACCAGCACTTGATTCCTGAGAACCGTTAACACATGAAGGTACCCGGGGATTCTCCTGGCAGGAGATGGAGTAGGCTAGCTTTCCCAGTATCATGAATTTCCTTGGAGTAGAGGATATCCTGCCCAGTATTTTGAACACTGTGAAGCACTCGAGAATGACTGAAAGCCTGAGACTGGGATTTATACCATAACTTGCTTTGTTTCTTAGTCTTGATGGGGAAGAGTAAAGCAGCACCCTCTACAGAAGTCAAGGGTAAGCAGACTTGGTATTCGTCAAATTCCTAATGACTCTGGTTAACTCTGGTGTTCAATTCTGGTATAAATAGTCATTTTTAAGGACACCATTTAGAATTTTTGAAATTAATGTGAAAAAAATGTATTCTTGGCAAGAGCAGCAAATTTTATTTAATCAGCATCCCATCCATCACTGCATAATGTATGCAGTCTCTGTAAATGCACAGGAAGGTGTGTAAAGCAGAGCTGATGAATTATGGAAACATTATACCTATGCTTAGTGCATTAAACATTTTCTGCTAACCCTTCCCCTCAACCTCCCAATAGATACGGCCCATATAATCCTAGGTAAACAAAGCCCTTTAATCACCTTTAATATTCAAAAAAGAGAACACAATTAGCTAATATGCATAACAAGGTAGAAATATGATCACATTTTCCTGTGTGCTAAACTCAGCTGTGTTATTGTTTAGACGAGGTCGCTTAAATAAGGGAAAAAGTGAAAATTTGCTCCCGACTGAGGCTCCTATTAATTTTACATATTGTATATCCTACCAAATTGAATAATTAAAAAGTAATTCATAAGTTCAGTGCTTCCATCATCAATAAGGTGGATGACATTTATCATCCAAAAGGAAATAACAGGCACCTGGAACTGGAAGAATTTTAATTTTCCAGTTGGTTATTTGAAGTTAAGCTAAAAGAAGGGCACCTATTTATAATCAAGCTATCTGAACAAATCAAATATAAATTATATACAAACACAGAGCGTTGGTCATTTATTTGTCATGTGAGTGCATTTTTCAGTGCTCTATTATAATGAAGAAATTACTAAACTCCGGGTTAAAATATTTTGCTTTGATAATTTGATTTTTTTATAGTATGTGATCTTGAGAAATTATTTAATGAGTAATTGCTTAACGTTCCATTGGCTGTTTTCTGATCTCCAGAATGAACCTACTATCTATCAAGCATTTACTATGTGTCAGGCACTGGGCTGATCCCTTCACAGACCTTACCTCATTGAAGCTTTATGACAGCCGTCAGGTATTAGAGTTAACAAACAAGGCAACAAATCCTGAGAGGTTAAGGAACTTTTCCCAGCATGACTCAGAGAATTGGCTTTAGGGAACAGATTTGACCGTAGGCCTATCAAGCTTCTTCTTGACAAAATGCTTTGAAGTGTGCCCTTCTGATGATGAAGGATAAAAATGTTTGCCCTACCCACGTCCCAAGTTTGTATGAGGCTTGTAGCATACTCTTTCCTGAAGATGGATAGATATCTCTATCTCTTTCTCTATCTCTATCTCTACCTATTCCATTCTACAAGCTCTTCTTAAATATGATGTTGATAATCCTCCACTGAGAGACAAAGTCTTTGTTCCCTTCATTGGACTGAATTCTAATTTCCTAGACCAACAGAATGTAAGACATGGACACAGATGGCTCCCAAGGCTAGGTCATAAATGGCACAATGATTCTACTGGCTCTTTCCCTCTCTTGGACGACTTACTCTGGGGGAAGCCAGCCACCACACTGTGAGACAGTCGGGTAGCCTGGGAGAGAATCCCACATGGAGAAAAACAGGCTGCTGGCCAACAGCCAGCACCAACTTGCCACCTCTGTGAGCACTTTCGAAGTAAATCCTCTGGCTTTAGTTAAGCCTATGGATGACAGCAGCCCCAGCCCAAATCCAATTGCAACAACCTGGGGGACCCTGCACTAGCATTGCTTATCCAAACCAGTCCCAAATAACTACCCACAGAGAGCACGAGAAATAACACACGATTACCATGGTTTTAAGCTACAACGTTTTGGGATGATTTGTTACATAGCAATAGATGATCCAAGGCTCAAATAAAAGTTATGTATTTTAAGCTCTATAAACTGTGTATGAATCACTTACAAGTCTAAAGCCTGCTTTATAAGTGCAATTGGGTGTATATATTCTGACCTGGGAAATTTAGGTAAATATGCACTTTCAACCGAATAATCTGGACCGTAGCTCTGACACAAATCATCTAAACCCCAATTTGCATCAACTTTACTTTAATGGTATTAGAATAGCAGCCCCAAATAGACTTCCGATTAGGCAACAACTCTGGAAATGGAGAAAATGCAAACAATATGTTTCATTTATATTGTACTTCACAGTTGACAAAGACCTTTAACAGACATCTCAGAAACTGATTTACTGTGAGGCTAAGGAAGCTTAGGCTTCTGGGCATCTGGCAGATACATGTCCCTCCCGAGACCCTGGCAATGTGTCCAAATGTTCTGTGCTTTCATAAAATTTGCAAAAGTCAGTATTTTAACCGCAATTTGTTGCAAGCTCTCTTTACCTTCTCTCACATGTCTCTTCCTGGCCACTTTCTCTGTAGTATTTTTGACATCTCTCTAAAATAAACTTGAGCTGGATGTGCAGTTTTCATAATGTATTGTGATTTCTTTTCTTTTTTTAAATTTCCACATTTTGTTTTTATAATTGTCTAATTATAATTGTTTTGTTTTTATAATTTAGCACTCATCTTTTTAACCAGCATACCTCAAATTCGGTAAGCTTCAGGTCCCACAAAACCAGGGTCTGCCCTTGATGACCTTGTGTTACTATCACAATAGCGTTGTGAGGTTATTAGGGGACGTGTTATTATGGCAATTTTATAATGAGAAAACTGAAATTTTGAAATTCCAAATGACCTAAGGCCATGTAGTTAAGAAGAAACGAAGAGAAATCTCAAACCCCAGATTTCTGATTCCTGGTTCAGTGCTCTTTCCACCAACCCACCCTTCTGGAAGCACACAGCCTCTCCACGTCTCCTTCCCTTAATTTCCCATCGAAACTGACCCAACCTGTGTCTCATTCTTTAGTGTCCTGGTCTCTCCTATGAGTCATACGATAATGTAATTCAACTTCAGTTTACCACAAATAATTGGAAACATCATCATTCAAGAGCTGCCCTCAACGCTAATAACCTTAGAAATGAGGGGTGTAGGAATTTCAGGTACAAAGGCAGGCTCCTATAGGTTACATTTCAAGTGTAAGACTTTCTCCAGTGTTCTCAAGTCTCATAATCCAATTGTACATCAGACTAGGAAAAGGAATTCTAGGATACAGCAAGTGTAAAGGAAGGAAACTTGAGGACACTGGGCTTTCCTGTGAGAGTGCAAAAGATATGCCCTTGCAGACGGCTTGGTCAGCATCATCTAGAACCTACTTCGGGAAGCTACCCTCGGCTTCACGCACCACTAGTCTGGACAACGTTTCCCTCCAATGAGCTCCTTCCTAGCTCAAAGCATCCTCACTCTGCTTCTCGTCAGAACAGGAGTGCCCGCATTTCTACCTTCCAGTGAAAACATAGTCTGTTTTGAAAACCGAATTACCTCATTGAGGCCTCTTAGATCCTTTCACGGAGCTAACAAATCAGAATCCTACTTGTTGATTCAGAAGGGGGAAGAAATAAAGCATTCCCAAGGGCAAAACTGACCTGGATAGAGTTGAGGCATTGGAACAATTGATTTCGACTCACTGTAAATAGTAAGAACGAATGCTCCGAAGAGCCCTTCCCAAAATGTCCTTCAGCTGGTAATTTATTTCTACTCCTTTCCCTCTTTAGAGGCAAACTTAATGGACTGCTTTTTGGAGGCAAATCTTAATATAACAGTTACTATGCAGATGAAGTGACCCAGTCCCCTTGATGCATGTGTCTGATTTCCATTTAGCAGGAACGGGACGGAGGGAGGAAGGAGCAAATATACTCTAACGAAGATGTGGTCCTCTCCCCCACCACACGGTAAAGCACAGATTCTGTGTCATCAGGATTCTTCTATTAGCTTCTTGCAGATCTCTCTCCAAAGACAGCAAATTGTGCGGCCATCTCTTTTTGGGGGGGGGGGAGCATCTCTTTTTGATTCTACTAATTGCATTTTGGCTAAAATATCATTTCTCTATTGAACATTATGAACAATATTTACAGTTCATATATTCTGTATGATTTTAATCATTTACTCTGTTTCAACAAAAACAAGACATTAATTTGTCTAGCTCTTTTTGCTTCAGTTTATATTTAAAAGATCCCAAATGGTCTTTCTTCCTCTCCTTCTTTGCCTTATCCCAATTTTCTAATGAACCACTCATTGAAACACCCATTATTCTGCAAATCTGCGTATCATTTTGACCTTAAGCCTTCTTGTCCCTCTCACTTCTTAATTGTCTCGGGATTCCCAGTCTTGTCCTTACCAGTTTCTATTTTTAGCATCTTTTCTTTTTACACTGAGGTTTAAAATTATATTCATCAGTTTTCCAGGGGGCTGCCCCTGGAATATGAGCAGTCAGACCTGACCAGATTTCCTGAGGGCTGGAGGCAGCTGTTGGTCAGCAGTGTGGCTGCCAGTGCCTGGGCTTTGGAAGGAAGCAGGCTGGCTGCGAGAGAGACGTGGAAGGGACAACCCAGTGATGCTGTGAGCACCGTGTGGGCCCAGACGAGAGAATCTGGGACAGGAGATTTGTGAGTGACCCCCATGAAGACCTCAGGAAGACAGGAACAAGAAATTTTAGGACGCCCTGCTGGGACCTGCTTTGTCCCTTCTTCAAGAAAACCCACAATAAAAGGGATACATTATTTTTTAATTTTTCCTGTACCTGAGGGGGGCAGTTTGGGAGTGGTGTGGGGAATGCAAAGACTGTGGTCATCAGCAGTGTGGGTAGCCTAGAAACATTTTGGGGGACAGATCTCTCCCTCCCCATGTCTTGGTTCACAGTCTTTACCCACCTCTGCCTACTGAGCAGCCCCAACCCCACCAATAAGAAAAGATCCTAAAAGAGACAGAAACGGCCTTGGGCTATGGTTCCACTGACTAGAGACATGGCACCGACAGTTCAGTGCCTGCTGTGGGCACCACTGTTCTGTTGGCTTTGACTCCAGGCAGCAGGCGGGATTTCATGGCTCTGCTAAGGAAGTCATTAGTGAGATTTAGGAAACAGTGGGTATGACCAAAGCTGCCATGCGTGAGTGTGATAACTTCCTTTCACACCCACACTGGCTCTGTTATTCACTCTCAAGAAGTCCCTTTCCCCTCTCTGGCAAAAGGCCTGTATACCTCGTAGGCTACTCATCATAGCTTGTGCATCAATTTGGCCATTTATGTTTCTAGAACAAAGTTTTCTCTTTATCAGGCTTTATGAATAAAACAGGAAAATTGGTGATAAATGTGTGTTCCGGTGTTTATGTCACTCTCCTGACATACTTGTGTGTATCACTTTCTTTCCCACGATATATATATATATGTTGTTTTAAAGGAGGAAGACTTTAGGAGCACTTGGGTGGCTCAGCTGGTTAAAAGTCTGACTCGTGATTTTGGCTCAGGTCATGATCTCAGAGTCATGAGTTCAAGCCCTGCATCAGGCTTCACGCTCAGCAAGGAATCTGCTTGTCCCTCTCCCTCTGCTCATTTCCCTGCTCATGTTTGCTCTCTCTCTCTCTCTCTCAAATAATCTTTAAAAAAATAAATAAAGGAGAAAGACTTCAGACAAAGAGCCCTGAGCCACATAGAATCTCGGTATCATTCATTCCTAGCTGGAAGTCAAGGGCTTTATGTGTTGCACTGACTTAAAGTGCAGGAGGGAGTCTCAGCAGGCGTTTGGTTAGTGATCTTTATATGTTTGTAGTTCGTTCTTTTTGTCAGAAAAAAATCTCAACCCAGTGAAATGGGTTGGACATGCAGATGGTTCTGACTCCTGTCCCAGATTTCCCTTCCTCCCTTTTCCCCTTACCCCCTGCCTTGTGACCTTGTGCCTGAAGATCTGGTGCAGTCCTATGCCAGAGGGAAGACACAGGACCTGCTGCGTGCTGCTGGTGTCGGGCTTAGACAAGAGGGCCCGTGTAAAACCCTCAGCTCCCTCAGGTGCCTGGAAAAGAGTGGGCTAAGAAATGGTGCCGCTGCTGTATTATTAATGGCAGAATTAAGGCTAGAGCCTTTCTCACGCTTCTTCTGGACTCTTACATTTCCCTATATGGAAACATACATGACCCGTCCTCACCTTGCTTGGGCTTTCCTGCTGTTATTTTCACTGTTCCCTCACCTGTTGAGTAGTTATATATGACCAGCCCAGGCCCAGGTAGCAGCACGGCCAGATCGCCTCCTCTGTGAGCGAGCCGGTGCACACACCTGGAGGAGCACCCAGGCTTCTTTCCTGCAGGGTGGGAAGGATTTAGATGGTCTTATGGCTCAATACTGCGGTATCACCTTGCGTCTCTCTCTTCCTCTCAGACTCAGCAAAAAAAAATGGTTTTTTTTCTCTGTCCCCTCTCCCCGCTCTTTTTTTAATCATCTCCTCTGCTTTTTCCTCCGTTTGTCTGCCTGACAAGCTTACTCTCCTGTCTCCTTGGTCTTTTCTCTTTCCCAGTCCTGCCTCCTTACCGACAGATGAGCCTACTGGATTACATGCTTGGTTCCATTCCACCAACTATATGCAGCAAGCTCCCATGGTCTTTGCCTCAGTCTGGAGGTATCATATAGGGACTGAGTGGCACACGGATGCTGGTGGCAGGATCATATCTCACAACAGGGGCACTGTTGGAATAAATATGGGAACCAGGTGCCACTGACGGTGCCAGTACAGGGTCCCTAGTCCCCAGTCAAGGGATCTACGAGACCCACAGTGACATACTATCTGATGAATGAATGCCATCTGGATGCTCACGTCGGGCCAGGAGGGCAGTAAAGTCATGGTGCTCGGTATTTGATTTTAATTTCCCCTGAATAACCCAGAGTGAATTTTGTAATTTGCAGTATTATAAATTTTGTCAACATGTAGGGAATTAAAACACTGTTTATCCAGGATACTCTGGCTAATCATACCCTGGCTGTCTTTCTGATTGCTGATTCATCTGGTTCATAGTTACAAGGGAAGAAACATCCTCCAGAGAAAGCGTTCGTCTAGATGAGCTCTGAAACCAAAGCAGAGACCGAACTACTGAGGATAATTGGGCTGAGAGTTAGAATGTGCGTACTGCTTCCAGGGAGAAGTAAATCTATGGACACTGAAGGAGTTGAGTTCTTATGTATGACTGAGATCAAGAAAAAAACTTTATTTTCCCAGGTTCCCTGATCATGCAAGGCCCTTACCTCTACATCATTTCTGTCACTGGCCAAGAATAAAAACTAACCTGTCTTACCAAAAATTCTATCAACTAGAGAATTCTACTAACCAGAAATCTCTATTGTTGGTGCTTTGCTAGTATAATTTCACATATAATTATATGATACCTATAACCATAAAATGTGAATGTATATATAATATATATATAACCATATATATATTATGCATGTATAATATAGAGCTATTGGTGCTTTGCTAGCAAAATTAAATATGTAATAGGTAATATGTAATATATATGGTTGTAATAGAGAAACTCACGGTTTGGTTAAACTATGAAGCACATCTCTAAATAATTTAGTAAATTCTTTTTTCATTTCAGCAAATATCTAAGAAACTTCTGTTTCTTATATATAACTTCTGTGAGACAACCTGCAGTAGCAAATTGTGTTCAGTGGGTTCCCATGGTAAAGATATTTTATTGTCATTTAATTACTTAAAGATTTGTGTGTACATGCAGGATCAGATTCGGTTTTTCCTTTCTTGTTTCTTGAATGCTGCATATTACCTGATATATACGACCCCATTTATTATAATCTGTGCGAAGCACATCTGCTTCTTCTGTCTATCTAGCATGTCCTCCTCCTTATGGTGAATTGTGCCCCAGTTCATCTTTGGGGAACCACCTCTCCCTACTGTGAACAATAAAATAATATATATTTAAAGGATATATATTTACTCAAATAGCTTCCACAAATAATTCACTTGTTTTTCTTCTTGGATTGTTTGTAGGTCAAGTGGTTGCCTTTTATCTCCTCTTCAACACATTTCTTCTTCCCCACAAATCAATGAAATTGAGGCCACTGGGTAAGGCTTCTCTCAAATTCATGGTCCAAGTGGTTTGTTTTCAGCTCTGCCTGCCTCTGCCCTCCCTTCCTGAGAGCTCACTCTTTCCACTGCATTTGGTTTTCTAGGGTGTCTATGACTTTTACTCTCCTCGGTCAGGAGAGTGGAGAGCACAGGAAGTTAACAGGGGCACAGGACATGTCCACACATCAAATAGGCTTATCACCGAGGCACCCCTCTTCCGCAACTATTCAGTAGATTTGGGGAACACCCGAGCTACCTTCCCTCCCTGAGCCACAGACTCGGCCACCTAACGAGGACCTCATTATAATAGTGTCACCTTTAACCCAAGCCCCCAGCCCGGACCCCCAGAGTCCTATCTTAGAATGAGGTAGCAACACCATTATTCCATGGGAAAACCTCGAAGCTTTAATAACATTTGCTTTCTGTACTGCAAGTTTTACATCCCAATGACTTTTTGGAGGATTAATTACAGTTTTCTCTAAGAGCAAATTGTGAAACTCAGTAGTTCGCCTTATTTTGCTGCAGGGATGATACTCATTTGACTAAAATTAAGAATTTAAATAGATGCCCTAGGAGCCCATGTAGCTTAAGAACTCCCCAGGTCCTCTTTATAGTTGAGTTATGCTCTACGAGCTCCTGTTAGAAGAACTGCCTGTGACCCAAATGTTGTGGAAACGGCTTCTTTTATATACTTCCTAGACACTTCTCTTCACCTCCCAGTAAAAACCTGGCCATTAGGTGGCCTGTGTCCTTAGGGGGCAATGTCATCCCTGTTTAGGGACTCCACCAAGATGTTTCTTCATTCATGACTGAATAAACCATTTTTCTTTCAATTTTCCTGATGGGATGCATACACCCCTCTCATGCTCTCCTGTTCCCCTTTACTTATTTCCCACATTGTATATCATAGAAGATCCTGGAAAATGGAGAAGGCACATGGGCGGTTGCCTTCTCTGAAAGTGCCTGGTTTGAGTTCAAAGATAAATACTTCCCACTCCCCATCCTCTCTTCCTATACTGTGACTCCGACCAGGAGTGACTTCTAGAAGCCAGAAATAATTCCGGTGCTGAGCGAAGAAGTGGCTGTTTTTGTATCATCTGCATCTAGTCAAAAAGCTTCTTTGTGTCCGCTGTACGACCAATGAATTCCTGAAATAAATACTGACGCTACTTTTTAGTAAAGACCTAATGATTTAAACTCCATGCATTTAAATGTGGACTGACCACTTCCTGCGTAACTTTGGGCAGGCTCGTTATCTCTCCATGCCCCAGTTTTCTGTAAAATGGGAGCTGATTATAATGGTACCAATCTCCCAGGGCGATGGTGAGGTTGAAGAGAGGTAATGTGCGGAAAGCGCTTGCCACCTCTGCTGTACCTAGTAAATGTTCAGTGGATGTTGGATATTAAATTGTTATAGCAGAGCCCACTGTGCTGAGTCCCCAACCTTGACTCAAACACGCACTAAGCAGCTACCGTTCAGGCTTTTCTTGTGTCTGGGCTACAGTCTAGAAAAAAATATAGCTCTTATCCTCAGGGGAAAAAGCAGTCAATCCAGGGCAAGGCTACAGAATCAGTTAGATAGCCTACAATATGGTTATAGACAGTAATAACCATTAACATTTATCGAGTCCTTAATACTACGTTGGGCACTTCACATGAATTACTTTATTTAATATTTTCAGAAACTTATGTGGGAGGCACTATTATTTATTGTTCAGATGAAGAAATTAAGGCTTAGAAAGATGAAGGAACTTTGGAGCTGTCAGACTCCAGACATTATGCTTTTCTCCATTTTTCTTTACTGAGTGCTGACATACCAATAAGTACCATGTGTTAAGAGTACCCACAGATGAATGAACTCTGTATTTCGAGAGGCTGTGAAGACGAGGGGATACTTGAACTGGGTCTTGATGGAAGAAGAAAAAGTTACAAGAACCAGAATGTGGCCATAACACGATGGGATCAGGGGTGCAGAGGTTGGGAAAGGGTGATGGAGGGGAAGGTCCACTGGGAAATGGCCTGGGACACGGTGCTAAGGAATTTGGACTCTGGCCCTGTGTTTGAGACAGGTTTTAAAGAAGTGTTAACACAAGCTCCAAACAAAACAAAATTTCACCAACGCAAGGGCCAGGAACGATCCCTGAACAGAACTCATCAATAAAATAAAGGCAATGAGTCCTGGACATGGAGAGGAGGTGGGCATACAGGTCTGGGGAGCACTTTTTTTTTTTTTTTTTGCAAGCTTATTTGGTGACTTCCTGTCTCCCCCACCAGATTGTTGATTTTATAAATGCAGTGACCATGCTAATTTTGCTCACTATTTTAGTTCCAGAACGTAACATTATAGTAGATGGTGTGTGCATGTGTGTCTTGAAATTTGGGATGACTAAAAGCCCAGAAGAGGGGCATCAGACCTTGTGCATGGTCAGGAAATCCAAGGGAAGGGATTCTTGAGCTGAACCTTAGAGGATAATTAGACATTAACAGGCAAATGGTAGGAGAGAGAGATGCACTGGAGAGGAAAGGTCATTGGGCAAAGATATGGAGGAACTGGAGCATGGTGCTTTCAGACAACTCAATAGCTGGTGTGGCTAGAACAGGGTTTCTCAGCCTACAGTGCTGTTGACATTTTGGCCGAATGAGTCTCTGCCATGTGTAGCTGTCTTGTGCATTGTATGATATGTACCAGCAGCCCAGTCCTCCACCCAGTAGATGCCAGCAGCATCCCCATTCCCCCCAGTTAGGACAATCAAACATGTCTCCAGATACTGCCAAATGTTGTCCCCCACCACTGCCAACTCAGAACCACTGCTGGGGCTTTTTCGAGTGAAGAGAAAAAAAATATGAGGACCTCACACAAAAGAGAGAAAACAGGGTAGATTTCCAAAGACGGTTGTGTATCATGACCAAAGTGGATGGGCTTAGCCTGACCCCAGTGGAAAATTCCTGAGGAATCCAAGCAGAGCACAGTCATGAACGCAGCCATGTGTTTGGGGAAAATCACTTGGCAGCTGCGGTTTGCAGGGGGTGAGGCTTGTCTACAAGAAGAACAGGCTTTTTGAGTCCTCCAGGCAAGAAACGATGAGCCCTGAACCGAGAACACTGCCAGAGAAGAGGAGGGGAGTCGAGAGTTCTTTGGAGGTTCTGTTAAAGCGACCAGAACCAAGAGATGGTGTCAGCGCAGATGAGAGGAGATGAAAGGGAAACATTCAGGGGTGCGGGGAAAGCTGACTGAGACACCAGTTGCTGGAAGCTAAGCAGTTAATTCACAAGAGAAGGATGCTAATCGAATGAACAAGCGTGAAGAGAAAATGCCAGCCCCGGTGAAGAAACACCGCCAAGGCGAGCACACACAATCCGAGAGAGATTCAAGCCGCCTTAGTCAGGTGCTCCTGAAAATGGAGTCTAACTACATTAAAGGATTCAGACAGAGGGAAACAGATGGTCGCCACGATGTCCTCAGTCACTTGACAAGCTGGGTAAATAATTGTTGCCAGGGAAGGAATAATAAAAGCAGGATTTTGCCAGCATGAGCTGCTGCCATGCGTGGCCTTTGGTTCCGAGCGTGCTTCTGAAGGCAAGGGGAAAAAAATAACGGGGAGCGACGGAGGGAAATCAATTAGCCCCTCACAGATGGGCCTTCCACATCCTAGACACCGTTATGGTCACTAATCTGCAAGGTTAAAGAAGGCGGGAAGAGAAATAACACGGCAAGCGTGGAGCCCGGGGCTTTGTGCCCCAGCCTCACAGTGGCAGGAGGGCGGGCCCCGGACCAAGGCGGCCATGCCTGTGCCTGGCGCTCAGGCCCAGCTCCTCTGGGGGTGTGAAAAGTCAGGTTCACGGAAGTGAACAGAGGCAGCTATAGGTCCTGAAAATCCCACTGATCAGATGAACCTTAGAGGGTACGAGGGGTCTTCGTGGAGGGAAGAGATGGGTGGGCTCTCTAAAACAGGTTTTTTTTTTCCCCCATGAAATATATTATTTCCACAAGTGTATATTACACAGATTTCTGTTTTTTAGTAAATATCCAACAAAAAAAGGCTGGCTCACAGGACAGGAAGAGTACACAAAAGAGATTAATGTATAATTAAATGTAAAGAATTGCATAAGGTACTTAATTCTAGAACCTGGCTTCACGTAATGCTCCACAAATTGAGATGGAGGAAGAGAGGGAGGAGGAAGAGAAGGGGCAGAAGAAAGAGAAAAAGGAGGAGGAGAGAAAGAAAGAAGAAGAAAGAAAAATATGTAAGAAAAATCAGTGTATTTTTTTTCCACCAGAAAGAATATTTATCAAGCCAGAGCCTGGGGTAATAATTGGAGGTTTTGCTAACATCTCTCTTTTATCGTTCATAATTGAAAAGTTACTGACATTTCTTGGGCATCTGAAGATGAGTTTAATTTATTTTCATCTTTTCCAAATTTGATATCAATAATATGCACGAAGCCACACCGTGCCTAAATGAGACTTCAAAAGCAGTTGCTATAAATAAAGAAATTACTTGCATTTTTTATAGCTCTTTACATGATTTTATTTGATCCTGACAACAACCCTGTGAGAGAGGCTGAGGACGTGTTATTTTCACTTTTTTTTTGCAATAGACACGGCAGTACAAATTTATAGAGCCTAATGAGTTTTCCAAGCCTTCCCCGCTCACTGGGATTGAAAATCAGGTGATTTGATTCTCCATCCCCTGCTCCTTCCAGTACAGCACAGTACTGCCAAAGGGAGCAAGGTTGAGCTAGAACCACCAGCCCTCTATCTTTCAAGCAACTCATCCCCACCGAAGCCATCTCTGCCCATAGCATGCCCTACTTGATTTATCTTGTTAGCCCATATCACTACTTAAGACCAGTAAAGTTCACCTCTTCTAGAAAGTTCTCTTTGATTAATACTACCTTAATTAACTCCCCTTTAGACCAAGAGTACCATAATTCTTAGTTTGTACCAAGTTGGAAATTGCACCTTTTTAAATAGTGATTTTAGCTATAGTAAAGTCTTCTTGACATGCCTTTCAGTAGTAGCAAAAGGTTTTCAAAAATATTTAAAAATTTGAAATTATTATTTTGTAAGTGAAGTGGGCTGAATATAAACAATTTCATATAGGTCGGCTTAATCTCAACCGCCATTTTGTAGAGATTACTTTCTTCTGGTTTTCCCTTCCTCTCACTCAAGACACTATGCTTGTCTCAGCTAATTGCTTGCCTCGGTTCCAAAATAAAAAGGTGATAACAGAAAGCAGAAGAAAAAGAACATTTTCTGCCTTTCAGTTCTCAAAAAAACTTAAAGGAAAAAGAATGAACTTAAAAACAGATAAAAGCTTTGGGGGAAACACTTTGGGTAAAAGCAAAACAAAGCAAAACAAAAATAACTACCTTTCCACCTCCTTGGCTCAGGGGAAGAAAAAAAAAAGGATTCATCAGACCAAGGAGAAGAGGAGAGAGGAACAGAGCTGAAGAAATTAGAGCAAACCCCATGTATATGTGTTTCAATGGTCTGGGACGAGAGGGCTGAGGAGCGTAGACTGTGAGAAAACCTAGATGTGCTTATCACCACACTCCTCTCGAGAGAGAGCATTGCCCATCATTGGTGGATAGAGGCCATTGGGAAACTGAGGCAGCGTCTGAAGTCTTCCGGGATGGTGACCACCCAGTGGTGCCCACCTCAAAGCTACAAATACTGTGGTTTGATAGTCAGTAAACTAGGCTGATCCTTGATCATCCCAAAAGGAATGGCTCCACTCTGCCCAGAGATGACACATGGCTTGTATGTACTTTCCTCTTTATGGACAGCTCTTCCCCTTTGCATGCAAAGCCCCAACTTCCAACGCTGTCTCTTCAGTATTTTTGCAACGTGCTTGACCCATTTACCCCAGGCAGAAATGTCTTACAGGTGCGCACTCGCCATCTTATGCTTGCATATGAATTTAGAATGCAAAGCACTTTTCTATCTAACCTTTCTTTAGATTTTTCCTACAGATTTTTCAAATAGAAGAGAAAAGTGCTAAGAATTCAATTCTTTCTTTCTATTTTTCCCACTGAGTCTTCAAGAGGGGATACTTCCAGATATTATGAGGACATAGGACATTTCTCAGCCATTTTAATATTGTGTTTGGAAAAAGGGAAGAGACTCAGTAACGGAGTTATATAGAGTTAGTTGTGTTCCAGGTGCTTCCAGAAGATTAATCTGGCATCGGTGTGCAAAATGGATGCAGTGGCAAGAAGCCAGGTTTGGGGAGCCTTTGGTAGTCATCCAGGAATGAGGTGACCTGTTCAGAGATGCCAGGTTTTAAAAATAATTCTTTTAGTGATACATTATCTAAAACCTGGGCTAGTCACCGAAACAAATAAATTATTCATTCATATGTTTCTCATTCTCTGGTGCCGTGAAATGACTGGGCCAGGAAAGATTTATGCGACACATTTAAAGGCCCAAGACAGATTGTTGAAAGAAGGAAGATCAATTTCATGGAGATCGCTTCCTTTTGTCATTAACACTCACCCCCCTTCTTGAGACTCCTTCCCATGTGGTGTCTTAGCAGCATGTCAGAGCCCTCATCTGAATAGGAATTGTAAAGACTTCTGGTTTTGTAGTTATATGTTGATAAAACAAAAATGGACTTTGAGCAAGAGTTAGCATGGGAGGAAGTTAACCATGGAAAACCATGGAAAATCTCCAACATTTTCATGAGCTTTGAAGGTAGACTCTGTCGTTCAGAGGCTCCTCGAGACTACACTGGTCCCCACCCAGGTATCAGCAGGCTATGAACATAACTCCACTTACAAACTACTTGTGTGTTGTTTATCTTGAATTTTATTTTCCTCTTTATTGCCCAGCTGCTCAAGCCAGAAATTGGATGTTGTCCTCATTCCCCTTCCTCTCCTTCAACCTGCACATCCCTTCAGTCACCAAAATGCTGTAGCTCAGTGGCTGTCCCATGTCAGCCTGCATCAGAACCACCGGGTGGGCTTGTTAAAGCACAGAGTGCTGGGCTCCAGCCTCGGAGTTTCTGGGAGGAAGCTTGAGAATCTGCACGCCTGGCAAACCCCCACGTCGTGCTGTCAGTTTAGAGACCGCAGTTTGAGAACCACTACTGCCCATTGATTCCTGAGTCACTGCATGGTTTGAATTCCAGAATACAGGCGGTGTAGACCGATGATCTGAATTCAAACCATTCAAAACACAAACCTGATTAAGTCACCTTCCTGATGAAAAGTCCAGGGGCTCCGTAAAGCCCAGAAAGAGGATGCTCATCTTCCCCACCCCTTTGAGGCAAAAATGTGAATTCTATTGAATTCCTACAGTAAGTAAGGACTTCGCTCCCTCTAGGGCTTTAACCTTTCAGGAACCCTATACAACCTCTGATTCTCTCATGATATCATCCTTTCAGTTACCCTCCCTCTTTCCTGTTTAGATATCATGACCACATAAACACCATTCACTTCTCAGGGGTTCATGATTAACTTTGTTTCCCTGTTTCCCCGAACAACTTTTTGTTTCCTTGCACTTCACAATGAGCTTAGAAATAAAATGCCCGTATTCTTTTAAAAATGGGATGGGGAGGAGTGTGAGTTTCCTCTCACCGCCATAGCCAATTGCCACAAACTCGGTGGCTTAAAAGAAGAGAAATTTATTCCCTTATAAATACAGAGAAGTATGAACTCAAAGTGTTGGCTCTAAAGGGGACTCTGTGGCTTGTCTCTTGGAGCGTCCGGTGGCTGCAGGCATTCCTTGCTTTGCGGGCACATCACCCCCATCCCTACGTCTGTGGTCACACTGCCCCTTCCTCTTCCATCTCAAACTCCTTCTGCCTCTCTCTTAGAAGAATGTATATCCAGAGGTGCCTGGGTGGCTCAGTGGGTAAAGCCTCTGCCTTCAGCTCAGGTCGTGATCCCAGGGTCCTGGGATTGAGCCCCACGTGAGGCTCTCTGCTCCTCGGGGAGTCGGCTTCCTCCTCTCTCTCTGCTTACTTGTGATCTCTGTCACATAAATAAATAAAATCTAAAAAAAAAAAAAAAAAGAAGAAGAAGAAGAAGAAGAATGTATATCCAGATAAACCAGGATAAACTCCTCTTCTCAAAAGCCTTAGATGTATCTTTTGCCATGTTCATGTAAGGGAATAGTCACTCTTTTGCCATGCCAGATAGCATTCGTGGGATTAGGACACATATTTATCTTTTGGGGGCTCCTATTCAACCTCTTAAAAGGAGATTTATTTCTAGTTTTTTTTTTAATCATTTTATTTATTCATATTAAATTAAACAGAGAAAAAGAGCATGAGCAGGGGGAGAAGCAGAGGGAGACGGACAAGCAAACTCCTTGATGAACACAAAGTCGGACACGGAACTCAATCCCATGACCCTGAGATCATGAAGTGAGCTGAAATCAAGAGTCAGATGTTTAACTGACTGAGCCCCACCCAGGTGTCCCTACTTCTTATTTTATATTCTGGAATAACTTTTATAAAATAGAGAGGAATCACTCCATGAAACTTCTTGTAAAATCCCCTAAACATTTTGAACTAGTTATACTAACTATAAAAATCTTTTTTTTAAACAGTTTTTCAATTCCTTTAATGTTTAGAGATCAAATTAAGTTTTCTTTCCCTTCTTAAATCAGGGATGTTGTCTAATTTTGTTTTCCTAAAAAATGGTTCAGGTTCTCTGAGTTTTGAAATGTACTGGCATAATAACATTTAGAATATTTGGTTATGGATTTGTCATTGCTCCTGAATCTCTAGTTACCGTCTTCTTTTCATGCCAAATGCTATTTACAAAGCTTTCCTATAATTTTTAGAAAAATCTTGTCTCAGATGTCTCTACTTTATCAGTCCAGAAATGAAACAAATTTGTATTTTTAATGCTCTATTATGTCTTTGTTTGCAATCTTATAAATTTTTACTCTCATCATTATTATTTTTCTACTTTCTTGGGTTATTTGGGTGCTCATTTTCTAACATTTGGAGTTGCACTCTTATGTCATTAATTTTAAATCCTTTCGTAGTTTCTACGTAGGCTGGAAAGGCTATAAATTTCCCTCTAACTACCAGTTTAGCTGCATTTGGGAAGTTTTGACATGTAATCACTTTTGTTTTTCACTTCAAATATTACAATGTTTTCTACAACCCATCAGTTATTTAGTACATTTGAAATTTTCCAAATAAACTTTTACAATTAAGTTCTGATTTTATTGCATTGTTGTTAATGAATGTGATCTATATGATATGAGTCCTTTGATGTCTGTTGAGAATTATGCTGACTAATTTTTGGTCAGTTTCTGAAAATGATCCCTAGAGTATAATAGGTATTGTCTAGATGTCTAGAATTGAGTATAATATGTATTGTCTAGATGTTGGGTATCAGTCAATCCAATGCATTTTGTTGTCCAAGTTTATTTTATTTTTCTGCTCAGATCTATATCACATTTATTTTGGTGTTTAATTTTTTAAATTTTATTTTTTCAGTGTTCCAAGATCCATTGTTTATGCACCACACCCAGTGCTCCATGTAATTGTTGTTCAATTTTATGTCTTAATTTTTTGATTGCTTGACTTATATACTATAAAAAGAAGAGTGTTAAAAATTTCTTATTATGGTTACAGATTTATGGATATACCTTTTGTTGTAATTTTCACATTCATGTTATATATTTTGAGTATCTGCTATTAGGCACACACAAGTTCAATACTGACATACATTTATGCTGAACTATTCCTTTCATTATTATACAGCAATTTTCTTTATTCCTAACACCGATTTTTTTTTTTTTGGCCTTAGAGTGATATTCTGATATTAATAGTCACATCAGCTTTATTTATGTTAGTGTTTCCCGAGTATATTTCTAAATAGTTAATTTCAGTACTGGGAGAAGTCATTATATTTAATGTGTCTATTTAAAAGAAAAGAACATATAACTCTTTGCATATACTCATAATTGTTACTGATCATTGTGAGTTTATTTCTTGTGAGTTTATTTCACATTTTGAGCTTTTTCTTTACTTTTTTTCTCTTTCTGCCTTTTATTAGAATGTTTCTTTTTTTATTCACTTATATCCTTCTTCTATAGGTTTGGAAGTTTTATCATTCATAATGCATTTCTATTTAGAGTTTAGTCTTTTCACCTTGGGGAAGATGCTTAATCTTTCTGTGTATGAGTTTCCCTACCTGTAGAAAGGAGTTGATAGTAAAATATTCCTAACAGAGTTACTGTTAGAATTCAATCAGAAAATATATCTAATACATTCAGATAATTAGCATATGGTCTAGCTCATAGTAAACATCCAATAAAAGTAGATTGTGGTTATTATTATTATGACTAATATTTTGAATATTTGCTATCAGTATCTGAAAACCTTCCCAGACACTTCACTAACTGAAAAATTTTGAGAAGCAGATTGTGTATTCTAGTATAATAATGCAGTTTACTGGTGTGCGGGAAGTTTAATTATGTGCCTTCCTGCTCAAGCTTTTAGTGGGAAGTTGGAATATCAGCACTGTGGGAAATTGATTGATTAACTCAATCAAGATCATCCTCAAAGATGACTCCAAAAATACATCTGACAGCTTGTGGCTGAGGAAATCAGTCAGTGTTTGGGAGTAGGAGGAGTCAGGCAGAGGAATCATTTTCTCTGAATTATTAGTCCTGTACAAGAAGGATGTTATCTGATAATGCCCTGTGGAGAATTCTTCCTGTCACCTGCTGAGTTTTGAAAATATCTCTTCAAAACTCACTCCAAGAAGATTTTTGTTTCAGTCTCTGGGGTTTGGGGTATTTATTTGCCCTTCAGAACATATTTCTTTTTTAACACAGAATATATACCATAGAACAAACTATAATTTTTATGAAAATGTACTATTGAGGGGTCCTGCTGAGGCACTGGTTCTGGCATAAGGGAAAGATCTGTTTCAAATAACCAGGTGATGGAGACACAGACTAACTGCTCATGTTTCCCAACCCTCAAAGAATGACACATATACTCTGATTGGGCATGGACGACCTAACATGACAGAACATCCTTCTTTCCCTCCTTTGTGTTTGGCTGAATGGCTTACTAGTCAGGCTGATCAAAAGCAGAACCCAAAAGAGACTAAGTTTGTCTTCAGTAGTACTCCATTCTCTACCTCTAGCAGACATGTGCTCATACGTGCACACACACACACACACACACACACACGCATTCATACTTGCGCACACATACAGGCGCGCTTCTCCTTTCAGCCTCTTCCTTCTCTTCCTACTGCCAGTGTTAAGAACAAAGTTACAATTTCACAAGTTAGCTCATTCCATTCTTCAGTAGTTCCAACAGTTAAAAAGATTAAATCCTAATGTTGTCATTCAAAATGTTAGTGCGATCTAAGAATTTGTGTCATCTGTCTTTTATCAGGATGACTTCTAGATGTTCACACAAGGTCCTGAGAAAAATTTTGGACAAAATATGAGTCACAGCAGAGCCTGCAATGCATCATTAAAGATGCCTTTGTTGGCCTAGGTACTTTGGGTATAGTCGATTATTAAAAAGAAAAGCACAGGCCCAAGATGGAGTCACTTACGCTAGGCCAATCACCAAATTAGGGCTTAATACCTAACCTGATTCTAGTTTCAATCTCCCCCAGAAATAGAGGCTTTCTTTACCTGTCAGTCAGAATTTCCTGATCAGCACCAATGAGGTAATCTGTCACAAAAACCCTCTCTGTTCCCCTAAAGGAAGACGAGGTAGTCTACACGGTAAGACTCTCTGCCCTTCCCCCCAGAAGGGAAGATTGACCTTACCTGAAACAATCCTTTCTTTTGGTTCTAACTTCTTGCTCCACCCTTCTTCCTATAAAAACCTTCCATTGTGTGTGTCTCTTCAGGCGCTCCCTTCTGTTTGCTAGATGGGATACTGCTTGATTCATGAACGGTTTAATAGGGCCAATTAGATCTTCAAGTTTACTTGATTTAATTTTTTTTTCAACACATTCTCAGAAGCTCAGTTATACTCGGACACCTCTGTTGGAAACATTTCATGGCTCTGCATCATCACCATGTTACTTAGTGTGTCCATGCTCTAGAACAGGACTCATACTGTTTATTTTCAGTCTGCAGCAAGGTAAGTACAGGACTTGAGAATAAGTTTATGGTTACCACAGGGATCTATGTCAGTTTAATCTCATAACGAAAGATATGGCTGGTCTCTTGTACCCTTATTTTTTCTCTAATTATTCATTTCAGTGTGTTTTACAAATGTACTAGCCCATGATAGAATAAAAATTTTATTTTATTTTATTTTTTTAAAGATTTTACCTATTTGACAGAAATCACAAGTAGGCAGAGAGGCAGGCAGAGAGAGAGGAAGGGAAGCAGGCTCCCTGCTGAGCAGAGAGCCTGATGTGGGGCTCGATCCTGGGACCCTGAGATCGTGACCTGAGCCAAAGGCAGACGCTTTAACCCGCCGAGCCACCCAGGCGCTCCAGAATAAAAATTTTAAAATAAAAATAGCTCTTTGCCAAAAAACAAAGCAAAAAGAAAGTTTGAGAAGTACTGATCTCTAGGATCAAGTCCCAGCTCTTCGTATGGTCCGCAGGGTCATTTGTGTCCTGATCCCTGTCCAACTCTTCAGTTTCACCACCTGCCATCCCCCCTCCCCTTCAGAGCCCTGATGCTCTAGCCATGGAACATCACATGCACTGTTGCTTTTGTAAATGCTGGCCCTTGTGCCCCAAACGTCTTTTATATTCTCAGCCGGCTGCTAAATTTCCACGCATCAGTCAAGCCCAACATTTCTATATGAGTCAGGACCCTTAGTTGCGAGTGACAGACACACAACTCAAATCATTTGAAGAGAAAGGAATTTAGGGACAGAGATGGAGCTGCCTTGAGACTTCCTACAATCCAGGGACTAGAATGACTTCAGCTAGGTACTCATTTGCATGCTCTCTCTCCTTTTACTCTCTGTCTCTACCTATCTTTCTCTCATCCCTGCCATTCCCTTAGTCTTACTCTCTTTTACTGCAGACAGGCTTGTCCCATATGGCGGAAGATATTGCAGAACCTGGCTCCGTCAACCCAGCTTAATCATGCAAGAGGAAAGAGAATATAGTTCTCTTAGCTTCAGAATAAACTCACCCCAGAAAGTATTCTTATTGTTTTCAATTGGATTACATGCCTGCTTTTGACCTTTGGACCAATGACTGTGGCCAAGGAGAAGAGACATATAAATACTATCATTATTTTTATAAATATAAATATAGTTATACCCTCTCCTCATCTTTAAGAACCCACTTTCCCTTTCAGCTGCAAGAAAATAATTCAAGTTGTCCTTCAGCAGCAACATTTGGTGTTCCCTCCATTTTACCTGCTGGTGTAGGAGATGCAAGTGTCTGGTGTCTCTGCATCTTTCTCACGCTAAACCACCCCACCCGCAACAGACCAGGAGTGAACCCCAAAACCTTTGTTAACACAAACTGAGGTGTTGCCTCCTTAGGGAGTTATCCCTGGTCATCTCTAGATAAAGATACTAACTACTCACTGAGACTACTTTACATTTTATATACTTCTATGGGTGTTCTTGTATTATTCTATCATAAGGTGTCTTTCTTCTCTAAGACACTGTCTACAAAACTCTTCAAGTTCATCCACTTTATGTAAATATGGTTGGCACATCGTAGATGCTCAATTTGATGTTTGCCAAGACAAAGTATAGCACCGATTCTCTTGTACTACACGCGTACATTTACATGACTTCCTTTCATACAACAGATTATACGACTTGCACGTGGAGGGTCCATCAGCGCCTACTCAGAGAATGGCATAGGGCTCAACACACAATAAGTGATAAAGAAATGAATATTGGGGATGAATAATCAAATGAATAAATTAAGGAAAATAGGCATATGTGGGGCACCCTTGATGACTCTTCTAAGACTTTATCTGCTAACGGGAATGGGCTGGTACTGTGAGGTTACACAATGCATATCTTCGAGCCTTCCTGCTTTACAACTACTCTGGTAACTGGCTGAGTGCAAGAGAGGCAAAGAGGGGCTATTTAACTTATAGAGACGTAGCTGGTTGGTGGGCACTGGGCCACAGTTGAGGCTTGTGGCTCCCTCTTGGCTCTACCCAGTGTTTGTTAAATAACCCCTCAGCTCAGCTCACTTCCTTTTTAATACTCAGGGTCCAGAAGACACGGATCTTCTACTCTGCGCTCCTAGATAACTACAAAGAAATATCCATCACTAAAAGAGTCTACCCTACAGATTCTCATGAGACATAAACAGCCAGCTAACAATCTGGTTCAAAAGAAATGCTCACAGCATGAACAAGGTGCTCATCTAGTGTATGGGACCAGGGTAGGTGGAAAGGAAGGGGGTGGGAGGGATGGCTGCGATGCACCTGTTGTGAGTAATAACAAAGTCAGATCATGATAACCATTGCCATGGTGACAAGCCATTTCTATCTCCCTAGCATGCACATAACTTATCATTAGTCATCATCTCCACAGTGTCAGGCTGACACAACCTGAAGAGTTATTAACGTCTCAAAACTGCAGGCATGGGATGGTTATACCTCACTGTTTATTTCTGCTAAGAAAGAGCTGCAAACAATCTCTTAGGTCTTTGTTTGCAGAGATTCTGTTCCACACTGGAAGACCGGAAAGCATACCTGTTTGGCTTACGGCCTTGATGCATCTTGCTTAAAAAGGTGCTGCAGTCTGATTAGAAATATTCAGATGGGAAAGGGCTTTGTTATTTGTAAGAGGATGTGATTTTTGCTATTACTGAGCACTCTATCCTTTATAAGATACTTGATAATTACTTTGCCAGACTTATGTGAAACACTCTGGAGAAGGTCCCTATGAAGTTCACTCTTTGATGAAAGCATACCTGGGTGCAGGGCTGTTTCAATATCTGTTTATTGTGCTGGAATGTATATATGCTAGAATGTGCTAGAAGGATTTTGACCTCTTGAATAGAAATGCCTAGGCAGAAACATTATGGAAAGCTGAAAAATTAACTTAAGTATTATTATTCCTTTTATGACTATCATTATGGGATTTGACTATACCAATTGGATTCAATTTGCTACATGGCCTAACATACAGCAGATACTCAAAAATATCTGTTGAATAAGTAAAAGAGTTCATAACTTCAGACTTGTAGGTCTATACATACCGTGGCTGGGGAAAGCAAACACTGTATCCAATCTCAAACACTGGCTGTTTCCCAAATACATCAGACTCCTCAAACTCCAATGTCTTGGTCCACCTTGATCCTTCTGCCTTGAACATACTTCTCCACTTCCTAAGACAAAATCTTGCACGGTCTATACTGACCTCACTTCTCCCTGGCCCCAGCCCTTCCCGATGTCCTCTACTAATGGTAGAATTAGTTACTCTTCCCTACATGACACACTGTAAGTGTGAATTTCTGTCAGTGTTGATTCCACTACCCATACTGTATGATAACAACCTCTGCATTAAGAATGTCATCCAGCCCCCTCAAGGCCAGATGTGTCTTACCCAGCTTTGTCTTTCCAGCGCCTGTGTAGAGTAAGGACTCAATGAAAGTTTGTTTTAAGAAATGACTCCAGTAGGGGCGCCTGGGTGGCTCAGTGGGTTAAAGCCTCTGCCTTCGGCTCAGGTCATGATCCCAGGGTCCTGGGATCGAGCCCCGCATCGGGCTCTCTGCTCAGCAGGGAGCCTGCTTCCCTTCCTCTCTCTCTGCCTGCCTCTCTGCCTACTTGTGATCTCTGTCTGTCAAAGAAAGAAATAAAATCAAAAGAAATGACTCCAGTATACATGAGAACAAGATTCAAATGTAGTCAGAACTTGTACACTGGAAAAATGGTGCATTGACTTGAATCTAAATGATTCAAAATCACATAGCATGTAAGTGGCAGTGTCTAAAGACCTACCAAGATTCGGACATGGCTCTGTCTGATGCTAGTGCCTATATTCTTTCCACCGGGAGGGATGTCAGGGCTATGAGAGTACACTGGACCAAGGAGGGAAGGTTTCTGAAGGAAGTCACTGAACTTAACATCTGCAAGTGCCAGGGAAGAAGCTGGTCCAGAGAAGTGATAATAGGAGAGAAAAAGAAGAAAGAGAGAGAGAAGCAGGGGAAAAGAGAAATAAGATCCCATTCCTTCCCATTTCACAGTCACTAACATGCCAGGAGGGGAATCTGAGACATTTCACAAGTCATTCTCCACAGCTGGGGCAAGAAGACAAAAGCACATTCACCATTTTGAAACCAGACTGTAGATTTCACGAAGGAAATTCACTTTTTGCCTCCTACCACATATGAGCACATAGCAGGCAGTTGAATAAATACTTAATGAACAAAAGAACATGAGACCAAAGCAATTATGTTACTGGAGTGATGTTTCTAGCTCTCCTTACAAAGCTGTAGGATCTCACATTTTAGTCGGGTTTATTTTTACCTCAGAGTTCTCAAGGGTTCTTGCGAAGGTAAAAACAGAACTTCTCTGAAGGAACAATTCCTATTCTGAGTCTTATCCCTACCATTTCTGTGTCGTTGAAGGAATTTTCCAAAGAGGTCCCTTAAATACTTCACATCTCCAGGCAGTGTTACTTCAATATCTTTTAAAATATGAAAAGCTTTTCCCCTGCCATCTTCTGCCTGGCTCTCCCCCCAGGGTGACTCACTGAACCACACAGCGTCTCAGCTGCACCTGTGTTTGATCTCGCACACACTGAACTGCAGTCCTTGGGTCTTGGACTAAAGGCAACTTCCAGCACTTACATAAAGGCTACTTTGAGCACTCTGCCAAGGACTCGGGAGACCCTTTTTTCAAAGAAACAAATACATTGAGTTTTCAGAGTTAGCATGAAGCAAGGCCAACTTTCATTCCCCCACCCCCACCTGCTCTTTTTCTCTGTCTAAGCTGAGATGTAGCTAATTATATATAGGGGCTTAAAGGAGCAGTCACCCAAATCACAACTTCACACGGATTCTATGCTAGAAGGGAATCTGGGTCGGGGTTGTCTTCCAGAAATGCAAATTAAAATAATGGCTCTGCCTGCGTGTCAGGGCTAACAAGCTTTACGACATGGTGGCAATAGAGGAAATGTCATTAATTCACAGGCTCACAATTGGTAGAAATGTGCTCTTTCATCTTCAGTGATAGAAATTGATTTTCTGAGCCTTTGCACATTGTCCCCAGATCCTTCGATGCTAAATCCCAGAAGTGTCGACATGAAACAAGAAGATCTGGGTGCCAAGATCGAACTTCCTTTGGCCTTGAAGACGGCCTGAGAGTCTGGTTTCCTACCAGCATCATTATTCAGTTCTAGTGTAGGAGTTGTGCTCAGTAGCTTGTTAAAAGCCCAGATGCAGGTGAGCAGAGTCTGTGACTAGATTTAACCCATGGGCAACATCTAAGAACATAAAGGCATTTGTCTGGTGGAATGTAGCATAGCCTGTGTGGAACCCAGTTCACACAGGGATGAATATAAACAGAGAAGTCATCAGTGGCCTCCTTTCTAAGTATTAGCATCTGGAAATCTTTCCTAGCCTGACATTCAAGGTGATCCTACCTTGATAGGATTTTATTCTATGTTATGCCTGATCTCACATGATATTTCAAATTGCATAATTGCCAGATAACTATCTGCATGTGTATTGTATGCCCACCACTCTTCTGTGCAACTTTACAAATATTTCAATATTTGTAACTTTTTGAATATTAAAACTTTTAAAAACCTTACAAATACTACAGACGTTTCATATTCTTCACTCATTCAAAAAAAATTTCTTGAGCACCTACTATGCACTAGGCATTTTTCAAGGCTTAGATACTAAAGCTTCACAGAGCTTATGTGCTAGTGCAGAAACACAGAAAAATATCAATGTGTAACTCATTAATTAGCTCCAGAAAATCAGTGGTAATGAGGAAATAGACTTAGGAAAGAGAAAGAGGGTACAGGGAAGGGCGTTTAGTTCAGAGAAACACTCTACCTAAAGCCCCTCCCTATACCCCAACTAAATTATCAAAGATGTGAGTCATGTAGAAATCCAGGGAAAGAATCTTCCAAACAGAGTCCAAGAAAGCCAAACGCCTTTTGCTCCCATCTGGTGCATTTGAGAAATGTCTGGGAACAAATGAGGGGAGAAAAATGATAGGAGAGGAAATCAAACAGGAAGTCAGTGTCCTGATCACTTGGAGGCCAAGGTCATGAGTTTCTACTTATCTAAAGATAATGGGGATCTTATTGTAGGTTTTAAATATCTTTACATTGGCTATTGGATGAAGAATGGATGATAGTGGTCATGAGGAGAAAGAGAGAGACAAGAGGCTCGTGCAGAAGGTCAGGTCAGAGGTGACAATGGTTTGCGCACCTGTGGGATCCACGTGGTGCATCTGGGATGTATTTGAAGGCACAGCTAGGAGGATATGGTCTTTTGATTTTGCAATAATAATCCTTTGAGATGAAGAAATGGCAATGGTGTGGCAGAACCGTGGTATATTTAGGGGTGGCTGTAATAGGAATTAACATAACAATAATAATAATGATCCAGATTGGTGACAAACAGAGCTGAGAGGGAAGGCCGAATCTATGGCAAAATCAAGGAGGAGAATAGGTCAATTAGAGAGATAATATGGGCTGAAACAGCCCACAGCTGTTTTTCTTCAGTTGCTACCTGGAAATTTCCAAGGAAATTCGTCATTTTGGCATTCTTACAGATAATCAACCCTTCACTTGCTGTGTTTCCACACCGAGAGCAATTCTGAGACCCCATCGTTTTTTACTTACTGAGATTGTTCATGTTACCATTTGACACATTTGCTTCTCTCTCATCACTGCTGATGAGTTACCAGGAAACAAACAAATGCTTTTTACAAACTTCCTTGAAGCTGCCTTTGTTGCTCTGTGATGACAAGAGAGAGAAGGCTGTTGGCAAAATCTGACACAGCTGGCTGTTTGTTTTCTTAGAGGACCCAAAGGTGAATATAAATAATTTAAAATAGCTTTTATGATCTATCTGTCTGCTTTGGGGTGACAAAATTAAAGGAATGAGGCTGACATTGAAGAGGAAGGAATATAAAAGAAATTCTGAAGGAAAGCAAAATTTGATTTGGCTTAACAAATGTTCACGGAGCAGTCATAATGGGCGAGGAGACAAAAAAGGACCGGAAGCCTCTATTTACTGAGTGCTATGTACCTGTGAACACTTGAATCCTACAAAGACACAACACAACAGATACAGCTCTTATCATTCTACAGATAAGGAAATGAACAGGTTTAGAGCAGTGAGGGAAGTCACTCTTTGTAGATACATTTGTATCTACAAATGGCAGGTTGGGCCCCCACCTGCACCTGCCTGATTCCCAAGGTCATGTTCCCAGTGACCACATGGACTGCTTCTCACTTCCAAAGGTCATGTTCTCAATGATCACACGGGCTGCTTCTCAATTAGGGAGCTCGTTAGGTATTCACTATCTCATGGGATGGGATGCAGAAAGGCAGTTAACAGCCAGTCGTGACTTAGGGTCACCAAGAGAAGTTACGTGAACTACATGACTTAAACAGCAAGAGGGGGAGGCCAAAATGGTGGGGGAAAAGTGAGGAGTCCAGGCTGTCATCTAATGACCTAATAAGGGTTCTCTGGGTTGCCCCAGCAATATTTTTTTGCATATTTATTTCATTTTATTGATAACATTTATATATAATGTATAAGAGGATGCATATATATTGCGAGTAAAACTGATCTGTCTTATATATCATATAACATGTAGGCTATAACATATTATGTAATATATAATATACACTGTATATAATTTCATATAAATATATAACTTTGCATATACCTATAAAATATTATATTCATAATACATACCTAGACTATATATATTATATGTATTTCTTCCACAGACTTGACTGACTGACTGACTTGTTTTCAATTTGGATAAAAGAGAAAGAGCCAGACTGGAAGCCGAGAGCTGTGAGTTTTCAGATTTGTGTCAAGCCCCTTAATTTCTCAGGATCTCATCCTCCTCCTCCACACAATGAAAGGGTTGGACTAAATATTTCTAGGATCCCTGCTAGCTCTAAAATTCTTTGGACATGAAGACCTGGCCAATAGGTTCTACCAACTGGTGACTGTGTCC
Source organism: Martes martes (assembly GCF_963455335.1). Taxonomy (NCBI): domain Eukaryota; kingdom Metazoa; phylum Chordata; class Mammalia; order Carnivora; family Mustelidae; genus Martes; species Martes martes. The sequence continues at coordinate 21,926,357 of NC_137891.1, read as the reverse complement.
CACGCGCTGGTGCTGGTGTACGTACTTGCTTAGGTGCCTGTCAGCCGCTCAGACCGAGCTCCCTGAGGTCAGCAAAGGATCTTATCCGACTTTAAACTCCACCATCTCACCCATGGTAATTACCCGCTAACTATGTACTGCTTTTCTTGTACATCACTCCATTTTATATGATTCCATATCATTTTTATGTGAAAATACCACTTCAAATATGCTTTGTTCCTCATTATTTCAAAATAGTTTATTTCCAGCCTGATGCAAATAAACAGTTCCTGTCAGTTGGGGTTTAGGTGAGAGTCCCTTTTCAGAACGTTGCTAAAAGGCTTCATAATTACTACATATTTATCCTTTCAACAAGAAATCTCAAAACAATTTACTAAAAAAGCTATTACTTCATCATACAGACTGAGGTACAAAGGGATCAGTGACTTATTAAAGGTTAATAAATTATTCACTGGTTGGGAATTGTGTTGCTGAGCCCCAGGATCACAACTTTCAGCATAAGCCCAAAAGAGAAGGCAAAGGAAACAGTATTCGGAGGTTCTCTATACCCAGTGTACTCGGCATAATCAGTTTACCTGTGTCAATTTCATTACCATTTATTAATAGGGATGCTGCCTCCTGGGAAAAGAAAAGCTTCCCTACTCTTTTTCCATCTTCAAGCAAGGTCATTCACCATTCAAATCTATCCTGAAAGGGGCCCAGAATTTTTTTCAGCAAGCTCTGAGAAAGGAGGGAGCTCGCTGCAGAAGCGGCCCCTCTGGGGTCTGATTGGGGTTGCATGTGTCCTGGGTTGGGTGTTACATGTCCCCCAGCCATTCTTTCTGGCTGCCTTCTTCATCAGAACCGTGTTTGAAAATCCCTTTATCTTCCTTTGACCCTGCTAGGCTGCTATCCAAAGGAATACACTCTAATCCTCCTCAGCCTGTCTGGGGAGATTTAGCTCTCAAAGGGGTTTCAAAGAAAAGATTTTCAGCAGTCCTGGAAGGGAAATGTATTGCTGTCTATAAAGAAATGGGTCACATTTATTTATTTTTTGTGAGTGACTTGCGGATGCTATAGGAAACTTAGGAATATAGATGTATACGTATACATATACACACACACACGTATACATATACATATACACACACACACACACACACACATACACACATATATACACATATACATATATATGAGATAAAAATGAGGATGACACCCCTATACATAGACACATACATATATATGTATATACATACATAGACATATATAGACATACATAGACACATACATATATGTGTATATATATGTATATACATATGTATGTGTATATATATACATAGACATACATAGACATATATAGACATACATAGACACATACATATATGTGTATATATATGTATATACATATGTATGTGTATATATATACATAGACATACATAGACATATATAGACATACATAGACACATACATATATATGTATGTGTCTATGTATACGGGTGTCATCCTCATTTCAGTATTTCAGGGAGAAATCTTAAATTTACAGAAATTTGAATAAGGCTAGCTGCATATTCCGGATGGGCTTGAAATCGGGAATATTCAGCACTAAAGAAATGCTCTTGTGTTACTCTGCAGCACAAAATTAATTCTGATAAAGAAAATCATTCCTAATCAAAGTCCTAAGGGAATCTGCTTTCATGAGTAAATAAGAATTCGTTCAAATTAGATTGCTCCATGGTAATACAGAAGCTACTTCTCTAGGCACTTTACACTTGGACAAACTCTCTTTCACCGCCACTTAGGATACTCCCTTCATAAGCTTATCTACACCTTCAACTGCACAAAATCTGTACCTAAGAGAACAGCAAAGAAAGAAGTGAGTTGTCTCCGTCCATAATGCACACTTTGAATCACACCTGGTTCCAATTCCAACTTTGCCACTTGCTGGCTGGGTAGCCTTGGGGATATTTTTTAACCTCTCCAACACCTCTGATTCTTCTTCTGTAGGAATGTTGAAAAACGCCTCCCAGGGGAGACTGTTGTATGAATAAGATAACATAGTCACAGTGCCTAGCAGCTGGTAGAAATTTTAGAAGTTTCTCTCCATTTTTAAGCCAAATCTTGTCCCGATGGTCCTAAATGTTGAAATCACTGAGATCGAATTAAGAAAGTACTCACTCTGTTATCTGTGTTTCTCCCTTTGCTATACTGACTTGACGCTTTCCTCATGGTTTATGCATTTTGTGTATCTCCCATTATGTTTCTCTAATAAATATTGTTTAAATATGACTTGAGGTAAATTAGAAAAGGTGAGTTGGTTTTCTCTTTTCCTTTGGGGAAAAGAAATGTCAAATGACAATTACTAAAGAAGCAGTCACCTTTCCAAACCCCAACCCTATTGCTAATTTACAGATATTCAAATTCACAGTTATATAAGTCTAATGGCAGAGACATGTATGAATTTGGAGATTGATATGAAGGAATAAAACATATTAAAATTTCCTCAACTCCATAAGTTCCTTGTGTAGCTGTCAATCAGCTGTGTGACCCGGAACAAAACACCTGAATTCTTAAAGAATTTAGTTCCTTGGGGTGCCTGTGGGATCAAGTCCCCCATCAGGTTCCCTGCTCGGTGGGGAGTCTGTTTCTCACTCTACCCCTCCCCACTGCTTGTGATCCATCTCTCTCTTTCTCTCACGCACTCTCTCTCTCAAATAAATAAAATCTTAAAAAATTAAAATTAAAATACCTTAAAAAAAAGAATTTACTTCAAATGAGAAAGTATTATTACAGGGATTGAAACCTGAAACAGCTGCTGGGACCAAACACATGTGAATGAGGCACGTGGGCCAGCTGGGCTTGATACGAAATGTTGGCAACTAATTAAAAAATAAAAAATTTAAAAAGGGATCCGAACGGTGACCCCCACTTTTGATGGTCTTGTCAGCTTCCTCCTGCTAGGATTCATCAGGAACAGGCCTCGTCTATAATGAATGACGTTAATAGATTCCTTTCACAGAGCTCAACTTGTCTATTATTACTGTGGTTTTGCGAGAATCAAAAAACGCTTAGAGTTTCTGAACAGCGGATAGCCAGAAAGATCCAGTACATCTATACTAGAGCGTAGGGAAAAAGGTGATGAAAGAAGTTTCTAAAAGGTCATTTTAAGATCATGAATCACGTTTCATTGCTTTCAAGGAGGAAACTACAGTTCCCTGGGATTGCAGACTTCCTGAAATTCTCCCTGGGACTTCCAAAACTCAGCATGACGTATACAAATAGCCAACTTGTTTTGATTCTCCCTCCTTTCTCCCAATGGATGCATGACTATATGCATTTTTACAGGAGAAAATGTACATGTATTTGAATATATAGTTGATGTCCCCAGTTGATGGTCCCGCAATAGGAAAAAAAAAAAAAAAGCAGAACTTGTGTTCTACTGTGTTATCACTCCCAATGATGTATATTTCAAGTTTTGTGGTTTTTTTAACTGAATACTTGATCTTTGGTGACTAATTGAAAATCTGTGAATCTTTGCTGTGAATTTTGTCTATATGCATAAGCACTCATATCCATAACATAAGAGCTTCCAGAAAACACAATCCATCAACCCATTCTGACTCGATCTCTAAGCAAATAGCCAACTTTGAACAACTGTTTTAACCGAGCAGCATTATAATAAAACCTCTGGACGCAGTCTGTTTAGCAAGACAAGGCAGCAAGGCAGGAGAATGTATTTTTGAAGGATGATTATTGGTGGTGAGTAAGAGAGTGTCTAAGAAACTAATAAAGCCACAATACAGCAACAATCACTTTATTATTATATGGTAGAGAACATCAAGGAAGATTTAGATCTTCTTTTAACTTCACTCTGAGACAGTTTCAAATTCAATCACTCGGTTGTTTTAGAGTACAGCTGAAGTTCAAGAGGAGAATGTCTTTCAACAAGCTTATGGTGATTTAGAGTAGGTTTAATCAACTTCTGCTCCCTCCACGAAGATTACCGACGTGACTTAAAAAGCAAGAACGCACATTGATTTCAGCCTCAGAGAGGAGGAGGGATGCTAAAAGCTCATTATGAACAAATGCATCTGCATGCAGCCTACTTCACATTCAGGGAGGGAGCGGGGCCTCACAACATGGAATCCGAAACAGAGCATTTAGAATGTAAAGCATAGCGCAGCTTCTAATGTAATAAACAGAATTCTTAGAGCCTCGAGGCTGTTAGCATAAATGAGCTATTCTCTAACTGCAGACTTAATCCCCACCTTAAATAAATTTAAAATCTGTATGTGTACATGAGGAAGTAGTTTCTAAGTGAGAACCCGTGGCTTCTCGTCCGTTTGAGGATTTGCACGAGATGTCTTTATTTTCCGAGTATGGCCCATCATCTCACACTCTGCTTTCCACACCCTGGTTTGCAGCCGTGCAAAATTATTCCCAATTCCCTGTCTTCTGAATCTGCTTTACCTCCACTTGGCGCCACTGACAACACTCTTGAATGCTCTTCCCATCCATTTCGCATCCTAATTATCCTTCGAGGCCCAATTCAAATATTACTGCTTTCAGAAAACCTTCCCTTCTCTTCCCAGATGGAAGCAGATCTTTTCCTGGATCCCCCTAGCTGCAATGTGGACACAGTGACGACACTTTCTACTTTACGCTGTGGCCATATATGGACCATGTTTCTTATTTCCTTGACTGGCTCCTCTAATTCAACTCTGTGGCTCTCACAGTACTGAAAACAGTCTTTTGTGCCCAGATTTCCTTCACAATAGTCAGAGGAACCTAAAATCTCAATCACTGGTATTCCTCGGTACACCGAAAAGTGTTGTAGGATGGTCAGTTTCATTCATTTATTCCACAAATATTTATTAGGTGCTTGCTGGGTGACAAACTCTGTTCTAGGTACCAGCAACACACAGATGAATGGGATCACTTACCTTCTAGTGAATAAATAAACAAGATATATGATTAGAAATAGTATCTATCACAAATCAAATTATGGATGATGTGATAGTAAGTGGCAGGATGAGGAAGTATTACTGAAACTGTAATCCAAACCACAAAAAGGAAGCAACCAGCTATGTAGAGATCAGGGAGAAAGACACAATATTCCAAGAAGAAGGGTGACATGGAGAAAAGTTATAAGGCAATGAAGTTTGACATATGTGTCAGTCAGGATTTGGACAGGAAAGAAGAAGTCATTCCAGATTTTTCAAGCAGAAAGGGATTTAACACAGGAAATTAGAGGCTTTGGAAACCTTTGAAAGGCTTTGTGATCAAAAGTCAGAGACAGCCCCATGGAACATTTGGAAAATCGGCACATAGAGGAATCAAAGCAAAGTACCAACAAAATGTGTAATTCTTGGAGGACACCCAAAATCAAATACAGGCGCCATTACAACAGGGCTGCCTATTGATGGAAATGATTCAGGAGGTGGGAATACACTGAGAATGCAGAGGGAAGGTGCAAAATTTCAGACGAGATTGTCTTTGCAAAGTCTATGAGGGGCGACGGGACCCAGAGCTTTGATGGGAATGAAGACATTTCATCCAGAGTGAGGAAAGAAAAGGCAGACATTGTAGGATGCGGGTGGCATTATATGTTTTGGGGTCAGGAAAAGGAAGTGTTCGTCTTTGGCAGATTTTATTTAGTTTCAGCGATGAATGAAGGAAGGTCACTAGCTGACAATGTGATGTTGGAAAGAAGAGGTGCAAGGATTTAAGGTGGGAAAAGAAGCTATGAAACAAGTCATTCTGGAAAGTGGAAATGCTGGGGAAGTGATGTAAAACTGAACAGCAGTACCGACTACCCACATGTGATTCAAAATCATGATTTTTAAGATGAAAGCAGCCATCAGCAAACTTGTTCTTTTCTCCACAAATGTGCAGCTCCTGGGCAAATGTGGGCAAAAATAGGTAGATACCTAATTAGACTTGAGGCTTGGCCAAGGGAGCACAACGTAGGGAGGAAGGAATAAGGTGTAAAAAAAAAAAAATTCAAATGTTTGCAAGGGTGTGTTGGTAATGATGAACGATGGAATAAACAAAGGAGACAAGCGAAAAACATGAGAAGGTTGATACAAAGAAGTGGTAGAGTCTATGAATTAGAGGTCTCGATAGAATCTGGGTTTAACTGGTAGAGTATTGGTATAAGTGTGTGGGAAGGACAGGAGGTAGTGGTCAGAAAGTGGGTTGAGGGGTAGGGCAGTTGTTGGTGAGGATGAGGTCAAAGGTATGTCCTTGAAAGAGTGTCAGGTTGCTCAGAGTCTTTGCGAAGCCACTGAGATAAAAAGACCCTAACCTTCTGGTGCTTGTGATTCAAGCTTTTCATGTGTCTTCTTATATGATTGTTTCTCATCTATCGTTTTAAAAGAATAAATATTGGGGCATCTGGGTGGCTCAGTGGATTAAAGCCTCTGCCTTCAGCTCAGGTCATGATCTCAGAGTCCTGGGATGGAGCCCCGCATCGGGCTCCCTGCTCAGCAGGGAGCCTGCTTCCCCCTCTCTCTCTGCCTGCCTCTCCCCCAACTTGAGATCTCTGTCCGTCAAATGAATAAATAAAATCTTTTTTAAAATACTAATAAAAAAAGAATAAATATTTAGGAATGAATTAGAAATTAACAAAAATACTAAAAAGCCGGTAGAGATCAAATAAGATAGTAGGATATAAATCCTGATTTATTTTTTTAAAGATATCTTTAGAGGCCAAGTGAGACCCTTTGCTTGAACTTAAAGACCTGAAATAAATTAGCAGTGTCCTGAATAATAATAAGCTGTGTCTTGGCTCCAGGAAAAAGAATCCCGTAAGAAACTGGGTCATTACTGAGGTTCCCAGATTCATAAGCAGAGGATGCTTTGCCCTGCACTTCAGGCAAGAGTTTGAATTACAGTGATGGTGGTAATTAAAAAGACAGTACGAAAGCAATGCTGACGATGACACTAATTGAGCACTCAGTATGTGCCAAGCTTTTCACACTGGATTATTTTTTCATTTAATTATCTCAATAATATATTGTGCAGATAAAGAAACTAAAACTCTGGGGTGCCTGGGGCTCAGTGGGTTAAAGCCTCTGCCTTCCACTCAAGTCATGATCCCAGGGTCCTGGGATGGAGCCCAGCATCGGGCTCTCTGCTCAGAGGGGAGCCTGCTTCCTCCTCTCTCTCTCTCTCTCTTTCTATCTCTGCCTGCCTCTTCGCCTACTTGTGATCTCTGTCTGTCAAATAAATAAATAAAATCTTAAAAAAAAGAAAAAAAGAAACTAAAACTCTGAGAAACTAAGTAACTTGCCCAAGTAAACAAAACTAGAAAGTTTAAAACTCTGGGCTTTTTTGACTCCAGAGGTCACCCTCTTAATGACTTCAATGCACCACCGCCCACTCCAATGAGTGAAAGAAACACAGAGCATCTGTTCAAGCTGACCTTTCCTGTTGGCTCACTGGAGACTGACAAGTCGCGGGGATGATGGACAAAAGGCAAAGCCACAGGATTCAAACAGACCAGGGTAGGAATTATATAGTCTGGCCCCATACTCAGCATAGGATTTTAGCCAAATTACTTCATCTCTTTGGGTGATAAGAAACTATCAATGCCTTACTAGCATTCGGAGACAGACTGAATGAGATAGCATTTGTGTCACTCTTGGTATATTTCTTCCTCCTTTGTCCAGGTGAAGGGAACGGAGCCTATCCATCTTTATGTTACCTAAAGCATCTAGGAATTGCCTTGCGGATAATTAGTGACACAATGAGCGGATTGATGGATAATGGATGACCATTATGGTAGATTAACAAAAGAGAGGGGTGTGGAGGAGGTCTGAGAGGTACTGCTTGCTGACCACCTACCTGCCCCCAGCCCCACGCTGTCAGTTCTTAAGTGCTTGGGCCGTACCTCGGCACTTGTTTGGACCAATGAGCTCTGAGCAGAAGTGATGGATGTAACTTCGAGCCTAAAGCTTAAAAGCCAGAGTGAGTGAGTGACTTCCCAGCTCTCTCCTGCCCCAGGGCAGCAACTGTACCGTGACCTGCACTGACACAGAAGAGCCACCCATGGGAGCGACCAGAATGCCTGAAGCACTGCCTGGAAGAAGTCTGCCCTGGAGGTACAGGCTCCCACCACACTTCGAATAAGATATCATTTTATTGAGTTAATTTGTTTCTGCAGCATAACCAAGCTTGTGCTGCATCATATGAAAAGCTTTTCCACCCCCTTTTTTGGCCAGAAAAATCATCTCTCTGGCAGGTTCAAATTATTGAATTTATGACCAGGATCACAATAATTAGAAATAAAATCCAGGATAAGGGGAAAAAAAAAAAAAAACTTGAACAGAAAAAGTGCCTTGGGGGCACCTGGGTGGCTCAGTGGGTTAGGCCTCTGCCTTCAGCTCAGGTCATGATCTCGGGGTCCTGAGATCGAGTCCCGCATCAGAGTCTCTGCTTAGCAGGGAGCCTGCTTCCTCCTCTCTCTCTCTGTGCCTGTCTCTCTGCCTACTTGTGATCTCTCTCTCTCTGTCAAATAAATAAATAAAATCTAAAAATAAAAAAAGGAAAAAGTGCCTCGAATAAAATTTGTAATTTCAACAGCTTCACAGAATAAATCACGGATGCCGTACTAATGAAAAGGCACCATCTAATTGAAGCCAGGAGATTCATACTACAGGGTATTCGAGTATTTTATTAGAGCTCATTTTCTCACATAGTTCAGATCTCAGGTATGAAGAGATCTCAAAGGTCATCAAGTATGACTTCCTTACTGATGCAAACATACGAGGTTCACAGCGCTTGACTGAGTTTCCCATGCACCTTGGTGACTCAAGGGCAGAGCTGGCCTTACACGCGCGTCAGCCATGTCTTTCTAACCCCACACCCGGAGATTTTTTTCCACTGTTATAATTCCCTGATAATACTTGTGTGCTCTGAAAGAGTTAATGTATCTTCCAAAGGGTGGTGGTGGTTGTTGTTGTTGTTATTATTATTATTATCATTTTAAGTCCTGAAGAAAGCCAAACTGGATAACAGCCTCTGGAGTATCTGATCCCTCTTGAGAGTGTTCATCCAGAAAATGCTAGAAGATGAAATTTATCCCCACAGAGAATCTCAGCGAAATACTCACAGGAAAAAAATGAACTCTAGCTACCCAATTGAGAATTTACATAAGTCTTTAGAGGATTGATGCCAGTGAAGTCAGCAGTTCTCCCAGGAGGATAATGGGATCGTGTCTTAATTCTCTTCATTTTTTATTTTTGAAGTTCTACCACTAGGTGTATCTGAATGAGTCAGCAGAAAATGAATCTTGTTAAAGAGCTGGTCTGTGAAATGCCCGGTGTTTATCACAGAGTGATTACTTATCTGTTTGGAACAGTTTCTAAGTTTTCTACACAGCCCAACTTTTTCCCTGGTTTTCCCTGCTTCCTTAAAAAAAAAAAAAAAAGAAGAAGAAGAAGAAGAAGAAGAAGAAAAAAAATAGGTCTAAGGCCCCTACCTAAAGTATTGAGAGATTCTTATCTCTCTTCAAAAAACTCAAGGGATTTTGTTGTTAATCAAAATAATAGGAACAAGTGTCAATCCCATATTTTTCTCATACTTCATTAGATTCTGGGGGACTTCTGATTAATTTAGGTTTTGGGGATAGCAAATGTCTTCTATGTAGAAATAAAACACTGCAAAAAGTAAAAATAAAATAAAAACTAGCCCACAGTTACAAATGTTCTCTCCACGAAGGTGTCTCATGTAGAGGAAGCATGTCGTCATGAACAGAAAGCAGTGGGTTCCCAAAATACTCCAGAGCAAATATTCTACGTATGTTTAAATTTATATGTTTTGTTTCAGACTTCTTATTTGACTTATCATGAGTTTTATCAGTGGCATTAAGAAGAAAGAAAAATTACCATGGCTCTGTCAATAGCAATTATCTCTGGAATTTTCAAACCATTGCAACCAGCTCTGTCCTGAGATTCTGATCGACACCTTGATATCTCTGAGTCAGGTGGGGATGTGTAGTCACACCTTTGTACAAATCTACTTCCTACCAAATATTTGAGTATTTGCCAATCAAATAGTAGGAAATATCTCGAAATTTTGACTTGCATTGCTTTGATTATTAGTGACATTAAGCACCTTTTTACATGGCTTATGAGCCATTGTATTTTGTCTTCTGTGATGTTTCTCTTCCAAAATATTTCTTACCCCTTGTTTATTCATTTTTTCTCATTGATTTATAGGATTTTTATAAATATTGATAACCTCTTATATGTGAAGTATATGGCAACTATTTTTCCCCAGGCAGGCATTTACTTATTAAGTATATATGGCTTCTTTGAATATACGAAGGTTTTTTTCTGTCATGCACTAAGTATGCCAGTCTTTTCTTTTGTGGCTTTTAGGTTTGGTTCATGCTTAGAAAGTCCATCCCCATTATAAGACATAAAAATATTCTCCTAAATTTTCTTCTAGTATTTTCCCAGGTCTCTCTAATGCCAACCCTATGCATTTAGTCATATAACCATTTAAGTGTATTACAGGCTATAAGCCATAATGGCAAAGAACACGAACTCCAAAAACAGTTGTTTTGGTTCACTTTCTGGCTTCACTTAGTACCAATGGTATGACCTTGAATGTCTGGGAAAAGCAGTAAAAGTAGTTGTTCTTTGTACTGAAAGGTTATTAATATTAATAAATTCATTCATATGAAGGATTTTGAATTGTGTTCCATACTCATTAGCCGTGCAAAGGCACCGAACATCATTTCTCTCTGTGAGCCTAGTCTGAGCACAGTTCCTGGTTTACAGTTCACACTCAGCAAATAAAAAGCTAATCAATTCATTCAAAATATGACTTCCTCATTCTGCTTTTTCATAAATTATTTATTACAAAGTCCGTCTGGCCACAGTCCCCATAATCATCTCAGCACCTCTTAGCATAAATACTTGTTTTGATTCTCGATCGGTCTTAAGACTATTGGATGCAACACATGAGAGTTTTGCAGTAAGATTTACACCAATCTATGTGAGGTTAAAATGTGGTCTTTCCTCACGTATCCCATCATGGCCACAATTCTTTGGAAGGCAATGAACATTTGTTAGCCGGGAGGTTTAAATAAGAGCCTTCCACCTTTTTCTCTCAAGTGCGCACAAATTTCATCTTGTAGCCTCTACCTACTAGTTCATTGACGATTTGCATGGTCATTGGAAAGAATCCATCATTCTTTGGCACCAATAAATCAGACACTGAACTACGGGATGTGGGGAGTTTTTGCCCTGGAGATTCCTACAGCCTCACAAGAAGGAAGGGAATTAAATTGAAAAGACATAAAAATATAAAACCCCAAAGCTCTGTGTGACAGAGCTGCTAAAGTTATTCAGAGAACTGAAGCCCCAAACCACGGTGGTTCTCTCCCTCAATTTGTCAGAAAATGCTCCTCGCAGCACGTGTTGAAACTGCGGAGACTCAACTGCCTGCCTGCCTCAGTTCCAATGGCTGTTCATTTCCCATGAGCCACCAGGGCTATAAAAGATGGGCTTTTCCCTCTTTCACTGTTTCATGTTATTTCTAGCCAGATCAGCAAACCTCATGGCTTAGCCCTTACAGAAGATGCTTTACATGGTTTCTTCTAGGCTTTTTCTTCTTGTTAATAAATAGGAATTAGAGGAATTTTGGAAATTCCTTCTTTCTCAGAAAACCTGGTCACAAGCTACATCCTTACTGCAAATGTCAGAAGTTTAGCATTACCTTGTTGCTTTTCGATTCTTTCCTGTGCCAACAGTTTGATTTTCTCTTGGTGGATGGATGCCTCGATTCCACTAGGGAGGTCTGTGAACCTGAAAATCAAAGAGAAAAATGTATTAACGTTTTTCTAAAATATTATCCTGACTAAAAATGTGTGGTGGCTTTGAGGCAATCGTCAGGTGTGTTGTTTGAAGTGGACAACAGGTAATTTTGCTTGACAAGAAACTAAGAGGCACAGCGGGTCAGAGTAGTGTTGTAGGGAAAACAATTTAGTGAGGACTTTGAATCGTATAGCATTTGAATTTATTTTGATGGAGAACCAGAAGCTTTCGTTCGCTTTCACGAAGAAAGGTATTATAAGCAACATGACACTTCGGAGCACAAGTCATGTGCTTCATATAAAAACAGGATATGTATTGTGAAGGTTAAGAATGGAACATAGTAAGGGGAAGTAAAGCCAGCTGTGAGCCCGGTGAGATCATGCTGGGGGGCAAAAACTGTTTCTAGCGTCAAGAAGGCTTACAGATCTATGACAAAAATATAGCATATATTAGTCATTTATCCACCACTGGAAAGCAGTAGTCAATAAAATCTAACATTTAGCTCAAGCAAAGCCCTTGTCTATATGACAGAGCTGCCGAGGTTATAAAGAGCACTGAAGCCTGGAGAGCAGTGTGACTCAATTCACCAGATGCATTCTCTACCTTTATCTCATGCCTTTTCCTTAGTGACCAGTAGAGGGCATGATCCTTTGAGGTAGGTGCAATGATCATTCCCATTACACAGACACATGGATGAAGTTCGAGGAGATCAAATAACATGGCCAGGGGCACACGCTTTTGGAGTGGCAAAGCAAAAATTCAACCTTTGATTCTGGAACCTGTACGTTAACCACTGGCCCCTTAGGTCTCTGCTGGAGACCTTGTGTGATTCAGGAAGAAATGAGGGACTTGAGTGAATTTTACTGTAGTGGCCAATAAGAAAAAGGATTTAAGATGACTTCAAGGTTACTAACTGTCGACAAGTACTCCAGTGATGGAGATAAAACACTGTAAGGGGAAATGATAGTTTCATAAGAGAAAATTTAAGCTCTTTGGTCCTTCAATAGCCATTTATTGAAGATAAGATGAGGACGTAGGCACAAGTGACCACCAGACACCATGCTGGCTTCTGGAGATAAAGAGGTGAAGGAGAGAAGCCCTTGCCTCAAAGAGCTCAAACTAGCAGAGGAATTAGAGTCCCCATTTATCTCTAATTGCCACCATAATGAATTTGTTTAAATTTAATATAATGTACAAAGCATACAGCTCATAGTAAACATCCAGGTATGATAGGGACTCAGAAAAAGGTACCTACTTGAGACAGGGATTAAGAAGGCTTCTGAGAGAGTGATGCACACATTGAATTGTAATGGAAAATAAATGGCACTAGATGGAAAAGTGGGCATATAGTGGTGAGAAGAAGGATTTGCCAGGTCCAGGGATGATATGGACGAAGGCACATAGGCAAGATGGAGCATGCTGAGCCAACACTAACATGGTTCTTGGGCTTTGTCCTATAAGGAGGGGGGGTATCATTCGAGTTTTAAGCAATCAGGCTCATGGTTAGTTCTGCATTTTGGCCAGATCTCTCTGGTAAATGTGTGGAAGATATATTTGAGGGGGACAATCCGGGGGGGCAGGAAGACACACTGGGAGGCTCTTGTACAAGTCCAGATAAGAGCTTACCATAGCTTGAACCAGTGAAGTGGCCAATGGTTTTGGAGAACGAAGGCCAGATGCGAGGATAATTCAGATAAGACGTTTGGCAAGTGTTAGGATGAGGAGAGAGATGATGGGGGTGAAGTTAAGGATGACAAGTTGGGTTGTCTGTTGGAATAGTGGTGCCACAAAATAAGTTAGAAAATATGCGCAGAGAAACACATTCAGAGAAGTAAATGAAGAGTTCGGTTTTCAGACCCTGTTATTAGTTTCCTAGGGCTGTCATAACAAATTACTAAAAACTTAAAGGCTTAAAGCAGGCGAAATTTATTTTCTCACAGCTTAGGAGTCCAGAAATCCAAAATCAATGTGTTGGCAGAGTTACTTCCTTTGGGGCACTGAGGAAGAATTTGTTCCATGTCTCTTTCCTAGTCTCTGGTTGTCACCAGTAATTCTTGGTATTCCATGGTCTGTAGACACATCACTCCAATCTATGCCTCTGTCCTCATGTGGCCTCCTCTCTTATGTCTCTGCGTCTTCTTGTTTTCCATCTCCTGTAAGGACAACTCTCACTGGATTTAGGACCCACCTGGATCATCTCATCTCAAGAGCCTTTTCTTAATTACATCTGCAAAGACCCTTATTCTGAAAGGTCACAATCTGAGTTTCTGTTTGTGTGAATCTTTTTTTGCACTATTCAATGCATTAGAGACACTTTGAGAATACCCAGGAATGATTCAGAAGCTAAAGAAGGGGTCTGAGTTAGCTAAGAGTCATCAGCATTTGAGTACTAACTGAAACCAAGATAATGGATGAGAAACATAGCAATAGGGGGTCAGGGAGCCAAGAACAAAATCTGGGCACATCAGTAGATACAGTCAGGAAAAAGGTGTCTAGAGGGGCAATAGAAAAGCATAGTTGTTTCAAAAAATCAAAGCATTATTTCATGATATCGATAGATGATATGTCAATCTGGTATCTACATATAGATATATATACCATGGTATGTATGTATGTATGTATCTACCTACCTACAAGTGATTGAGTATCTACTATGTTCCAGGCACTACACTAGTTCTTTACACTTACTGAGTCCCCCAAATATGTGTCCACAGGGGGTGTTTTTAATCTCCATTTTATACACAGACTAAGGCTTGGGAATTTTAAATAATTTGAGCAAGATCCAAGAGCTAATTAATGATGAGCTCAGGACTGGAACATCCATCTGATTCCAAAGCTTCTGCTCCTTTTCCACACTGCCCTTTTTGTAGCATTTCAACAAGGAGAAAATTTGAAGATATTAAAAATGTCCTAAGATGTCATGGCAGTGACTGAACTGCTTATTCAAATTCATTTTCATCTTTTCCCTTTCAAACACAATCCTTGTCTGGGGGAGGCAGAGATGTGCCAAGATCTAGAAGAACTGTCTCTTGTCTTTCCTTGCAGACAGGACTGGCTGTATGACAGCATGGTTGCCCGAGCAGACAAACAAATTGCTTGGTGTGGGAAATCTCCTTGGGAAGATGGCTATCTAAGCAGTAGGGTAGCCTTTTTTTTTTTTTTTTTTTTTTTTTTTTAGTAGGGTAGCCTTTTTAAAAAATTGAAGTATAATTGACATACAATATTTTATTAGTTTCAGGTATACATCATAGTGATTTTTATACATTATAAATGATCCCCCATAAGAAGTCTACTTATCATCTGTCACCCCACAAAGTTATTAAAATATTCTTGATTATAATAAGATGCCCTTTGATTTTTTTTTTCCCATCTTCTTTCCTATTTCCAAGTATGTGGACATGAGGGCTAGAGCAACCGTGACCATTTTTTGATCACGAGGCAACTCTCTAGATGGGACTCAAGTGCTAAGTCAAGAGGGACAGAAAGATCAAAGGAGCCTAGGCCAGTGTTGCCACTACAAAACGTGTGCACCAGCCCCAGAATGCCTCTTCCCCATCATAGTGGTATTAGGAGAAAGAGCCCACCCAACTTTCTAAAGCCACTGTCTTTCTGGACAGTTCACAAGCAGCCAAACAAGTGGTCCCCTCCCACGAGCTCTGAAATGCAAGAAAAGGACTAAAAGACAGAATTGAATATACTTAAGTTTGGAGGGGAGGCAGAACAGTTAAGGGAGATTAAACCTGAAGGCTTGAATTCTTAGGATAAGTAAGAGGTAATGTCTACTGAGATTGAGTGTGATAGGGCTTGGAATACGGAGATTTTTAATCACTTTAATGGTGTGCTAAGATGAAATACTGTACTAACTGCTGATCTAATGTACCTTGCCTACTTTGTGCTATCATCTGTCTTTAAAAAAAAAAAAAAAAAAGGATAGCTTTTCTCCCTTTCGGAACATAAAGAACATTTGGTCTTCGTAGTTGTGCAGACTAATTCCATTTTGGAAGCTCATCATGAACGTTTTCCATTTTTCAGTGGTAATACTAATAACCTGCAAGCTGGTTCAACTTGAAGAACATTCTTTTTTTTTTTTATACTTCAAAAGAGCTAGCAGCACCTTGTTTGACCTAAAAAAAAAATCTTCAAAGTGGATCTGGAGGCAGTCAGACAACAACCGAAACTTTTGGGGTAAACATTAGCACTTATCTGAAGAGCCTCTTCTCCATCAGCTTAAAAGAAAGTGATTGAGATAAGATGATTTCTGGAGAAGATTCTGAGGATTGTTATTTTTTGTTTATTTATAATTTTTTGGATTTGGGGGTGTTTAATTAATTTTCTTAAATCAGTTTTTCAGTGTACTTAGAATAATCAATATTCTCAGATTTTTAGCTCTAGCGTCTTGGCTACAGTCCCTAAATTCACTGCATCTTGATTTATGCTCAAGCATGGGTGGCTGTGAGATGAATTGTTATTTTTGCCGGTACTGGTTTTATTACAGGATCCCATGGTGTTTTAGCTTTTCCTCATCAGGATTCATATTCTCAGGAGCACACCCTTTTAAGAGGAAATGTTTTTATTCTCCAAAGTACGTTGTTAGTGACAATTCAACCTTATTTTAGGGAATTTTAACTGATGATGGATTGAAATAATACGGGGAAAAGAGAGAAAGAGAGAGAGAACCACTGCAAAATCTTAAACATCATTATTAAATAACAAGATGACACATATCTATGCCAATGCTAAGACTAAAAAGGATATTATTAAGATTACTGGGTCCACCTTAACTTGAATTTTTCAATATTATTTACTTATATATTGGTTCTTTCTAGTCCTTACTTAGTTACAAGTGTGTGTTGAGAGGACCCGAGATCCACTCTTTTGGCAAATTTCCAGTGTACAATACAATATTGTTAACTGTAGTCACCATGCTGTACCTTAGATCTCTAGAACGTATTCATTGCATATAACTGCAACTTTGTGCCCTTTGACCGACATCTCCCCACTTCCCTCACCTCTTCTCCTCTGATAACCACCATTCTAGTCTCTGCTTCTATGAAGTCAACTTTTTTAGATTCTACATGTAAAGGAGAATATACAGCTTTTTCTTTCTGTATCTGGCTTATTTCACTTAGCATAATGTCCTCCAAGTTCATCTACGTTGTTGTAAATGGTAAGGTCTCCTTTTTATTATATATATCACAATCTCTTTAGCCATTGATGGACACTTAGATCGTTTCCATACTTTGGCTGTTGTGAATAATGTCAGTGCAGATGTCTCTCTGAGGTACTAATTTCCTTTGCGTACACACTCAGAACAGAGATCGCTGGGTCAGATGGTAGTTCTATTTTTAATTTTTTGAAGAACCTCCACACTGTTTTCCCTGATGCCTGTACTATTAAGATTTTTATGATGGAGATACACAATAGGAAGCAGAATATAATCTGCTTTAGAGAGGCCTGGGCTAGTAATATAAAGTAGGACATCAGGAGCACATGGTAAGAAAGAGTATGTAAAATTGCCCCATTAAAAAAGCTAATCCAGAAGGAGCATGTAGAAACTGCAGAAAATCAAGAATGACACAGCACCGGTCACCTACCTATCTCCTATTCTCAGGTCAGAGAGTTGTTTGTTTCTTTAAGACTAAAATAATTCCCAGCTTCCCAATGACAACCTGCAAGATCATCAGTGCTCAAGCTCTCCTCCCCTGAGAGAGAGTCTCTCAGAATGGTTGTGTATGCCATGATTTTGTCACCGAGTTTCTTTTTTTTTTTTTTTAAAGATTTTATTTATTTATTTGACAGACAGAAATCACAAGTAGGCAGAGAGGCAGGCAGAGAGAGAAGGGAGGAAGCAGGCTCCCTGCTGAGCAGAGAGCCCCATGCGGGGCTCGATCCCAGGACGCTGGGATCATGACCTGAGCCGAAGGCAGCGGCTTTAACCCACTGAGCCACCCAGACGCCCCTGTCACCGAGTTTCTTAAAGATAAAGAGCATATTTCTTTGTGCCTCTGCCTCTAACACAGTCCTCTGCACAGACCAGTACTCAATTAGTGCTTATGGGTAAAAATGATGACTACCTGTTTGGACCATCAGAAAATGCAAGCTCAAAATAGACAAGGAGCTTTAACAGATGTAACAACCAAAAACGCTGTCATCCCACCTTGTTTATTAAGGACAAAAAAAAAAAGTGTTCAGAATTATCCATGCTCTGAGCTTAGCCACAGCAGCACAGACTACATAAAAGAAGCCAGACATTCTTTTTTATGAGGAGTTTTATAAAAGTTTGGAGCCAGGTTTTCCCTGAAGACAGGTTCTATTATACAAATCCAAAGGCTATATGGAAATTCTGTGAGTGAAACTCTTTCTGGTTCTTCTTATTCAACTATCCAAACTTAATTAAACCCTCAATCACTTTCCCTGGAATGGAGATGACAAGACGCGATTCAGTGATCTGTAATTTCTGGAATCTCCTCTCATTGCCCCCATTTTTTCCCTGATGGGCGCTGCATTAGCAATTTTTCCTCCAACCTTTGAGGAGAATTGCTATTTACAGAGGACAGGCTGCATGCTTACTGGCAATGCCAGTATTTCAGTTCCTTTCCCTCAGAATTCTCAGATGAATACCAGGGAATACTAGTGATTTATAGCATAGGAGTTCCTCAAAGTGACTCAGTAATTGACTCCTTAGAGACTGAGACACACCTGAGTTTCCCATAGAGACTATTTGTGCTATAGAAATGTGAGGAATCTGGCCTCTCCTCACTGTGTTGGAACATATTACCGAACAAGGCTTTTCACTAAATGTGGTCTCGCCAGTGATTTTTGGTCATGGTTTACAAAAAATTAATGTCAGAAACCCATTTTCACTTTATTTCATGGGAGATTTTACATTTGCATGTGATTTTAGGGCCCAGAAGACCTTGTTCAGAGTTCAGACTCTTTCCCAGTGTTTAGTTCTTACCCCTCAAACTGGTGAGGACAACTTTTCTGACATTAGGAGTGACAGCTCCCAGAACACAGCAGGGATCCAGGACTTTCTCAATACTGGTGAGAACTCTACCCTTACGTTGGACTGTGGAGTGGATGTGTGTTTTTTGTTGTTTCTACCCAGCATTCATTTACTCTTCTCCTGAAAAATAACCCGTCCATGTGAGAGGGTCATCCCTATTCCCACTTTTGGTTCATGTCATGCAGAGAGAGTGGACCTCACCATCTGGCCCCAGGGGTTGCGACAGCCTGAGATGGGGTTAGTCGAAGAGCTGCATCATGCTGGCCACGGTGACTGATTCAGGGGTCGTATGTACCTTGAGCCAAACTAAAACTCTCGATCCTGGTTTGGTGCTGGGAAATCTTTCATATAGTTTGCAGGATGACCATTCTGGAAGATCACACATTTCTTGGCTGGTCCTCTTACAATTTCCTTATAACCAGGATTAAATCCAAGCTTACCTTGGCTCCTAAAGCCATCGTGATCTACTCCTGTCTACCTCATTTATGTCATCACCTGATATTTCTAAACACCCACTTCATCTCTACCTCAAACATGGCTATGCTGATTCTCATGTTAGAAGCTGTGCACTTGCTTTTCTTCTCCCTTACAATAGCCTTTCCCTAGACTACACTACCTTTTTCTTCCCATCATAATGCATGTCTTAAGTCAAACGCCTCTTACATAGCTAGGACTCCCAGGACGGTAAAATGAAGTAGACATCATGTTTACTTTCTACCACATTATTATATACATTCTGTGTATTCTCTTTTTCATATTAATATCCAAGGCCCAAATTATTTTATTTATTCATTTATTTTCTTTCTTATGATATCAGAACATAAGCTCTTTGATTAATTTTCTAGGTCACCATTGTGTATACCCCCTGTTCCATATATATCAGCCTCTCAATAACTATTCATTGACTGACGGAGGAGCTCTCTTTTGCCGGGGTGGTTAAACTGGCAGAATGTCAGCCAGAGGCCACAAGTGTAGAACTGTCAGCCAAAAGGGCCAACACAGGGGAGAAAGGAGAAAGGAGAGCTGAGAAATGGAGAGAGACAGGCTCCCAATAGTATAACCAAAGCCAGATACGCTGGGATGTTGGTTATAAAAGCCAATAAATTCTTTTATGCTAAATTCGCCTTGAGTTAGAGTTCTTGTAAATTCTGTGTTCCTACACAATATTCACATCTTGTCACACTGCACGTCTTTCTCTTTTTCTGTCTTTGGCCAGAATTTGAGTTATCTGAAAGGGTGAAAGACCTTATTTGAAGATATTCAGGTAATTTAGCAGTGGAAAATTATCTGCAAAGTATCTACAAAGTACCACTTTTATAACTAGCTTGATTGGAGAAATCATTTCACAGTTTATACATATATCAAAACATCATGTTATTCACTTTAAACATATACAGTATTTATTTGTCAATCATACCTCAACAAAGCTGGAAAAAATTTTCAGAAAAGGAAAAAACACAAGCTATGTATTAAGGTAGTCAGAATAACTAATATATTATGGTCTATGGTAATTTATTGATATATTTAGTTTAAAAGGTGAATTTGGGGGGTAGCTCTCCTTCAAGGCATAATAGAGTAGCTGTACGGACTTGTACTCACAACAAAAATGGCTATAGAGGGGTGCCTGGGTGGCTCAGTGGGTTAAAGCCTCTGCTTTTGGCTCAGGTCATGGTCCCAGGGTCCTGGGATCGAGCCCCGCATCAGGCTCTCTGCTCAGCTGGGAGCCTGCTTCCCTCTCTCTCTGCCTGCCTCTCTGCCTACTTGTGATCTCTGTCTGTCAAATAAAT
This sequence comes from Martes martes, assembly GCF_963455335.1. Classification (NCBI taxonomy): domain Eukaryota; kingdom Metazoa; phylum Chordata; class Mammalia; order Carnivora; family Mustelidae; genus Martes; species Martes martes. Next base: position 21,905,757 of record NC_137891.1, on the reverse strand, counting down.
AAAATCTTTTTTAAAAAATGGCTACAGATACACACTACCTATGCACCACATGGACAGCACAAAAATACCAACAACACAATACTCCACACAAACATAAAACACTGAAACAACACACACTGAACACATACACTACCCATAACAGACACCATCCACAAACCACTCACATGCTGCAAAAAAAAAAATGCTGTACATAAATATAAAAATCAACAATAAATCTAGATGAAAACATGTGAGACAACTTTTTTTAGATATCGAACAATAAGCAGCCCAGTATCACAACCCTCATGAGAAGGGAAATATACAAGATAGGAATCATGGTTATACCATGATCACCCAGACTTTTTCCTTGCCGCAAAATAGAAAGAAGTCCACATGGGGAAGGAGTTTCATTATGTTAAGGATCCAGATATTGGAATTTCCAGGTTCTGGAATGGCTGGAATTTGTAGGGCAGGATACTTGAGAAGAAAGAGCTGCAAAGGATGGTGGTGGGAGGTGGGATAAAGACTCCATGGGATTCAACAATTATGTAAGATATAAATGGATCAAATACTTCAATTGAAAGGCAAAAATTTTCTAGTAAAAAGATATAATTACTTCCATCTACGGGATATCCACTTTGAAAATAAAAGGATATGAAAAGATATAGCAGGTCAACAGTAAGCATTAGAAATCTAGAACAGCCGTTTTAGTGCTAGACAGAATAGACTTTGAGATAAAGAGCTTTGCCTGATATCCCTAAATCTAAAACCAAGAGTTTATATTGAAATGTTAAATTTTAGTCCAAGCCCACAGGGTACTTTGTATTCTTCCTCCTTTCCACATTTGTAACTCCCTTCTCCAAGAGTGAGAAACCTGGCTCCCATTCCCCATCACACATTACTCATTTGCTCAAACCTACACAGAATATAGCTTAAAAATGACTAACAAATAGTACTATGGAAAGCAAGCCTACAGAGGCAAGAAATACACAAAATGAGCTTGGAGCATCTCATAGGGCCAGAAAATAAGGAAGTGCTCAAAAACAAGCAAACAAAAACCACATTAATAAGAGTACATCAAAGGGACAGAGAAGCCAACTGAAAGAGCTCTCAGTGGACAAAGCTAGAACAATCTGAGCAGCAAGATAAAGTAGTACTGGATTATAACCCCAAGTACAAAATAAATATCCATGAGGACGTACTGATACAAATGAATGAATGCATAAGTAAATGAGGGAAAAGAGACAAATCTCCCACAAAAGAGTTCCAAATAATTTATGTAGATACTTTACCCTCCGGGAGAGAAAACGCTGTGGGCTTTGGGTAGTGACTTTCTTCCAAGAATGTATTATAGAAGGGTGGGGAGGGGGGTAACCTTACTGTGGAGAAACCTGATAAATACTCCTTCTGGAATGTGATCAAGGTCAATGTCAACAGTGAAAAATCATATTGCCAGTATGTACACGTGATATAATGTGATGAAGATGTCCTCTGTTGTTTCCCTCTAAAACACACACACATAATTCTAGTCTATTTATAAGAAAAACATCAGATAATGCCAACAGAAGAGCATCCTATAACATATCTGACCAGTGTTCCTCAAAACTGTCAAGATCATAAAAAATAAGGAAAGGCTGAGTAATTGTCACAGTCAAGAGGAGCCTAAAAAGACATGACAACTAAATGTCATCCCGGATGCAACCCTAACATAAAAAGAAAATTAGGTAAAGGAAATCTGAATAAACTGTGAATTTTAATTAACAATAATGTATCCATACTGGTTAATTAATTATAATATATCCCATACTAATGAAGGTTGTTAATAATAGGGGAAAATGGGATTGAAACACAAGAGAACTGTCTGTACTATCTTCTCAAATCTTCTCAATTTATCTGTAAATCTAAAACTATTCTAAAAAAGTATCTATTAAAAATAGATTTAGTACTGATTTAGTATTGTTTAGTGCTAAACAGTAAAAAAAACAGTATTTCTAATCCTTCTGATTATTTCTCCCATCTATAAAGTAGAATAATATCTACCTATTTTCTATACATAAACAAGCAAAACTACTAACCCAATATTCAAGTTTGTTACAACAAATGCATACATATATATATATACACACACACACACACACACACACATATGTATATGTGTGTGTGTGTGTGTCTATTATGTTCTAGCTTTCTCTACTGTGAGGTCACAAAAGTAATACTACACCAGAGCAATAAGCATACCTAGTGACTGACTGATTTCAAAATTACATTCTACTCTAAAAAGCAACAGGTCTCCTTGGAGAAAAGACGGATTTGGGGTTCAAATATAAAACAATTCTGAAACATTTCTGTGCACCAAAAAATAAGGAGGCATCAAAGATGATGAGGATGTATCAATAGGACATGGGAATGAGCTTGAAATCATCCCCCTGGCCAGATCTGGATGAAACTGAGCCTCAGTATCAATGAGGATATAAACTATCTATAGTAAATTGAGTAAAATAAAAATCTGTGAGTTCATATTGATATGAATAAATGAATCACTTTTCCTTACAACAGAATGCCAACTAATAAGTACAGAGAAAATGACAGAAATTCTAAAAATCATCATTAGATGCTAAAATTAGTTTAATAAGAAACAGATATTCGCATAGATCAAAGTAATTCTCCACAAATTATTTACAAAGGGGAATGGAGAAATTCTGCAGTGTAGAAACCTAGAAGACACCAATGTAACCAAGTGATCAAGGCTAGTATCACCAATACTGGGACAGATCAACTCACAGGACTTCTGAAATGATGCACTGAGGAGAACAGAACATGGCCTGTCCCGCCAAAAATACTTACCTTAAATTTAATCAAGAAAAAGATCAGAAAAATCAAAATCAAGGAACATTTCATAAAACTAATTCATCTTTAAATTATATCAGTGTCAAGAAAGACAAAGAAAGGCTGAGGAAATACTCCAGGTTAAAGGAATTTAAAGGACCATGACAACTAAATACAATGGGTGATCTAGATGGGATCCTGGACGTCAGATGGAAATAGCTAATAGATCTATTGACAAAAATGATATAATCTAAGTATTACTGCAGATGATGTAAAAGTATTTTGAACAAAACTAAATTTCCTAATTTTGATAATTATACTGTGGTTATGTAACAGAATGTCCTTGGTCTGAATTCTGCCAACAATCTGAATGAACTTGGAAGTGGATTCTTCCTTGGGCCTTTAGGTAAGAACCTGGCCCATGAGAACACTTTGAATTCAGTCTGGTGAGATCCTAAAGGTAGGTTCTCTAAACCCACCCAAGCTTGCCAGGATTTCTGACTTTCACGATGGTGAGCTAATAAAGGGGGGGTGGTATTTTAAGTCATTAAGTTTGTGATCATTTGTTATGCAGAAATAAAAGATGAATACGCCTCTATGGGTATGCATACATACTATATACAAAATACACACAAATAACCTATTGACATGTGTGAAATATGTCTAACAAAGGGTTGGAGTCAAGGAGTAACTGCCAAATTAAGCTGGCTTAAACAGATGAGAATCAGGTTGGTTGAAACAGTGTTCCCTTCAAGACATATTGTTTAGGATAAACACTTCAGGAAGGGATTTCTATAGGGCTAAAAGATAGTCCTCAAAAGTAGAAGAGCCAAGAGTACACATCCCTTCTTGATCCTAAACACACAAAATAAGACCTCCTAAGAGCACTTAGGAGAGCACGCATTCAGAACTATGCTGGGAGGGGCACCTGGGTGGCTCAGTCTGGTTGAGCTTCTGACTTCATTTCCAGTCAGGTCAGGATCTCAAGCTTGTGAGATCCAGCCCTGACTCAGGCTCCGGCCTCAGCGGGGAGTCTGCTTGAGATTCTCTCCTTCTCCTTCTGCCCCTCCCTCCACTCGTGCTCACACCCTCTCTCAAATAAATAAACAAACAACAAACCTATGCTGGGAACAAGAGACTTTCAAGGAAGGGGGGAAGGAAACAGAGATGGGCATTAAGAAAGCTGGAATTCACATGAGAAGTTAACTTAATGCTACAGTCCAATTAGACAAGTAAAAGAGATTTTGACTTATACTGCTTTCTGTTGGGCTCAAAATGCTTTCGTGGCTCTTACCACATTTATCCTCACAATTACCCTTTGGTCCTTCGTTCCTTCTTAAAAAAATGTCGCTCTCCCTTCACCATAGGATGAAATCCAAAGCTCTTTCCAGGACAAAAGAGATTTTACACCAACCCACCTCTCTAGTCTTGTATGCCTGACCGTACCCACCTACATCCTGTAGATTCACACCACAGGACAAATAAGTCCTCCAATGACGATCTTAATGATTATTAGTGCCTTTCTGCCCTTTTTTTTTCCCCCCAGATTATACCTCTGCCTCAAATGCCCTTCTCAATTTTATCATCATGGTAAATCCTCACTTATCCTTCATGATGCAGAAAATAGGGGTTCTGATTTGTATTAGGTCTCCTGGAGAGCTATAGTTCCAAGTATGGAATAAACTCCCCTTTGCTCCCAGTGTATTACGCTATCCATTCTAGATCAGATTGCTACTCTCAGCGGGAGAGTTACACAAAAGCAGTTAGAAACTTAATCTACTCCAAATATTGCTGGGAAAAATGATTCTGCAAGTAAGTAAATGAATCAAGTAAAGACACAATATTGAGATAAGAAACGTGAGGGTAAGTTGAGTTTGATCATTCAATCTTCCAGAACACTTAGAGTTGATTCTGAAATGGTAAGGCCAACTTCCAGCCTCATTTTTTTGGTTATTCCTTAATTTAGTATGTTCTTCCATCAGAATGACTTACTATTTCTCAATTTCCTCTTTATAAACTGCTTTATTGGGATATAGTTCACGAATAATTCACTCATTCAATGTGTACAGTTCAGTGATTTTAGTATATTCGCAGAAAGGGGCAATCATCACCACAATCTCATTACAGAAGATACTTAATTCCTTTCTGTAGTTATCTTTAATCCTGTTCTTTGCTCTTCATTCAGTCAATCATTTAATATATATTTAGCTAACCAATGTAAATTCTGAAAGAACTTTGATATATAGAGTACCAGTTACAATACCCAGTAGTAAATCCTATAACAGGGGGAAGTAGAGATATAAAATATATCTAGGCAAGGACATAGACAGAGGTACCCCACCACTGATGACAGTCAGGGAAGTGATTCTAGGAGGAAGTGAAGTCTATGCAGAGACCTGAAGGGTGCAATGGAGATTACCAGATGACAGGTTGAGGTTGGGGGAGGGGGTGGCAAACAGAGAAGAGTCCTTTAGAGAAGAGGGCTCTAGGCATGAAGAATGCCATCTGCTATGACCCAAAGGGAGATGGACATGGTAGATGCAGGGAGCTAAAAAGAGTTATGCCTTCTCTACCAAAAAAATTCCAAGTCATTTTTTATATGAGTGTTTATAGTAGCTTTATTGGCAATTTTCAAGAACTGACAACAATTAAATGCCCATCAGCAGGTGAATGGATGAATCACCTCTGTTGTACTCATACAATGGAATACTATCCAGCAACATAAAGGAATGAACTTCGGTACACACAACAACTTAGAAGGAATAAATAAAGCCAGACTTCCCCCCATCCCGGGCAAAAAAAAGTAAGCACAGCATAATTCTATCTAAAATTCCAGAAAATGAAAACTAATCCACAGTGACAGAAAGTAGATCAGGGGTTATCAGGGGACAGAGGTGAGTGTGGTTGATAGGGATCACAAAGAAGCAGGAGGAAAATTTCAGGAGTAATAGAAACGTTCACTACTATGATTATGGTTATGGCTCCAAGGGTGAACACATAGGTCAAAATTCATTAAATTCTATACTTCAAACATGCATAGTTTATTGTATGTCGATTATATCCCAACAAGGTTATCTTTAAAACATGTCCCTATTTGGATAATAAATTATATGATTTCCCTATTAATAAAGGACCTGGATTCTGGGGGGGTGTTTAATTAGTGTTGGGTATTAGTTTTACTATTAGTATTAAAATATTATTAGTACTGTAACTGCCACAGTCATAGAGGCCCAGGAATGAAGCTAGTTCTGGCCTGCAGATAGGCCCAGACAGTACATGGGATCTGGGGAAACAGTACCATACAGGGGTAAGAGCTTGAGTTTGGGGTTGGGACAGACTGGGTTAAAATCCTAGCTCTGTCATTTATTAGCCAAACTCATTTGTCATCCCTCCTTTAGAAGCCTTATCTGATTCCTCTACTCAAAATTAATGATCTCCTTTTCTGCATTCCCTCAGCAATAATATAGTGAGGTGGGGAAAAAAACCCTCTATTACATGCAAAGTAGCATACAGTCATAAGAATGAATGAAATCATGAAAGATCATCTTCATTTTACCTCTTTATCTGAAGAATATATACTTAAATCTTTATTGTTTTTATTATAAAATAATGCCTACTTGTCATAAATATTATAATATTTAATATATTATAAATTAAATATAAAAAATATATATATAATAAATATATAAAAATTAAATGGCCGCCTTCTCCTATACCCTGAGTGAGGTGTGCACCATTCACACGTTCAAGTTTTCTCAGTTTCTAATGAGAAGATCATGTCCCAAAGAAAACAGCAACAATCAAGAAATTGGATAAAAATAAAATAACTTTATAAGAAAAAGAATGGCTATGTTTCCTATGACAAATAATTTAAGTAAATGTAACATGCGGTGATTTCAAATAACATGTAACACCTCTCTTAAGTTAGTGTCAGTGGAATTGGGAAAGTGTTTTCTAATTACTATCATCTTTTAAAAACTACTGTTTTCAGTTCAATAAAAATCTTTAAGATAACATCATCATTTCCTAAACCTAGAATCAAGCCCTTCAGTACTTTTGGACAGAACTTCCTACAGATTTATAGGTGAACAGATCCACTTGGAAACTGGCTGCTTTCTTCAAGGAGATATTACATGTCAATTCATTTAACAGATTTGTCTATCTCAGTGTTCTCAAAAGTCATTAGAATTATAAAATTTTTAAAGCCTGGAAGAAAACATACATATTATTTGGTTCCAGTTTTCTATTTTACAGATGAGAAAACGAGGTCCTGCAGAGATAATGATCTGACCACACTCACATGGTAACTGGTAGCAATATTTGGTCTAGAACCCTAAATTCCAAATACCCAGTTTCAGTGCCTCTTTTCAATGAGCTGCCTCCCTCAGAGAACAGGCTCCTGAACCTGGAACATGAGTCAAGTGTTTCCTCCCAAGGCCATCTTTGGGAAATTGACATCTACACAAGCTTTTCAAGACTAGTCTAGTTACTACTGCTGCATAACAAATTACCCTGTAATATAATGCATAAGACAACAATCATTTTATTTTGCTCATGATGTCGCAGTCAAGAATTTGGGAAGGGCTTATGTGAGTAGATGGCACTTGAGTACCTCATGCAGTTGTAGTCAAATAGAGGCGGGAGCTGGAGTCTACTGAAGGCCTACCACGCAGGTCCTCTAAGAGGATGCACTCACATGGGTGGCAGTTGGTGCTGAAAGCTAGTGCTGAAAGTTGGTGCTGAAAGCTCAGCCAGAGTTGCTGGCTAGATTAGCTACACATGGTCCTGACAGCGCGGTGGTCTCGGATGTTGTCACATGGTGGCTAGCTTCCCCCAGAACAGTGTCCTGAGTCAACCCAGCAGGAGCTGCAAGGTCTTTTCAGAAGTATGCAATATCACTTCTCAAAAGTTATGCAACTCCACTTCTAACTGCATTCTATTCTTTACAACAAGTTACTAAAGCCAGATTAGATATAGGGACAACAGGGAACCCACCTCTCAGTGTGAATAATTTCAAATAATTCATAGACGAGCTACATGGTGACAGAGGAAGAAATCTTAGATAAGGGAGGAGATATGATACAAAGATAGAAAAATTGACCAGGCATGTTTTTCCATCAAAGAAGCTTGGAAAATAGAACATATACCTATCTCCTTGTTTGTCAATCAACACTCCACGGTGGAAAATGTAATTAAGAGTGATCTATCTAAGATTTGCCTATTTTCCCAGGTGATGGGATTGACATTCAAGGTAAAGTTCCAAAAAACGAGATGACCTAAAATGCAAAACGGTAATCTTCAAAGTCAGGAACTTGAGTTGCAAATCAAGCATTTCACATTTGAGTTAATGAAGGACCAAAGAGACCTTTTACTGTTTCCCCAATGAGCCTGATGAATTAAATTTTACAGAACTTCTTGGAGAGCTGTGGCTCTGTCTTTTTAACTTGATTTGTACGGCACTCCACAGAGCCCAATCCAGAGATAGTGCTTAACAAATTTCAGGTGATAGATGATGATTTAATTGGAATAGAGGAGTCCATAAATGTCTCAGGAATATAAAAACACGAAGGATACTATAGAACAGACTTCTATGAGTTCAAGAGTTATGATGAATAAGGGAATATTTTCAAGCATTTGTGGTTTCAGAAAAGGAAAAATTGGAACAATTTCCAATAGTACTGATAATGGCCACAAATAGCTCTTAGCATTTTAAATTATATCAAGAAAAAAAGACGTAGAGATTAAAGGAAACAACCAGATATCTACTAGAGAATCAATTAGAATGCTGAACTTAAAAGTCTTCTTCATCTCTTAAACTTTCTAAAAAGAATACGATATTTAGAGGTAGGTTGGAAAATGGGTGTGGTACAACATAAGAAATGTATAAGTTCTCATACCAAGAGGAGAAGAACTATTTGTGGAAGTCATAAAACTATTTCCCTTTTGCGAAACCTTACTTTTGCCAATAAAGATGTAAAAATTCCAGATTCCAAAAGGTTGAATTAGTATAAAAATAAATAATTTAAATTAGAGTTTGAGGGTTGCATGCCCCACTACTCAAAAACTTAAAGAGTGAAAAATCAATGATTTCTCATTTCTTATAATTTTGTGGAAATGGCTGGTGGTTTCTTGCTGGTCTCAGCTAAGTTCACTGAGAAGACTGGGATAGATGAATCAAGATGGCCTCATTCACATATATGGCAACTTGGTGTTGGCTATGGTTTGGGGCTTCTTGGTTCTCTTGCATTTGGCCTTTGTGGTAGACAGAGAAATGGTCCTCAAAAGATATCTCTGCTCTAACCCCCAAAACATGTGAACCTGAATATGTTACCTTCCATGACAAAAGGGATTTTGCAAATGTGATTAAGTTAAAGAGCTTGAATGGAAAGATTATCCTAGATTACACAGGTGGACCCAATCTAATCACAAGGGTGCTTATAAGAGGGAGGCAGGAGGGTCAGATTTAGAGAAGGAGGGGTGACAAGAAGAAGTAGTGGTCAGAGCCATGTGGAAAAAGAACAACCAGCCAAGGAATACAGGCGGCCTCTAGAAGCTGGAAAAGGCAAGAGATGGATTCTGCCCTAGAACCTCCAGAAGGAGCTCAGCCCTGCTGACCCATCTGAAATTTGTGATGTTGAGAACTGTTAAGATAATAGATTTGTGTTGTTTTAAGCCACTGAATTTGCAGTAATTTGTTATAGCAGCAATAGGAAACTAATACCGTCTTTCATCGTACTAGACTACACCAGGTCTCAAAATAGTATTCCCAAGGGCCAGCCCCATTGCACAAACCCTTTTCAGACTTAGGTGAAGGCCCTTTGGCCAGAGCATGTTACATGGCCAAATCCAGAGTCAATGAGAGAGGAACTTTGATTCCGCCTCTTGACGGGGAGAGTGGCAAAGTCTCGCTGCTTGTTTGGATGGGAGAAATGTACGGCTATTAAGCAATCAATCACTTGGACAATCTGATCACTTGCTCTGGAAGAAGCTTTACGTTTTACGGGAGTAGCTTGGCTGGTGCTTTGAAAATCTTAACCCTTTGATTTAATCTCTTAGCCTGATGCTTCAAGTAGAGATCTTGATCTGTCAAATATTCTACAACGCCTGGCCCAGTCACCACCGGTCACACGTTTTCTTCTCTGTCCCTGCCTTCCACCTTCTCTTGTTTTCCACTTCCTTTCTTTTCCCTTCTAGCACTGCTTCCAAATGCACTTCTTAGATTGCTGAGCCATTGGAACATCAGTGTTTTATTGAGTCTGTAACGTCTTCAAGTCTTTCCTAGGAGGAAGTTACTTTACTTGCACTTTTATGTGGCAAACAGTTCCTGTGACTCAATCCTGAGATACTCATTTGCAAGAAATACAATGCCAACTGCCAAGGCCAAGCAGCAATTGTTATTAGGCACTTCTTTTCTGTGTATTTCAACCTGAAGGATGGCACTTGTTGGAGGCATTTTTAAAAAGGCAGAAAGAAAACTCCTCCAATGTTCTTCAAATTTGCATTTTGCTTCATCTTTTAAGTGAGAAATAAAATACATTAGAACTTTCACATCATTAACAGAATGTGTGGGTAAACTTGGAATTTGCATTTAAATACATTCAAGAACAAAGATTTTTGCAGAATTTGCAAGGAGACCAGGGGAAGATGCCAGTGAGAAGAGAAAGTGAACAGTGGTTTCTTGCCAAAAATTATTGAAATTGAATGCATATATTTTTTAATTGTCACACTTGTTTATTTTTAAAGCTTGTATTCATCCAAACATAGAAGTGTGAGTTTCTTGAATAATTTGTTATCAGTTCTCTGCAGACAAGTTTTACGAATTAGGTTACTTGGCTAACTGATAAAACTTCGTATGGGTTTCATTAAAGTCCATAGGAAGGCACTTTCCAGGCAATGCATGTGGCCAGGCCAGGCTGACCAAAAGGAAATCTTAAAAGAGCAAGATCTAGGTAGGAATTTACCATAACCAAAGGCCTAACCAACCCTCGGGCTTACAATTCCAGAAAGCAGATTTTAGCTCTTTCCCAAATGATCCCAAACTTCTTATCGACCATCTTCCTTCCTGGTACCAGTGAGCTTGGCAGTTAAATCAAAAGGCCCTTCTGGGTGTAGAATTTGAGCAATGAAAAGCATATTCTCGAGAGTCTCGATGCCATGATGCTGCCTGGTAAACACAACGGACCCTGACCGCATTCACCTGCTTAGAGACCTGCGTGTCAGTCAGGGTCTCTCAGATTCAGAAATGAACAGTTCTACCCTTGGCTTCTTCTCCAATCCCTGTGTTTCTGGATGGTACATTTCAACTTCTCCATGCTTGCTTTCCTTAAAATATGTCGATATTATTGATTAAGCCCTAGTGCAGTGAAGGATGCACTAATATGTGCCGTGTGTCACCACCCTCCCTTCCTACACAATTGCTCATTTGAAAACAATCCTTCTTCCCCACTAAATCTTGCTCAGCTTGGCACACCAGGAAGCTACTTCCAATCAATCCGAGCTCTTACATAAAATGAAGCCTAGCGTGTTTGCGACCTCTGCTGCAGAGGCTCTTTCTAAGGACCTGGGAAACTGTCTCCTGTCATTAGGCACTTATTTCACTGGACCATAAAAATACAGTGGATTTCTAGCTCTGGAATAATGACCAAAGCAATGGATTCAGGTCCTCATGACCCAGTTAGTTTTTCCCTGTCTCATAAGCGTAACTACACAGTTCCTCCACAAATGTGCTGTCACAAGGGAGCCAAATCTTGGTAGATTAACACAGGTTTGTACTATTGTGGGAATGCAATACACTTGTGTTTGCTTGTCTAAGGTCTGTTGTCCTTACTAGAGCTTAAGCATCCTGAGAAGGACTATGCCTATTGTGTTAAAACTTGTATCATCAGTGCTCACACAGGAGCTCAATATATCTTTAGTAAGGACACAAAGGCTTGTCTAAGTGGATGAAAGAATAAAAATATCTCCAAGCCTGAATCCGCAAATGGTACATCATTGTTGTGTGTGTCTTTACAGTAAAGCCTCCTAGATATTAGGGATAGATATCAGCGATCTGTTCAATTCTCACATTGCAGAATCTAGTTATTCAGCTGTTTCTCCATTCCACTTGTTTGCTTTGTTTGTTTTTAGTGTTATGAAAATGTCACCAGAAAAAAAAACTAATTCTCTCCCTCCCCTTTCCTCCTTCCTTTCTTCCTCCCTCCCTTCCTTTCCAATTCTCATGATAATTCTAACGGCAAGAGAATTCCAAACGATGTGTCAAAAATAGCTCTGGGAATTCTATTTTATTTCATTTGACAAGAATTTTCAAAATGCCCTTTTTTGCAAAACCATCAGTGTTTTGGTTGCTGACTCACCCCCAAGCAGCTTTTATTCTAGATGAAGTGAGAAGGCTTCCATAAAAATGATTTTGAAAAACAAGAGAACATGTATAATACAATCCAACCCAAATATAATCCAAATGTAGAATCGAAGCAGTAAACACAACAGGAAAAAATATTAAGAAGAAACAAATGTTCTCTAAGCACCTTGAAGGTTGGAAAATACCATTTTTGTTCACCCTGGTATTGTACACGAGACCCAGCATACTGCCTTCCGCAAACTAGACGACCCATGCATGTTGTTTAAATGAATGAACTGATCAATGAATACGAACCAATTATAGTTCCGTGCTGTTTAGGTTCTGACAAAGTTCTTCGCACATCACTGGGGTTCAGTGTTGCCTTTCTGCCCAGAACTGCACCTGGTTAACGGCAACGATGCTTCTGATGGTGCCCCAGATCAAGGCTGAGGGGTTATTCTTATCTCCCGCTCTCACCCCCACAAAGAGGAAGTTCCCAGATATCTTTTCTACCCTCCTAATAGCTCATTAGCCATCCCCTCGCCTCTCTCTAGCCCCTTGCCACGACCGACCTCGTTGCAAACATCAGGAATGCTCATCCTCATGTCTCCCCTTCGGCCTCCCTCCAGTCCATCCTGTAAATGCCACCGGAATGGCCCGTCTGAAGAGCAGACATAGTCAGGATGCTAGGCAGCTTCTATAAGCTTTCACGGCTTCTCAGTGATGAAGTAAATTCAAATTAAAGCAAAGTCCTTGGGACGCCTGGGTGGCTCAGTTGGTTAAGCAGCTGCCTTCGGCTCAGGTCATGATCCCAGCGTCCTGGGATCGAGTCCCACATCAGGCTCCTTGCTCCGCGGGGAGCCTGCTTCTCCCTCTGCCTCTGCCTACCACTCTGTCTGCCTGTGCTCGCTCGCTCTCTCTCTAACAAATAAATAAAAAATTTAAAAAAAAAAAAAAAAAAAAAAAAAAAAGCAAAGTCCTTGGCAGGGTGTGCAAGACCCACCTTCCAGCTCTCCCATTATCCCTGTCCCAGCCTAGATTTCAATCAACCCTCAAGGTCCCAACCCTCAAGGTCCAGCTGAGTTGGGCTACATTCTTCTTATCTCCAGTGTAGACTCTAGCCTGGAATTTTCCTCTCCTGACTCTGCCTGGCTTGCTCCAAATTGCCCTTGAGATCTCCTTTAGACTTCGCTCCTACTGGAAGGCTCACCCATGACGCCGGTGTCCTGTACCCACCCTCCATGAAGCAACCTTGACCTGTCTTCATGCCTACTCACGGCCCATATACTCCTCATAACTGAGCTGTAGGTTTCTTGCACTGCCTGAACGTGTCTGACTTATGGTTGTACCCTTATGCCTACCTCACGGTAGGAATTAAATACACATTTAAGGAAAGAGAAAATGAATGAGCAACATGGAGGGCGGAGAACAGAGGTTATTTATGAAAAGTAGCCGGTTTACCTATTGCCTTATTTCCAGCAGAGGCAAAGAACCCTCGTTCCAGGCAAGTGTAGGACCCTCTTCAAACAATTGCCAGGACCACAGTGCTGGAAAAGTGACACAGACTTCCCTTGGGCCACCCCCACTCCAGCTGCACCGTGACCTTATAGACGGGCTTGCTGGAGTCCTCCCTCCTGGCCGAGTGCTGGAGAAGCTCTAGGAGAATAGCACCCAGGCCTGCCATTAGAGCCGGCGGAGTAAAGGAGGAGACAGGGGTCAGCGGATCCTTCAGTAAGTCCTGTACCTCTTCCCCTCCCCCTCAAAGCCAGGCTCCAGAGCAAGGCTGAGGAGGGCTGCTTCGGGGCCCTTCTGATTTTAGGCAGTGCGCTTCTGCCATCTACTGGTTTCTATGCACTTTCCAAAATGCATTCAGCAGAAGTGGATTTTCTGTGCTAAAAACCCAGCAGAAGCAGAACCAAACCAGAAAGCCAAACTTAAAAACAGTGCCCAAGTATCATTAGACTCCAAACCATGAACCACAATGTTATTTCTGTCCCTTTGTCTGTATGTGATCTTTTGAGAAGAGATCATCTTGACCTGGGTTCCACAGAATACAAGGTAGAAGGCTTGAGTCACACCGTCAGTTAGTCAAACTGAAAATTACATTTGAGGGACACCTGGGTGGCTCAGTTGGTTAAGCAGCTGCCTTCGGCTCAGGTCATGATCCCAGCGTCCTGGGATCGAGTCCCACATCGGGCTCCTTGCTCAGCGGGGAGCCTGCTTCTCCCTCTGCCTCTGCCTGCCTCTCTATCTGCCTGTGCTCACTCTCTCTGACAAATAAATAAATAAAATCTTTAAAAAAAAAAAAAAAAAAAGAAAATTACATTTGAAGCTGGCTTTTATTTTCACTGGGAAATAAGAAATGATTTAAGTTTATTGTGGACTGAATTTTTTTTTTTTTCATTTTCCCCAAAGGATTCTAAATGGGTCACAAACATTGCCTCGGAATCCTTTTTGCCCAACGGGGAACTAGAGAATATGAAAATGGAAAGAAAAAAGCCAAGAATGTCTCTGCTCCTCTCCACACCTAAATGCCAAAGTAGCCAAGGATGACACTGCTGAAATTCAACAAGGACATTTCAGGGACCAGGACTGACAATGGATAAATATGCTTCTGGTGTCCATGTCCCTGAGGGAAGCTGGCTGGTGCTCTTACTGGGGTGTGTGTGTGTGTGTGTGTGTGTGTGTGTGTGTGTGTGTGTGTATGTGTACGTGTGTGCACATATGAGTTACCATATCCCTAAGGTAATTCATTAGAAAATTAATAGTCTCTGTTGTCTCTGGGGCAGTGAATTGGGACAGGCCCAGCTGTGTAGGAGCACATCGACACGTGAAGGTACAGATCGCAGTCAGTGTGGCATGGACCGAAGGCCTGAACACACAGGTCCTGAACCTATTCTCGGGACAGCAGAGCCGCGACTGGCCTAACCGCAGAAAGAGAAACAGCCCTGTTCATCACCAGCTTGAGAAAAACAGAATTTCTCAGGCAGAAAATAGATTTGTATCTACAACTTACGATCGTGTTGCAGCAAAATAACCAACACCTAGATCAAGTGATGGGGCAAAGACACACAGTGAGGGATCCCGTAGCTTATTTGCAGGGCTTTCTTCTTTCTAAATGCCCCGATTTTATGTGTATCCCCGCCTCCTGTACTGAAATGCGACCTTTGGCTGGAACTGGAGACCAGCTGACTCAAAGGAAAAATCCCACGTATTCCTTTCACATGGTGACTCCTGCCTCCTCCACAGTCTGTGTTAAAGCAGGTTTGCTGGTCGTTTATTAGACAAACATGGGCCAGGGGTGGGCCCTGTTTGAAAGATACAACAGTTGGTATAGCGGGGTTTAAAAAATAGACACGTTTCTTTAAAAAAGTCAGCTAATCCTCATGTCTGACATCAAATATGAACAATCAACTCAGCTGCTAATTAAAAACTTTAAGCTGTTCTACTGCGTGGCCATAGTTTTGTATCACGAAGAACTAGCTTTAGGCGGCTGGCCGGAGCCATGTCACTTGCATTGAATGTCTGAACCACACTGACGGGACAAAGCTAAAGGCTTCCTCCCTAGTCATTCAACTAGGGTAGGATATATGGATTCTGGACAAATTATCTACCTTTCCAGACCAAAAAAAAAAAAAAAAATATATATATATATATATATATATATATACACATATATATATATATGATTGATGATGTTCAGGTTTAAAAAGCATTCATACGGAACACCTTCTTGGAGAAAGTTTCCTTTTTAAAAAGATAAATCGACCACTCACCTTGGGTGTGTGTTGGGGGGGGGGCGGCAATCTTTAAATAGCCTTTACTGTTTGCCACTAAGCAGGAAAGACAGAAGGAAATACCAGGGAGAATGTAGAGACTGGGTTAAGGTTTTCAGAAAAATACAAAAGGAACGAAAATCCTGCTGAAATAACAAAGTCGAAAGATGCAAAAGCCTTAGGCTCCTCTGTTAACAGCAGCAGGTAATTCACAAGTGGCTTAAAATATGGTTTTATTAAAAATGACATTCTCAGCGAACAGACGGTCAGATATGATGTCTGAGTTGCTTTTGCAGCAACAGGGGCGGTCTGCAAAGAACTGGTGATACTTTTCTGCAGAGACCAGCCACTTCATCCTTCCTCCATGACCATGACTGCGAAGGCTTGCGGGCCCAGCCCCCCCCCCCCCCCGGAGGTCACAGGAGCGGCTAACTGGGGTTAACCTAGTCTGGCAATTTAGGTTTGAATCCCAATTTCACCACTTCTTAGCTGTTTGTCTTTGGGAAAATGACTGACGTTCTCTGAGCCTCTTTTCTTTATTTGTAAATTGAAAATTACCCTTAGGTTTAGATAATGCAGTTTTTACCCGCCAAAACGATCAAACAGCAGTTTCATTAGTATTACCTACTAAGTTGCTCCTTTCACGGGCCTGGGAACCGGTGGAGAAAACCGGCTGTGACGTAGACCTCAGGGGTCATTTCTAACCAGCTGAGGGACAAATTGTGGTCAGAGCTTACTCAGACAAGAAGGTCCCAACGAGACAGGTTCACAATCAATTTATCTGTCAGGATCCCTGTCAGCTGTGTCAAAGGGCTGTGTAAGTACACACATACATGAATTTTTTAGTACCCTGCATTGGAAGGGTGCAAAGGGATATGAGAGTATCTAAGGAAGCAGGGAAGGCTTCGAGAACATCATTGAACGGACAGAACACTGGACTTGGCATAAAAATACTAAGGTGAAAAACCTTGGCTCTGCTGGGTGACCCTGATGTGCGCTACAGTCTCTTGGATTTTCTGCTTCTTCTTCCATACACCCAGAATAAGAAATAGGGCCCTAAGTGCCACACGGTAATGATAATAGCTGTCGTTCATTCGGTACTTACTGTACGCCATGCACCTTATGCTAATTACCACTTTCACTCCCCACAGCAATGTTTCAAACAAAGTATTATTGCTAAAATTTCCAGCTCATAAACGAGGGAACGGAGCCTACCAACATGCTACCCTGCCTGATGCTTGATCAGAAAGCCTAAGTTCTAGTGTAGATTCTATGACTCATTCGCTTCTCTGGACCTTGATTTCCTCTTTAGCTAAAGGAGGGGACTGGACCAGAAACAGATTCTAAATGATTCATCCCAAATACCAACCCTGATCACTTCTATTAGAAGCTTCCAGGAGCATCGTGCTCAGGAAGGTTGCAAGGGCCCCATCTTGGTTCTGGGGGAAATGGTGCTGTGATTAACGGGCCATGTCTGCCAAGGGCCAGCAGGGGAGACGCGGAGGCATTTGTAACATCGCTGCTATTCCCGGGAGAGATGAGGAATCTTCTGGCTGCTATATTTCATTATTCTATCTTTTCTCAGTAGCTGCCGAAAGGGCCAATAAGGGTGGTCTAGTCAGTCAAGGACTACCTGATAGAACGGGGCTAACACAATTGTCTGCCATGCTGAAAAGTGTCCAGTACAGTGACCGCAAGGCACCTGTGACTACCGAGTGCTTGCAATCTGCCTAAGTAACTCTATTTTTAATCTTATAAAATTTTAATGAATAAAAATATAAACATGAATAGACACACATAGCCAGCAGCCGCTGTATTGATCAGTGCAGTTTCAGCACGAAGGTCGGTTGGCTGTGGGTGAATGTCATGGGCATGAAAACCAGGGGAGTTTACCCGCGAAGCTCAAAGTCAGGGAAAGGTAAGGTGTGGCCAAAGGGGATGCTGAGCAGGCATTTGGATGTCAAAGCTGATAAGTGATGCCAAATTTAGAGGCAGGCATGAAGAGCAAGTAATTAAGAAGGGATAGAAGGCAAGAGATTAATAATCTCATCTCTTGGCTATGCAAATCCTGTTCCAGGGGCTCCCTATTCATCCTGAAACCACAGGGCCCAAGCCTTGGTCATCTGAATACTAACTGTCATGCCCTGCTTGGAGCAAATGGGATGGAGCCACCCACGTGTTCCCAACTATCCCTCAGAACATTCCCAAATTGCCACCGTCCCTTAGGATCTTCCCGATGGCCAGTGTCCACCCTCTGGCTACATGGATCAGCCCCCCTACTAGTCAGCATCACTGATGCCAGGTGAATGGTTAGCAGGCCTGGTTCCTAGCTCAATAGTTAGGGCTCCTTGGGATCAAAATTCAAATTGAATTAGCTTAATCAAAATGAGGAATTAATAGGAAATTGCCAGAGCATCTCATGCACGAACTGAGAACCTGGGCGACAGGAATGGACCCTGCTAAGCCTTCTGCAGAAAATAGGGTTTGGTCAGGACTTCGTTCCCTGTCTTTCATCTCCAGGCTTCTCATTCCTCTCTGCCCATTAGCTCTCCCTGCTTTAAACATGCCTGCCAAGAACTTCACCCAGTAAGGAGGCAGCTTGTGTCTGTTTCCAGGTTTTCAGCTATCAGGAACTCTGACCCTTCCTGGGTCCCATGCCACTCCTTGAGCTACAGTGGGGAGGGGTGGGGGACAGGATCATATCTGAATACGAGCATTCCTAGTAAAAAAATCAGAATTGGAATGGGACGAAGAAAGCAGGGTGGGTGCTGTGCCAGGCAGGAATAAAGGAAAGGGAAGTTAGAAAAATAAAATAGTACGTTTCCATCGAAGAAACAGTGGGATACATAAACAACACATATTCATTAGCAAAGGCTTTTTTTTTCCCCCTTATTACACAGACCAAGCATGATATGGAACTTTGCCATCTACAGAACTGGGACGAATTTTATTCTTCCTTATTAAAAGACAAAAGAAAAGCTGCCCAGATGCTTTAATTATTTTGATTGTGGAGGTGAAGGAGAGCCTTGCTTTTAAACGAATATTGTATTCACCATCATTAACTGTGTCAGGAAATTGAAGAGACGCTTCGGTTTTATATTTGATTATCTCAATACCTATTGAATAAAAAGGTAATTTTGCTTCATTAGCAGTATATAGGAATAATGATGGATCATTCTAAGTATTATTTCCTTCTTTCTGGTTATAATCACTATATTTAATAAGGAAGAGCCAGGTTCAATAAAGGATGCATCTGGCTTCAAACGATTAATCAGTTTTTATAGAACTCACGTGCGGGCCATTTGTTTGGAAAACCGGACGAGACATCGTGAAATCACAGCTCCCTACATGCGCTCCCCAGACCTCCCCGCAAGCTTTGCTGCAGTGGGCTGTCTTGGGGTACTTTTACAAAGGGACATCATTTGTCTCTCACATCCTGAATTGATGCTGCAGGTAATGAGCTTCGGGAGCTGGGGTATCTTCCATCCACACGCCAAGTCACCTACAGGGTTTCCCTCTGCTACTTGCAACGTGACTCTTCCTTTCACTCCCTCTTTGACCCTCCTCCGTGGGTACTTTAATTAGGATGTCAAATTGCATCATACTATAGGGAGCTGAATTTTTGCAACTGTTCCAACCGACTTTTCTGGAGTAGGGGGACAATATTTCTCTGTAATGTCATTTCTGATTCCTCTGGGCAGGAGATGAACTCGTCTTGTGCATTAAGCACAGGAAGGGAGGCTGTGTGTGACAGCCTGCAGACGCCCTAGATCAAGTGAAAACATGGAAATCAGTAGGAGACAAACACAAGTACACGCCAAGATGGGCACAGCTGGCTTGAAGGACCACGGCGGCTATCTCTGGGAAAGGGAATGAGAGCCAAACAAATAGAACAAAACAAAACAAAACACAAAAAACAAACCAGGAAAAAAAACCCAAAAAACTAAATCCTGTGAATTCCTGTTGCTAGGACATTTCAGCTACTTAAACACATGTCTGTCTTATTTGTTGCTGGATCTCCAGAGACTGGGAAAGGGATAGCAAATGCCTATGTGTCTGCCGCCTCTCCTACCTGCGCCTTCCTACCCCGCGGACATCACTAATCGCTCACGGCACTTTCCTGCTGAGCCCACATGTAGACTCTGACTGTTCGAGACGGTAACCAGAGTGGATCAGAATTGGCATGCAAGATGGCATCCACTTGTAATGCCTGCTCTAGAACATGTAAGCATTTAATGAATACTTGTTGAAGGCACAAGGAAATGAAGATGTGTTTCTAGGGACCATAGAACTTCACTGCTCTCCCCCTCTCTTGCATTTAGAGCGCTTTTTTCTTTTTCTCAGATGGTTTCCATGGAGTCAGACCCAATATTCTTTAAAATTTATCGTATTAACCTCCAATCTTACCTAAAACAGGGATAAAACTAGGTTACCCCCCTGCCACGTTTACCCTAGCATTCAGACACATCTGGGAAAGAAATGGTCTGAGAAGCACATCCTTAAACGGGAAAATCAAGCAAATGAGTTTGGATCTAAGGCAACTGGCCAGAATAGAAGGGAGATAAGATCATGAGTCTTAAGTTTGTCACTCTGATCACTTCCAGCCTCGTCCCATGCGAACTTCTATAGGCAAGTGGGCTACAGTGGAGGTCCAGGAAAACCCACAAAAAGCTAAGGCACAGTACGGGGAATATAGTCAATGGTGCTGGCATAGCCTTGTATGCTGACAGGTGGCAATGACACCTGAGCACCGGAGAGCACACAGAGTTGTGGCATCACTGCATTATACCCCTGAAACTAACACAACATTGTGTGTCGGCTATACGTCCATAAAAAAATACTGCCAACAGAAGAGCAGACACATCCTACAACAAAACAGACACGTAATACACACACACACACACACACACACACACACACAGCTAATTCAACAAGATAATCATGACCTAGTTCAAGTATAAAACCCTGGAGGCGGTGACACTCATGGGGAATGCGGGCCACAAAGATTAGTGGGGGCTGTTCTGACCTCTTCCATCATTATCCCAAAGAGGCGCCATCTGCTTAGCTGCTGCTTTGGAACGGACCCTCCCAGAAGCATGACCACAGGGAGCTGGAGCAGGAGGCAAACCAACGGCAGGACCCATAGGGCACAGGAGACAACAAGGTGTACCACTCTCAGGTTACACACCAGCTGGGGACTCTCGGAACTACCTGGGAGAAATACCGGGGTAGTGGGCAGAAATTCCCGCCACGCACTTGGAGACGGATGAGAGGAAATGTCATTATATTCCTGTGACTTACATCGTAGGGACTGAGAAATTCAGGCTGCGGGTATTTGGAAGGCTTTACTACCCCCAGGACCTTGAACAGAGATGACTACAAGGGAAACACACACCTCAAAAAGTATGTCAAAACAGAAACAGTATTTTCTTCACAGCAGCCTGATCATTAGAATGCACTAATTGAGTGTTTGGCTTTCTACAAAGGAAACACCGCAGAACTCAGACTCAGCCCTCCAGGAGTGTGTACAAATTAAGAAAACCTGTATACACTGTAACAGCCAAATAAAAACCTCAAAGTGATGCAGGGGTTGTTGGTGCAACGTTCCTATCACATATAGGTCATTTTGCCAAGACGACTGCACGCTGCTTTGAAGCACAGGAATATATTATCCAATCTTCTTGACAAAAATAAAAGCTCAGAAATTCAAAATGACAGGAGCCAGGTCTCTATGGCTGGAGGGGAATCAGAGCAGTCTAGAAAATTTGATTAACTCAATTTGCCCCTGTTCCTTAGGGAAGCTTCAGAAATAAGAATTACTATTTAATAGTCAAATAGTAAATGGGGATTGAAAAGGTCTTTCTGACCTTTCTGCACTTGTGTTTGAGACACAATCTTACCTGAAGGGCCAGAGTTAACGGAAGAGGAAACAAAACAGCATTATTGAGCATCCAAAATACAAAGACGTTTCTGTCACCTCAGAATTTGCACGCTGGCCAAAATAAAATAGCAATAAAATCAAGGGTTTGGGACGGGGAAACTTGGCCATCCTTGGAGCAACCCTAATCCTCTTTGAGTCTTCTGAAGAATTAAGTATCATGAGCCATTGTGACACAAAGCAACTCTCCACATTTAACGCCCATCAAGATCACCTGGAAAGTTTGTCCTAACACATTTGCTGGGCTCCACACCCTGAGTTTCTGATTTAGTGGGTCTGGGCTGCAGACCAAGGCTTTCCACTTCTCACCAATTCCTCAGTGATGCCCACGGTGCGGCCCAGGGGAGCACCATTTGAATTCGCTTGTGAAATGACTTGATTCCCACTGTCTGAATCCATTACATCATCGGGCTTGTGAAATGAGGACTTAATAATTTTATCCTGTTGTTTCCTATTTTTTTGTAGAAACTATTCTTGATAGAACTTTCCTTTACCCATGAAAGCCAGGTGATAACTTCTGAACTACAGACCAAACTAGAAAGGCAAGGTAAGTGGTAAATTCTCTCCCTTGGATTATTCAATTTTACGGTAATGATTAGAGCTAAGCCAACTCCAGTGGTGTCCAATGAGTTCTTCTCTCTCTCCAAAGTCACCGGTCATGTTTGTCACTCCTCTCCATGGGATAGAAAGGGCAGGAGTGTGACACTAATGGATATCCTCTTTCTAACCACCTCTTCAATAAGATTAGCAAATGCTGGGGCCGCTGGCTGGTCCAGTACATGGAGCGTGTGACTCTTGATCTCGAGGTCATGAGTTAGAGCCCCACATTGGGCATAGAGATTATTTAAACATAAATAAACACAATTTGCTCACATGTGCCCATTAAAAGAATTTTTAAAAAAGATTAGCAAATGCAAGTGGATTGTCTATTTCTTGATTTTCTAAATAATTCACTTTGTTTTATTGTTAAATCTGCTATTTCTAATTTGTGATAAATTTCTGGGTCTTTTAAAATTTCTTCCCTCTACTTTCTGTTTAATTGTCCTTCTGTTGTTTTACTTGGGTACTTCATGTATTTTTACTTTTTACTGATTTTGGTATTCAATGCTATACTTTTTCCTCTCCCTGCTCACTGTAGATGTATACTTAGACACTGATAAGTCCGTTTTGATTTACTTTTTTGAAATTTCTTCATTTCTTTTCCCTTCAACCCATAGTGAATTAACTCAATAAAACACAAGCACCTTGCAAAAAAAAAAAAAATTATTTGCCTCCGAAATTCTTTGTGTTATAGTTTTTATCAATATATATTAGTCTCTGCAATAGTCATTTTTGCTTCAATCATTTATCTTTAATGGAATTATGAGAAAATATGTGTATGTGTATATCCTCGCATTTCACACCCGTCTTCACCATTTTGGGTGCTCTTCTTTCCTCCATATCGACCGGCATTACCATCTGGTGCCATCTTCCTTCACCCTAAAGAATTTCCTTTAGCCTTTCTTTTAGGGCAGTGAATATGCCCATGAATATTCCCACTTTCTTATATATGAAAATATCTACTTCTCTCATTCTTTGAAGGACATTTTGATACATAGAATTCTTGATTAGCAGTTTTTGTCTCTCAACACTGAAGATGTTACTCTGGTGTCTTCTGGCCTCCCTCATTTCTGAAGAGAACTCATCTGCTAATCACACTGTTCCTCTGCAGGTAATTGTAATTTTCTCTTGTTACTATCAAATATTCTCTCTCTCTTTTTTTAATTTGCCAGATAGAGAGAAAGCACAGGCAGGCAGAGTGGCAGCAGAGGCAGGGGGAGAAGCAGGCTCCCCGCCGAGCAAGGAGCCCGATGCAGGACTCGATCCCAGGATGCTGGGATCATGACCTGAGCCGAAGGCAGCCGCTTAACCGACTGAGCCACCCAGACGTTCCCCAAATATTCTCTTTATCTTTTGCTTTAGAAGTTTGATTATGAGGTAATTTAGTATGATTTTCTTGGTATTTTTACTGCTTGTGTTTTGGTGAGCTTTACTGACTATGCAAACTTGGAAAAATCTGGGGAATCTTCCGAGCCATTAATTCCTTAAATTCTTCTCTGCCCCTTTCTCTCCACTCTTGCTGGAATCCAATTATATGTATATTAGAACACTTGATGTTGTCCCACGGGTTTCTGAAGCTGTTACTTTTCTTTAATTTTTTTCCTCTCTCAGTTCTTTAGCCAAGGAAATTTCTATTGACCGATCTTCAAATTCACTCACTCTTCTTCTCTTCCCAAACCATTCTTAAGCCCAGCTAGTGAATTTTTCATTTTGTTCAATTAACTTTTCAGATCTAGAATTTCCATTTGGTTCTCTTTATAGGTTTTATTTCTCTATTGAAATTTCCTACCTATTCAGTCATTGAGACTCTATTTTCCTTCAATGCTTTATGTTGTTGTTGTTGTTTTTTAATTATTTGAACATGTTTAGAATTGGTGCTTTAATCTTCACTAAATCCAACCAGGGCCTTCTCAGAGTCAGTTCACATGACTGACTTTTTCCTAAGAATGGGCCGTATTTCCCCATTTCTTTGTATGTTAGAAATTTTAGTTGAAAACTCTTTCCCTTAAGGAATATCTTGCCCTCACAGAATTTTCATTTTATTGGGATAATAACTAACACCTACACAGTGCTTACTAAGTTCCAGACCCTGGGGGGCTCCTGAGTGGCTCAGTCAGTTAAGCGTCTGCCTTCAGCTCAGGTCATGATCCCGGGAGTCCTGGGATGGATCCCGCTTTGGGCTCCCTGCTCCGAGGGGAGTCTGCTTCTCCCACTGCCTGCTGCTCCCCATGTTTGTTCTCTCTCTCCCTCTCTCATTCTATCTCAAATAGATAAATAAAATCTTTAAAAAAAAAAGTTCCAGACACTGGTGTAAGAGTGTCAGATATATGTTAGTATATTTAATCCTCATAACAGCCACAAAATGTAGGTACAATTATTGTCTTGGTTTAGATTTTCCAGAAGCTGTCTGTCAAACAAGGACCTATGCGCAAGTAGTCTATTTTAGTAGTGATCCCAGGAAATAGAACAGGGAGTTGGAGAGCACGATAGAGAGGAAAGAAGACATTACATATGGGTTATCAAGTCAGATATCATAATACATAACTGGAGTTTCATCTCATTGGGAAACAATGGGATATGGGCAGAACGAGCCTCGAAGTCATCCCCAAAAAACGATGTGAGGAAGATGAAGTATTTATCACGAGCCCTCATCTACCATTGATTGGGAGCTCCTTCCAGGGACCCTCTGGGTGGGCTGAACATACTCCCATGACTGGGAAAAAATGCCATGTTCACAGGCAGGGATTCACAGGGATCTGACACTGAGCATTCCGAAGCATATACAGGCAAATGTCAACGGGGGTGTGGTTAGACAACTGCTTCTGCTATAATTATTTTCTCCCTTTGCCAGACAAGAAAACTGAGGCACATAGAGGTTAAATGACTTGCCTTGGAATATAAACCTAGTAATGATTTGACTCTTGACATCCAGCTCCAGGGTATATAACTCAACAATAATACTACACCCCATGATTGTATAAAGGAAGGAAGGAAGGAAGGAAGGAAACAGGGATGAAAGAGACGAAGGGAGGAAGGAAACAGTTATAGTTCTTCATGAACACATTTTATTTCTACTACTGGATTCAAGGTTCCAGAGAGCAGAAATTACATTTTATTCATCTTTATATCCCTCTTCAACCATCTTTCAACCAACCCTACAACCCTGAACCAACCCTGGATACTATCAAAAAATGCTCTGCACCTAGTAAATCCCAATAAATATTTGTTAGTGGGTGAGCAAACCCCTGTCTGAGGAGATAACCATATGGCCCTGACCATTAGGATGCTTATTACCAAAAACTAGGTGTTTAATTCCTGATACAGTGTAGACTAGCAGGCTTTGGAGTCAGAGTCACGCCCAGGAATCATTTCCTCTCAGCACTTCACATTCCATGGTGGATACTACTAATGGGTGCCTAAGAAGTCATTTCCTATCTGCAAAATATTGCATGATTTCACAATTTGCAAGATATTTACACAGTCCTCATTCTATTTATTTTTTCATAAGTTACTTCAAATGCATATATACTTCTACGGGTGCACTCCCAATTGCCCTAAATTGTGTAGAAGAGAAAAACAAAGTCAGAGCCTATAAAAATGAAAAAAAAAAAAAAAAGTACGTTTCTGGGATGCTTTTTCAGCAAATATTCACTCCCCACTCCCTGGGGGTAGAGCATATGTCCCTGGACCACCGACATAAAGCCATGTCATTTGTTTTGGTGAAAAGAATATAAACAAAGGTGATGTGCCTATTCCAAAATGAGGCTTAAAAAACAGCATGTCCCTTCTAGCCCTGCAGTATTCCTGCAGTTTGCCATGGGAATGACATACCTAGGTAGCTGCCGCCCCTTGGTCCTGGGTTCTGGAAAGAAAGGTACAGAAACTGACATGAACCTGATCTTGAACCTGAAGCAGAGCTGGGCCTAGCTGACCTACAGTCCTGGGAGCAAGAAACTGACTTACATATTCGCAAGTAAGAAATATTTATGAGTACTTGCTATGTTTGTTGTTCTAAGCCACTGTGATTTGGGAATTGATTTTTATGCGGTGTTATTGCAACAACAGTTGACTAATGCCACAGGTGTGTAGTATTTGAAGTTCTCTCATGGGTCTTTGACGGCTGGGCTCTCAGCACTTGCTGAACTCCTCAGTCTCTCCAGATGTTTCCCACTTGAGCAATGGAGTTGGATGGCTGGGAATAGAGGCTTTGCTTATTTCAGTCCAGGGGCTCAGGACCCTCCTAGGATTCAGGACTACGGGAAAGCCACAGCAGGGTCCAAGACGCAGGTGCTCATGCTTACATATAGTACACGCATCGTTAACTTCAACAGCAATAAGTTAAACGGATGTTCAGTTGATTATTATATCTCAAATGAAATAAAATCAGCTTCTAATAATTAGCCACAAATTCCTAATGTATTTATCTTTACCATGCCAGCAATGCTAAGTTGAAAGCCTCAAATCCATCAACCAATAAACCGTTCCTTGGGTTTCACTTCAGGGACCAATTAAAAGCATCAACATGTTTTCTTCCATTACACTGGGAGGCTTACCTCCAGCTGTTGGGATCTGGGCTTCTAAAAGGCTGAAGCGTGATTATCCAGGGAAAAGGCACTTCAGACAATTGGAGGAAAACAGATTCTGTGGAAAGCCAGTTTAGGCAAGCCTAGTGGTTCTGCCCTCCCCAATCTGTTCGGAGGACACATACTTCCCTGAACATGTGCTAAATGATACAGCCGGCACTACAGGAGGAAGGGTGCTGCTCCCCAGCCTGGAGGGAGAGCTCCTGGCAGGTAATCCAAGGGCTGGTAATTTATCACTGAGGCGGGCATCGCTCCTCTGGAGGGTCTCCTTTTACGTCTCCCGTTCCGTGAACCTTTCCACTCAAGACTTAGATAAATGTGTTCCAGATGGTATCAATCATGGTGTTACCTACTAATAGGAATCAAGGAAAAGTAATTGAATTAATTAGCAAGTCAAAAAGGAAAACGAGGAGTACTGTGCATGAAAGAAGAAAAAGAAAAAAAAAGAATCATCCAGAGTCAAGGTCATTCAGGAAAAAGGGCTCTGGATGAATGTCAAGAAACCCGAGGCCTGGCCAATAACACAGTTGCTCCAAACCACAGGCTTTGGTTTTCAACAGACATAGGTTGGGATCTCAGTTCAGTCTCAAATCGACTACACACAATGGGCAAGCTACTTGGCCTCCCTGAGCCCATCTCCTCATATGCTTAAAAACAAGGTAAAATAATGCAACTATATAGAAAGCATTTTTACAGACGAAGGTGCATAGCTGTAATGCCCCTAGCCAAGACGCATACCCACAGGCACTCAAAGAGCTGTTCATTCCCATCTGTTGTCAGTTGAATGATCGGCCCCAATTCTTCACCCTTCCTGAATCCACATCATTGCCACGGCCGCATTTGGGGCAGTGTGTATTTTCCCACTCCTCGCTTTGGGCTTGACCACATGGCTCACTTTGACCAATAAATGTGGGCAGATGTGACAGTGTACCTGTTCTGAGACTAAGCTTTAAAAGAGACCCTACATGTTTCCACTTGCCCTTCCCACATCCACCTTAACCACAGAAAAATATCCTGGCTGGCCTCCTGGTCCAAGAAGGAGAAAAGGGCTGGACCAGCCAATCTACAGAACCAGTGAGCCAAGCCCAGCCTAGAACATGTGACGTCCATCCGACAGGAAGACATCCTTGAGATAATAAATATTGGTTGTTTGGAGGTGGATTAATCTAGACTACCTATAACAACTATAGCATCTCCTGTTCCTCCTCTGAGTTCTAACTGCCTGCCTGCCCAGGACTTACTGAATAAATATATGTTGCAAAGCTGATAGTACAGAAGAGGCCCAGAAAATAGGAGGCTTAAAGTATCACACAAGCTTCTGCTACACTTCTTACACACTTCCGGTGTTTAAGAAAAGTAACTTTGTTATGATGAAACCTATTTTTTTTTAATACTTTTATGACATATGCCCTATTCCGTTGAGTAGCAGAAAGATCTCTTGGTCATTTCAGGGTTTCTTCCCCCTCCAGTGTCTATGTTTTGGAGATCTATCACAGGAAATGATGAGGCGGGGCAAGGGGTCGGGAGAGTCAAGGTGGACATCATCATTGTTTCTGGTTGTCCATCCTCTGAGGGCTCTGCTGAAATGTCTTGGCCTATGTCAGCAAGGACCCAGGCTCTGATTCATTCGTGGCTGATTTTCTTTTGGAAGCCTGTGATTATTCTCAACTGAAGGGAGCTTGGAGCTGTTCTCAGACGTGCAAGAACTGTTCTGAAGCATCTGCTTCTTGCTGAGGTGAAGCAGCATATGGTACATTGGTCTTGGACTTGTCTGTCTAGAAGCACCCACTGGACATTTCCACTCCAGGCTCTTATTGACTGTCCAGGTTTTCACAGAAATGGGAGCATGGGTCCTTTGCATATGGATTCTATAGGCCTTCTGAGCCCTCTGCTGTTCCCTCTTCTCCCTCCTAGACTGAGCGTGGAATATGGCAGGATGAAAGGTCCCCTCTGTCAGAAACCTAGAAAGGTACTCAAGGGGCACCTGGGTGGCTCAGTGGGTTAAGCCTCTGCCTTCAGCTCAGGTCATGATCTCAGGGTCCTGGGATCAAGCCCCGAATAGGGCTCTCTGCTCAGCAGAGAGCCTGCTTCCCCTCTCTCTCTCTCTGTCTAGCTCTCTGCCTACTTGTGATTTCTCTCTCTCTGTCAAATAAATAAATACAATCTTTTAAAAAAAATGAAAAAGAAAGGTACTCAAAACATTCTCTCTCCAACCCTCATTTCTTCAGTTCTGGGGGACACTTTAGTATCAGACCAGAGAAGACTTGCTGTTTTCCTCTCTTCTATCATCTGTGAGACCTGTACTTTTTTTTTTTTTTTTTTTTTTTAAAGATTTATTTATTTATTTGACAGACAGAGATCACAAGTAGGCAGAGAGGCAGGCAGCGAGAGAGAGAGGAGGAAGCAGGCTCCCCGCTGAGCAGAGAGCCTGATGCGGGGCTCGATCCCAGGACCCTGGGATCATGACCTGAGCCGAAGGCAGAGGCTTTAACCCACTGAGCCACCCAGGCGCCCCTGAGACCTGTACTTTTAAAACTCAAATCCTGAGAAAAGTTTCCTTTTCTCTCTTTTGTGTGGATAATCACTACTTTGAAACACCAAGTCTGCAAAAATCTGACTACGGCCTGGTAAAGAGTCAAAGGGCAATGCAATTCAAGAAAAACAACCAAGCTCATATCGGTTAAGATTTCAAAACTATTTTCCTTCCCAATTGTATGTACTTGTTTCATGGAATGCAAGACACAAGGTACTAAATATTACTTTGTGTTTGCATCATGATGGATTTCTTATATATTCTACTATTGAAATCAAGGAGATGTTGGGTAAATAAGTGAATTAATAAACTAGAAGTTCTGTATCAGCTCTTGGTTCTCATTATGTTTTGGGTTTTTTGTTTGTTTGGATATTTGGATGTGCATTCTTTGGCCCAGCTGTACTTATGCCTAGATTAACCAGAGAAGTTGCCAGCTGTGATTAGCAGATGTATTCTAGTTCCACAATGCCAGAAAAATTCAATTATGCATCCTAAGGTCATCTCCATAAAGCATGACCATATTGACATTTTACGGTGCATGGTGGCCATCAGAATACTTAGCCAAGAGCAGGCTGTATCTGCTTATATTATAATGGCCAAAATAACCAGGTGTGAAACTAGTATTTTAGCTATACTTATAGCCAAATCGAACCAGGCAATAATCCAAGCAAAGGGCTGGCACTCAGTCCAATTCAAGCTGAGCAAGGGTGATTTCATGCTGCAAAGTATGAACAAAAATGTGAGCCATTGTATCACGTATTGAGATTTAAAACAGAACAGAACCTCCTGGAGAGGGTAAAGATTGAAGTGAATGACCTGGCTTCTGAGTATTTACCTCGATTTGCAAGTAGGTATCAAGAACAAGACAGGATTGTCAAATGCAACGGTGCCCTAGGGGACATTCTCTAGAGAGCCACTTGCAGACTATTATGTTCCTCAAAGCATGAATATCCATAAACTACTAAAGGACTTCTATTTTTGGCCATGATGGAGTAGGAGGGAAAAGATTTACTCTGATCCTTTCAAAAGCTAAAGACAAAATACATGAAAGGATAGTTTTCAGCCACTGGACAACAGGCAGTATGGGGACAGTGTTTAGTGAGAAAAGAGAAACAAAAGAGATGAGCCTATGTTTTCCCATAGTAATGCCTGGAGACAGTTCTCAGGTTGGTCTGCAGGGAAGGGAATCCAAACTGCGTCCAGAAGTTTCCCTGAGGTGACAAGACCGAGTGGAGGATTTGGGAAGCCCATGGTGGCTCAGAATCACAGAGCCAACAACAGGAGATGAGACTGCTTTGCAGAGAAGAGAGAGACCTGCACAGATGGAGAGATCTGGGGATCTGAAGACGCTTCCTTTGGAGTTTCAGTTGATTACTGCTCCCTGCACCCCTGTTGGGAAACTCCCTGAGGCCGGACAAGGAATAAGCGGGAAGGATTAGAAAGAAGAGCCCCCAGGGCTCACACAAAGCAGAGAACAGTTTGTGTTCCTACCCACCAGAGTTGAAAAACCTTGTAATGCATGGGAGCATCACATCGAGTACTCCTAAGAGTACTGCCTCAGTCCTGGGACCAAATTAGTCCTTGACTAAAGATTTCCCTAATCCCACCTTAAACTCAAACCTTGAAAGCAAGTCAGTCTGTCTCCAATAACTTAATGATAGCCCAGAACAAAGATCAAGAATACTGAAATGCATACAAACTATCCAGCAACCAACAAGGTAAAACGGACAATGTCTGGCATACAATAAAAAATGACCAGGGGCACCAGGGTGACTCAGTCAGTTAAGCGTCTGACTCTTGGTTTCAGCTCGGGTCATGATCTCAGAGTCATGAGATAGAGCCCTGTGTCTTGCCTCATGCTCGGTTGGGTCATCTGCTTGGGATTCTCTCCCTCTCCCTCTGCCCCTACCCCACCCTCTCTCCAATTAAAAAAATTGTTTTAAATCTTTAAAAAGAAAAATTACCAGACAGGCAAAGAGGCAGGAAAATATGACCCATCACGAGGAGAAAAATCAATCGATAAAAGTGCACTCATGAAAACAGATGCTAAAAATAATAGACAACAGCATTAAAACATCTATTATGCCAATATTGCAGATGTTCAGGAAGTTAGAATAAAGCACAAGAATGTTAAACTTTCAAGATGAAAAGTACAACGTCTGTAATGAAGAATAGGATTAACGGTAGATAAATGAGGCAGGAAGAATATAATAAATACATAGCAATTTAAATGATCCAAAAATGGAAGAGAGAAAAGTGAAAAGATAAAATAAAATAACGTGAGCTGTAGGTCAACTTCAAGATGCCAAACATGCATATAACTGATGTCCCTGAGATGGGGGTATTAGAAAAATATCTGAAGAAACATGGCCAAAATATTTCTAAATTTGATGAAAACTATAATCCTATTCATAAAAGGATTCCAATAAAGCCCAAACACAATAGAACAACTTCAAGGCACATGATAAGAAAATGACTAAAATCAGGGATTAAGAGAAAACCTTAAAAATAGAATCAACACAGAAAAGAAAAAAACAAAAGAAAAAAGAAAAAGAAAAACAACTGCAGAGTTCTTGTTGGAAAGAAAGGAAGCTTGACAATTGTGGGGTGACATCTTTAAGACCTGAAAAAAGTTTTGACTTAGAGCCCTATTCCCAGTGAAATTATCTTTCAAAACTGAAGGTGAAGTAAAAATTTTGTGAGACAGTAGAAAAGCTGAGAGAATTCATTATCAGTAGACCTCCAATATAAGAAATGTTAAAGAAAGTCCTTCAGGGAGAAGAAAAATAATACCAGATGGAAGTATGGATTGACATAAAGACGAGGGAAACTGGATCCATAAATATATAAATATAAGAGAAAACATTCTCTTTCATTTTTTAAATCTCTCTCAAAAATCATTGACAGCATAATTAAAAAATAATGATGAATTGTGAGCTATATCACACACATATAAGTAAAATGCACATCAATAATAGCACAAAGATCTTGAAAGGGAAAATGGAAATAAACTATTGTTTCTTGTACTTTACAGAACATGGTATATAGTATTACATGAAGACAGAGTGTAATAAGACAAAGTTGTATCTAATAAACTCTCAAATAGCTACTCTAGGAATAAAACTAAGAGTTTAATAAGCCAACAAAGAAGATGAGATAACAATGAGATGTTTAAAATGTTATTCAGTTATTCCAAAAAGAAAGCAAAAAGAGGAAAATGGTACCAAAAAGAAAAACAAATGATAAAAATAGAAAACAAAAAGCAAAATGTTATATTTAAATTAACCACATCGATGATCACATTAAATGGAAATCATCTAAACCTGCCAATTAAAAGGCAGAGACTGTCAGATTGGATAAAAATACAAGACTCCACAATATGTTGCCTGCAAGTAATACTCTTTAAATATAATTGCACAGAGAGGTTGAAAGTAAAAAAAAATATACTAATACAATTAATTCCACATTTGAAAAAATAATCAAGTCATTCATTTTAAGGGGCTAGGAAAGAAAAAATGATAAAATAATTCCAATCAATGTAAAAAAAACACTTGACAAAATCTAACATCCACTTAGGATAAGAAATCTCACCAAAGTAGGATTGAAGGGAACTTCCTAATCTTGAAAAAGGGCTTCTACAAAAGACCTACACTCACATCACACAGAATGGTGAAAGATAAAAGGTTAGAATCGAGACCCAAAACCGCTCTTAATATTTCTGTTTAACATTGTACTGAAGGTTGTAGCCAGTTAAGTAAGACAAGCAAAGATTTGAAAGCAAAACTGTCTTTATTCACAGATGACATGATCATCCATGTGGAGAACCCTAAGGATTTCACCAAGAATCAACTGATCCTAATAAACGAGGTTGGCCAG
The DNA here is from genome assembly GCF_963455335.1 of Martes martes. NCBI lineage: Eukaryota > Metazoa > Chordata > Mammalia > Carnivora > Mustelidae > Martes > Martes martes. The sequence continues at coordinate 21,872,309 of NC_137891.1, read as the reverse complement.
ATTTCAGAACAGAAGGTCAATATACAAAACCAATTGTATTTCTATTTACTAGAAACAATCACAGAGTGAAATTAAAACACAATGTCATTTACAATGGCTCCAGAAAATATGAAGTATTTGGAATAAATCTGACAAAAGATGTGATTGACCCATATGCTGAATACCACAAACCACTGGGATGGGAAATTGAAGAAGACCTCACTAAATGAAAAGTTGTAGAATATCCATTGATTCAAAAGTGCAGTATTATTAAAATGTCAGTTCTCTGCAAACTGATTGACAGATTCAGTAAGATCTATCTGCAGTAAGATCAGTAAGATCTGCAAGACTGCAGGGGACGTTTCGTGGGCGTGTGTGTCAATGAGCAAGGTGCTTCTAACACTTAGCGGAAATGCAAACAACCTAGATTAGCCAAAAGAAGAGCGTCCAGAAGTTGACACTTTTCAACAAAATCATGTTGGAACAATTAGGGAGCCAGAGGCAAATACATCAGCCTCAATCCTTACCTCTTCCATTATATAAAAATTTCCAAAGTGAGCCATTGACCTGATTTATAAGAACGAAAATTATACAACTTCCGGAAGAAACCATAGGAGACAATCTTGCCTTGAATCTGGCAAAGGTTTATTAACAGGACATTAAAAGCACAAACTATGAAAGTAAAACATCAATAAATAGGACTTCATCAAAATTCAATGTGTCTGGGGTGCCTGGGTGGCTCAGTGGGTTAGGGTCTCTGCCTTCGGCTCAGGTCATGATCTCAGGGTCCTGGGATCGAGCCCCGCATCAGGTTCTTGCTTAGCGGGGAGACTGCTTCTTCCCACCCTCCCCCGCTTGCCTCTCTGCTTACTTGTGATCTCTCTGTCAAATAAATAAATTAAATTAAATTAAATTAATTCAATGTGTTTGCTCTTCAGGAGTCCATGTTATATAAATGGAAAGGCAGGCATGGCAAAGATATTTGCCAAACATGCATGTGCCTGAGGACTTGCAACCCTTTATAGAAAGGTCCTAATATCTCAATAATAAGAAGGAAAACCACCCCATAAAAAGTAGCAAAAGAACTGAACAGTCCTCTAACCAACATAAATAAAAATATGTTTGGCAAAATAGCTCATGAACATAGGCCTAGCTTCGGTCTCTTTAGGTAAATCTAAATGAAAACCACAATGATACAACACAACACATCCACTTAGAAAGGCTCAAACTAAAAGGACGGACCATACGGAATGTTGATGAGGCAACAGAGCAACTGAATTCTCACACATGGTTGACATGAATGTAAAAAGGCTGGGAAATATGCAACCATTGCTTTGTAAGTGAAACATACCTTCCATACGACCCAGCTGTCCACCCCTGGGTACTCATTCAAGAGAATGAGAGCACATGCCCACCCAACAAGTGATATGCAAGGGTTCACTGCACCTTTCCTTGTAATGCAAAGAATGGAAAAGTCCTAAACATTTGAACAAATGGAGAGATAATCCAATTGTGATGTAACTGTACAATGAACTATCACTGGGCAATAGAAAACCAACCACTGATACATGCAACATGGGTGAGTCTCAAAATAATTATACTGGATGAAAAAATACCAGACAAAAAACCAGCAGACTCTATTATTCCATCTATACACAATTCTACAAAATGCGACCTCATCTATACTAACAGGAAGCAGATTAGTGGTTGCCTGGTTATGGGAAATGGGAAAGAAATGAATTACAAAGAGACTCAAGGAACATTCAGAAGTGATGGATATGCTCATTCTCGACTCTGCTGATGGTTTTACAGGTATACACGCACCTCAAACTCTTAACATTTTACAATTTAAATATATGCTCTTTGTTTTGTGCCAAGCATACCTCAATAAAGAAATACTATTTCATGAAAAGAAATCGTTTCCTTGGTATATACTACCGTGATCACCTAAACTCACTTTGTGAGTCAACGAGACAGCACTTGAGATCCCCATCCCCACCCCACTTGGTAGTTCTCCCCGGCAAGTCACTGAGTCCTGGCCAGTCACATGGCTGAAATGTGGCAGCAGAGATGAGGATCACTTTCAGGTTGAGTAAAAAAAAAAAAAAGTCCTTCTGAGTAATTACACATTCTTTCCTGAATAATTATGCACTCTTTTATTTAGACCGTATTTTGACTAAGTGGCCATTACTCTGAGAACTCTGAGCACGTCAGAGCCACAAAACTGAGTAAGCCTGGAATCCCGGATCTCTGTCCGAAGAAGCAGAACTGCCTAAGAGATCTATGTGACCAGCTCTACTATTTTTGAACGATTTCAAGAGTGAAAAATAAAGACTCCTCTGTTAAGAAGCTAAGAGTTGGATGTTTTTTTCAGTTATAGTAGCTGGCATGACCTTAACCATTAAAGAAATCCATTTATTGATTTGGGATGGTGCTTTGTCCAAAACCAAAATGAAACAACAACAAAAAACTAGCGTGTAATAGCACTGGCTTAGCATGCGGTGATGATGGGTGGTGAGAAAAAAGATATAAAAAGATATAACAGGTTATACATCTGGAGAATTCTGTTGTGCTCATTCAGTAAAAATTTGGTAAAATTGTCACCCACGATCCTTTGGAAGGGAGACCCCTCTTCCTTTTGAGCTGTAAACAATCTCTGCCTTGTCTTTTTACCACCTACTACTCCATGTGCTGGCAAATCCCTCTCTGCCTCTCTCTCATCAGGTCACTTGTGACTGCATTCAGGGCCCACCTGGAGAATTCAGGGGGGCCACCTCCCCCATCTCAGCATCCTTAACCGCATCGATGAGGTCCTTTTTGTCCCAAATAAAGTAACATTTCTAGGATGCACGGATTAGGACTAGGTATCTTTGGGAACCATGAGTCAGCCTCCTACATAGATAAAGTTTTAGAGGAGGCATTTCAAATATGTTCAAATAATTACAGGAAAGTATGTCTAAAGATGTTTTTAAAAAAGAAAAAGTATGAGAATACTGCCTCACCAGAGAGTATCAATAAAGAGATAGCCATTGTGAAAGCAAACAGACTAGAAATTTTAGAACTGAAAAGTAACATAAATGAAATGAAAAATTCAGGAGAGGGGCTCAAGCACATCTGAACTAGAAGAAAGAGGAGGCAAAAGTCTGAGGGAAAGAAAGGTAAAAGGAGGAAGAAATATTATCAGAGTACCAGAGACGCGTGGGACACCGTCAGGGACACTAACGTACTCATAAGGAAAGGAGAGAGGAGGTGCACATATTTCTCACTGGGGGTGATGGTGCGAAAAGTTTGGGAAGTGCTAGCCTAAGAACATGCTAGAGGATGTGCTTTTGGAGAACAGATCTGTCCTTGTAGGAGAGATAATTTATAGGTCCAAATTCCCAGCTGGTGGGATTGAAGCAGAGTTATTCATCAGAACTCAGCCGAACAGCAAATGTCATTTGTCTTCTGCTCTGGTTCACATGGAACAGAGAACATCTGAGTCTCCTCGAGGGCCAGGCTCTACTGAAGCTGCCCTAGGAACCAGAGTCACCAACACCAGCAACCGATGAGAGTCTGGCTGCCTCCATCATGGGATGAAGCAGTGGGGGTCCGACTCACGTTAGCTCCCTTAAGCATCAGGGAAGCACTCTGGGATGGGTACTGCTGGTCTGGCTTTACAGACTGAGGTGCAGGACAGTTTCACAGTCTGTCCAGATTTACGCAGCTAGTCAGTAGCTGAGCTGAGATCTGAATCGGTCTCCCCTGGTTCCAAGTGATCCAAAGGCTGAAACCCTAGTCTTTCAGAGCTCCAAGAGGGCACATGTGTGTCTATATTCTAAATATGAACATATTTTATTTTAATTTTTTAAAAAAGTTTATTTATTAGAGAGAGAGAGAGAGAGCCCTCCCTTGTAGGGGAAGGAGCAGAACGAGAGGGGGACAAGCAGACTCCATGCTGAGCCAGGAGCCTGATGTAGGCTCAGTCCCAGGAGTCCCCAGAGATTGTGACCTAAGCCAAGATCAAGACTCAGGCACTTAACCAACTGAGCTATCCAGGCACCCCTATATAAACATATTTTAAATGAAGATAAAAGGCTCTCATTTATTTCATGTGTTTTCAATTTCTTTTTGAGATACAATTGACATAACATTAGTTTCAGGTGCACAATATACCAATTTGATATTGGTATATATTGCAAAATGATCACCACAACAAGCCTACTTAACATTCATCACCCTGATGGCTGCCAAGTTTTTTAAATTTGCAATTATTAAGAAAAATATTGTTTATGGATCAAAAATCAGGCTCATGGCTTCAAGACCACTCACTTGTAATACAGTAGAACAAACCAGAAAATATATTACCGACATCCTCCAAAAGAGAAAGCATGTGTTTTCCTAAGAGTTCTAAATATTCGCCGGTTCCATGGGAAAGTAGCCTGTTCCAGAGAGCTACTAGGATGAGATGATAAGTATCACAGGATCAGTTAAACGGATCTGAAAAATAGAACCTCTTAAAAACAACTCTTCACTATCGGTTTACAATCCTTTCAGTTTCAGGACATTTAACAAAGAACAATCCGATGGTTCTGCTTTCAGGTTAAAAAAGAAGAAGAAGAAGAAGAAGAAGAAATAAATTTCAGAAATAGGCCACGTAAAGTGGACCATGAACCAACAGCTCCTCCTACAGTAACTTAGAAGGTTTTTCTCTCTTCTTGGTCAGCGTTCAGGCTTCCTTCCCAATTCAGATATGATGATTACCCTCTTAATTCCCAAGCAGCTCCTCCTATCAGGAAACTACTGTTAGCATTAGAGTTTTAAACTCACTTACACTAAGTGGAAAGTGGCTTTTTTAAGCCGAAAGTCCCCCCCACCCCCACTCCCAGAACACAAACTTCAAGGTTACTAAAGGCAGAAACCTAAACTGATCCATGTAACTTCAAGGCTGATTCCCAGAGTTGGTGAGAGAAGCCCAAGGACTCCAAGGCAAGGCTATTAGGAGAGATTCTGACTCCATTTACCTGAGGTACTCAGAAATCTCAGGTACTCCAAATACCACCCATTTTGTGGCCACCTCTTACTTTCCAACCGGGCCACAAGATGGCGCTACTCTCCAACTGTTCACTTCCAGCACCAGCCAGGTCCCCGGGGTGCATAGAAGCTGAACAGGCAAAAAATTGGTAAAAATAGAGTGGGTTTTTGTTTGTTTGTTTGTTTGTTTGTTTTGGCTGAAAGATAAATTAAATCAGCAACCTCTTCTTTTAAAGGAAACCTGAGACACGAGGAAAGAGAATGCTTGAATTATGAGCTACTTCTATTTTAGTAAATATTTAAGCATAGATTCTTTAATATAGGGCACCTGAAGCTTACTATTGAAAAAAAAAAAAGAAAGAAAGAAGAAGAAGAAGAAGAAGAATACCACAAGCCATTTTAAGAAAGCCTTTATCCTTTGTCTCTGAGACACTGTCCCCTGAATCGATGAAAAAAAGCAAGCAATAATGTTTTACCTTTTGAGAAATTTCTCCAGGCTTGCAATGGATTTTGTTTATTTTTCTTTTGGGGCTGGATATGAATTGGTTGGCAGAGTTTCTACAATGGATTTTAAGCTGACCTAAAACACATCCTTACATATACACACACGCCTGCTCTTCAAGAACCGGAATTACAACACAGGGTGCTCGGTTCCCCAGGTCAGAGCCCGAGGAGGCTCCCTCCTGACCCTTCTCTCCGGAAACCTTTTCCCAGGCAAAGTTTCTGCTCTCATCCAAACCAACTCGGATGCTACTTCCTTGCCAGCCTCCTGGCTTCTACCAGCACGTTCGGTTAAATAAAGTTTCCAGGCCAGCACTTAGAACTCCGCTGGTAAATGTCACAGAGTAACTTCCAACTTGCATCGTTCAGAAAAATGTGCAATTCCAATAAAAACCACACTTTGCCAGAAGAAGCTTTTTCCTGTGTAGAAAAGAGAGTAAAAGGAGTAGACGTCGGATAGTTACAGGTTTATTCTAAACGGCACACATTTTCTATCTTTCAAAATGCAGTTCACCAAAGTGGTGACATTTGAGAAAAACCGTTTTGGTTTTTTTTTTTAATTTCCCTCCCATATCAGATCTGCTTCATATCATCTCTCTTCTCTCAATGCACCTCGGCAGTCTCCCTCTTCCCTCCGCCCAGCCTCCAGCAGACAGGCAGCCGGGGAGCTGAGCATGAAGCATGAGCTCCGCCTACTGACAGCTGGGGAGAAAGACAGGCTCTCTCAAACCCGCCAGAGATGATCCAAATTAGAAGACCCAAATTTCTCTCCCGAATTTAGTCCAAGTTGCAAAAAATTGCTTAAACACACACACACACACACACACACACGTAAATAAAATTATATTTAAAACCTCGTGTCTTTAGAGGGAGCATTTGGTTTAATCTTCTGCAAAAATATTTTCACTAATGAATTATGTAAATACATGCAGTGACCAGATCAGCTTTTAATTCAGTCTTGTGAATGTGTCTTTCCGGGTGTTGAAAGCCCATCCTAAGAGCTGGAGATCTCCTCTGCTGGCTCTGACCAATGGCAGAAAATTTCCTGATCCATTCCATAACAAGACAAGATGCATTTGCTCTGTTTTATGGCCATTCTCATGGACTCCAGATTAGAGAATGGGTCCCCAACCAAGTCTCAGGAGCCCAGAGGCAGCTGGTGAATGGCAGTCATCTGGCGGGAACCACATAGGAGAGTAGGTCAAAAATTTAATTTTTCCCCCCTGTTCTATATTGAGCTGACCCTGGAACTGTTTCTTCCCATTCTTGCCTTACTATGGATGGATGGTTCTGTTCCAAATTCTTATAATTTGTGAGACATCATTCAGAATTATCTCATCATTGTCTTGTTGTGTGAGACATTCATTTGACAAATGCTTATGTGTCCAACACTGTTCTCAGCCATAAAGCTGCCACCCTCACAGCCCGGCGCAGGAAAGAGACGAGCCAAGCACTGAGTAGGGAGCTAGGAGAAGAGGGCTTTGCTGGATAGACACGTATGGCACCAGGTGATTTAATAATTTCAAGACGTACGTGTGCCATGCTATTTGGTCTTGGGTTGTGCTCTCGTCTCTTGGGGATCCAACCGATGGCTGCCACCTACCCATTTTGGACTTTCATAAGTATTCTCTCTCTTGTCAGTTCTGGGGTTCCAATACGTCATATACAGTTAAATAATATCTAAGTAACTTTTTCACCATTAACCCTTCCCCCAGTGTCTCAAAAACAAGTACTCATCTGCTCTCATTATGACTGGAGGCTATGATATCTTCAGTAACAATAAACTGATGGATTTTTCCAACCCTTGAAAAATCGGGTGCCCTGACATTTCACACCCAGTAAAGCCATGGCATTTATTCATCCAGAGGGAAGTTTAATACCACTAAGAATTAAAGACGTCATTTCCCAGGCTTTGGCTTTCAAAATGAAATTATTTAAGCCTACAGTCAGCCGGCAGTCTGAAAGCAAAGCTTTTACATTTCAAAAGAAAAATAAAGTTTTGTGGAGTGATGAAAGGGTTTTAGAATTGCAATGAGCCAGACACTGGAGAACGGACACTGGAACAGATCACGGAGAAAGGAAGAATTCAGAATACGACCCAAGAAAGAGGCATGTCAGGATGGGGGCGGAGCTTCGGGCGTGGCCTCAGGAACGCATGGCCCCAGTTTCTAGCCCCCCCCCCGCCCCCCCCCCCCCGTCTCTGGGGCTGGAACCCAAAGGCCCAGATAGAAATATGTGGGTGGCACATATTGCATGGAGCACTGGGTGTGGTGCATAAACAATGAATATTGGAACACTGAAAAAATTAAATTAAATTAAAAAAAAAAAGTGGGTGGGTTCTGCTGGGTGGGTGTTTTGTGTTCCACTTCCCTGAACTTGAGAGATTGTAAAAACAGTTTTTCAGAACAACTTCATATTCACAGATGTGCCACACTGAGCTGAGCCAGAGAAGCGAGGGCTAAGGGAAGTCCTGGGGCTAGGGAAGTCCTGTGATTCTTATGGACCACAACACACACCACCACTGGCTGGAGGAAGCACCTGAGAGGCCGGGTGGACAAAAAGGCCATGAAAATAAAAGATGCAGAAACCAAGAGAACCTTATCGCTGGAGCCAATGGCAGAGTGTCGATGCAAGTACAAAATCCAAAGGCTAGGAGAATGAGCGGCACTTGGGGGGCACCAGAGGACTCCACTGCCCATGAAGAACCTGGGATCTTTCCATGGAGGCCAGACATGCGCTAGAGAAAGCTTCCTGTCCTGGAGGCCATGTGTCCCTCTGCTCTCTTGAAAGTACTTAAACCATGTCTCAACCCAGATGATGTCTTCAAAAAGAGGAAGCAGAAGGGGAATCCCCTAGGATTTCTGTTAGGAAATTTCAGTTCTGTTAGAAGTTTCAACTTTAGACTGAAAAATAGATATATTTACATACATGTTTGAGATATGCATACATGTGTATATATTTGCAAACATGCATGTATATACATATTTTATATACATATGTGTTTACAGTAGCAATATGCATACATATATACGTGTGTGTGTGTGTTGTTTATCTATTTATAGTGGTTATGGAGCCAATTTGCATGGGCTAGTGAAAGCTGATCGTAAGCATCTCTTCTCAGCTCCACATTCAACAACATCGTGTTGAAAGCTTGAAATTGGCCACAGTGGGATATTTACACTATAGAAACTGGCAGTGCTACAAAATCAGGAAATCCTCCCACAAAAAGTGATTGTTAAACACTGACCAGCTCACGTGCATCATCAGATGTGTGAATGTGTGTGTGTATGCACGTGCTTTTTCATCAGAGTGTTTTAAACCAAAAGAGACTAACTCATGTTATTAAGCAGCTTCTCCCATGTCTCACCCTAGAAACACATGTGCGTGAGTGTGGTCACATGTATGCGCACGCGTGCATGCACACACAGGGAGTCCTCGTCAGAAATAAGAATTTCTGAGCAAGATGAGACCTGTTAAGAAAAAGTTACAGTTTTTGCACATGCGAGACATGAAGAGTACATTTCAACCGCACTATGCTTTCCAAGTACAAGGAGAAACTTGTCTTCTGGGTCATTACTGACAATGTCAGTTGCTTCCGTGTCTGTCGTCATAAGGTTGACCAGTATATCTGCATCTGACTCTCCACTCAACACTTACTATGTGATCCTGTGTAAGTTATCCTACCTCTCAGTTTCCGTTTCCTTCTGGGTAAAATAGAGACCAAATATCCTTACCTATCAGGGGTGTTGGGAAGAGGAGAGAAATGCCAAGTGCCGGCCAGCATTAGGCTTAATAAACAAATCACTGCTAAAGGGTAAGGTACTTGGTTAACAGAACAGACGCTTTCTTTCATGCATCTGTGGATGGGCTGCAGAGAGCCCACCGGGAATGGGGGAGTGAGCGAATCACAGTCCGCAGCAGAAGTAAGGCATCATCCCACACTTTTTAAGGAGGCTTACTTCCAAGTCTGCTGGAGATTATGTGGCCGAAGTGCTCCCCCAGGGAGTGAGCCTGACCTCATGGTGGCAGCGGGACTGGCGGGATACTTAAGATCTGATCCAACAGGCAACGCTTCACTCTCTTAGGGTACCATCCTAAGGCTGCGCACGGAGCTGGGTGTCCGAGGAGCTCTCTTCAATCAAAAGCAAAAAGGCCTGTGAAAGGCCTGCTTGCAAACACAGCTCCCTGAATGCAAAATATTTATGTGGCAAAGTGATATAACAAGGCCAGCCAGCGTGGAGGGGACAGCAGGGGCTGACACAGGGTAAGCCTGAATCTGCTCACACGCCTCCCCCAGGAGATCCAAAGGGAGGTGAAAAAAAAATCATAGAGAGGTGAACGGGAGCACGATAGGCCTTTTTTATTCCCAATTAAGCGTGGCGTGAAAGGAGGCGATCCCTGAAGGGGAACAAGGCTGCTCATGCAAAGAGGCTAGCGCAGGGCAGCATTTTTAATATTTGCTGTCTGCACTGCGAGGGAAGAGGCTGGAAAACTGCCCAAATCTCATAACCTTTAATTACCCACATCCCGGAGGACAATTAAAGAATGTGCCAGTAACACCTGAAACCAAGGTCACAGGTTCTAGAATTGTCAGACAGCAGCTCCTTAGAAGTGGAGGAATTTTCCTTGATATTTTCACACCCGTGGGTAGGAGAGAGCGCGTGGCAAGGATGTGAGAATCCTCAGAGATCTGCCACTCCTGCCTGGCCTTTTTTGTCAACATCTCCCTCCGCCCTACCCCCAGCCGACCCCCAGCGCCCGCACACCAATTCCAAACATAAACATCTCAGGCTGCAGAGAGATGGACATAACACTAAAGGGGGGGAGAGGAAGGGGCTCACGGGAAAGATTCTGAGCAGTCACACTTGCATTCTATTTCAGGGGGCCAAAGAGAAGAATAATGGCAATGATCCAGTCTCTCTACCCTTCATGTTCTCCCTTCGTTACAACTCTTAGAAGATGCAGTCCTTCTGGGGCCAGCCTCCTTTCCTTTGGGTTTGCAAACATCTTCCCAAAGGCAGCCATGCCAGAAATGGTTGTAGAAAACAGGGGGACTTGGCGGGGAAGACGGGAACCGGAACTGACGGCAGAGGAAGGGCCAACTGGTACAAGGGGGAAATGTGGGCACCGCGACCAGGCACTAGATCTAGAGTGAGAGAAGTCCTGGCCGCCTCAGGTCAGCAGAAGCAAGCTGCCTTTCAGGGACCACGTTCCTGGCAGAAAGCACCTCCACATCTGCTGGGAGAACCAGAAAAGTGCCTTCGTGCTGGGGAATTTGGGTACACAGGGAAAATTGGTTAGAATGCTGAAAAGTCCTAAAGCAGGACCTCGCCTAGGAGTCCATGTGCAAACACATGTCCTTGTTGCGACTGGCACAGTTGTGCAATCCATCCGTCTACAGGTGTATGGGCACCTGCCTTGCTTCATGACTGTGCTGGACATGATGAAGTTTCAGGAAGTGCTGCCTGGACTCCACACACACAGTCCAACGGGAAAGATGAGTCCAGCATCAACAGTAAGATCCCATGTATGATAAAATGCTACGGAAATAAATTCATGGAACCTAAGGAGTCCCAAAAAGGTGGTCATTTATTCTTCTGCACATTCCTTGAAGATAGGAAGATAATCTTCTCTTCAGTTCACCAGTACCAAGGAGACCACAGTGCACAGAACAGGAATTCTGTAACTGTGGCTGGAGCCAACTTACTGCTCCCACTTGTTGGGAGACAGAGGTCATCAGGAAAGTTTCTGTCACAAGCGTCCCTTCTTGGCAGTGCAGGAGACAGTCCTCAGAGACAGAGAGGGAGCCAATGTTTAGCTTGGAAATCTTTGCCCAGGGTCTTCCCACCCTATTGTTGATGTGTTCTTGGGTAAGATGTTTTAACCCTCTCTGCCTCAGTTTTCTTATTTGTGAAAGAGAGACAAATATAATTTCTATCGGGCTCTATTGTGAGGATAAAATGAGAGAATGCAAACAAAAGAGCTTTGCAAAATTAAAAAGTGGATGAATAAGGAGTTGTAGTGATGATGATTATAGCCTACAAGCTCTCCCACCTCTGGGCTAAGCTCTGCTTTCTTTAACCTGTAGATTACCTTGGGAAATGGTAGCCTGTAATGCTCCCATCACTTCCCTGTGAATGAGGCTGCAGATTTCCTCTGGTTGTTGAAGGGCCTGGATCCAGTGTAGGGAGCTGGGCATCAAAGGCTTCTAAGTCTTAGCTAGGGTTGTCCCATACCATGTTTAGATTTATGGAAGAAGACATTTTGAAGAAGTGAATGGAAAGAAAACTTCTTGTAGCTCCTGTTGCAAACCTTATTGTTTCTATCAAATGGTAGAGAAGGGTATGAGATGCTACTTGGAATCCATGATGGACAAAATCAAACATCAGGCTAGCAACAACCATCTTGGCACATTTCTGGCAGGTTCTACCTTAACCTCTTTTCAGGCTCTTTTGTGGGAATGCTCAAAGAGTTCTTGAGTCTGGGTAGAGTGAAAAGGCATCAGAGGAGGAAAAGGGGGGAGCAGTTCTTTCTCCAGTGGACACCCACATGTCCTCTGTAAACCTTGGTGTTAGATAGAAGGTCATTCCTTCTTTCTTTGTTTATTCAAGGCAGGACCAAGACAAAGTAAGACAACTGGGATATCTAGGGCCAAAGTTTGAAGAGGAGCTCATTCACTCAAAATTGTGCATCTGCACAGTGATGCCTAATTTAAAAAAGGAACATCGAAGGTTGCCTTAAATAAGGAATGAAATGCAAAGGGCCAACAATTAGCTTGATTGTAGGTATGAAGGAAAAGAGGGTTAGGGAAGCCCCTTTCTCCTGACAAGGTGTGCATTATGCATAAGATTCAGAAACCTGTAACACCGACTAACAGAGTTACTGCCTCCCCTTCCTGCTGCCATCCTGGACTCACTGGCCATCTGTCACTGCAGACACAGGGGATCCCAGAAGTATGTGGGTCAGGGTAATTGTTCCACTTTGTTTTGTCCTAGTCTAGAAGTACCTCAGAGGGTTGTCCTGTTAGTTGTTCTATCCTCTGTGTTTCCAAAATACTCTCTCCGGTATCTTATTCATCTTGAATAGTGGGAATCTACCTCCTTTCTTGGCACATTGACAGTGTTTAATATGTTGTGTGAAAGACATGATAAATGTTCAAATTCACTTCAAAACACATCTGCTGAGGGCAGACTATCCTTCTTCAGTGGAGGGAAAGACCTCTTAATCTTGTCTTTTAGATTTCTTATTGGCTCATGTTCTTTGATGAAATTTTTCCACTGAAAATAGAAAATACTTAAGATTAGAATGCCTTTTTGTTAGGAAAAAATAAGAAAAAGAAGAAAAAAATGTTCAAGCGCTAAAGAGCCAATGAAGGTCAAAAAGGAAATTGTGCAATGCTGCACACAATCGAAGCCAGGAATTATCCTGACAGCATGTGGCTGGCTGATTTTTCTAGGCTGGCTAATTTCTCTAGGCTGGCTAGTTTTTAAGGAATCGGCTGAGGTTAAAACGGTAAACAAAAACATTTTTGCCTTCTTGGGAAGAAAATTCGCTTGGATCTTAAGGTGAAGACGCTGGTAAAGTAGTCCTTTCCACCACCATTCTCAGAAAGTCAATGCTGAAACATCTGATATTCTGTTCTTGTCCTGACCCTACATCTAGGGGAGCTGTTAATGAGGGATCCATGAATGGGTGACTTAGGGCGAAAGAACTCCCTGAAAGTACATGCAAAATATCGTAAGAAAACATACAAGTGCTTCTGTGCATGTGTGGGCATTTTGTGAAGGAAGACCACAGTTCGGTTAGCCTCCAAAGGTTAAGAACTACTGTACCACATTTAAGATTTCAAAAAATATCTGTTAAATGAATCACAATTTTATAGTGGGAAGAATATTATCCAGGAGCCCCAAGATCCGGTGGCTTTGCCAATACCCACATGAGAGCTAAGGACAAAGTCAACTAGATTCTTTGAAGCTCAGCTTTCTTAAGTGTTTTAAGAATTTTTAAATATTACCATCCAGTGATAGAAAAGGGCTCTAAATTTACGAAGGATATTGACAATAATGAACAACATTCCCCTGAATCGCCAATGAAGAACTAGTTAGTGGAAAGTTTAATTCCAGGGTCCAAATGGGCTCCATTCATAGACAAAACAGAGTGAAGGAAATGTGCATTCCTTGGTATAAATCTTTAAGAATGTTCTATCTATTGTTGCCAACACTGACACTTCTCTAAGGAGCCTTTAAAATAGTGCAAAATTTGACAAGACAGATATCTGGAGACTCACGCTTTCTTCTCTTAGAAATAAAATAAAACATCTAGATAAAGGAAGTTAAGGGTCAAGGTTTAGAATCTTCAGCCCACGAATTTTATACCCCACCCTCTACGATATACTCAGGCCAAGAATGTGACCAAAACGTAGGTAGTTAAAACAGACACATGGATGCTCCCTCTCTGGGTTTGGATAAAAACAAGGACTGGTCAATTTCAGAAAATTTTACCATGGGATAGTGACATCAAATTCTTTTATAGACTAGAAGTGACTAAAAACTGACAGAATTTGAGATACTAAACCCTAACCTGTTTAAATTTTAAAATGCATCAAGCATTAAAAGACGTGAGGATTATAAAGGATAAGGAAACAAATATGACTTCTGAGTTTTGCTTTGTACAAGAAGAAATAAATTTTCCTACTCTCTTTCTCTCATTTTGAGAATGGAAGACAACACCCTCCTTAAATATCTGATCTGGGACAAGGTAAGATTAAAAAAAAAATGAAAATAAAAATTTCAAACTTTCTGCTGATTCTTTGTGCTCGTCAGAGTGGAATAAAAGAAGTACATGGTGATTTTGATGAAAATACCTGACAGGGTCTTTCCAGTTGAGAAAGACAGACCCCATGGGTAGATCTCCAGCAATGGTTCTCAACTGACTGCACTTCAGAATCACCAGGGAACCTTTAAAAATAGAAATAGGGATGTCTAGCATTCACCAGGAAATCCTGATCTTGTTGGGTACAGATAATGCCTAGGGAACAGAATTTATAAAGTTCCTCTTGGCGATTCTAGTGAGTAGCCGGAATTGAAAACCACTCTTCTAGAAGAAGGGTGAGGAAAAAAATCTAAATTGCTCTGCATCAAATTATGAGAATTCTTAGTTTGGAGTTGGTAGCTTACAAGAGAGGAGTCAGGAATTATGGAATTGGACACAGAAAGAATACAGACAAATGGATTAGAAAAGGAGAATGAATGGATCTCAAAGACAGACTCAGACTGGAGCCTCTGTTGGATAGACACATGGTAAGAAATTCCCTACCATGGATGGCCACGTATCTTGAAGACGGTTGATGTGACATATTCTCTTGTAAGTGTCTACTTGTCCTCTGTTGTAGTGTGATGTTGCTCTATCAACAATACTCAGTTCCTCAGGAGTGAAGGTTAGTAGAGAAAGAACCAAGAAAATAATAAACAGACTCTCCATTATTAAGGAGAGCACATTTTGTGATAAACACTGTTATACACAACTAACGAAGCACTGAACACTAGATCGAAAACTAATGATGTACTATTCTGTGGCTAACTGAACAAAATGAATAAACAAACAAACAGACTCTCAAAAAACTCTTGAGGATTTGGTGTTAAGCTTACCCTAGATCATGAAATGGGGACCTAAGTTTCTTTGTTCAACAACTATGCTGGGTCCTTTTGCTTCTGACCATGATGAAAAACCTGGTATTGGATTGCCCATTCCACCATCAATAACTACAAAACTGGACAAAATTGATTTAAAAAAAAACCCCACAAACCAATATTCTGACACTAGACAAAGAATAGCACAGCAAGATAATTCCCAAAGAAAGGAAAACAAATAAGGTGAACCCTCTGTGTAAACTAAACAACTACTCTGGTTTGTACAGGGCTGAGAAAATTTTAGGTCATGACCAAAAAGAGATCAGACCTCACTGAACACCAATGCATTTGGTAGAGAGACCATAATGGCAACACATTAAGAACAGTTACGCAGAAAAAGAGTTAACACTTTTTAAGACAAACTCTAACAGAAGTTAAAAACAAGTTTTGAAAGTATCAAGTTAACTGATTACCAGAACAACATATGACACTTTTTTAAAGAAAAAAGCAAAATGTAGGTATTCTAACTAGGTAACGATCACAATACCCAGTATCCAATCAAAAATTATTAAGCATGGGGGCACCTGGGTGTCTCAGTCAGTTCAGCATCTGCCTTCCACTCAGGTCATGATTCCAGGACTCTGGCATTGAGCCCCACATCGGGCTCTGTGCTCAACGGGGAGTCTGCTTCTCCCTCTGTCCCTCCCCCTGCTCATGCTCTCTCTCTCCCAAATAAATAAAATCTTAAAAAAAGAAAATTACCAGACATGTAAAGAAGCAGAAAATTAGGATCCATCATAGAAACACCAAAACAATTTTGAAAAAGTGAGACAAAGTAGGAGGTCTTACACTTCCCACTTTAAAGGTACACTGTAAAGCTATAATAGTTAGAAAAAACTATGGTAAGGAAATAAGCAGAGAAAAACAGATCAAAATGAAACAATATTGTTTTGGAGGATCTTTATGTGGTAATTCAACAGAAAAAGAACACTTTTTCCAACAAGTTGTGTTGGAAAAACCAACAGCAATATAGGACAAAAAGAAGTGTAATCCTTGTTTAAAGTATAAACAAAAAATAACTTAAAATTGATTTAATCTAAATTTTTAAAAACTGTATTATTTCCAGAAGAAAATATAGGAGAATATTTCTGTGACCTTTGGGTAGGCAAAATTTTTTAAAAATTATTACAAAAATGATTCACCATAAAAGAAAAAGATTGATAGAGTGGAATTTCATGAACCTCTTTAAAAAACACTATTTGGAAAGTGAAAAGGCAAGCTGAAGCCTGACAGAGGAGATTTACAAAATATGTTGCAATATCTAACAAAAAGCGTTTTCAAAGTATGTAAAGAAAGTTTACATCTCAGTAATAAGATAAACCAATAAAAAGTTGGCAAAAGCTGGAACAGACACTTCACAAAAGAAGATATTCAGGTGGTTACTAACCACAAGGAAAAATGTTCAACATCATTATTCATCGAGGAATGCAAATGAAATCACAGTAATATGCCACTAGAATAACTGAAATTTAAAAATACTGACAATACCAGGTCTGGGCAAGGATGTGGAGAAACTTGAACTCTCATTCATTATCAATGGAAGCATTTACTGGTATAACTAGTTTGAGACACAAACTGGCAGTTTCTTCTATAATTAAACATATCCTTACTACATAATTCAGAAGTTCTACTATAAGAAAAATATAAACACATGTTCACACTAAAGTGTGCGCACAAATGTTCACAGAAGCATTACTCATAATAGCCACAAACTGGAAACAACACGCATCTGCGTCCAAAAGGTGTGCCTGCACCTAAAACTAATAAGATATTAGGATATGTTAATCATATTTAAATTAAAAATAAATAAATAGGGGCACCTAAGTGGCTCAGTTAGTTGAGTGGCCCACTCTTGATTTTAGCTCAGGTCATAATCTTGGGGTCCTGGGATCGAGCCCTGTGTGGGTCTCCACACTCAGTGGGGAGTCTGCTTGAGGATTCTTTCTCTCCCTCTTCCTCAGCCCCTCTCCTGCTCGCTCTCTAAATAAATAAATAAATAAATAAATAAATCTTAAAATAAATAAATGAATAAATCAAACTTAAAAAGAAGTGATATATTCATACAACTATTACTCAGCAATTAAAAGAAACAAGCTACTAACATAGGCAACATCGATGAATCTCAAAAATACCATATTTAGGGGTGCCTGGGTGGCTCAGTGGGTTAAAGCCTCTGCCTTCCGCTCAGGTCATGATCTCAGGGTCCCTGAACCGGCTCTCCGCTTAGCATGGAGCCTGCTTCCTCCTCTCTCTCTGCCTGCCTCTCTGCCTACTTGTGATCTCTGTCTGTCAAATAAATAAATAAATCTTAAAAAAAAAAACAAAAACCATATTTAGCCAGGTAGAACAAAGGTGTGTGATCCTATTCTTACAAAACTAATCCTTAGATACAGAAAACAGTTCCGTGAATTGGGCTTGAGAAGGAAGTTGATTGCAAAAAGGCATGAGGGAAAAATTAAAGGTAATGAAAATATTTTTTATTTTTATTGTGCTGGAAAAACCCAAACACATTTCTCAAATCTCATTAAACTGTAAGAGTAAATTTGGATCATTTTATTGTGTATAAATTTTGCCTCAATAAAACTGATAAAAAGAAACAATTATGTGGAGTGAATTTGTCTATAAAGTGAGAAAGTAAAAAGCAACAGACAACACGGTAGCTAGAGATTCTTAGAAACCCAACCAGTGAGACAATCTGCATCAGGAACAAAGCATTTATTAACCTGTCAGGACCCTGGTTTTCTAATTGTAAAACAGGGATCGTTTAAGTATTTCTTACATAGGATCGCCGTGAATATCGAATTAGTCAATATGCTAAGCAGTTAGAATATATCCTGAAATATTAAGAATTCAATAAAGGTTAGCTATAGTTATCATTGTTACTACCAAGAGTCAGAAACTATACCAGGCATGTGGAGGGTATAGTGATAAGCACAGTAGATGTCCCCACCCTTGGGGAGCTTAGGGTTCAGTGAGAAGCAAGACCAGACAATTCTCAGTCCATAGTGGGGTGCTCTGGGAGACTAGTGGACAAGTGCCCCTTTACGCTCATGGAAACAACCCAGCATCTGTTACATGAATATTTATTTTCTGCTTTTCTCTTGGAAAATAAATGGGTGGAAATGCCACATTGTGGGTATTGCCTATTATTGTTACATATTATATTACATATTATAATTTATATTATAATTTATATTATAATACTCTTATAATATATTCATAATATATTATAATATATTCTGTATGTACATTTCCCCAAGAACAATTTATATGTATTGAAACAAAAGGAATATGTATTTCTTGATAACTTTATTTGAAATTTTGCTTGCTATATTTACGTTGTTCTCAGGAAAAAAGCAAAGGAACTCCCTTCGAAGGAGGACAAAATTATGATTGGTGTTACCATGGCTCATCATATCAGACACAGGAGACAGGTTAAAATTGTCAGGATTCTGACTTTCAAGAAATCACCCGGACATGTTCATTGGGCTTGGTCGCTGAAGGCACCATTTCTATTCCATCTTCTAAGACTAAAGGGCCTGCTGTAGTAGTTTCCTGTGACTGGGAAGAGAATCCATTTTATGTTTCTCTCCTAACTTCTAGTGGCTTCTGGTAACCCTTGGTACTCTGACTTTTAACTACATTAGTCCAATGTCTGTCTGCTTCACAAGGCCTTCTCTGTTTCTTCTTTTCTTTAGCTCTCATAAGGACATTTGTCATTGGATTTAAGGCTTATCTGAGTAATTCAGGATGATTTCATCTCAAGATCCTGAACTTCTACAAAAACCCTTTTTCCAAATAAGGCAACATTCACGGGTTCCAGGAATTTGGACATGGACAGATCTTTTTGGGAGTCACCATTCAACCCACTATACATCCATCTTCCCACTGTGTTTGGATTTTTTAGAAAATCCCCATGTTCTACAGAGGACAAAAATGTAATTCTGGGATTAATGAATATTACATTGCCAGAATGAAGGAATAAAGGAAACAGAGGAATAATTGAATTTAAGATTCATGAGGACAGACATTGTGTATGTTATTCACTCGTATTCCACGACACCTATAACAGCGCCCAGCATATAGGAAATTTTTTTTTTAAGAGAGACCAAGCGAGAGCACAAGCAGGGGTGGGGGAGCAGCAGAGGGAGTGGGAGAGTGATCACTTCAAGCAGGTTCCACACCCAGCGTGGAGCCCAATGGGACTCGATCTCACAACCCTGAGATCATGACGTGAGCTGAAAACAAGAGACGGATGCTTAACCGACTAAACCACCCAGGCACTCCTGGGAGATTTCTGGTAGATGTTTATTAATTCTAAGAATGGATCGATAACTCACAAACTAGTCTTTGTATCTTGGTGTCCTGAAAGAATCATATTTGGCTTCACTTAATCAATGAAATTTTGGTAAGGCCCCCAAGAAAAGAAACCTAATGCTGGCAGCATGGGATAGCAGAAATGCTCCCGGTGACCCAAGTTCAGTCTGGATCACAGGGAAAATGAATCCCATGGTGGGGGCAGCTGCAGAGGCCAGGAGAGAGGCAAAGCTTCATTCTAGGCTCTGAGGGAATTAGTCTCCTTCTTCCAGTTATGATAAACATATCTCCTTCCCACAATCATACAGCAGGTCTTTTGACAACAAAGCAAGAGTTGAGAATGAGAGATTATGTCCTTTTTGAAGCTTTCAACTATAGGAAACTATAGACTTCAAAAAGCAAAACAATAACTAAAATGAAACTCTTCATGTGTTTTCCCGTAAAGAGAAAGTAAATAGGGGACTCCCAGGAGCAACCATTCTTCAAATTCTCATCCCCTGGGTTTGCCCAGAGACTCTCTGATTAGCAGGCTTTCACCCAAAAGTTATGAGCTACAGGGAAACCCAGCGATCGGGGCAAACAGATCAGTCAAGGAATTCTCTGACTGACACTCTTTATGGCCTTCCAAGAGACACTTGACCACTCTGTGTCTCAATTATTGGCAAATTGGGGACAGCGGTAACAACACTTGCTTACCCTACAGGGATGCTGTAAGAGCCAATTAAACGTGGGCAATGTCACTGGAGATTGAAGGATGAGTGCCATTATGTAGTTACAAGGCATTATTACTGTAGTGCGAGTGGCGAATGGAAAGTAGAGGCTTAGCACGGAAATTCACGGGTCTGCCTTGCGGCAGCTTCCTGATAAATTGCCAATAAAGCCTTCCTAATTTATCTCATTCTGCCTGCATGGTGACTTGTACCTGACAGTCTCTGCGGATGACAGAGAGGAAGAACGAGGAAGCCAAGCCAGGTACAAAACATTGACAACATGAAATCAGGCACTGCAGAAGAGGTTAGGTTTCCTCTGAAGCTGAATTTTAATCATCCTTTAACATTCTGTCCAGAATATGGATTGGGCAAGGGCCCCTGGGAGGGGTCTGCCGTGAAGCTGGAGAGAAAGGGAGAAATTCTGAAGATGCATTTCACCTGGAATCATTAGGTGGTGACCTTTAGGATTTAAACTGGTGTTCAGCAGCTTGACTTCAGATCCTGTCGTGAGAAATGGGACACAAAACCGAGCCACAAGACCGGACAGTGTAGGCTGATGGCTCTGTCTGAGCATCTCAATAATGTATGAAGCCGATTTGGGCCACACCAAACGGTTTCCTTAAGAGCTGAAATGAAAACGTGGGAGCAATTACAGACCTGCAGGGTCAGTAGTTTGGGGAGAGGGCCTGGGAAAATGCAAGAATGTCTTCAAATCCAAACCAACATGCCAAACCCCACCTGGGGACTCTGGCCCAATGCCAGGCCTGATGTGTTTATGACTGACTCCCCGTGGTGGGCAAAAGAGAGAGAGAAAAAAAAATGGACTTGGTTAAGAAAATAAAGAGAAGTCTTTTGACACTGAAAAACCTAGACTACCAAGGACAAAAAACATCTGCTCGACAGAAATCTGATTCTGCCGGTCGACCATGGAGATTTAGGGATTTAAGAGAAAATCCCCAAACCTGGAATACCTCAGAGTGCTAAAAACTGCGGAAGATTATTGGAGCCTGAGAAACCATTTGGGCATGGGAGAGCAGGGCCGTGGGGCGTGGGAGGTGGTAATTCTCACCCTCTTCCAAAGCCGTTAATTCCTTCCGCCTTTATAATCCTTATCACATCACTGAACTCTGACGTCAGACACTGTGCTAAGTGGCTTAGATATATTGTCACGCCTAATTGTTGCAACAGCTGTGTCAGTTAGAGACTGAAATTATTATCATTGTAGACATGAGCAACCTGAGGTGCAGAGAGGTTATGAAATTTTCTCACAACCGCAGAGTTAACAACTGGTAAATCTGGGACTCCAACTCTGAGACTTTGACTCCAACGCCCCTGCTGAAGTACTGATACTGTTCTCGCTCTTGAAACACTTCTGGGCAGTAAAACAACTTCTGAGGGAAGTAACATGTAAATTCCTACCCAGGCCTACAGCTCAGATGAAATGGGCTAAATGCCCTACAAAATGCTATTAGAAAGATGCTATGGGGTTGTGTTGAAAGGGGAGATAAATTCCACAGGGCTGAGGGAAATGGGTGAGATGAAGAGGAGAGAGAAGAGGAAGCGTGGATGCCGACACTGAACTTTTCACTGGCCTTTTTAGCATGAAATAATTGCCACCTCACAAAATCCTCATGCAGTCCTCTGAGGTAGTTAGCATAAAATAGCACCTATTTCACAAATGGGGAAGTTGAGGCAGAGAAATGTTCAATACACAATCCGTAGTTATAAATACAAGGGAAGGAGTGGGAGCTAGAGCGCCATGTTGGGGTCTTGAGCTCTAAAGACCTCATTCCTTCTGTTAAATCACATTGCATGATGGGAAGCGGCATCAAGGTGGGGCTCGAGACCCGTCTAGGGTTGCTGCAGGAAGAGCAGGAAACGTTCCAGATAAAAGACAGTGTGAGCAGACAGCCATCATACACCAGAAGAAAAACAAAAAGAGACAGTGAGTGAGCTTGAAGAGGCAGAGGTGGGAAAGTGCAGTGAATTTTTGCAAAACTCTAATTAGTCTAATTTAGATAAATGCGAAGGGTCAGAAGAGTCTAGAAAAGAATGGCTCCCAAAGTCACTCATTTGACCTTGTTCAACGAGTATGAACCTTCATTCTGGACAGAGACTGTTACTGAAGGTTAATTATACTTACTGTGGCAATCATTGCACAGTATATGTAAGTCAAACCATATGCTGTATGCTGTAAACTTACATAGTGCTGAATGTTACTTATATCTCAATAAAACTCAAAAAAGTTAAAGAATAAAACATTTTTAAGAGAAGCTGATCAGTGCAGGGCACATATATCAGTATATATGCTGTGTGGGAACTGAAAAGTTACAGCTGGTCTTCTCTCCTGAACCCAGCCCAGGAGGGTTCAGGAGAGGAGAACAGAAGCAGAAGCAAAAGGAAGACTGAGAAATCCATCAAAATAAGAAAAAAACAGAGAAACACTAGGGATAAAGGAAAACAATGGGTTAGGTCCTTGCATATGTTTTGGGTGGAGTCATCAATGCAGAACATCTGGATAGGGAAAAAAGAAACAATTTTCCGTGCACGGCTTTCTCTCCCCAACATCAACTTGAAATTACTCACCTGCAAAGCAGATCAAGAGCAACCCAGCACAGCACCTGCAGTGAGGCAGGGAACCTTGAGGTGATGCTAATGTCCTCTTGGAGTGTCTAGCAGCTAATCACAAGATGCTAACAGCTTTGGCTGGCCTTTCCGTATTCCCTCTTCCCTGAACATCCCTTCTCCACGTCGAGAGCTAAGTGACTACAACTAAGGTTAACCATCCTTGATTTTAAGATTTTATTTATTTATTTGACAGAGAGAAAGAGATCACAAGTAGGCAGAGGGGCAGGCAGAGAGGGGGCGGGAAGCAGACTCTCTGTTGAGCAGAGAGCCCGATGTAGGGCTGGATCCCAGGACCCTGAAACCATGACCTAAGCTGAAGACAGGCTTAACCCACTGAGCCATCCATGCACCCCTAACCATCCTTGATTAAGAGCAGTGTCAAGGTCAATATACAATAACTCACTTCATCAAATGCTTTCTCTGGATCAATTAAAGTTGTCATATGGATTTTCTCCTTTATTCTATTAATGTGGTGAATTAAATTGACTGGATTTCAAATGTTATACCAACCCTGCATTCTTAGGATTGACCTCACTTGATGATGATACACAATCTTTTTCATATGTGACTAGATTTAATTTGCAAATATCAAATTTGCATCCATGTTCAAGAGGAGTATTGATCTGTACTCTTTTTTGAGAGAGAGAGAGAGAATACGTGAGCAGGGGGAGGGAGAAGCAGAGGGAGAAAGAGAGAGAATCTTAAACAGATTGGGTTTGGACCCAGGGAGGAGTCAGAGGTGGGGTTCAATCTCACCATCCAAGAGGTGGGGTTCAATCTCACCAACCAAGATTGACCTGAGCCAAAATCAAGAGTCAGTTAACTGACTGAGCCACCAGGGGCCCCTTAATCTGTAATTTTACTTAATTTTTCTAATGTTTGTTTTGTATTGTAATTTCTTTGCCAGGTTTCGATATTGGTGTTTTGAACTTCTCAAAAGAAGTTTGGAAGTGTTCTCTCCCTTTCTATTTTCTTAAAGAGACTGCATAAATCTGGTGATAATTCTTCCTTAAATGTTTGATAGCATTTACTAAAGAACCACCCGCACCATCAGTTTTCTTCATGTGATGATTGTTGACAATAAATTCAGCTTCTTTAATAAATGCAGAACTGTTGATATTTTCTGTTCCATCTTGTGTTCGTTTTGGTAAATTTTATTTTCAAGGTGTGTGTGTGTTTCAACTGAATCGTGACTTAGGGTTGTTCATGGCATTCTTTTATTTTTTACAGAATAACTGCCGAATCAACAGGGATAATTCTTCTATCATTTCTGAAAAGGTATTTGTACATTATATTTTTGTTCCTTTTCTTCTGTCCAATCCAGTTAAGGGTTTATGAATTCATTAATCCTTTCAAAGAACCATCTTTTCACTAAGTTAATTTTTCCACTTGTTTGCTTCATTTCTATTTCATGGGCATTTACTCTAATATTTACTAGAAAAGCTTCCTTCTTTGTGTTTACTTCACTTCTCTTTTTCTTGTTTCTTAAAGTAAAACTTAATTGTAGTGCAATTGCAGGGTCATAGGGAAGTTCTATTTTTAATTTCTATATTCTTCCAATCCAAGAGCATGGAATGGTCTTCCATCTTTTTGTGTCTTCTTCAATTTCTTTCATGAGTGTTCTGTAGTTCCTCGAGTACAGATCCTTTACCTCTTTGGTTAGGTTTATTCCCAGGTATCTTATGGTTCTTGGTGCTATAGTAAATGGAATCAATTCTCTAATTTCCCTTTCTGTATTTTCATTGTTAGTGTATAAGAAAGCAACTGATTTCTGTACATTGACTTTCAAAGATACAGATGTAGTGAAAAGAAGGGCCATTTCTACCCCAATGTTTATAACAGCAATGGCCACAGTCGCCAAACTGTGGGAAGAACCAAGATGCTCTTCAATGGACGAATGGATAAGGAAGATGTGGTCCATATACACTATAGAGTATTATGCCTCCATCAGTAAGGATGAATACCCAACTTTTGTATCAACATGGATGGGACTGGAAGAGAGTATGCTGAGTGAAATAAGTCAAGCAGAGAGAGTCAATTATCATATGGTTTCACTTATTTGTGGAGCATAACAAATAACATGGAGGACATGGGGAGATGGAGAGGAGAAGGGAGTTGAGGGAAATTGGAAGGGGAGATGAACCATGAGAGACTATGGACACTGAAAAACAACCTGAGGGTTTTGAAGGGGGAGGGGGTGGGAGGTTGGGGGAGCCAAGTGGTGGGTATTATGGAGGGCACGTATTGCATGGAGCACTGGGTGTGGTACATAAACAATGAATTCTGTTACACTGAAAAGAAATTAAATTAAAAAATACAAATATATAAAAAAGTAAAACTTAATTGTAGACTTTCCTTTTTTTTAAGATTTTATTTATCCATTTGAGAGAGAGACAGAAAGAGTATAAGCAGGGAGGAAGCAGAGGGAGAGGGAGAAGGGAACTCTCTACTGAGCCGGGAGCCCAACGTGGGGCTCGATCTCAGGACCTGAAGACCATGACCATCAGAGCCACCCAGGTGCCCCTAATTGTAGACTTTCGGTTTCTAACATGGGCATTTAGGACAATACATTTTTTTTTATATGTTTTGACAATTTTAGTTTGTTGTCCTTTTATTGTTACCTAGTTCAAATAATTTTTAATTTCCTCTGAGCTATAGATTACTTGAAGTGTTGTTTTATTTTCAAATATGTAGGGTTTTCCTAGATTATTTTCTACTTCAATTCAGTAATTAGGGAACACACTCTGCATAATTTCAATAATTTTAAATCTGTCAAAATTCATTGTATGGTGCAATACATGGTCTATATCGTTGAATGTACCACATACACTTCAAGAGAATGGGCAGACTGTATGTCCTCACTGCATTTTACTGTAATTATCAATTAGGTTAAGGTAGTTGAGGGTGTTTGTCAGACTTGGTTTTTACTGGTTTTGTTGTTATTTGTTTATCAATTTCTAAGAGAGAGGTGGTCCTATTCCCAAATATTATTTGAAATACTCTATCTCTCCCATTATTTTGTGAATTTTTGTTTCATCTACTTTACAGCTCTGTTATGAAGTGAATACATATTTAAGAGTTGGCATGTCTTCACAATAAACTATCATGTTATTATGGAATGCCCTTCTTTATTTCCTTGTTTTGAAGTACTGATTTTATTTTATATTAATATAGTTACTAAGCCTCCTAATATTTGCTGTTCATATATCATTTTTTTCTATCTCTTTATTTTGAATCTCTTTATTTCTATATAAATTGCATCTTTTATACAGGATACAGAAGAAGAGGGGTTCATGGTTTGTTTATTCAACATATTATTGCTTTCTTCCCCCCTCTTCTGATAATTTCTGCCTTTTATTTATTTAATTCATAATAGCTAATATTGATGCGATTTGATCTAAGCCTACCACCTTATTATTTACTTTTTTTTTCTTCTTTCTATCTCTGTGCTATTCATTTCTTGACTTCTTTTGGATCATTTGAGTATTTTATTAGAATTCCATTTCAAGGGGTGCCTAGGTGGCTCAGTGGGTTAAGCCTCTGCCTTCAGCTCGGGCCCTGATCTCAGGGTCCTGGGATTGAGCCCCGCATCGGGCTCTCTGCTCAGTAGGGAGCCTGCTTCCTCCTCTCTCTCTGCCTGCCTCTCTGCCTACTTGTGATCTCTGTCTGTCAAAAAAAAAAAAAATTCCATTTCAAGCTATCATTTGGCTTCTTGATTATACCTCTGTTATTTTTTAAAGCTGGTACTCTGTGAATTACAGTATATATCCCTAACTTTTCACAGCATACTTAGAGTTAATATCATCCCTTTCAAGTAAAATGTGAAAATCTTACAATCAAAGAGACCCACCTACCAACCCATTGTTCTTTAGGCTATAATTATCATATATCTATTACAAAAGTGGTGAGAAAATATTATATATAGTTTTTTTTATCAATAGCCAAATGTATTTTCAAGAAATTAGTAAGAAAAAATATACTTACACAGTATTTATCATTTCTAATGCTGTTTGTTTGTTATAAAAGATCTGGGTTTCCTTTCAGGTATGATTTTCCTACAGCCTGAAGAATTTCCTCTAGCATTCCTTGGAGTCTATGTCTGCTGGCAATGAATACTCTTAGTCTTGTTGCATCTGAAAATGCCTTTATTTTTGAAGGTTATTTTCATGGGATGTAGATTTCTGGGTTGACAATTTTGTTTTTCTTTCTGCTTTAAAGAGGTTTTCTTGCTGTCTTACGGCTTTCTTCGTTTCTGATGAGAATTCTGGAGTCTTTCAAATTGCTGCCTCCCTGTCCATTGTGTATTGCTTTTCTCTAGCTGCCTGTTAGAATTTTCATCTTTGGGTCTCAGCAGTTTGACTATGATTCCTAGCTGTGGTTTACTTCTTAATTATTCTGCTGTGGGTTCACTGAACTTCTTGAACGACCATATCTATTACACCTTTGTCAAATTCAAAAAACTGTCCAACGTTGATTCTTCAAAATGATATCAAGGCAAAATTCACATAACATAAAACTAACTATTTAAGAGTTTGATGGCCTTCAGTATATTCTCAATGCTGTGCAACCATCACCTCTATCTAGTTCAAAACAGTCTCATCACCCCTAATGGCAATCCTGTGCCTATTAAGCAACTACTTCTTAGCCTTCTCTCTACCAGCCCCTGACAACCTAATGGTTTCTGTCTCCATGGATTTATCTGTTCTAAATATTTCATATAAATGAAGTTGTATAATTTCTGGCCTTTTGTGTCTGGCTTCTTTCACTTACCATAATGACTTTGAGGTTTATTCATGTTGTAGCATGTATCAGCCTTCATTTTTATGGCTGGATAATATTCTATTATATTGTTATACCATATTTTGTTTGCCTCTCCATTCACTTAGAACATTTCAGTTATTTCCATCTTTTGGCTATTGTAATGGAGCATTAATGTACAGATATTTCTTGGAACATCTTTTTAATCCTTTTCCTCGATGTTTGCACCATTTGACATCCCCAGCAGCAAGGTACAAGGGTTCCAGTTTCTCTACATCCTCACCGACCCTGGCTACTCTGTTGTTGCTTTTTTAAATAGCCATCCTCATGGGTGTGAAATGGTATTTCACACCCATGTGGTTTTGATTTTTGTTTCCCTAATACGTAAAGATATTAGGCATCTTTTCATGTGCTACTTGGCCTCTGTACATCTTCTTTGGAGAGATGTCTATTGAAGTCTTTTCTCACTTTTATTTTTTTTTTTTAAGATTTTATTTATTTATTTGACAGACAGAGATCACAGGAGGCAGAGAGGCAGGCAGAGAGAGGAGGAAGAAGACTCCCTGCTGAGCAGAGAGCCCAATGTGGGGCTCGATCCCAGGACCCTGGGATCATGACCTGAGCTGAAGGCAGAGGCTTTAACCCACTGAGCCACCCAGGCACCCCTTTTCTCACTTTTAAACTGTATTGTCTTTTTGTTGTTCAGTTCTGTTATTTATATACTATGGATATTAGACTTTTATTAGATATATGATTTGCAAATATTTTCTCTCATTCTATACACTGTCTTTTCACTTTCTTGATAATGTCCTTTGATGCACAAAAATTTTTAATTTTGATTAAAAATTAGTCTGATTTTTCTTTTTGTTTGTTCTTGTGTCTTCAAATTTTTTTCTGACTCACTGTATCTTTCTTATCCTTTGCAATTCCAGTTACACATACACTAGACTTCTGGTACCTTAGGTCCTGAGGCTCTCTCTTCTTCAGACTCTTAACTTTGTCATCTCCGTTCTGTCAAGGTGACTTAGTACTTTAAAATTTTTCCTTTGCAACATTACACGTAGCCACTTTAAAATCTATGTGTTCTAATTCCAGTTGGGGCTAGTGATTTGTTTATTCTTCTTCTGAGAATGGATCATATTTTCCTAGTTATTCAAATGTCAGGTAAGTTTCTGTTACATCCTGGAAAGTAACTCCATTATATTCCTCCAGAGAATGGGTATTTCGGTTGTTTTGGTAGACAATTAACTTGGTTGAATTCAAGTTGCAACTATTTGGGGGGAAAGGGCTCTAACCTCAATTCAGTTCCTTTATCTGTAGGTATACTACTTGAATTCTGCCCCGCCCCCAATATATGTGGCTTCATGGTTAGAGAACTGGGTAGAATTTATTTACAAAATCCAGGGCTCACTCTCTCTTGCTCTTTCTTTTCCTGGATATTACCCATCCCTTTATTTTCCAGCAGCTGTGGTTCCCCTGAATTAAGTCCTTTGGTTCATTAGGCCAGAAAGTCTGTTTTCTATTAAGGTTTTAGGCTCTAGCCGACTTTCAGGCTAACAGCTAAAATAATGGGAAATTTATTCCACTCTGTTCTCTTCTTGTAAGTTTTGACTCTCCTTCAGAGTCTGCTTCTGTTCACTGCCTGGTACCTCCAGGTATTTTTGTATTTTGTGCAGAGTTGAGAGTTGTTGCTCACAGGAGGTAGGTTCCTATTGGGGCTTACACCACCATACATCAGCAACAGAACTGCTTCACTGCTTTTTGAAGATATTCTCATCACAACATGTACCACATTTGATTATAGCTACTTACATTTTGCCTTTTTTTTTTTCTGTTAGACTGTACTTTTCTTTTTTTTTTTAAGATTTTATTTTTTTATTTGACAGAGATCACAGGTAGGCAGAGAAGCAGGCACAGAGAGAGGAGGAAGCAGGCTCCCTACTGAGCAGAGAGGCCGATGTGGGGCTCGATCCCAGGACCCTGGGATCATGATCCGAGCCAAAGGCAGAGGCTTTAACCCACTGAACCACCCAGGTGCCCCGGCAGTACTTTTCTTGAGCATAATGACTATCTCCTTTTAAAGGTATAATCTTTTTACTCTTCAACAGATTTCTTTTGGAAACTCCCATTCTCTCTTCCAAGATGGTGTCTCCATCACACAGACCCATCTTTCCCACTAGAGATGGAGGTACGTGCTATAAATAGAATCCATCACAGTCCCTTTCTCTGGGATTTGACCACTTGAAGACAGTGTATTTCCTTCTGTCATTAAAATCTGAATGGCTCGGGATACCTGGGTGGCTCACTTGGTTAAGTGTCTGTCTTTGGCTCAGGTCATGATCCCAGGATCCCTGGGATCAAGTCCCACAATGGGCTCCCTGCTCAGTGGGGAGTCTGCTTCTCCTTCTGCCTGCTCTGCCTGCTCTGCCTGCTCCACCTGCCTGTTCCCCCTGCTTGTGCTCTCTTTCTCTCTGACAAATAAATAGAAAAAAAAAGATAAAATAAAATAAAATCTGAATGGCCCACATAAGTAAGAAATTGCCAGGAATCTTCTTTGCTGTCATGGACAGAGAAACTTCCTGAGATGAAAACCTGTAAAGGAGCAGAAAAGCGAAGAGAAGGGAGAGAAAAAGAGAGAGGATCCTGATGGCATCCTTTAATGCTAGAATTCTATCTTGCTTAAAGAAAACTTCATTCCTTTGGCTTCCAAGTTATGAGAGTTATAAATATTTGTGAGAAAACAGTTGGGAGTTGGGTGTTGCACACTTACGACATCTATCATACGGAATCTTCTGTATCTGGCACTGCAAGTGCCTATTTAAGATAGATAATAAAACTTCAGATAATGAATGTGTGATGAAAGGTAGGTATATACTGTTACTGAAAAGGAGCATCCCCCCTGCGTGGGCGTGACACAGACATCCAAGATTATCAAATGGGTCACTGTTGGGAAATCAAACCAACTTGAGTTCATCTTTCATTATTGTTCAGAGCTGACCAGACCCTGATATAGACTCTGAATCACCTTTCTCACCTCTGCCAACATCTAGGCATACACTGAAGTAGATACTCAATTTTGTGGATAGCCTTGCTGTGAATTTGCTCACCTTCAATAATAAAAATAAAGCAGTGATATATATGTTTGTTTATTTTTTTATTGCTTGCTCCTAAGTGTTCCATTTTGAAAGGAAAGCAATTTGGTAGTGTTTAATGCCCTCTTTCTTAGTATCTTCACCTTGGCACGTTCTGCTCTCTCTGTCAGACCTAGCAGAAGATGGTCGTTGCTGGGTGATATGTTGTTCACAGTGTGGGAAGCCTCACTGACAGGGTCTGTTTCCAGTAGCATTTACAACATAGGGAGCACCATAACCAGCCGAGTTTGTGAAAGCTCTTTTCTTCTATCTTGCCAAGAATTCAATCTGTTTCTGGTTCCTGCAGACTAACAAAAGCTGTTGCTATGTTATCACTCTAAAAGATGAAGCCATGTAGTCATATGTAAGCTTCCCTTTATATGGCAAAATGTCACCCGGTGACAGGACCAAGAGCTCAGAAACTCTATCTGAACGGTTAGCATGTCTGTCAGCACCACACTGACACTCTTCGGGATGAGCTGAACACCTGCTTGGTGATCTCTGACTCATTCTGTATCCTTCCATAAGATCAACAATAGATTTTTGAGAAATTTCACTGCTTTGATTTCTCCAAGACTCAGATCCAATAGCAGAAATTGCAGAAACACAATTTTAAGAGAAATAAAATCTGGGTGTAAAATTGCAACTGTGGTGTGATGAATATGTGTTTCTAATAGATCAAGAAATCATAAAAATTCATAAGAACAATCCAGCAAGGATCTCGGAAGAAGATTATCTAAGGATAAGAAGCGAAAAAACCTATATGATAAAAAGAGCTAAATGGAACCTACATGAAAAAATGTTCAACCTGACTAATAATTTAAGTAATAGAAATTAGAAGATACAGCTTACTTACTCATTACATTACCTAAGACGTGAAAAAAAATACTGACAAGATTAGGATGGGAGAAACATTTTTTATCCTCGGAGGCGAGCATGAAAACATAGATCCTCTTTTGGAAAAAAATGGCAAAATTCTGTGTTCTGTATATTCATCCATTAATTTGTATTAGAAAACAAATTCAAGTTGATTAAAAGGATACATAAATGTAAGAAGACTACAAGAAGAAAAAGAAGTGGGGGAGCAAGAAAAAAAGGAGAAGGGGGGGAGAGGGAAAAGGACAATGTAGGATAGAACATGGAGCTGAAAATAAGATGGAAAATGAAGGCCCTCAAGAGCTTCACCAAGCCTCCACCTAACCTACCCGTCAATGGACAAGGAGAACCACTGTGAAGAAAAATTCTCCTTCCCATCGGAGTTCACTGGATCCTTTTCTTGAAGTTTTATGTGGGTGCCTTGGCATAACCCAATGGAAATGACCTTGTTTGCTTTTCAAAACTTCAGAGATGGAGGTGACTATCTTCCAGAGATGCACATGGTAACAATTGGAACTTCGCATTCTCTTGGTTGGGAGGATGAGAGCGTCTTCATTTGTATTGGGAAATAGGTGCATCCTCTTCAGCGCAAGCTTAATTAAAGCTGTTTTACTGCTGTATTGGAATGCAACTATGTGTAGAAAGAGTAGATTAATAGCCAAAAGGGGTAGAGTGTGGTGATTATTAAAATGTCATCTCTCGGCTTCTCTACTGTTTTCTGAGCTAGAGTTGGAGCTCTGTAAGCCACATGTGTCCTTTGCCACCTGGCTCTCCATTAGGCTCTGCTTGTAAGGATGCTAAAAGGGAGACTCCAAGACTGGAGAGGAAGAAGCACTTACTCCTTCCTGCTTTGATTCCTGTTCCGGTCTTGTCCCTGCGGCGATGGCTCTTCAACAATAATCTGTGCCAACAGCACTGCTTGCGGTCTGCGGTTCTCCCAACACCTAGAATCAGCCTCACTGTCCTTTCTTGGGAACATGAACACAGTCCCATGCCGCACCCCTCCACAGAGGTCTGAGTCTCAGATGCACAGGGCCCTTCCTTCAAACTCTTACCCTTTAATAACTCCAACTTCTGGGGAGCCTGGGTGGCTCAGTTGTTAAGTGTCTGCCTTCGGCTCAGGTCATGATCTCAGGTCATGATCTCAGGTCATGATCTCAGGGTCCTGGGATCAAGCCCCACATTGGGCTCCCTGCTCAGCGGGGAGCCTGCTTCCCCCCCTCTCTCTGCCTACTTGTGATCTCTGTCTATCAAATGAATAACTAAAATCTTAAAAAAAATTACTCCAACTTCTTCCCTTCCTTCTTCATAGCCTTGGAGGTACAGGAACTACTTTTGTGAAATATCAGTGCCACCTTTTTGATATGATACCTTAGGTTAAATTTTCTCTGTCAAAATAAATAACTCTCCTGACTGAAGCCAGACTGATATGATGGAAACAATAATAATACGGTTTTCACAGGACTCTGTGTGTGTGTGTGTGTGTGTGTGTGTGTGTAATATGATCTGCATCTCTCAATAATTCTATATGTACTTATATACTATATACCACACATGTAAGTATATTTTTATAAATTGTACTTAGAATTGTATATGGCACATAGTGTATGCTCAATAAATATTGGGTAACTTTATTAGTAGCAATACTATAATAACAGCAATACTGCTTTGAGAATCGACATCTTGATGTAGTAAAGTTCTAGCTCACTTCTAGCTAATGGAGTATATCCTAACTGCAAACTGCAAGCCACCAGAAAGGTGAGAAATATTTATGAAGGAGGCAGGAAAGATTACCTAAATTTTCCAAAGTGAGAAATATTAAAGTCTTTTTTGTAATCATCCTCTTTAGACAATATGGAATATGGACGTTCAGAACCTTGATATTCCAGGAGAGATGCAAACAGAGAGAAACTGCCATGCATTGTCCTCTTGCTATAGACCAGCTAATTTCCAATGTTACCCCATCCTCCCTTACCATTGCTGTAGCAAGCTAGGTATTATTGTTCTCATTTCATGGATGGAGCAACAAACTCTCAGAAAAGTTGAACAGCATGTCATGGGTTAGGTGTGATAGTGGAGGAAGAGCTAGAATGTGAAACAAGATTTGTTATCTACAAAAATCAGAAGGGAAACTAAAGGGGATGTTCATGTGTGGGGGTGGGGGCAGACTGCAACATATATAAGGAGTCAAAAGCTATTATCCACACAACGTTGAAGACTTTTTACAATCCAATGGGAGAAAACTCCAGGGAGCTCAAAAAAGAAAGAAGTTGGATCAAAGTCACATCACAAGAATGCTTGGATCAGACCTAGAATGTGACACTGGGAAGGAGACAAGTGCTTGTCCCTATAAACCATACTTTAATATGGAATTACCAACCATATCTATACAGCTCACTGGAAAGAGTGACCCAACCCCAGTCATGAAATCCACTGGCTTATATAAATTATGAACTCCATGGCCTTTGAAAAATCACCATCATCAACTAGAAGAATGAAACATGTTACTTACTAAGGATGTTTATGGCAACAAACAACATACATAAATGACTTTCGGGGGGGGGGGGAGTCAAGATGGCAGAGAAGTAGCAGGCTGAGACGACATCAGGTAGCAGGAGATCAGCTAGATAGCTTATCAAACCATTCCGAACACCTACAAATCCAACAGGAGATCAAAGAGAAGAGGAGCAACAATTCTAGAAGCAGAAAATCGACCACTTTCTGAAAGGTAGAACGGGTGGAGAAGTGAATCCAAAGCAACGGGAAGATAGACCACAGTGGGAGCGGCCGGCTCCCGGCAAGCAGTGGAACAACGGAGCACAGAATCAGGATGTTTAAAAGTCTGCTCCACTGAGGGACATCGCTCCAGGGGCTCTAAACTGGGGTGAAGCCCATGCGGGATCAGCATGGCCCCAGGTCCCGCGGGGTCACAGAAGGATCGGGGGTGTCTGAGTATTGCAGAGCTCGCAGGTACTAGAGCGGGGAAGCCGGCTACAGAGACAGAGCTGAGGAGTGAGCTCTCAGCTCGGGGTTACCTTGAATCAGTCACAGGCTGGGTGAGCTCGGAGCGTGGCCAGAGGCCAGGGAGACGGGAGTGATTGAGTGCTTTTCTCCAAGCGCGGCTGGAGGCCGGGGAGACAGGAGTGACCGAACGCTTTTCTCCAAGCACAGCCAGAGGCCAGGGAGACGGGAGTGATTGAGCGCTTTTCTCTGAGGGCGCACTGAGGAGTGGGGCCCCAAACTCTCGGCTCCTCTGGGCCAGAAATTGGGAGGCCGCCATTTTCATTCCCGTCCTCCGGAACTCTACGGAAAGCATTCAGGGGACAAAAGCTCCCGATTTGGGTTACTTAGCCTGGCCCCTGGTGCGGTGATGCAATTCTGCTTGGGCAAAGACGCTTGAGTATCACTACAACAGGCCCCTCCCACAGAAGATCAATAAGAAATCCAGCCAAGACCAAGTTCACTTACCAAGGAGAACAGAGGAATTCCAGAGGAAGAGAAAACAAAGCAGGGAATTCATGGCTTTCTCCCCATGATTCTTTAGTCTTGCAGTTAATTTAATTTTTTTTCTTCTGCTAATTTTTTTTTAACTTTTACCCTTTCCTCTTTCAACGTTTTTTAACTAGTTTATCTTAACAATACCTTCATAAAAAATAATAATCTTTTTTGAACCTTCATTATTATAGTCATATTTTATCCTTCATTGTATCTAACTTTATTTTTTGTATACACATAGGGTTTTTTCTTCTAAAAAATTTGGGGTACAACTTCTTCTAATAGATCAAAATATACCCTAAATCTAGCTCCAGGCTTGTTCTAGTCTCCAGCCTGAACAAATTCTCTCCACTTTCTTTTTCTTTATTCTCCCAACCAACTTACTTTATCAACTTCTTTCTTAGAAATTAAAAAAAAATTTTTTTTCATCTTTATAGGCATATTCCATCCCTTCATTGTGTTTACCCTTATATATGTTTTTTATTCTTCAAAATTTGGGGAAGTAATTTCTTCTAAGAGACCAAAATACTCCCAAAATTAAGTGGGTGACCCTGTTCTAGTCACCAGTCTAATATATATATATATATTTTTCTTTTTTATATTTTTTCTTTTATTTGTTTTCCTTTTTTAATTTTTTTTTTCTGAACTTCTTTTTATCCCCTTTTTCCCTCCCATGATTTGGGGTCTCTTTTTATTTGGTTAAAGCACATTTCCTGGGGTCTCTGCCACCCATTTAGTATTTTATTTGTTCCTTCCTATATTCTTATCTGGACAAAATGACAAGGTGGAAAAACTCACCACAAAAAAAAGAACAAGAGGCAGTACTGAAGGCTGGGGACCTAATGAATACAGACACTGGTAATATGTCAGATCTAGAGTTCAGAATGACAATTCTCAAGGTTCTAGCTGGACTCGAAAAAGGCACGGAAGATATTAAAGAAACCCTCTCTGGAGAGATAAAAGCCCTTTCTGGAGAAATAAAAGAACTAAAGTCTAATCAAGTTGAAATAAAAAAAGCTATTAATGAGGCACAATAAAAAATGGAGGCTCTTCCTGCTAGATAAATGAGGCAAAAGAATGAATTAGTGACATAGAAGACCAAATGACAGAGAATAAAGAAGCTGAGCAAAAGAGAGACAAACAAATACTCAACCACGAGGGGAGAATTAGGGAGATAAGTGACACCATAAGACAAAACAACATTAAAATAATTGGGATTCCAGAAGAAGAAGAAAGAGAGAGGGGAGCAGAAGGTATATTGGAGAGAATTACTGTAGAGAACTTCCCTAATATGGCAAAGGGTACAAGCATCAAAATCCAGCAGGTGCAGAGAACCCCCCTCAAAATCAATAAGAATAGGTCCACACCCCATCACCTAATAGTAAAATTTACAAGTCTTAGCGACAAAGAGAAAACCCTGAAAGCAGCCCAGGAAAAGAAGTCTGTAACATACAAGGGTAAAAATATTAGATTGGCAGCAGACTTATCCACAGCGACCTGGCAGGCCAGAAAGAACTAGCATGATATATTCAGAGCACTAAACGAGAAAAACGTGCAGCGAAGAATACTATATCCAGTTAGGCTATCATTGAAAATAGAAGGAGAGATAAAAAGCTTCCAGGACAAACAAAAGCTGAAAGAATTTGCAAACACCAAACCAGCTCTACAGGAAATATTGAAAGGGGTCCTCTAAGCAAAGAGAGACCCTAAAAGTAGTAGATCAGAAAGGAACAGAGACAATATACAGTAACAGTCACCTTACAGGCAATACAATGGCACTAAATTCCTATCTCTCAATAGTTACCCTGAATGTTAATGGGCTAAATGCCCCAATCAAAAGACACAGGGTATCAGAATGGATAAAAAAAACAAAACCCATCAATATGCTCCCTACAAGAAACTCATTTTAGACGTGAAGACACCTCCAGATTTAAAGTGAGGGGGTGGAAAACTATTTACCATGCTAATGGACATCAGAAGAAAGCTGGGGTGGCAATCCTTAAATCAGATCAATTAGACTTTAAGCCAAAGACTATAATAAGACATGAAGAAGGACACTATATCATACTCAAAGGGTGTGTCCAACAAGAAGATCTAACAATTTTAAATATCTATGCCCCTAACATGGGAGCAGCCAACTATATAAACCAATCAACAACAAAATCAAAGAAACACATCGACAATAATACAATAATAGCAGGGGACTTTAACACTCCCCTCACTGAAATGGACAGATCATCCAAACAAAAGATCAACAAGGAAATAAAGGCCTTAAATGACACACTGGACCAGATGGACATTACAGATATATTCAGAACATTCCATCCCAAAGCAACAGAATACACATTCCTCTCTAGTGCACATGGAACATTCTCCGGAATAGATCACATCCCGGGTCATAAATCAGGTCTCAACTGGTATCAAAAGATTGGGATCATTCCCTGTATATTTTCAGACCACAATGCTCTGAAGCTAGAAGTCAATCACAAGAGGAAATTTGTAAAGAACCCAAATACATGGACGCTAAACAGCATCCTTCTAAAGAATGAATGGGTCAACCAGGAAATTAAAGAATTGAAAAAATTAATGGAAACAAATGATAATGAAAACACATTGATTCAAAATCTGTGGGACACAGCAAAGGCAGTCCTGAGAGGAAAATATATAGCAATACAAGCCTTTCTCAAGAAACAAGAAAGGTCTCAAATACACAACCTAACACTACACCTAAAGGAGCTGGAGAAAGAACAACAGAGAAAGCCTAAACCCAGCAGAGGAAGAGAAATCATAAAGATCAGAGCAGAAATCAATGAAATAGAAACCAAAAAAACAATAGAACCTATCAATGAAACTAGGAGCTGGTTCTTTGAAAGAATAAATAAGATTGATAAACGCCTGGCCAAACTTATCAAAAAGAAAAGAGAAAGGACCCAAATAAATAAAATCATGAATGAAAGGGAAGAGATCACAACCAACACCAAAGAAATACAAACAATTATAAGAACATATTATGAGCAACTCTATGCCAACAAATTTGACAACCTGGAAGAAAGGGATGCATTCCTAGAGAAATACCTACCACAACTGAACCAGGAAGAAATAGAAAACCTGAACAGACCCATAACCAGTAAGGAAACTGAAACAGCCACCAAAAATCTCCAAACAAACAAAAGCCCAGGGCCAGATGGCTTCCCAGGGGAATTCTACCAAACATTTAAAGAATTAATTCCTATTCTCCTGAAACTGTTCCAAAAAATAGAAATGGAAGGAAAACTTCCAAACTCATTTTATGAGGCCAGCATCACCTTGATCCCAAAACAAGACAAGGATCCCATCAAAAAAGAGAATTACAGACCAATATCCTTGATGAAAACAGATGTGAAAATTCTCACCAAAATACTAGCCAATAGGATCCAACAGTACATTAAAAGGATTATTCACCACCACCAAGTGGGATTTATTCCAAGGCTGCAAGGTTGGTTCAACATCTGCAAATCAATCAGTGTGATACAATACATTAATAAAAGAATGAACAAGAACCATATGCTACTCTCAATAGATGTTGAAAAACCATTTGACAAAGTACAGAATCCCTTCCTGATCAAACCTCTTCAAAGTGTAGGGATAGAGGGCACATACCTCAATATTATCAAAGCCATCTATGAAAATCCCACTGCAAATATCATTCTCAATGGAGAAAAACTGAAAGCTTTTCCGCTAAGGTCAGGAACACGGCAGGGATGTCCATTATCACCACTGCTATTCAACATAGTACTAGAAGTCCTAGCCTCAGCAATCAGACAACAAAAAGAAATTAAAGGCATCCAAATCGGCAAAGAAGAAGTCAAACTATCACTCTTTGCAGATGATATGATACTATATGTGGAAAACCCAAAAGGCTCCACTCCAAAACTGCTAGAACTTGTACAGGAATTCAGTAACGTGTCAGGATATAAAATCAATGCACAGAAATCAGTTGCATTTCTTTACACCAACAAGACAGAAGAAAGAGAAATTAAGGAGTCAATCCCATTTACAATTGCACCCAAAACCGTAAGATACCTAGGAATAAACCTAACCAAAGAGGCAAAGAATCCATACCCAGAAAACTATAAAGTCCTCATGAAAGAAATTGAGGAAGACACAAAGAAATGGAAAAATGTTCCATGCTCCTGGATTGGAAGAACAAATATTGTGAAAATGTCTATGCTACCTAAAGCAAACTACACATTTAATGCAATCCCTAGCAAAATCCCATCCATTTTTTTCAAAGAAATGGAACAAATAATTCTAAAATTTATATGGAACCAGAAATGACCCCGAATAGCCAAAGGAATATTGAAAAAGAAAGCCAAAGTCGGTGGCATCACAATTCCGGACTTCAAGCTCTATTACAAAGCTGTCATCATCAAGACAGTATGGTACTGGCACAAAGACAGACATATAGATCAATGGAACAGAACAGAGAGCCCAGAAATAGACCCTCAACTCTATGGTCAACTAATCTTCGACAAAGCAGGAAAGAATGTCCAATGGAAAAAAGACAGCCTCTTCAACAAATGGTGTTGGAAAAATTGGACAGCCACATGCAGAAAAATGAAATTGGACCATTTCCTTACACCACACACGAAAATAGACTCAAAATGGATGAAGGACCTCAATGTGAGAAAGGAATCCATTAAAAATCCCTGAGGAGAACACAGGCAGCAACCTCTTTGACCTCAGCCGCAGCAACTTCTTCCTAGGAACATCGCCAAAGGCAAGGGAAGCAAGGGCAAAAATGAACTATTGGGATTTCATCAAGATCAAAAGCTTTTGCACAGCAAAGGAAACAGTCAACAAAACCAAAAGACAACTGACAGAATGGGAGAAGATATTTGCAAACGACATATCAGATAAAGGGCTAGTGTCCAAAACCTATAAAGAGCTTAGCAATCTCAACACCCAAAGAACAAATAATCCAAGCAAGAAATGGACAGAGGACATGAACAGACATTTCTGCAAAAAAGACATCCAGATGGCCAACAGACACATGAAAAAATGCTCCACATCACTTGGCATCAGGGAAATACAAATCAAAACCACAATGAGATACCACCTCACACCAGCCAGAATGGCTAAAATTAATAAGTCAGGAAATGACAGATGCTGGCGAGGATGTGGAGAAAGGGAAACCCTCCCAAACTGTTGGTAGGAATGCAAGCTGGTACAACCACTCTGGAAAACAGAATGGAGGTTCCTCAAAAAGTTGAAAATAGAGCTAACCTATGACCCAGCAATTGCACTCCTGAGTATTTACCCTAAAGATACAAACGTAGTGATCCGAAGGGGCACATGCACCCGAATGTTTATAGCAGCAATGTCCACAATAGCCAAACTATGGAAAGAACCTAGATGTCCATCAACAGATGAATGGATAAAGAAGAAGTGGTATATATACACAATGGAATACTATGTAGCCATAAAAAGAAATGAAATCTTGCCTTTTGCGATAACATGGATGGAACTAGAGGGTATGATGCTTAGCGAAATAAGTCAATCGGAGAAAGACAACTATCATATGATTTCCGTGATATGAGGAAGTGGAGATGCAACGTGGGAGGTTTGGGGGGTAGGAAAAGAAAAAAATAAAGAAGATGGTATCTGGAGGGAGACAAACTATAAGTGACTTAATCTCACAAAACAAACTGAGGGTTGCTGGGGGAGGGGGGTCAGGAGGGGGTGGAAGGGTTATGGACATTTGGGAGAGTATGTGCTATGGTGAGTGCTGCGAAGTGTGTAAACCTGGCAATTCACAGACCTGTACCCCTGGGGATAAAAATACATTATATGTTTATAAAAAATAATTTAATAAAATAAATAAATAAATAAATAATGACTTTCTCACATGAAGAAAGAAAGATTAAATTTGGGGTTGCATGGAATGATGTTGTCAGGAGAGATGCAGGAAACAGTAAAGATGACTATTAATGGTCTTCATGTACAAGGAGAAATGCACTGTTTTCCTATTAAAAAAAAAAAGTTACCCCAAATGTTTCTAATTATTTTACTGAAGTAAAGAAATTCTATGCAGGTAAATGTCATATGAGAATATGCTATATAATGCTAATGGCTGTGTTGAGGCCAGTTTTCATGGAAAACTTTTAAAACTATCAGTTTTTGAGTCTTTATCTTCTATTAAGCACTGTATTAGGACAGACTAAGTTATGCTATCATAACAGATTAAACCCACAATTCGAAAAGCTGGAGAAACCAAGGTGTATTTCCTGCTCATACAGGCTTTTCAGTTCTCTAGGTTTCTTTACCCTCCTGGCACCATCATACCAATATGTGCTTCTGCCCAGGGAAAAGGAAGACTGGAAGGACAAGCCGCAGCAATGAAATATTTCTGCGTAGAAGTGACACACGTTACTTAAGCTCCTATCCCACTGGCTGTGTCACCTGACCACTCTTCGTTTCAAGGACGGGGGGAAGTGCAAAGCTCCTCTGTGCCAAGAAACAAAAGAATGGATAATGCTGAAGAACAGCAATGCCTACCCAGAGCCCTCTACCTACATTTCTCATTTAAACTTTCCACAGTCCTGAGATGTAAGCACAAAATAACCTCTTTACAGTTAAGGAACTTGAGTCTTAGCATCATTCCGTTAGTTTCTCAGTGTCACGTGCCTACACAGGTAGCAGAGCTAAGATTCAGACACAGGTCTGAGAACCCCAAAGACAGGCTCTGATCCCCATGCCGTCGTACCTCCTTGGATGTAGATGGGCATCTGAATGGACATCTACTTCCTGCCATGATTATTTCTTTCAGGCAATACTCCCCAAAGAATAAAG
The DNA here is from genome assembly GCF_963455335.1 of Martes martes. Classification (NCBI taxonomy): domain Eukaryota; kingdom Metazoa; phylum Chordata; class Mammalia; order Carnivora; family Mustelidae; genus Martes; species Martes martes. The sequence goes on along the minus strand of NC_137891.1, from coordinate 21,830,381 downwards.
GCTGAGGAAAATCTAAGGTGACTTTGAGTCTGTAATTTAGCAAGAGACAGGAACAACCCATTGGCACCATGTTTAAAAAAAAAAAAGAAAGAAAGAAAAAGAAAAATTTGCAACAGGCAACTTCAGCTTTTTAATTTCTTCACATTTTCTCTTGTGTCCCTGTGTTCTCTGTAATAATAAAAAGGAAAAGCCTTTAACGGTTAAAGATGCTGTGAGCTTGTCTTTGGGTGCAGTGGAGAAGATAATGTCTAGGGATATGACACTCTTTTTTTGGTGAAGTAAGAACTCCAGGGGATAGAATGAATCGTGGTAGCATTAAAGAAGAGAAGAAAGTACACTGTTTCCAATGTGTGCTGCAGGGAAAAGAAACAGGCCTTCCTTGACCGAGAAATGTACCAGAGCAAGAGCAAAGCTGTGCCACTCTGCCCCCATCAACATTAGGATCCAGCTTTGTTTTCTGGGCATTGAAATGGGAAGGTGAAGTTATCTGCTGCTCTCTCATGACCCGTGTGGCTCATTTGCCAACACGCGAGCCGGAGTTGTCAAGGTCAATTCAACAAACAGTTATTAGGTGCCTACTTCATCCAAGGGGCAGCTCTGGTTACTTTAAAGAATTTATAATCTAGTAAAACAGAAAAGACAGGAGTACAAATAAGGATAAACCACACATTCAAGAGAAATCCAAGCAAAGTGAATAGGAGAAATTGATTTCATCTAAAATAAAGATCCAGAAGAATTCACAGAAACATTTGTCCTTAAAAAGTGGGCTTGGAGAGAAGAGTAGGGTTCGTCATGATAGAGATTAAAAAGCAAAAACATAAAATAGAGTAAAAAGCATTAGAAAATGAATGGATATGAAAGGGCCACAGATGTGAGGAAAAGTTAGTAACCCACTTTGGATAAAGCGTCCAATCATAAAAGATTTATAACAAGCTAAGTCTGGAAAGCTATGTTGGGGCTAAGTCACAGAGGTCTCTGAGAAGTTTTTCCTGTGAAAATCTAACTGACCCCGAGTTAGCACATTAAGCCCTCAGTGTCTGCTGTGAAAAAAATACAGGATATTTGATGTTGTCAAAGACAAGAAGTGAGACTATAAAGTGACATTACCTGGGTTAGAATTATAACTCTACAGTAATCACTATATATAGCTGTGAAAAATCTATTTCAATTCTCTGCTCTTCATTTTCCCACCTTTAAAATGGGGATAATATTAATTAGGGCTTGTTGATCACTCAGTTCAATAAAACATGAAAGGAGCTCAAGGCAATGCCTGGAACACAGCAATCCATCAATTAATGCTAATATTATGAACTGCTTTTATCTCTTGACTCATACTATCTTCTTCTTCATTAGGGCTACAGCAATAACTGACACAATATCAATTTCCCTTCAGGAAGGACTGGCACTCAGTACAAATGTTAAGTTCACTAACAACTCCATGAATTTCAAGTAAATGATCAAGCCATCTCAAATCTACCAAAGACATAGGAATCATCCCAAGGCTAGAAACAAGCAAAGATGAGCTGTAAAAACTCAGTATAAGGACTTGAAACACAATGGTACTCACCAAAGTGTTGTGTCTCGAGTGTTTTTGCTTTTATTTTACAACATCCTAACAAACATAATGATGAATCAACTGTGCCTGTTGACAGACTCTATAGAACTGGTGACTACCTGAAGCATCTGTAAGGTAGAATAAGGTATAAAAAATAAGGTATTATCACTGTCTCGGGTGCTTTGATTAAGTAAAAGGACAGTCTGTAGATTTTGCCACTCCCCTACAACATGTGCACGCACATACACATGCACACATACATACATGACATCTGCACAGGTATGCACATAAGTACACATGAACATGTGCGCACGCATACATACACGTGCATGCACACACACGAGTACACATGTGCACACACATTCTCATGCCCCTTTCCATATGAACCAGGAGCATGGAAGATCATCTTTTTCTGGACTTAACTCTTTTCTAGATCCTCTGTAATCCCAATTTAGGAGGAGGTATGAAAGCTTACCTAAATGACTTGAAGGCAGAATTCAGACAATCCATTTTATTGTTGCTATTTGGAAACCAGAAGTTTTGCTCAATTCTCCTAATTGCAGTACCTTCAGCGAACACTAATTACCTTACTTAAAATGTGGCCACCTGTACAACTTATATTTCAATACAATACAAAGAGCTAAGTCATCATAAAGACTGAAAACTGTCTTAATTTCTTTTTGATTATGCAACTTTGTGGTGAGTAGGAGGAAAAGACAGTTCAGGATAGACTAGAATAATATGGGTTGTGGAGATTTTTAAGAACATTTGAAAGGAATTATTTGGTTAAGGAGAAGAATGCTGAAAAGAATTCGTTCCAAGAATTTTTTTCTTTTTATGAGAGAAAAAGCGACACATTAAATTTCTAATACATTTTATGTACTGTGGCACGGGCTTTACATATATTCTTTCCTTTTATCATCATAAGAATAAACGAGGGACAAGTTAAATTATTTACCCGAGATTAATCACTTAGAAGCTGGCAGAGACAGAACTCAGTTTATTAGGCAAGTTATTATCAGATAAAGTATATTTGATCAAAAAGTAACATGACTTTTAAAAATTGGTTACTCCTCGGTATTTATTGTAATAGCACTTGACATTTGCAAAACCAAATAAAACAGAAGAGAAAACTTCTTTTATCATGACATTTAAATTAGTCACAAGTACATCACAAAGTATATGAAGTCTGCAGAGTATTTCTTAAATATTATTTCTTGATATATATGGGACAAGAATCCAAAGCCCTAAAATAACACATGGGAAAAACTGTTCTTATGGTTGTTCCCAACATGATGCTTAAAGAATTCTTTAAATTGAAATTTCTAAATCACTGTGGTTTGGCCCATTCTCTTTCTTGAATCTTTTCAATTCTGTATTCAGAAGCCAAATATATCACTTCAAACAAAAGTAATTTAAAAATCCATTCTCCACGTTTATATGGAATTTAGTTTCTTATGCTCTCACCACCACTCTCCCAAATGCCTAAACCACAACAGGGATGACGTGCCTTTGTGAGCTTTCCTATCAAGGGAAATGGTTTTGTAGATAGAACTCAGCTAATCAAGACAATAATTTGTTGACATTAGCACAGTCATTCTTTCTTAGGTGATTCCTAAGATTAGTTCTGAATTCCGACTCACAGCCACAACATGGTTCTCTGCTCTTTCTGGTGGTGGAGGCAAGATTTATCCTAGAATCATATCAGTGCAACAAACACTGGTACATTCCTCATGCGAGGCACTGTGCTAGACACTCAGCACAGAGGAACGTTCAAGAACCCAATCCTCTTACTCAAGTCTCTGAGTGAGAGCACAAAGCAATGTGACACCTGTGATGTGTGTCACAAATAGAGAATGGAGGAACTGAAAAAGAAGAAAAGCTGGGATGGTGAGAAAGGACCTTGAAACTGAGAAACAATAAAAGAAGAAAACATATTTGTGGATTAACTGCAGGGGAAGAGACCTGCTACTCTGCAGAAGAAAGGCTTGGGTGTCCAGCTTTAGGGTGAAGTACGTAAAGGGTATGGGAATGCACTTATCGTGATGAGCACTGAGTGATATATAGGGTTGCTGAGTCACTCTGTTGTACACCGGAAGCTCGGGTCACACTATATGTTAACTATACTGGTATTCCAGACTTTTTTTTAAATGTCCACCTTTAGTGAAGACTTAGCTCTTACTGTCCATGGCCTTATTCTATCTGGGAAAATTCCAAAACTTCCACATGAGATTTAGGACTAATTCAATCATAACTTGAAACAGCAGCAACAGATGACATATTCTAATTTATACAATTTTTCTCTAGACATTGATTTGGTGAGAATGTGGAAAATCAGACAGATGTTCAGTTATCAAAGCAACAGCCCTTTATGTGTGTTATTTTAATTGTGTAATTTGGCATGCATACCTGAGATACCAGATAGACCTTGTAAGAGAGAGCAAGCCTCATGGATACATTCTTTCCTCCTTCTTTCCAAATAATATCTTCCCAATCAGTATTAATAAATTTTAAAAAAGAACATTTAGCCATCAATAAGATCCCATTTTTCTTGCCCCTGATTAGAGGACACGTATGCAAATTCATTAATTTTCTTTAGCTATTCTGAAGGAAGCCACATTTTTTTAGGGACTTCAAGTCCAGTTTTCTTAATTGTGTGTGTAACTCAAGGTCTTCCTTTCAACAGGACAGAGTTAAACTATTTTCCAGACAGAGTTTACATATGTAAATATGCAGGGGTAAAACTATTCCTAGAGCAAGGCACATGGTTTAGGCAAAACTGTAGAGTCATAGGAGTCATAGTTGTAAAGTTTTAGGATTTGAAGTGATCTTTAAGGAGTATCAAGTCCAATGCCTTCATCCAGACAGAGTGAGTATTTTTTAAAATGGCTCTATGCCCAGTGTGGATACCAATATGGGGCTCCAATTCATGACTCTGAGACCAAGACCTGAGCTGAGATCAAGAGTTAACCAACTAAGCCAGCCTGTTACCCAAAGAGTAAGTAACTTTTAAGGATACAAAGCCAGTTAACAAGCTACAGGACTCTTGTAAGTCTTGTGATATGTAGCTGAGTAGTCTTTTGTTGGTCCTAGATAAATAAAATGCCATATAGTCCCAGCACCCTAGAAGAAACAAAGGATCATGGAAGGATAAGAGCCATGTTTCTGAGGCTACAGCTCAGTTAGAGACCCCTGAAAACAGTGGGGGAGGTTGGGCTGGTCTACCATTCCCTAATCCCGAGTGATTCTATTATGACCGTAGATCAGAGTGCATAGGTGTGGTGACAAAAATCTGTCCACAGTGACTAGTCCAAGAGCACAGAAACCATTCAGGACCAATTAAATTTGGGACAGACAGCTTCTCTGTCTGCAATAACATAAGCAACAGTGATACCTGTTGGGGGGCTGCCTACAGCCAATTTTTCCATCACATAGACAGTCTCTTCATAACAGGAGAAAATGAAGCCAATAGGTTTACAGAAAAACAAAACAAAACAAACAAACTAAAAAGCATAGCTAGAAGATGGTACCACTATACCTGATGACACAGTCTAGGCACCTGGATCTCACCATGCTGGAAGCCCATATGACCTTGAACTTCCCAGCCACATAAGCCAATAAATTACCTTTCAGCTTAAATAGGTCTAAAGTTATATACTAAGCATCCTAATATAAATACTTATGAGTGTTTCATAGCTAAATATGTAAATATCTGATTCTAACACTGAATTACAAATGTCTTAATGTCAAAACCATGAATTTTACATAGAAAAGGCTCTATCAGAGACAAATGGAACTGGTAAGACGGAAATTTTAAAAATTATTTAAAAGGAGGAATTTTTAAATGACACATTTTATAAGTGTATAAATTACATTCTTTTGTTAATCCTTTGCTGTATAAGGCCATATTTTTGAGAATAGGTCTAATGATTGGTCGTTCTGCTTTTATTGAGCTTATGTATAGCAAGGGAGTGTATTAATTAAGAACTGAAGTTAGCTGCCAGTAACAGAGAATATAACTAACTTTAAAAAATTAGGTGTTTCCCAAAGAACAAATAATCCAATCAAGAAATGAGCAGAAGACATGAACAGACATTTCTGCAAAGAAGACATCCAAATGGCCAACAGACGCATGAAGAAGTGCTTAGCATCATTCGCCATCAGGGAAATACAAATCAAAACCACAATGAGATACCGCCTCACACCAGTCAGAATGGCTAAAATTAACAAGTCAGGAAACGACAGATGTTGGCGAGGATGTGGAGAAAGGGGAAGCCTCCTACACTGTTGGTGGGAACGCAAGCTGGTGCAGTCACTCTGGAAAACAGTAAGGAGGTTCCTCAAAAAGGTGAAAATAGAGAGAGCTAACCTACGACCCAGCAATTGCACTACTGGGTATTTACCCTAAAGATACAAATGTAGTGATCCTAAGGGACATGTGCATCCGAATGTTTATAGCAGCAATGTCCACAACAGCCAAACTATGGAAAGAACCTAGATGTCCATTAACCTAGATGAATGGATAAAGAAGATGTGATTGATACACACACACACACACACACACACACACACACACACACACTGGAGTACTATGCAGCCATCAAAAAGCCAAAATCTTGCCATTTGCTACGATGTGGGTGGAACTAGAGAGTGTTATGCTGAGCAAAATAAGTCAATCAGAGAAAGATAATTATCATATCATCTCTCTGATATGAGGAATTTGAAAGGCAGGGCAGGAGGTTGTGGGGGTCAGGGAGGGAAAAAATTTAACAAGATGGGGCTGGGGAGGGAGAAAAACCATGAGAGACTCTTAATCTCAGGAAACAAACTGAGGGTTGCTGGACGTGGAGGGGGGAGGGAGAGGGTGGTTGGGTTATGGACATCGGGGAGGGTATGTGCTATGGTGACTGCTGTCAATTGTCAATTGTGTAAGACCTGTACCCCTGAAGCAAATAATACATTATATGTTAAAAAAAAAATAGGTGTTTATTCTCTCACATAACTTGAAGCCCCAGAGCTTAGCGGTTAAGACTAGTGCGGTCATCCTACGAAATTGTCAGAAACCAAACCTTCACCTTTCTTCTTTATTGTCCTAGAGCATACTTTCCACCTTCAAAACACCTCATGGAATATGTCAGTTACTAGAACTCCAACCATGAGAACCAACACCAGACTGCGGGGAGGAGAAAGCTGAATTAAATGGGCACATGTATGAGTTATCACCATTACCATCATACAACTTACTGTTCCCAAGTCATTGCAAGAATTTACTTTCATGGCCACAATTAGCTGAAAAAATATCTGGGAAATGTCTTCTTTGAACTCTAATCATTGCCCCCCCGAATAAAACTTGGATTCTGTTAGTAATGGAAAGGAGCAAATGGATATTGAGGGGCTCTCTCTTACATGGAAAGATACTAGCTAAATAAATTATGTGAAACTTTACATTGTTCATGAGGACACCAGACGAACAGTCACAGAACCATTTTAGAATAATTAGGTGCTACTTTTAGTGCAAAGAAAAATTTAATTGGGAAGAACATTGCTCCTTAACATGATGCAAAGAATTAAATTGGCCTAGAAATATGAAATATTCCTAAGAACCTCACGACTGTTGTGTGTATTTCAAAGCATCTTTGTTGGTATAGAGCTTGTACACATGTTTCAACTAAAAATTTCAAGTAGAGGAGCCCCCTTAGTCTGAAAGCCAAGGCACAAATGGTTTGGGATGAAAAGATGCCCCATGTCATGACCTGTTTCTCAAGCATGGCGTCCCCCAAAGTGTGACTCTCTGGCTCCAGTCATACCACATGAATGGCCCAGAGAACAGAATTCCAAAGCTTCCAAAAAGATTGGAACCTCCAGGAGCGATAAGCATGATGTTTGTCTCATGCCTCCCTCCCTTTGACAGCCCTTCTGCTTGTTAATAAGCATTTTTCGATTCTTAACCTCATGGCAAGCCTTGTTTCTCAGATCACTAATTATTACCAACTCCCCCCAACTTCTGCGGTGACATGCTCAACAAACAGCACCATTTCGGATCCTAAGAAACTTGTGAAAATGAAACACCACCAGATTTTCTCACTGACATCATCCTGCTTCCAGTGACAGATCTGAAATGCCTGTGCATGTTAAATTGGGTGTTAAAAAAAAACTTCCGTTGGTGTTCAAACTGTCACAAATGCTGTGGAGGGCCCTGACTTGTAAGAAGATGTGGTTTCTTGTTTTGACAATTCTGGGTTGTTGTTTTTTTTTTATACCCCTTCTAAAACCTGCAGGGTTTTAAAAACATGGATGGTTTTAGAGTAAGAGATATTTCATTTTCCCATTGTATCAACAATTCCCACCTTTTGGGACACTCTCATTTTGCTCTATTCTGTGACATACCCTCCCTTTCACCTTTTGAAGATATTATGTGTCAGGAATTTATTGTTTCAATTTCAGTTAATTTTGTTTTGACACTCTCTTGACACTGCTTTATGGATGAAGACACTCCAGGGTGTGGCAAAACTGAGACTGTGAATTACTGCTCTCTATGCCCAAAGAAAATAGAGTTGCCCCGTTATGAAAAGACCTAGATAAAAAAGAGTAGAAGGTGGTATTTTGAGACAGAAAATTCTTGAAAAGGACCCAAACTGGTTATTAACTCTTCCTTCCTAAGTGGAAAATTTGGAAGAGAAAATTGTAGCTGATGGAGAATGATGTAAAGGCCTGGAAAAACTTGGAAGAACTCCTCCTTACTTTTCATTTTCTTAAAGAATGTTTTGTTTTCTTTTTCATGAGAAAAATAAAGAAAGAAATGTGTCCAACTCAAACTTTGGTGGAGGATGACAGGGGGAATTCATATGTATGATCTCAAGGCTACACAACGCAATAAAGTGGTTTTCAAACTGCCCCATGGAACTCCTTAGCCAAGAAGAATATATTAGGGGCTTTAAAGGGGAGAAGCCACTGTGCTGGCTTGAACCAGAGATTATATATATATATATTTTTTTTAATTTTAAATATAATTTAAAATATAGTAATAAAATATAATTAAATATAATTTAAATATAATTTATACTTCTATACATATATAATCATAAATAAATATAATATATATTTGGATTACTTTTAGATTAAGCTATACACATATAGAAAGAACACACAGCTATGACTTGAGAAACTGATTTCATTGTGCCATTATCCAGCTCTGTAATTAAGGAGCAAGTCAGTGTTTGGCTGTCAAATGAGTACGCTGGTGGATCACAAGGTCTTGAGTACGAAATTCTATGTTTCGGTGACTTATCATCTCAGGTATCCCTAGAGAAGAGGAAAGGAACAGACTTCTGACTTCAAGAATTATAATGATCTTGAGCAAAAAAGCAAGTAGTTTGTTACCAAATACTCTTCTAAGATATAATTAAAGATTACAAGGGAGGGCAGAAAACTGGGTTGCATGAATTTTATTCTACCTCTACCTGAAGAAGACGTTTCTTCCTTTAGACTCTGAGGATAGATTTGCTCTTCCTATTTAGCTTTACTGAGAGAAGGGAACATTCATTTGTGTGTCCCAAATGGGACCTGGCTGGAGACCAGAATAGAAAGGAGATCGCCTGAGAGCTCACTCGGCAAAGTGCTCCCTGCTTCCAGGCTCTGAGGGAGGTCTGGTCAGTATTTGTGTCCACGTGGCCCTGGAGTCAGGGACACAAGCTAACTCACTACTCCGTAGAGACGAGTGACCTTCCAACCGTAACACAGGAGTCAGGTAGACCAATTCCCACCGACTGGGACCACTCAGAGCGCAAGCACTTCTAGAGCAGCTACATTCCTTTCTCTATCCGTCATTTTGCTCTCTTGTGAGACACACCAGAATATTTTATTCTGGTTTATTTAAGCATTTAGTAAATGTCAGGCGCTGTGAAAGATAGTGGGAAATAAAAAGATGAAGAGGGAACCGTGAAGCATCCAGACTTTGTAGGTAGAGGCATATTCACGGCAGAATAACACGTCAGGTCCGCCGCAGATGCGGATGTGTGCAGAGGGGGCACCCCTAACTGAGCTCTCAGGCCAGGCCATCATAGAAGGCTTCCTAAAAGAGCTGATACTTGGGGAGAACCCTAAAGTATGTAAAAATTCACTCATTGAGAGGGCCTGAGTACAATGGGCGCTATATAAACTTGGGAAGTGAAAAAAGTATACATTTCTATTGAAGCTGCAGTTAAGCAGGAGGAGAGCGGAAGTCCGGTTACTCACGAAGCCCCGCCCCCTCACCCAGTAATGAACTCCCTGCCCCACCCCCTGTGAGCCAGGGTGAGGTTAGAATGGATGGGGAGTAAGAAGTAACAGTGGGTGCGCTGGAGAATTGCTTGCATCTGAGCTAGGAAGAAAACAGCTCATCTTAGTTTTTTTCTTTATCTGAGAAGTTCAAATGGGTAGTCAAACACATTTCTGAGCTCTGTCACAAGCTTTATCTTTTGACACTCTTTTGCTTCATTTCTAATCATCGGGCCTTACAGGTCTGACACAGAATAAGGGTGGCCTCCTAAATCAGGTTGTCCTCACATAGTCCCCAAAACTCATCTGGATAAATAAAGAGCAGCAAATTAAACCTCCCATAATCTATGCTTTCTACATATGTAAGGAACAAAAAATACAAAACTATGAGCTTGAAATACTAACAACTCGGAATATTTTTAAAAATCCAGATCTGGAGAACAGGCAGGGACAGATATTAAAGAGGTCATAGGAAAGAGGAGCAGGGACCATAGAGGGAGCAGAGTCCACACAGATTGCCCTAAAGTAACACCCACCATGAAAGCCCTACCATGAGTTGAAAAACATGAAGAACATGAAGGAAAAAGGAAATAAAAGTAGGAAACTGAGACTTCTGCCAAGTGTGTGTGTGTGTGTGTGCATGTGTGTGTGTGTGAGAGAGAGAGAGAGAGAGAGAGGCTATCACAAAGCAGAAATCCTCCCCAACAAAAACAGGGAAATTAATTAGAGAAACTGTACTTCACCACGCCAACAGAAGAGGGTAGTCTTGAACTAAGGTACCCAGTAAACCTCTCAAAACTCATTTTTTGGGTGAATACAACTGCCACTGCTGGTCTGGAAAATTAGACATTCAAAATAAGTGGAAAAAGCAAATGGCAATCATACAAAATTAGACTCAAAAGAAATAAAAACCAAAATATATCAGCTGTTGTAAAACAGCCCCTCAAATGCTAATCATGAAATAAAAGAAAAGGTGGGGATGTGTAACATAATATTCCCACCTGAATTAAATACCCGAAAATAGGAATTTGCAGATGTGAAATAAATACCTCATATCAGAAATTAAAACTCATAACAAATATGAACAACAACAATAACAGCAAAAACCAGGAAGATGTTACATGACTGAACTCAGGAAAGAAATTGTAGAAAAAGTCATATTCATCTTAGAAACGAAGATCACATTAAAAATTCCCTGAGCAAGAAAACACTGCATTTGAAATTTAATGACTCTTAGAGAGTCAAGAGAATGAAAACAGTGAAGAGAATGAAAATAAACTAAAAAAGTCTAAGAGAAAGTATTTGGGGTGGGCAAAGACCTAATATACATATAATTGGAGTCTGAAAAAGAAGAACTAAACAATGTAACAGAACAATATTTTAAACCACAATCCAAGATATTTTTCTCAAAATAAGGGAAGTCCTATTTACACATATTGAAAGGAACCCACTGTGTACTGATCTGGGTTAGACATCTCTGAGACACACAGTAATAAAACTATTAGACTTTGAAAACAAAGTCTACAGCCACAGCAACAAACAGAACAAAACAGAATAGCCACAAATAAAACCATGTCATTTGCAAAGGAAAAATAATCACATAGGCAGAAGACTTCCCCATAGCAATATATAAAGGTTCTTTTTCCCCCCCAAAAATGCCTATGTCCCAATTATCTTCACAGCAACACCTTGATTAGTGTTTGATTGAACAGGACTGTAGGTAAAGCAAACTGACACATAAAACTGGCCATCATACCAATAGATAACCCGATTAGGTTTCTAGAAGAAACAACATTCACAGGGGAATTCTACTGTAACTAGGGCATCTCAGTTTACCATTTAACTTACCCTAACACTTCCCTCTCCTGACAGTACTGTCTTCTAGGGCAGTGCTTTTCAAATTTGATTATGTGTAAGATTCTCCTCAGGATCTTGCTCGAATGCAGAATCTGACTGAGCAGCTTGAGCCTGTGACTCTGTATTTCTAACAAGTTCCAGGGGAAGCTGATGCTGCCAGGCTACGCGCCAGACTTGGAAGAGCACACCCGTAGAGTACAATGGCCGAGACACCCAAGTGTCCAGACTGATCTATCGCATCACAAATGCTTCCTCTCCATGGTGTGTCCAAGGATCCCCTGAGGAGCTCATTCGTGGGTAGGAAACAACGGACAATCTGGATGCTGAAACTGAGACCTGTCCTTCCCTCAACATGACACTAGGCATTAGTACCTTACACCAGATTTAATGTGGCCTCTCAGCATTTTGGCTTTTAAGTGTACTCAAACATCTATGTCCTCGGGGCATGTTATCGGTCACCTGGATGGCTGTGTGACAGCCTTATAGACCCAGACCACTATTCCCCTTTTAACCAACCTTCTTGGTTTTGGGCAAACTGATCTGGCTCCTTCCTACTGTGATGATATTGATAGCTCTGAGGCCTCATTGCCCTTCCCTGTCATGAGACCTTGTCTGAGCTACCAGTGTCCACTAAAACAGATTTTAATAACTTCTAATACTGGGGAAGAAAGAGGTAGAGACTATATTTTTATGCCCAGAAATCACCTTGGCTCCTTAGATAAAACTGGCCCTCTGCACCTGTACTTGTTAACTGTTTCTGTGTAACAAAGAATACAAAATCTCATAAGCATATTGCTATAGACTTACTCGCATCCCACCCAAATCTAGCCCCTAATACCTCAGATGTGACCATGTTTGGAGAAAGAGCCTTTAAGGAAGTATCTAAAGGAAATTAAGGTCATAAGGATGGGCTTGACTCGAGTATCAGTTCCTTATGAGAAGAGATTAGCACACAGACATGTGTACACACGGGAGGGCCACAAGAGGACACAGTGAGAAGACAGCCCTCTGCAAGCAGAAGAGGGAGGCATCAGAAGAATCCCAACCTGCCTGATAACTTGATCTTCCACTTCTAGTCTCCAGAACTGTGAGAAAATAAATTTTTGCTGTTTAAGCCACCGAGTATATAGTATTGTGTTATGGAAGTCCTAGAAAACGAATGCACATAGAGTGCATTCTGGCTTATAATGATATTATAATAAATAATAGACATTTACTGCTTATGTTTCTGCACATTGGCCAGGATGATTTTGCTGAGCTCAGTTGGATTTCTTTATGCATCTGTCCAGAGGCTGGAGGTCAGTTGATCTAGACTAGGGTCAGCTCAGCTCACCGGGGTAGCTCTGCTTCAGACTGTAAGGCTGTTTGTCAGCCAGGTCATTCTTCTCTGTCTCTCTTCCTCTTTGGATCAGGAAGGTGGCCGGGCCATGTTCTTCCCACAGAGAAGGCAGTGGCACAAGAAAGCAAGTAGAAACCTGTCGTGATGCTTAGGGTCTAGGGTTGGAAGGGTCACAGTCTACTCCACCCACATGCCGTTGGCCAAAGCAAATCATATGTCCAAAGTCAAGGTGTGGGAAACGCTCTCAGCATACACAAGGTCATGGAAAAGGTGTAAATGCAGAGGGTAGTAATCCAGCCTACCACAGCCAGTGAGTACTCTTCAAGCTCAGCATGGTTACAACAGCCAAGGTTTGCAGCATATTCACGATAGCCAGGACTTAGAGACAACTGAAATGTTGTCTGGGTGATCTGAAATGTTGTCAGGTCATGATCTCTGGGTCATGGGATCGAGCCCTGTGTCAGTCTCTGTGCTCAGAGTGGAGTCTGCTTGTCCCTCTCCCTGTCCTGCCTCCCCCACTCTCACTCTATCTCTAAAAAATAAATAAAATCTTAAAGAAAAAGAAAATGTCCATAGATAGGTGAATGGATAAAGAAAATGTGGTATATATATATAATGAAATATTAAAAGCTTTAATTAAAAGGCTTTTATCGGCCTTAAAAAAAGAAGGAAACCTACCATTTGTGACAATATGATGGACATCATCCTAAGTGAAAAAACTGAGGCAGAAAAAGACAAAAATGAATGGTTTCACTTAGATGAGATATCAAAAATAGTCAAACTCGTAGAAGTACAGAATAAAATGATGGTTGCCAGGGGAAATACAGAGTTATAGCTCTATAAATTCGTGGTACAACATAATGCGTACATCATTGCATTATGCACTTAAAAACTTGGTAAGAGGGTAGATTTTATGTTAAGAGTTCCAGCCACACACACACACACACACACACACACACACATCAAGAGGACACAAGAAATCCTTTGGAGGCAGTGGATACGTTTATTACCTTTCTGTGTGGTAATGGTATGGGTATATGCATATGTCCAAACTCCACAAAATGTATTTATTAAATATATACAACTTTTTGTGTACTAAGTATACCTCAACAAACTTTAAAAATAAAAATAAAGATGCAGGGACTATCTTATTTGTCTTGGAATCCGAAGAGGCTGGCACAGCTCCTAGCACCAGTGTCACACTGAGGAGAGTACTATAACACGGTGATAAATTATACACTATTGCATCACGCTCCCTGGATTCACAGTCTACCATTTACTGGCTGGCTGATCTTGGGAAACTCACATAACGTCTCTGTGCCTCTTTTCCTTATCTGTAATTAGGCACTAGATTCTACTTGCCCCAAAATTGTTCTAAAACTTAGAAGAGTCAATATTCAGAAAACCATTCAAACAGTACCTGGCATATAGCAGGGATTCACTAAATGTCAAATAGTTTACATTGTAAATGTTTGGTTACTTGCCTTCCTGTCCCCTCCCACACTACTTCTTCTCTTCAGACTGTCAGCTCTTTAAGAGAAGTATTCTGCCTAAAACTGTCCTATATGAAGTATCACAGAAGGGCATAAGACCTGGCTGTGAATCTTAATTTTGCTACTAATTAAAGGTTGCTTAATTCCCCTTAACCTTAGTCTCTGCTTTCACATATTCATCCACCAAACATTTATTATCTCCTCAACTACAGTGGAGCTCTATAAAGTCAGGGACCATGTCCACCTGGCACTGAGCCTCATCCCCACAGGCCAATACAGTGCCTGGTTCATGGTGGGCTGGTGATAATTTTTGATAAATGCATGTATGAATGAATAAGCACTTAGTACCTGCCAGGCACTGGGTATGGCCATCCAGGATAAAATGAAGAATATGGCATGATCTTCTCTTTGCCAGAGTTTGTGATAAGGAAACAAAGAATAATAATGACTGCTCACGAGGCTATTGTGTAAATTCAGGAGATTCTGTAACAAAAGCTGAGCAGAGTCCCTGGCACATAGTAAGATAATCAAGGTTGGAGTTCTAACAATGGCCCCATTAGAGCACATATATTCCAGATTTGAAGATGACACATCACCCGTGTAATTCATGAAAAAGACCTAAGAGGGAGAAATGCATCATTTAGTTCGTGTACTCAGTTTTAAGCAGAATGGAAAAATCAAGTAACATTTGAATAAAGCAAGAACTATCCTGGAGTGGTTTAATGTTGAACCCTGAACGAGCAAGTGCATAAAAAAGTGAGTGAAAGGATAAATGAAGGTATGAATAAATGAAGGAGTGCAAAGCTCCAGGAGCTGAACACAATAGTGAAGAAAGAGGGGAAGCTTCATTTAAGTCGTGCTTTCTCAGCTAGAGCTAAATCATTTTCATGATTTGCACAGCCTGCACCTCAGCCAGAAACAACTTTCCCTGGAGGGTTCACAGCCTCTGTGAGCAGACATTCTCCAAGGAAGTAAGATGATTCATGAGATGACTCTTAGGGAGGCTTGTCAGAAATAAAATCTCTCAGGAAAAAAAAAAGGAGGAGGGGAGACCAACAGAGACACAGAGAGAGTCCAAAGTGATTCAGCAGATTCCTTTGCTCTTGGTCATTCATTTGGTGTTGTTTCTAGGCAATATACAGCCTAAGGAGGGATAAAGGGATGTTGAAATGAGAAGTTTACAAAGCTGGTTAGCCAAGAATCCTGAAAGGGAGCTTGTCTCAAGATGATGCAGGGCAGCAAGTTTGGCTTCAATAATCACTAAGGTTTTGGACTTAGGGCCTTCTAGAATCTTCCTCTTGGCCAAACAGCTGCACAATTCGAAGAGTCCTATGTTGTTGTCTCTTTTTGAATCAACTGATAAGATTTTTACACAGCAGAATTCACACAATTATGTGTGCCATTCACTCCTGAACAGGTCCGATGGCCTCTCTTATCCCGGTGTGAATCATGAAAACTAGTAACATTTTATCTGGTTGAAGGAATCACAGAATCATAGAATTTCAGAGTTGGAAAGGTCCTAAGGGTCACATAGTCCTCATTCTTCACTGAGCATTGGGGCGGGGGCGGGGGCGGGGGCTTGAGGAATTTCACGTGCTTCCGAAACCTTGCAACTCTAATGACAGTGAAGGAGAAGAGGTTTAGGATGAAGGAGATGTTTACCAGTCAGGCGAGGAACTGAGGAAATTAAATATTAAGAGCCTTATAATGAGTGAGCTGACTTCAGCAGCAGGTATTTCAGAAAAGACTTGCCTTAATGACCTACTAGAATTATTGACACATTTCCTGGAACTGCTTTTCAAATCTCAAGCAGAAGCGTTTACTAAGCGTGGCTCCAAGATCCTGGCTTTACTTTCAGGGCCAGCGTTTTTTTCCAAATATGTTAGCCGTGTTAAAACTTTGCTTTTAAGGCTAAACACTGAGATCTCTTCCCACTGGACAAAGCCTGGGGAACAAACAAGAGTCGGCCCAGGCGTTGAATGTGAAGGCTTTTCTGTGTGCGTATGGAGCCCATAAAACAGTAATTTCTCCAACAGTTTAGAGCTTCAGAAATCTCACTTTACAATAAGCCACTGTGGGATTCAGGTGAGGTCAAGGGTAATGTGCAGAGGGTATGTGTTCATTCAATCAGGATTTATTGAATAACTATCGCGGGTTCGTCCCTGGAATACAGACATGAATAGTAATGGCAGCAGCATAGAAATATGAACAATGGTGGCACGGCAAGGAGGGCAACTAAGGCCACTTGTGGAGGAGGCAGAGAAAAACAATTTTGAACAGTCTTGAAGAATGAAAGGAGGGTGTCCAGGTGGAGAAACAGGGAAAGGCGTGCCAAGTAGATTTTTATTGGTATCATTAACAGCTAACATTTATCGAGTGCTTTCCATGGCCACATGCTGGGCTAAGGGCTTTATGTGCATTTGTTCGGTTCACGCTCACAACCTCACAAAGTGGATACTATTTTTACTCTGTTCTTTTAATAGCTGATGGAATTGAACACTCAAGAGGTTAAGTCCTATATTCAAGTTCACAGAGTAATGAGTAGCAGTCTGGATTAGAACTCTGGTCCTTTTGACCCTGAACGAAATGTTTCCCAGAATGATAACATTCTGCTTTTTGACGTGATGTTTACTCAACAATCCAATGATCATTCAGTTTCCTAAGCTTACCATTAATGGGACAAGTTCGTCTCTAAATGCGAACCTCAATATTCCAGTCACTACATGGGCATCACAAATTTAAAATGTGCATCTAGGGGCGCCTGGGTGGCTCAGTGGGTTAAACCTCTGTTTTCAGCTCAGGTCATGATCTCAGGGTCCTGGGATTGAGCCCTGCATCAGGCTCTCTGCTCAGCTGGGGGCCTGCTTCCCCCTCTCTCTCTGCATGCCTCTCTGCCCACTTGTGATTTCTCTCTCTCTCTCTCTGTCAAATAAATAAATAAATAAAATCTTTTAAAAAGAAATAAAATGTGCATCTATTTATCAGGACGAACTGCATTTCTGTTTTATGAAACTGAGCATCAGAAGCAGGACTGAGATTTCAGCTAGATTATAAGGTTCAGCGTGACTCTGCACTGAAGACTCCCATGGGATTTCAGGAAGAGTAGTAGAGCACATGCATGGTCTAGAGGCAGGTTCTAAATCAAGTCAAATCAAGAATTGAAGAGAAAACCAATGAGGAGAGCGAAAAGCATCAATAATTCCAGGCCTTGCTGGGAATGTCAGAAGAGGTGTGGATGGTTTTAAAACGTAAGTCACAGAACACTCTGAATCTCTTAGCATGCAACTCAGTTCCACATTTCGTTCCTAGCTCCAAGGACAATGATGTCCCCTGCAAATGGACAATGCCACCTCAACCCTTTTCCAGGGGAAGGAATAAAAGAGAAGTTGGCATCACATTTCAGAAAGACTGCTGTTCTTTATTAAGCCTCTGAATTTTTATCTCTACATTTGGTAATATTATCATTGGTTTAATCGTTCAATATTTTGTCACGTTTAGATAGAAGTGCATGCAGTAGAGGATAAAGTCTGTTCTGCATTCTGTGCAGTGTGCTGGTGATACTGGCCCCGGTCCACTGATGCTATCATGTCCCCAAAGTCTCTAAGCGATTTGGTAATTTCTGGAAAGCCATACATAGGCATTAAGCAGAAAACAATTGCTCATTTAATGGCTTCCACTTGTTCATCCAGAAAATATTTCTGGAGTGTCTCCTGTATGCCTGGCACAATTTAAGAACAAGGGATACAAGGGTAAACAGAAAGGACAGGGTACATGTCCTCAAGGTGTTTGTATTCCAGTGAGGTAGTCAAACAGTAAGCTTATACACAAGTACTAAATTGTTGAAGCCTTTGGTGGTGCGATGAAGAACAAGATTAGGGCAATGTAATAAATGACACTGGCGGAGGAGAGGGCCACACCTCCTTTAGATGAGGTAGTCAAAGACAGCTTCTCTGAGGAGATGGCACTTAGGCCGATCCTTGAAGGAGTCCACCATACAAAGAGACAGGGAAAGAAAGTCCTGGTAGAAGTAATCTCTAGGGCAGACTCTGGAGTGGTAGCAAGTTTAGTGTTCAAAGAACAAATACTTAGGCTTGATTAGGGAAAGCTTTAAAGACCTTGGTGCTCCTTAGGGAACTTTGCCATATTGGATAAGTGCTATCAAGCTTTGAATTTCCAGAAGGCACTGAGACTTTGGATCAGTAGTTTTCTAGGCAGCTATATTCTTTTGAAAGCTGAAGGTGAAGCATCCACAGATGGCTGCTGAGCTAAGCTCTGCCCTCCTACTTGAGTGTCAAAATATTCATTCTTGTATTTTCTGTTGCCCAGAAAAGTAACAGTGGTTAAGAGATGACATCTGGAGTCAGACAGACTAGCTTTTAATTCCAATATTCTACCAAGTATTAGAGGTACCTTGGACAATTAACTTAGGCCAGTCTTCTTCCTCCACTTCTTTTCCCTCTACTTCCTATTTATTTCAGACACCTCTGTACACTGTCTCACATACTCTTGGCCTCACGTCCGATTCTAACTATGGTTATAGAAAATGGTTCATATGGTCTCTGACTCATTGGCAACTTCTCCCCGCAAGGACACGCCACCTATTTTTCATTTACTGTTTTGGATCTTCTCTGACATCGTGGCATGGAGAACAGGAGGAAGCAAGCTCTGCACTCCTGTGGGGACTAGAAGTGAAGGAAAATTGGTGCCCTGAGGGCACCCCTCAACCAGTAAGTGAAGGAGTCTGAGAATATTAAACCTCTCGGATCTCCTAAATACTTCATGCTGCCAAAAGGAATTCCCCCTTATTAGCAAAGAGCAAACCCCACTGTCTAAACACTCTTAAAAAGGCCATAACTGAGTCACATGCCTTAAAGAGCACTGCTTTTTCCTCTTCAAAACCCACTACCACTGATTTCTTTTTACCAAGACCACTAACTTGGGTCTTTCTCAACATAGCCTGAACAGAGATTCACGATTTACTGCTCTGGCAAAGACCTGGAACCAGTTCTAATCCACTTTAGGTTTCCTTGAAGACTGTCCACAATGATGGTGCACAGTACCTGAGAGGGAGATGCCAGACTGCCTGGATAGAAAATTGAAGAAGGAGCCAAAAGACTAATGGATGTGAGAATGCTAGAATGGATTTATTATGTGAGACCAGAAAACCAAACTAAATGACTATTCACTGGAAGGACCCATAGATACTCCTTTACCAAGGCCACAATGAAGACTCTACCAAACAGTAGATCTTAGAAGCTCAGTGCAGACGTCCATCTGTTAGTACAGTAATAGAATTACTTTCTTGGAATTGGACCCACTGTATCAGTGGGTTACTAAGTGATCCAATGATTTCAGAATAGCAAAGGCCAACTGGCAGCACTTAATCTTCAGAAGCAAAATAAATGTGATTATTATAATGAAAAGGGCCAATATAACAATCAAGATGACTTAATCTGAAGGGTCCCATGGTGATGGCTCATAGATTAGAATGTCCCAGAGGACAAGATAGATGGATAGCTGACAACGATGTTAATACAGGAATTCAGCAAAGTCACAGGATACAAAATCAATACACAGAAGTCAGTTGCATTTCTATACACTAACAATGAGGCAGAAGAAAGCGAAATCAAAGAATCAATCCCATTTACAATTATACCAAAAACTGTAAGATACCCAGGAAGAAACTTAACCAAAGAGTAAAAGATATGTACTCTGAAAACTACAGAACACTTATGAATGAAATTGAGGAAGACACAAAGAAATGGAAAAATATTCCATGCTCATGGATTGGAAGAACAAATACTGTTAAAATGTCCATGCTACCCAAAGCAAGCCACACATTCAGTGCAATCCCTAACAAAATACCAACAACATTATTCACAGAGCTGGAACAAACAGCCCTAAAGTTTGTATGGAACCAGAAAAGACCCCAAGTAGCCAAAGGAATGTTGAAAAAGAAAACCAAAGTTGGAGGCATGGCAATTCTGGACTTCAAGCTGTATTACAAAGCTATAATATCAAAACAGTATGGTACTGGCACAAAAACAGACACATAGATCAATGGAACATAATAGAGAACCCAGAAATGGACTCTCAACTCTATGATTAACTAATTTTCAACAAAGCAGGAAGAACATTCAATGGAAAAAAGTCTCTTCCACAAATGGTGTTGGGAAAATTGGACAGCCACATGCAGAAGAATGAAACGGGACCATTTTCTTACACCATACACAAAATATCATCAAAATGGATGAAAGACCTAAATGTGAGACAGGAATCCATCAAAATCCTAGAGGAGAACACAGCCAGCCACCTCTGTGATCTTGGGCACAGCAATTTCTTGCTAGACACGTCTCCAAAGACAAGGGAAACAAAGGCAAAAATGAACTATTGGGACTTCATCAAGATAAAAAGCTTTTGCTCAGCAAAGGAAACAGTAGACAAAACCAAAAGACAACCAACAGAATGGGAGAAGATATTTGCAAATGTCTTATCAGATAAAGGGCTAGTATCCAAAATCTATAAAGATCTTAACAAACTCGACACCCAAAGAATAATCCAGTCAAGAAATGGACAGAAGACATGAACAGACATTTCTTGTCTTTTTCTTTTTTAAGATTTTATTTATTTATTTGTCAGAGAGAGAGAGGGCACAAGCGGGGGAGTGGCAGGCAGAGGGAGAAGCAGACGCCCCACTGAGTAGGGAAACTGATGTAAGACTGGATCCCAGGTCCCTGGGATCATGACTCTGGGATTGTGACCTGACCTGCAGGCAGACACTTAACCAACTGAGCCATCCAGGCATCCCAAGAACAGAAATTTCTGCAAAGAAGACATACAATTGACACATGAAAAAAAAATGTTCAACATCACTTGGAATCAGGGAGATACGAATCAAAACCACAATGAGATATGATACCACCTCACTCCACTCAGAATGGCTAAACTTAATAACTCAGGCAACAACAGATTTTGGCAAGGATGCGGAGAAAGGGGAACACTCTTACACTGTTGGTGGGAATGCAAACTGGTAGAGCCACTCTGGAAAACAGTATGGAGATTGCTCAAAAAGTTTAAAACAGAGCTACCCTATGACCCAGCAATTATACAACTAGGTATTTATACAAAGGATAGAAATATAGTGATTCAAAGGTGCACATGCACCCCAGTGTTCACAGCAGCAATGTCCACAATGGTCAAACTATGGAAAGAGCCCAGGTGTCCATCGACAGATGAATGGGTAAAGAAGATGTGGTATATATACACAAGGAAATATTACTCAGCCATTAAAAAGAATGAAATCTTGCCATTTACAATGGCATGGATGGGACTACAGAGTATTATAAGTGAAATAAGTCAGTCAGAGAAAGACAAATACTGTGTGATTTCACTCATGTGGAATTTAAGAAACAAAACACATGAACATAGGGGAAGGGAAGGAAAAATAAAATAAGATGAAAATTGAGAGGGAGGCAAACCGTAAGAGATGCTATACTCTAGGAAACAAACTGAGGGTAGCTGGAGGGGAGGTAGGTGGGGGCATGGGGTAACTGGGTAATGGGCATTATGGAGGGCATTTGATGTAATGAGCACTGGGTCTTACGTGCAACTAATGAATCACCAAATTCTACCTCTGAAACTAATTTTTTAAAAAGATGTTACTCGGGGCGCCTGGGTGGCTCAGTGGGTTAAAGCCTCTGCCTTCAGCTCAGGTCATGATCTCAGGGTCCTGGGATCGAGCCCCGCATCGGGCTCTCTGCTGGGCGGGGAGCCTGCTTCCTCCTCTCTCTCTCCGCCTACTTGTGATCTCTAGCTGTCAAATAAATAAATACAAATCTTTAAGAAAAATGTTTAATGAAAATTAATTTAAAAAAAAAGATGTTACTCAACTTGAATTAATGTGACTTCCTCTGCCCCCAACCTACCAAAAAAAAAAAAAATCAAGAGCCAACACAACGTCAGCCAACACAATGAAAAACTGTAGTCCAAATTCCAGATTTCAATTAGCGCACAGACCCAGAGGTTATTCATTGACAAGGAGACATTTCTTTTGAGGAAGAACCCTATAATACCATCAATACGAAAGGAAAATGGAATCAAGAACAGTTGAATACAGGATCTAAACTGACACTGACACAAAGGAACCAAAATACCATCCAGGAGTTCCAGGTTCCAGAGTTCCAGGCTGTTCCAGGTAGAAATTAATGAAGGTCAGGTGATAAACAGTTCTGACTTAAGTCCATTCCAGAGTGTTCACTCAGTCCAGAGACTGATTTTCCAATTCCTTAGTGTACAATTGAGGTATATATACTTAATAGCTGGTAGAACACTAATTATTTCCTGGCCCATGAAGTATGAGTCAAAGCGATAGGAAACTCCCGAGATTACCTCTACCCCCTTGCCAAGAAACTTAAGCATAAGAATAACTCTATTCCAGGAGGAAATTTGGAGATCAGCCCTATTATCAGACTTAAAGGATGCAAGCATAGTGCTCTATACATATCTTTATTAAATTCACCTGCATAGATTCCCCAAAAATAAAGCCTATAAGTTGTATCGGAAGGCACTAGACACATAAATCTCACCAAGCATTGTGGCCATCCCAACCCACCTGCCGTGCTGGATGTGAAATCTTTATGAAACAGAGCAACACAGACTCTGGTACTGGGTATGAAGCTAGTGATCTTGTGAATGTGTTCTTCCTTAATTCTATCAGAAAGGAGGGTCAAAGTCAGTTTCCTTTTATGTGGAAAGGACATTATACATTCATTTTCTTTTCCCAGGGCTATAGTAAGTCTCAGGGTCTCTGTCACAACACAGTCAGCAGGAACTTTGATCACACTGGCAACTCCTCAAGAATCATACCGGTCCACAATATTGAAGAAATCATGCATATAAGACTTGGTGAACATGAAATAGTAAGTACTCTGGTACTCGAGCAGGAGAAACACATGTCAGAGGATAGGAGATAAACTTCATGAAGAATTAACTGCCTACCATATTAGTGATATTTTTAGATGTCCAATGGTCTAAGACATCCTGGGACATCCCTTCTAAGGATGAGGGCAATTTTTGCATTTTGTACCTTTTACTACTAAGGAGGCATAGCCTTTGGTATGTCTCTTTGAATTTTGGATTTCTAACTACATTTTGAGAATAGTTCTCTAATCCATTTATCTGGTGACTCGAAAGACTGACAGCTTTGAATGGGGCCCACAGCAAGAGAAAGTTCTGTAATAAGTCTTGGCTGTGGTGCTAGCTTCTCCGCTCCTTGAGTCGTACAACTTTGTAGAACCTATGGTTCTAGAACTATCTCTGATAGATAAAAATGCTGTCCGGAACTTCCGTTCCAGTAGGAACCCCAACACGACAGACACAACACAGAAACCTTCCACAGCAGAGAATTCCTTGCTATTTAAAAAGCACCTCCTGGAGCGCTGCTGGGTCCTGGTAAAGACTGAGCACTGAACAACAGATTATCAGGTAGGTGAAGTCATCAGACCTGAAATGGCTTGTATCAGATTCTCCAAATCACAATATTGGGTAGGCACAGCAACAATCTATTAGGCACCAAACAACAGAAATTGTATATTTAGGATCAAGCCCACACAGGTCTAGAGACATAAGTAAGCTATACAAAGCCATGTTTCAACATATAAGCGACGCTTCTCCCACAGTTTATACCTATGACCTCATTTCCTGCGACTAAAAAATGAAGAGCTGATTCACAATGTCTTTTTTCTCCCACTGTGTTGGTTTGAGCTGAAAATGGATTGCTACTTGAGTACAGACCCATTCATGCTGGGTACTAAAATAATGTGGTAAGGTAAATCTTCCAAATGGAGAGGTGTGACCAGTGCATTTGACCATTCACTTTGTATGAAGTGAGAAGTGGTTCGAGGTAATAACACACAGAGATCTTTGAGCATTGGCCAAAAGCTTGTCTACTTGGTCAGGGGCCCAAAAGATTAAATCAGAAAAAAGGGGATCTGGGAAAGAAACATACAGATGTACCAAAACAAGTAGGCAAAAACCATGTAGGTATTTTTATTTTATGTTAATGTCCACCAGAGACCGTCCATCATAGAAGAGGTGCTTAACTGGGCACACAATACAATGCACCACTCAGTGGCTGTCAGCCAACCTCTATCCTTGGCCACACTTGTGACTGTCAGTGGGCACATGGGCTAAGTAGCCATGTCTGCAGAGATAAAGGCTATGCATGGGCCCAAAGTTTGGGGTCCCTCTGATCTAGACTAACCTAGCCTTTGACACTGCTAAATGCTCAAAATGCTGGCAAAAGATCAAGCCTGCATCCCTTGACATGGCACCATCTCCCCAAATTATCTGCCAGTCACTTCGTGGCAAGTTGATTACCTCTTTCATCCTCAAGGAAGTATCAATTCATCCTTAAATGAACTGACAATTACTCTAGGTATGTCTTAGCATTTCCTGCTGTGCTTCCCCTAGTATCATCATCCAGGGGCTTGCAGAATGCCGGGTTTGTAGGCATGGGATCCCACACAGTACAGCCCATCAAAGAGACACAGTTTACAGCAAAAAAGCCGTAACAGTGGACCAATGACCACGAAATCTATGAAGTCTTACCATATTCTATATATCACTCAGGACCAAGCAAACTAATAGAATAGTGAGTGGAAAGACCTATTAAAGTCTCAGCTAAGCCACCAGCTTAGCCCAAGGAGGAAGTAAAGGATTTAAACCAATGGCTGATATATCCCTGCTCTTCACAAATGAAAACAAACACAACCACTGTTAACATCATTCGTATGTGTAGCCAAATGTTTGCTATTTTTTAACCAGGAGGAGATGCCCTGGTTTAGTGGAAAGAACCCAGACTCTGAAGTACACTGAAGGTATTTAATGAGTATTAGATGATTCAGAAGGGCAATAGCTTTGTTTTATACCTGTATATTTTATCTCTTTACTGCTGAATTGCTAGTGCCTAGAAGAGTGTCTGGCAATTAGAAGACAACTGAAAAAATACCACTGATGCAAGATACACATAACATTTAATATATTCAATGCTTAATAAAGGAGGGGCGCCTGGGTGGCTCAGTGGGTTAAAGCCTCTGCCTTCGGCTCAGGTCATGATCCCAGGGTCCTGGGATTGAGCCCCGCATCAGGCTTTCTGCTCGGCGGGGAGCCTGCTTCCCTTCCTCTTTCTCTCTGCCTGCCTCTCTGCCTACTTGTGATCTCTGTCTGTCAAATAAATAAATAAATAAATCTTTTTTAAAAAATAAAATAAAAAAAAATAAAAGGTTATCATGATTATTATTGTTCATCCATATTGCGTGACACACATGAAGACTTCATTAGTCTGTCACTGGTCTGGCCTGGAATACCACCTCTGAAGCCTCTTCCTTCATACTTCTGTCTGAAGTGAACCATCCTAGGACGGATGGCTAGCTTTGCCACTGCTGCTGCTGCCGCCGCCTCCCCCCAACCCCGACCCCCCAGTCTCTCACAGCTGCGCTCATCAGTACGGAATTGGGCTTTTGCATGTCATTATGGGGCCTCCTCCACCCTTCCCTGCCTGTGACCTCAGCACTTAGATTCACTGTTCAGCTTTTACCTGGGCGCCCTGCTGGCATCCAACCTCAAGAAAATCCTTGTGTGAACGCCATTATTACACAGACTTAGACTTCTCCCTTCTGAGATAATTACAGAAATGAATTATGTTTCTCAAACAAATCAGATTGTACAGTTTTGGGGAAGAGGATCTTGGTAGGCATAAGGGATCTCAAGACTTATTCTGGCTGCAGGCCCAAAATCAGTGATACAAGGGGCCCTTTGCTGCAGCAGAGAGAAGCTTCTGTCAGAATCCTTATGGGAAATTTGTACGAGCAATTCCTACCCTCATAAACAGGATTCCTGCTGGCAATTTGTTCTGTAAAGAAAACAGAAAAAGTGCTGATATAGCTTCATCAGGACCTATAACCCGGACTTCATCAAGAAAAGAGGTAATTGAAACAATTCCTGATTTGTGGCCTGAAGGGGTTTGCAGTTTTTTTCATTCCATCTAACAAAGAAGTCCTGAGCTGAGAAAAAATAAGGAAAATAAATCTAATGAATAAAATATTGCAGGGATTGTGATTCTAAAAAGACAAAGGAAAGATCAGTTTTCTCAGCTCATTGGAGTCCAAGGGGCCAGGACGCAACTCGTAAACATCTTTGAGTGATGAGTTTTATGACCCTCTCTCTCTTCTAGCTCCATTCCCTGCACTTGGAAATCAGCCAGTTTGCAGCCCAGCCTGGCAAATTAGTGTTATCACAGTCAAGGTGAGGTGAGATGCATGTTGGTCCACTGACATATCTTTAGTGGGAAGGTGAGAAACCAGGTTTCAGTAGCATCAATGTCACCAGGATACAGGATGGTGTGAATGGGAGCATTTCAGACACAGAAGCTCCAAGGGGCATTGAGGACTGAGATGATTTTCAGTGTCCATCTGGCCAGTGGCATGCAGGAACAAAGATCCCAGGGCTGAACAATATCTAGGAGAGGTGAACAGCAGTTAGCTCCAAGTTTGTCCATGTATATGTCTCACTATCGGGTAGAAATATGAGATTAGAACTCAGCTTCAGAAGAGAATGTTTCCAAGAGCCAGGTAAGATGCTGGACAGAATTTAGAGAAACAGCCTAAGCTGAGCAAAGGTACTAAGCAGGAAAACTAAGCAGAAACCATGAAGGAAGAAATAAAAATAAAGAACTCACGGCTAGGACTCATAAAACAGAGAAAGACAAAAGGCTACAAAATAAAGGGCTCTCCAGATTCTCAGAGCTCATTCCTGGTACACAGGGTCCTGAGTCAGGATGGCATTAAGGTGACTCACAGGGCATTTGAGAGGCCATCAATCATAGCTGGATTTGGGGTCTAAGAAATGAAACAGAGTCCCAAGGGCCATTACGTAGGGGGAGAGGGAGCAAGGCTGCCAACAGACGTCTTCACCAGAACTATCTCAGGATCGGAGACGAGTTTGGGTTTAGCAAACGGGATCTAGTAGCTCCTATTTATTGAGGACATACTATATATCAGGCCCTGGACTAAGTACTTTACACCCATTATCTCTCCCCCCAACACACACACACCAGGAAATACAAGTGGGAACTGTAAAAACTATGGCATTTCTGACAGTCAGATTTGGAAAGTTATCTACCAAGAAGTTATAATATGCTTAAGGTACTACTACAGCAGGAAAATTTTCACCTAACTAAGAGAAGAGAAATTTTGCTTATGCAACCAAGTAGAGACTTACGATAATAGAGCATATACTTTCTAAATCAAAAAAATAGAGAATGACATTGAGATGTATGACAGCTTTACCACAGGAGACCTGCCATGTGTAATTGTGTGTTATTTCATGTGTCCCCTCCATCTGAATGAGAAATAAAACTATCTTGAGGAAGCATAATTTCTTCTAAAGTCAGGATAGTAGTTGGGTACCTCCCATTGCTCTCAGACATTCTACCTGTGATTTTCAGTTAAACTGGGCACATAGGCATTGCTAGTACTTCAAATCTGCAAATTTCATGACCCTGTTTCTGTGTGTCCTCCCTCTATTTTATCTACTAGAGTACAACAAAAAACTATCTTCAGAAAGAGAGGGGGCAATCCGTGGAGACGGATCTCCACAGTATGATACAATGAATCACCTTCCACGATGATAGCCTCATACTTATGACGTGGATTGGGCCAGAGATGATTCAACCAAATGAGAACGCTGGTATTCCCAGGAATATACAGGTGTACCCATCTCCAACTGGGTTTGATGTTCTGTTCCGGGATTTTTTGGATACGGTTTTGATGTCAAAGTAGAAAAGAATGTTTCCTGGGAAGAGCATAAACCAGTCTCCTGGGTACTATTTTTCACTGCAGCTGTGGTCAGACTGCGGAATGAGATGTCGTCTGGTAGTTTAGACAGAGGTGTGTGCCTCTCCCACTAAATGTGTGTATCTTTTTGATCGGCCCCGGTGAAAGCTTCCATGCTTACAGTGTAAGCCAAATTTGCTAAGGCTCTCTGGCTTTATTAGGGTCTCCCGACAAAGTAATAGATGCAGTATACAGACTACCAACTAGAATGCTACCACTGAAATCTGACACCTAAATATCCTAAAATACATCACAAGTGATCTAAGTTTCTAAAAGAGGAGAAGGTTACTCTCTTTAATTCTTTAACAATTAGTATAATTTTTTCAGAGAATATACCTCAAATTTTTGCCATGGAAGATAAATGCTTGATATTAGGCCATCTACATGTGTCCTTGGAGGGGAAGGGAAGATAGGAATGCTGGTATAAATGCTGATTGCACCCTTTGTATTATTTTATTAGGTCCACGTGTTATCTTTTAGTTTTTAAAATTTTTTTTTGAATTCCAGTATAATTAACATACAGTGTTATATTAGTTTCAGGTGTACATAGTGATTCAACAATTCTATACATGACTCAGTGCTCATGATGATACGTAATTCTCTTAATCCCCTTTACCTATCAGACCATGTATTACTGAAAGATACTGCCTTTACCCTTGACTTATATTTGGATGAAGAGGGACGTAATCAGTATAACATTCTTAACTTTCTCTATGCCTTTACTAACTTTTCCTCAGGGGAGAGGGATTAAATTTTCTGATTCACAAATTCAGGCAAATGGGCAACTGTGGCTGAATCTCTTCTCTTCTCCTCTTCTTTGCATCTACTCGATTTGGGGAAGATGTACTCCAGTCTGTTCTTGGTCATTTAGTGAGCTTCCCAGTAGCAGCCCTGACCTTGGTGTGAAGCCTGTGGTTGACCAGAACTACCTGACATTGAGCGACTAAGTCTGTATGTTAATGGAGTTGCCTTATCTGTGAGCCTCATTTTCCCATAACTCCAGCGGTAATGAACCAGGCATTTTAATCTCCATCTGCCTGATTCCTTATGTCGCTCAGCATGGAATTTAGGCAAGAAACAAAATAACATATTCCTTAGGCTGAGTGCAAACACCAACATATGCCATCAATAATTTTCACATTGTTTAGATTTACCAAGCTCTCTCTTTTAGTGAACTCCCAAATAGCACCATAAATACTGTTATAAATTTCAACATTACTAATGAGGCAGTCCTACTATGGCCTCTCCTTTCATAATATGCCCTTATTTTTGTTAGTCATAAAGCATCTCTTTTCCTGGACGTACTGATGTTAGGTGTTAGTATTAATCTTAGACACCTTTGAGACAGGTCTGATATATGATCAAGGAGTAAATCTAAGATAATTGGAGAAATTGGCCAATGGTAAATTTATAGAAAACATTCAAAGAGTGGGTCACTTCTTTATAAGGCAAAATTCAGATTTTTAAAGCTGTGAGATTTTACAAAATGAAGGTAAAACCCATAAGCAGCAAAGATGTACTACTCCAGAAATTAAAAACCCTGGGGGCAGGGGTAGGGAGGGAGGCTGAAATATAAGAAAGCATTCTGGAGTGAAAACCTGCAGCAATTTTTCACTCCGGAACGCCTTCTTGTGTTTGATGAGGCTGGGAAATGCACACAGTTGGCATCCAATACAGAGAGTACAGTTTAGATGGACAGTAAGCAGTATCAGTAGGCTTTGAGGTACGGAAGCAGAAAATAATACTGGAATCCAAAAGTTGACCACCAGGTTTTCAAGTTTTGATTTTGCTCATCCACATTTTTTTTATTATTTTTTTAAGATTTTATTTATTTATTTGACAGAGAGGGAGAGAGCACAAGTAGGCAGAGAGGCAGGCAAAGAGAGAGGGGGAAGCAGGCTCCCCACTGAGCAGAGAGCCCAATGCGGGGCTCGATCCCAAGACCCCGAGATCATGACCCGAGCCGAAGGCAGTTGCCTAACCAACTGAGCCACCCATGCGTCCCCCTCAGCAACATTTTAAATGGCTCCTTTGTCTCATTTTTCTTGAGCAGAAACAGAAGTTACATAACCAAAGTGACGTAGGTTTTAATGGTGTATTTCAAAGAAAACCTTCAGCTTTATATATGTAGACATAAAAAATGTTACTAAAACTTATACTAAAATATATCTCATTTGGATAAAAACCAAACAATTTTATGAGTAAATTTCTAATGCAATGTAATTGTTTTCTTTTTTTTTTAATTGAAGTTTTGTTGACATACAATGTTACATGCAATGTAGTTTTTAAAGAGTTTATCATTAAACTACTAGTCTTCCATGTTTGGATCAAAACCAAGTTCCAAAAGTCGTTTATCTTGACTGGTTATCCTTGAAAATACTTCGGGATATGAGAAGTCATATGCAAGTTTATTACCACTGGTTGTTGTATCAGTGGGCTGACAATGGAGTAAAATGGTATGGAGATGATTAGAATTTTTCTTTTTTCATTAAAAATGTATAGAAACATATTTTTCAAAAGTTCACATGCTGGGCTATGTTTTGAAAGCAATTCGAAGCTTCCCAAGAATTTTTAATGTGCTTTTATTGTAGAAGGGATAGGGAGAATCAGTGTTAATCCCTATATTGTCATTTCAAATCGCTGAATAATACAAATGCATAATCCCTTATTTGAAATTCTTGTGCAATTATGTTTCAGAATTTAGAAATCTGGGGCTTTTTGACTAGGAACATGATCCGCAGATCAAATGACATAAAACAACACCCTTAGGGCCTGGAACAGCACTCTTTAGTTAAACACAGTAATATTTCTACAGTGAAAACATATAAGGTTCATATGATGAAATAAAGAAAAAAAATCAACATTATGTATAATACGTAAGATTCTAAATAACCTGAGATGAGCCTTTGCCATCAAATGAGTTACAAAATGACTTCTAGTTTTCGGTGATTCTTGGATTTCAGAATTACAAATAAGAGATTACTGTCCTAAAGTAATACAGAGAAGCACTGAAAATAATTATGCAAAGCATCTCACACATATTATTCACTTAGTCCTTTCAACAACTTTATTAGGAGGCAACTATCATGGCTCTCATATAAAGATGAGAAAACTGAGACATGTTAGCTAGTAAGGGTAGAACCAGGATTTGAATCCAGACATTCTGGCTCCAAGATCATGGCTTTAACTACCATACTCCCTTTCTTTCTAAAGGGACAGTGTTGATCTCAACAAAGAAGGAACCGACCCCATACATCATGGAGGTTGCCATCAAGAATGGCATAAGCCAGTGGCTATGACTTTGCCGAATCACTGCTCCTTGACTTCCTCCCCCAACGACGAGTGCCTTCCAGAAGGCGATCTAACTTTCTTGGTCTTCTCTCCCGTTAGCTCCCTACCATATATTCCAGACAAGTTATTTAATGCTCCCTGTGTTGGACTCAGTTTATGTTCTACCATAAATCTGTCCACTTGTTTTCTGGTTAGAGTGGCCCTTGGAAAGTTTTGCTCTGTCCTGAAAGTCATGAGGTTAGGTCACTGTTCACGCTCCTGCTGTCACTACTGTTACAGACCAAGGAGCTCTGTCCGTGGCACTGAGTGGCAAGGAGAGACAGCCACACAGGCGCCTTGGCCAGACTAAACACATAGAGTCTTTTATTTTCCCAGCAGCTAAGAGGGCTGCGTAGCATAAACCAGCAGTGCAGGGAAAGTTAATGCCCAAGGGGGTGAACTGGCCAACAAAATGGAAGAGAGAGAGAAATTCTTCCCTCATTCTTTCCTCCACTCTACCATGTGGACTGTTCTGAAACACGGAAATTCATCCAACCTTGAGGACACTGTCCTCAAAGTCACAGCAATCAGCTCTGCTTTTTATGCAGCTATGGTCAGCCTGGGAAATGCTCCCCTTACATTTGCTGTCCCTCCATCCATGCCTCACTCCCTTTCATCTCTGCCTTCTGTTCCCTGGGATGCACTACCCAATAAAATATTAGCACAAAGCTTTGACCTCAGATTCCATTTACTAGAGGATCAGGGCTAAGATACATCCCGAACCTCTTAAAATTTCTTTTTGCCTGTGTCCCTTTAGGCTATTGTCTCTGCCTGTGCCCAACTGCCCCCCAAAATTCCAGCCATCCTTCAAGATGTACTATTAACATGAATTAATTTTCTCAACTCTCCAATCAGATGTGATTTCTCCTTACTAGAAAGATCCTCATTATATTTTGTTTGGACTTCTCTATAGTAAGGATCTGTTTCTGTTGTGTGTTTTATTTAATGTCTTATACGTCCCACTGGAGGCTGAGCTTCAGAAGGGTAGAGATAGTGTGCTACTGCTATGCGTATCTTGCCATGCCAAATGTTTGCATATGATGTTCTCAGAAGGAGGTCGTTCCATATAGGACCTGGATCCTACACGGCCCTCTAGCCTCTAAACCCCAGTCTTAGCACCCACCCCAACCTATGCTTCAGTCAGAACAGGCAGTGGGCAGATTCCTAAATTCACAAGTTATTTCATAGTAATGTCTTTATCACTGCTGTTCCCAAAGCACTACTCTTACTTCTTCATGCCCAGAAACTCCTTTACATCTCTCAAAACTGAAATCAAATGTCATACGTCAACCTTTCTTTGAAGCTTTCACTAACATCCCTGGCTCTTTCTATAATTTATTGGACTACAACATAATTCCACTATAACAACTGTGTTTATCAAGCAGTCAGCAAACTTTTTGTGTAAAGAGCAAGATAATAAACATGTTTCACTCTTGCAGGCTGTCCAGCCGCCGTCCTGATTCCTCAACTCTGCCGCAGTAACACAAAAGGAGACAGAGACAATATGCAAATGAACGGGCCAATGAACTTGACAGAAACAGCCATGGACACCTCGGATCCACAGGCTGTCCTTTGCCAAGTCCTGAATTAACCCACTGTGATTCCTTAAATATCAGTGAGTTCTTCGTTCTTGGAATCTAGCGCCATGCTTGACACTTGTTAAGTGTCCAATAAGTATTCACTGCAATGAAGTAAATAGCAAATAAAAACGTTTAAATCACAGCCCCAGACTTCCCCCACTCTGTTTCCAACATGAACACTCCCTCCTGCGTAAGCGGTGGTTTCTTGCCTCTCCTTCTAAGCGTGGAATTGGCCGGGCAAAATATAGAGGGAGTCGCACAAGTGGGGGAGTTTCACGCGAAGCCCAAAGAAGTGTTGTGGCTTTGGCCGGGCTATTTTCTGCCTAAATCTGGAATCAGTCTTTCATTAAAGGAGCCATAGCAGCTACTGGAATCATGGCATTGACCCACTCAATAAACAGTTTCATTCCTGCCTCACTTCCCCTCTGTCTAATAAAGCGTTCTCCATAAGAAAGCCATGGTTAAATTCCTAAAAACCACTGAAAGTAATGGTGGAAGGTGGTGGAGGAGGGTAGCTGGAGCTGTGTTGAGCCTCTTCTTTAAATTCTGCACTTTTATTCAGCTCTGGTAATGGTTTTTCATTCTGGTGGTGAACTTCATCTTTGCCAATGGTTTCTCCATCATTCCTTCTTTCTGCCAGTTCTTCTGAACTTTTCCATTGCGTCTAATCCTTCTTTCCCATGTTTGGCTCCTCCTGTGGTCAGCTCCTTACTCCTCATGGTGCCTTTCATTTCCTGTGGTGCCTCCTCCATTCCCACTGTGTGAAGACTGCCATAAATCCAAAGGTGCCCTAACTTCAATTTTCCTTTCCTCTCTAGCCCATTTCTGCCCCTCTTCATCCCCACCAACTTTTGGGCTCTACAATTTCTACATTAAATACTAATTTTCCATAAGTACAGATTTCCAGAGGCAAGCTGGCAAGCTCTAGTGATAGTAAAATAGAAAAATGTGGTAAATCAAATGTATCCACAAATTTGATGGCAAATGGAATATTTGTGTTTGTGGTTTAAAGACATATGTACTTGATTTATTAGGGCATGTTAATATGCCAAAGAATTTTTAATTTTAAAAGCTGTTTTGATACCAAGAGGGAAAAAAAAACATATGGTCATCTATGCAATGCAGACTGTGCTAAAAACAATATTCACATAAACTGCAATGGAAGCTGATGGGGGAACAAAATGCATTGGGCTCATTTGGGGACTGGAGCATACAACTAAAGCAAGTTTTCATTATCTGACAGTATTTTTTTCAGCCACAGGAAATTCAGTGATCTTATGTTGATCAAAGATGCTAGTTATCAAGGTTCCAGTAGACGGCCAAGGAAACCAGTTACTTAAGATCTCCTAAACCACACTCATGGCAAAATGTTCTGAATTCATCTATAGGATTCCAGGAGCCTCTAGCTATATTGTGGTGAAACATTTTCATAGGAAGACATGGGAAGAATCAATGACTCCCAAACTTCCTTCCAAAATACTATGATCACAGAAGCCACACAAACCCACTTAAAGAGAAGCCTGGGAACAGGACAACCCCTTAACCCATCCCCAAATGCCTAGGGGAGTTCTGAGTGCTTCTAATAGACCACTCCACAGGGCTTGGAGAATGGCTGCAAGTGCCCAGGGTCTTAAGATATGTTGAAGGTAAGCAGGGATTAAGAAGTATGAGGAGTAAGTGACATTAAGATGATTAAAGATTCATTAAAAGAATTAAATGATGATTTGCTAAATTTGATAAAACCTGCTACCATGTATGTATTATGAACAGTTAATCCTTCAAGGAACTCTGGAGGGGGAAAGTCCAGCACCAGAGAGGAAGATGGTAAGAGCAAAAGGTTCATGAAACAGGTCATAGTTGAGATGGAACTAGAGAGTCAAACATTAGATGGTGGGAGAAGAAGAGGTGGGAGGGCCACAGGATCAGTGAGAAGACCAGAATTTCTAGAGCTGAAGCTGAATATTGAAGAAGTGTGGGAAGTGGAAAGGACAGTGAAGTGACAGTTGTGTATAGCAAACTGCCACCTGAAACTGCAAGGCATAGTGGGATTTTTTTTTTTAAAAAAGCCATGGTAAGAATGTATTATGAATATAGCACAGTGGTAAGTACTGTGAATTAAAAGACAAATGAGACTCAGTCTTGCTCTCAAGGATTTCACAGTATAGCAAGACAGACTGAAATACTATAAATAAATATATTGTGATAGATGCCATAATAGAGTCATTAGGATAAAAGGTTTAATAGTGGACAGGCACAACTAAGGATTCCATGTCTCTCTCAGGGAAAGGGGGCAGCCTCATATAGTGTGTAAGTAAGTATAAATCAGTATAAATCTTTTGGAAAGCCAATTTGATAATAGGATGCTTCTTCGTATCCCCTGATTTAGTAATTCCACTGTCGTTATTTTTTTATTAGAAAGTATTAGATGTCATCAGGGAAATACAAATCAGAACCACAATGAGATACCACCTCACATCAGTCAGAATATCAAAAATTAATAGGGCAGGAAACAACAAATGGTGGCAAGGATGTAGAAAAAGGGGAACCCTCTTATACTGTTGGTGGAAATGCAAGCTGGTGCAGCCATTCTGGAAAACAGTATGGAGCTTCCTCAGGAAGTTAAAATTAGAGCTACCCTATGACCCAGCAATTGCACTACTAAGTATTTATCCCAAAGATACAGGTGTAGTGAAAAGAAGGGGCACCTGCACCCCAATGTTCAGCAGCAATGGCCACAATAGCAAAACTGTGGAAGGAGCTGAGATGCCCTTCAACAGATGGATGGATAAAGAAAATGTGGTTTATGTACACAACAGAATATTACTCAACCATCAGAAAGAATGAATACCCACCATTTGCATCAACACGGATGGAACTGGAGAGGATTATGCTAATGAAATAAGTCAATCAGAGAAAGACAATCATCATCGGGTTTCACTCATATGTGGAACATAAGAAATAGCACAGAGGATCATAGGAGAAGGAAGGGAAAACTGAACGGGAAGAAATCAGAGAAGGATACAAACCATGAGAGATTCTTGACTCCAGGAAACAAACTGAGGGTTGTGGAAAGGGAGATGGGTGGGGGAATGGGATAACAGTGTGATGGGTACTAAGGAGGGCACGTGATGTGATGAGCACTGGGTGTTTCACACAACTAATGAGTCACTGAACACTACATTAAAAACTAATGATGTACTAAATGTTGGCTAATTGAATTTAAATTAAAAAAAAGTATTAGATGTGAACAAAGAATTCTGTATTAGGAGAATCTGTCATGATTATATTCATAATGGTTGGCACTGGTTCTTAAGACAGATAAACTTGGGTTAGAATTCTGGCTTTTGGGTGAAGAACCCAACCTGTGTGGTCATTAGTTTGCTCATCTAAAAAATGGGAGTAATAAAAGTTCTTTCATAAAGGGCTGTTAGAGATATTTAAAGTGTAACTAAGTAAAAAAAAAAAAAAGTTAGCAGAATCCCTGGAATATGGTGAATACTCAGTAATTCTTAGCTTATTAATTTGTAGCAGTGGAAGACTAAAAATACCTTAAAGTTCCATAAGAGGTGATTGGAGACATTATGAAGCATTTCATGTAGTGGAATATTATGTAGGACAGAAAAAATTTTCTACTTGACTCCTTTTTTTTTAAAAGATTTTATTTATTTATTTGACAGACAGAACACAAGTAGGCAGAGAGGCAGGCAGAGAGAGAGAGAGGAGGAAGCAGGCTCCTTGCCGAGCAGAGAGCCCGATGCGGGGCTCAATCCCAGGACCCCGGGATGACAACCCGAGCCGAAGGCAGAGACCCAACCCACTGACCCACCCAGGTGCCCCTCTACTTGACTCTTAAATGGAGAAAATGATGATAATATGATATTAATTGTAAAAAAGCAAGGTGCAAATCGTATTTGCCAACTGTTCTGGATTGTCTCAAAACTAAGCAAATAAATATATAGATACATAACCTCGGAGTAGAAAACAGAAAAACTAAATACCCCCAGAAGTTATCTCTGGGTACCAAAATTAGAAATCATTTTTATTTCCCTGTGCTCTTTCTGAAAATCCTACAATGAACATATATTACTTTTATTATGAGAAAAGGATATTATTTAAAACTGTGCATTTTCAAAATGCTGAAGTCATTTGCCAGGATATGGTACTAATTTTTGACAAATTATCATCTCAGTTCTTTGAAAACATTTCCATATGGAAGGCTTTTCCCTTACTTAATGCTTCTCTACTCAATATTCATTTGCTTACACAATGAGCCACTAGATTCTACTAGATTCTCAGTACCATGGTGGATATTACATTGAAGACAGGGAAAATGAAGAACGTGGCCTTTATCTTTAGAGCATCTAGGAGAAGACTGAGATGCATGAGTCATTTACATACCAATATAAGGTAAGGAATACAGATATGAAGATACGGAAGGGTACTATACACAGGAACAGTCAAGGAAAGCTTCAAGGGGAGGGAGGGCTGAATTGGATCCTAGGGATGGGAAACTTTGAACAGCTTGAGCGCATGGGGTAAGATAAGCCGGGTAAGATTAATACTGTATGGTGACTAATATAACATAATAAAAAAATAAATAAATAGGGAAGAAAAAAAAATAATGATGTACCATATGTTAGCTAACTGAACATAAAAGATAAATAAATAAATAAACAGATAGATAGCAAAAAAAAAAAAAAAAGAGAGATTAATAAAAACAAAGCAAAGGTAAAAGTTAAGTGATATGTATAAACCGAAACCACCATCTCCAGGGAACCATCAGTGCCTGGCCTAGAGGCGGACAAAGTTTCACAACAAGGATGAGGAATAGGTTCCATTTCACTGGCGAATTTGATTTTTTTGTAGGACAGTGTTGAGAAAGATCTTGGGACTGTACTGATAACACTGAGGATGCATCTAAGAAGAAAAGAGTATTGTTATAGAGCAGACTTACCTGTCATGGACAAAAGAAAGGAGAATTGTTTTTTTGCTATCATAGAGTTTTACATTATAGAGTAATGATTTACTTCATACTTCATAAAGAAGAGGTTCCAGGTAGACCAAGATGGAAGAGAGGAGTCTAGAACTTATCTGGATCACTGAAGGTTTTCTAGGAGTAGCATGACCAATGATGAGGGTGGGGGCAAGGAGGGAACAATACACATGGAAGAAGCCAAGAGTGACTCAAGGAATTCTAACCTAGATGATGGCAACGAAAATGACCCATGAAATAGAAATAAATAGAAGGCACAAACCATCAATTGCCCTTCTGTAATTTAGGGGGAAATCATTAAATTATTCATATCTACTGTTGTTTCTACAAAAGGAGGAAGCCAAACCAAAGGATTTCTGATGCTTCTTCTAATTCTATGATCTCTAGCACTGTTAATATGTTCAATGTAAAATCAAGTAATAAAAATGCAAATATTCTTCCTCCATGGGCCACAATAACAAATAGCAGTTTATCCCAGTCTTAGTGTGTTTGAGTTGCTCTAACAAAATACCACAGATTGGATCTTATAAACAATAGAAATTTATTTCTCACAGTTCTGGAGGCTGGAAAGTCCAATATTAAGGGCCAACACGGTTGTGTTCTGGTGATGACTCTCTTCTTGGTCCATAGCTGGTACCTTCTTGCTACATCCTCACTGGGTAGAAGGGCTAGGAATCTCTTTGGATCCTCTCTTATAAGGGCACTAATATCATTCATGAGTATCCCACCCTCATTACCTAAGCATCTTCCAAAGGTCCAGTCTCCAAATACCATCATCTTTGGGAGTTAGGATTTCAATGTACGAAGTCTGAGGGGACACAGACATTCAGAGCATTGCACTTGTCTTTCAGGGGCTTTTCTTTTGAGTGGTTAAAAAGATCTTGAATACTGAATGCATAAATTTAATTAGCTTAGGAGTGAATATTGAGGAAAAAAACATGTACTAGAAGGAAAATGGCTAAATAAGATAGATAAAGTGTGATCTATTTGGATAATGTAATACCATATATTAATTGTATCACTCAGGGTAAATAATAAAAATATACTGATGAGTAAATAAAAGTAAATTGCAGAACAATATGTAGAGTATGATCTTATTTAAATAATAAAGAAAAACCTACAAGCAATATTCTATGTTGTTCTATGAAAAGTACACACAAACATGGTTGTGTATATGTTTAAGGGCATGGATACTCAACACGTAAGAGTAGTTAATTCTGAGGACAGGGGTGAAGAACTAAAATTAGTAGTGTATGGACTTTATAATCTAATGGTTAAAAAGATGATAAGTGCATGTATTACTTGGGTAATTTTAAAAATTAGAAGGAGGAAGAACCAACAGAAGGACAAGAATCAAAAGACTAAAACTCCAAGTTTTCAATAGTTATTGACTTTCAATAGTTATTGACTGAAGTATAACTCATTTATTTTCTCTGGGTGCCAGTTTCCTCCCTCAGCTAGAACATAAGGGCATTAACCAAGAGGATCATGGAAGTCCTAAGATGTTGAGATTTTTTAAATTGTTGATATTTCATAGGACAGTGAGCAAATAACCAATGATATTTAGCACAAATGTCAGAACTTCTATGGGTGAAAAGGCACAGTGACCTAACCTGCCAGGATACTTCTCTATTTCTTAGTGAACTGGAAAGGTTAAACTCTTTGGTTAACACATTTGATCAGAATTCTATGGGGGGGGGGGGGTGCCTACCTAGTTTTCCAACTCAGGAAAACTGAATCTCGCTGTAATCTGTACAGTCTAACTACTCCAGGTATCTAAATGCAGTAACGTCCAATGTGGGAGAGGGGTGTTAACCTGGGATATGCACAAAGATGACAAAAGGATTTGTTGGGAATGACTAAATATCTACACTTTAATCTATAAATGATACACACTAGATTCTGGCATTAGTTTGATTTCTCATCTGAGTTAATAATAACTCAGTGGCTGAGGAAAGAGCCTGTAGGCTGGTCTTACTTATCTGGAGCCTCCTTTCCATGTTCCACCTTGTTCTCCTATCACAACGTCTGCTCTGGGATGTCCACTTCCTGGTGTAAGAGCTCTTTGCCAAGTCTGAGTCTCTACCTGAGAGTTTTGCTAGACATGACCATGAGTTTGCCCACGCACCTTTGCACGTAGTCTCTGACTTGAACATGCTGTGG
This sequence comes from Martes martes, assembly GCF_963455335.1. Lineage (NCBI taxonomy): Eukaryota > Metazoa > Chordata > Mammalia > Carnivora > Mustelidae > Martes > Martes martes. The sequence goes on along the minus strand of NC_137891.1, from coordinate 21,789,923 downwards.
TTATACTATCTTTGCAGGAATGCAGATTCTGTGATGAATGGTGAATCCATGCTATTTCACTTCTGGGTACTTTTTTTTTTCTCCCTTGGAATCCAAATGTAAGTCAATCCTTCCTTTGTACAATGTGATGTCACTTCCTATGTGTAGCAAGAATTAATGTTCCCATCCTTCCCTTTTTTCCTCAGTAATAAAATCCTCAAATGTTAGCTGGGCACATGACCACCCAAAATAAATACCGTACTTGCTGTCCTCTCTCGCAACTAAATGTGGCATGTGACTTTTTAATTTTAAACCAATAGGATATGAGTGTTACTGACATGTGCAATTTCTAAGTTGTGGCTCCTCAAGAGAAAGTGTGTGTCCTTCACTTTCCATTTCTTCATCCCAGTAACTAAAATATGATGATGAATCCCCTTCGTCAATGTGGAAGAAAGCAACACCTAGCAACGCAGAAGAACAAGAGACAGATCTGCATTACTAATCCACGGAATAGCCACATCAGCAGTGGAACACCTCTCTTTAGACTTAGGTAAACCAGAAATCCAGTTCTATCTTATTTAAGTGAGTCTCATCAGAGCCATGAAGCAATGTACTCCTGAATACAGAAACTGTAGCACAACTGAACACTGGCTTAATGGTTAGGCAGTGGGTAGCAAAGGATATAAAAATTTAAGGCTGGAAATCTAATAGCAAAACATTTCATAAAAATTATTCCGGTCAAGTCCTTCTCACATTGAATCATTTTGACTTCTTTTGAAGTCATCTTTTGAGAACTATTGAGATCTACATTTGAGAACTACTGTGATTATATTGGGCCCACTCAGAGAATCCAGGATAATTTTTGTCTCTCAGAGAATTGAACTTAGTTTACTAACTCTCAGATCATTAACCTTAATTCCATCTGCTACCTTAATTACCCTTTGCTGTGGTAGGTAATATATTCACAGGTTTCTGAGACTAGGATACAGCCATCTTTGAGGGGCTATTGTTCGGTCTACCACAGTGTCTCCTGTAATAACTTGAAAATCAAAAACCTAACTGAGCCTACTACAATTTCTCAGAATACAGGTACGTGTTGACTACTTCCTGTCATTTTCCACAAAGCGATACAAGTGTAAACTGAGCTATAGGAAGAGTCAGCCTATTCGAAGGTAGAGATTGACAGAAATTCAGCTCTTTAGGAAGATGCTTTTGTTTTCGTTTTCTTTTTTTTTTTTTTAAGATTTTATTTATTTATTTGACAGACAGATATCACAAGTAGGCAGAGAGGCAGGCAGAGAGAGAGGAGAAAGCAGGCTCTCCACGGAGCAGAGAGCCTGATGCGGGGCTCGATCCCAGGACCCTAGGATCATGACCTGAGCCAAAGGCAGAGGCTTTAACCCACTGAGCCACCCAGACGCCCCGTTTTCGTTTTCTTTTTATTTGGATCGTCACAGAGTTGGAAAAGTAGCAGCTTTTGTGCTACAGTGACTCTTTCCTTTTTTTTTTTTCCACATCTTAATTTTATTATTTTTTTTCCGTGTTCCAAGATTCATTGTTTATGTACCCTACCTAGTGTTCCATGCAATACATGTGCTCCTCCACTACTGGGCATTCACCCCAAAGATACAGATATAGTGAAAAGAAGGGCCATATGTACCTCAATGTTCATAGCAGCAATGGCCACAATCGCCAAACTGTGGGAACACCCAAGATGCCCTTCAACAGATGAATGGATAAATAAAATATGGTACATATATACAATGGAGTATTATATACTACAGTGATTCTTAAGAAGCAATCTTATGAGCCTGTAGCCCAAGATTTTCTAGAGCTTTTCTTGGCAACTGTGCTCTATCAGACAATGGAAGGAAGGTACAGAAATTGGACTAAGGATACTTCCTTTCTACCTGCGGCCTATTTTTAATGACCTCAGATACCTTGCAGGAAAAGACCAGTGTGGAGGTGAGTAGAGCATAGAAAATAAAACATTGGAATTTTCCTGCTTAAGAAGTATGTTATGTGAGATGACTGGCTGTTGTCACTGTCCGATGGAATTGATTGGAAGCAAAAAGACCAGAAATTGACTAGGCTTTTCAGGGGATTACATTACCAAATGAATGGAAATTTGGCTGGCCAAAGCCTGAAATTGTTGTACACTAAAACACCTATAAATCTTTGAATCTGTTCCAGCAGAATGTGGTTTGATCACTGAGAATGAAAACCTTTCCAGTATCCACTTTGAATGCACTGAAAGAGGACAATGGACAAAGCAAAATTCCCAGAAGAAAAGCCAGGGTTTGCGGGAAGGGGAGCAGGATGAAGGTGAAGCAAGTCAGGCACTAGCCTCAGGTGCAAAATTTAAGGGGCTGCAAAAAGTCAGCAATGAAGATAAATGGTATTTTCATGAAATACTCTGAACAATCAAAATTAGTGCAAAAAGTCCTTGATGAATAAAATATCAAAAATTTTAATGATGACAGGATCAGTAACAGTGTCATAGGAAGCCATATTGGAGCCTGAGGCAAAAGGAAAAAATCAGTAATATTTATCTTGCCTTTATTAAAAATCTTTATTTTGTTCATCATGGATCTTTTGCATTCATTTTGTTTAAAATATTTCATTAAAACATTGTTCTCTTGATTATTGAATTTTTTTGTGCCCCCTTAAATTTTGTGCCTGAAGCAAATGCCTGATACTCCTAGCCCACCTCACTCTAATCTGGGCCATGGGGAGACACAGAGGGCGTTAATCCAGAAAGTTCTGCCCAATGAGCAGAACCAGGAATGCCAGATGAATTCAAGACAGAATCTACTCCACTGCCAAAGGAAAGAATTATAGACTGAATTGTGTCCCCTCACAATTCATATGTTGAAGGTTCTAACCTCCAGTACCTCAGAGTGCTACTGTATTTGGTGATATGGCTTTTAAAAAGGTTATTAAAAGCCTCATTTTCAATGGGTGGGCCTTAATCCAATCGCACTGGTATCCTTATATGAAGAAGACATTTAGACTCACAGAAGAGATGCTAGGGTTACACACACAGAGGAAAGGCCATGTGAGGACACAGAGAGAATGCAGTCATGTGCAAGACAAAGAGGACTCAGGAAAAAAAAAAATCTACTGACACCTTGATCCTGAACTTCTGGCCTCCAGAACTGTAAGAAGATAAATTTCTGTTGATTAAGACACTCAGTCTGTACTATTTTGCTATGGCGGCTCTGACAAACCAACACAGGAGTCTTTGAAACTCCTTTACAGCAATATTTCATCATTGTTATAAATCAAGTGCTATATTGTTCTGATCCTTCCTTTTTTTAAACAGGAGGTTTTAGGGGATTTTATGTTTGTTTTCATTGCCACTATACACCTCCTAACCTACTGTTTTACCTTCCTGAGGGGGTCAAATCTTTGGTCTTTTAGGCTATACTACACTGGGCCAAAAGCAGGTACACCTCGTCACAGTGGCAAAGACATCACCCGCACACAGTACTGGGCTTTGAACTGATGAATGACTGTGGTGTGACCCTTGAGGAGAGGTGAGTGTCTTCTTGGAGGAAGCAGAAGAATGCATACAAATATTAGGCTGGCCACAGGAACAGACTGGGATCAGAATGGCTATTGTCTCTTTCTGTCTACTTTCTCCTTCATCCTTTGGTAACAGAACTCTGAAATCTCAGCTACACACACAGCCAACCAGATGAAAAGCCCCCTTATCGATAAATGGGACCAGACACTTAATTCTAAGCAATGGAACACGATCAGAAGAAATGTGGACAACTGCAAGATTGCATCCTCAGAGGAAATGCTCCATTCTCCCCATCTCTCTCCTCATCGGGCTTTTCCAAATGTTGACATCATGCTGAGCCATTCTCCACTGTGCACATCAAGGCTACATGCACCACCAGTGAAGCCACAGTTGTCTCTGTCGCTCAGTTTGCCCTGGCAAGTATAGACAAGAACGTGTGGTCAGGAAATATTCATGGCTATCTCCCCAAACCTGCGACAGAAGAAGCTCCATTGTACTGTTCTCTGGGCTTCATTTGGGCTATTTGAATATCTCAAATGGTTTTGAATAAGAAGAGATTAAGCAGTTTGGGAGATTGGTTAGGGTATCAGTTCTATTATTATAAGATTCTAAATAATAATGATCTCAATAAAATTAAAACCATCCCTCCTTCTCACATAACATTTCAAGGGTAAGCAGTTGGGGTTGTAATGGTGGCACCACAATGCCTGAGACCGAAGTCCTTGCTGTTTTGCAGCCTTGCCATGCCGAATTTATAGCTATAGCCTTGACCCACCTCTCCTGAGCCTCAGACTAATTTGTCCAGTTGCCTAATCAACACCACCACATGGATCGCTGAACGGGATCTCAAACTCCAATTTCGAAAACAGAACTCTTGTTTTTCTCCCCTAAACTGTAATCTCCCCCTACTCTCTCTCATGTTTGTAAAAGCCACCACTGCGCCATTTTGTTGTTCAGACTCAATGACTCCAACCATAATCCTGGGAACCATTCAGGACAACTTCTGTCGGTTTGGTCATATACCCCAAGTCGGCCAACCTTCTTGCACCTCTACTGCTGCCACTGCTGTCTAAGCCACCATGACCCTCACATGACACAATCACAACAGCAACCTAAGCACAGGCCCTACTGCCCTCTTAGGTCGTATAGTTCGTCCCCAAGCGGAAGCCAGACTGCACTCATCCTCTATTGTTGAGGTAACAAATTGCCCCAGACTCAGTGGCTTAAACAATACAAATTTATTCTATTACTCTTCTGTGGGTCAGAAGCCCAGCAGGAGTCTCACTGTGCTAAGACCAAGGTGCTCAGCTACATTCTTTTTGGAGGCTCTGGTGGAGAATCTGTTTCCTTCCCTTCTGCTTCTGGAGGCTGCCTACATTCTGGGGCTTGTGACCACATCCTGCCACCTTCAAAGCCAAGAAAGGTGGAGTGTATCCTTCCCACCTAGCGTCGCTCTGACCTCATCTTCTACCTTCTTCCACTTTTTTTAAAGGACTTTTACTTATTTGTCAGAGGGAGAGAGAGAGCACCAGCAGGGGGCGCCACAGACAGAGGGAGAAGCAGGCTTCCTGCTGAGCCAGGAGCCTGATGCCTGATTCTGGACTGGACCCCAGGACCCTGAGATCATGACCTGAGCCAAAGGCAGAGGCTTAACCCACTGAGCCACCCAGGTGTCCCCCTCCATTGCTTCCTTATTCACACTTACAACAAAATCCAAAACCCTTACCTCAGCAAACACCCTTCTTGTGATCTGCCCATTTCTATTCTACCCTCCATAATCCTCTCTCACAAAACGCTATGCAGTCGCGCCAATCTTCCCACTGTCCCCAGAATGCCAAGTGCGTCCCCACCTCAAAGCCTCTGCATGTTTTTTTTTCTGCAAGGAACCTCTTCTCTGTATATCTACGTGGTCCCCTCCCTCACTTTGCTCATGTCTCTACCCAAAAGGCACGGACTCAGAAAAGCCATCTGTGACCATTATCTGTCACTGGCACCATAACAGCTGGTCCCAGACATCCTGGTACCAACACATCAGCCTTGCTCTGGGCTACTGTTATTCACTGCGGACATTATGTGATCTATATATTTGTTCATTTCCTCTAGAATGTGAGCTCCATGAGGATGGGGAGTTGTCTTACCCTCTGCTTCATCTGGAGCACATAGCAGGTGTCCAGTAGGTATTGGCAAACAACCGAACGAGTGGTTGAATATAAGAATAAAGTAGCTCATACACTTGATACTTCTACCCAGCCTCAAACATCAAAATAAATCAACCACTGTCTTGCAAGAGATGAACCATTTAGATTCAGAACAATCCGGGCAGAATTCTACGCTTAAGCCTCACTCAGTCCTATTTGCAATGCAATTGAAAGCAAGGGATTTGTTCCATTTCCTTCCTTGTGTGCCTTGGTTTTCAAATGAGGTGTTTAATTCCAGCCAGCATGCTAGGCATGTGCAGACTCTGTGTTGAGCCTCCCGTTCTACCTCGGGGATTCTCACACAAAATAGGACAGAGTTGCTAATCCACTCTCTACAGATGCCACAGCCGCACCTTGCAGATCGTCAAAGAGGAGTGACAGATGTGCGGGGCCCACCAGCCCCCAAAGTTGCTCTGTGGGATTCTGGAATAATGGCTTTTAGAAGGGTCATTATTGATCAAGTAAAGTTTCTAACTCAGGGAAAGTGATGGCTAAAGGAAAACACATTGTTTCATAATAGAAATGGCCTGAACTGATTTGCTCTTAACAATCTGAACTTAGTCATGTCAACCCAAAAAAATGTGTATGGAGAATCTTCCATGAGACAGGGCCTGTGGGTCTATACCAAGGACCACAGCATTCAAGAGCCAGGGAAATGCTGTCTTTATTCTCTGAACTCTCTCACTCACTGTACTGAAATAATAATTTACACTCAAGTCCACTGATGTAGAAAGAGGAAAACGGTCGTGTTTTTGGAAGACTATTTAAAATAGTATGGGTTGGGGCACCTGGGTGGTTCAGTCAGTTAAATGTCTGCCTTTGGCTCAGGTCATGATCCTGAGACTGTAAGGGTCTATTTAGCCAGAGCAGCTCCATCTGGTTAAACAGTGATTTTGTTGTTTATGCAGTAAAACTTAAACTGACCCCCACCCCCACCCCCACCCCCAGGGAACTTATTTAAAAACAAATCCCGGAAACCAGTCCCAGGTAACAAAGCCCAACTACAAGGGTGGGTCAGGCCAGGTGGAGGTATCCAATCAGTGGGGGTGCACACTGTCTCCCTAGCTACCAAGGCATATGGGCCCCGCCCTTTGGGCGCCTTTTGGGGCACCAATTCTGACCAAGGTGATAGGCTGGTTCAAATATCTACTACAGGGTAAATTGTAATTCAATTGGTCACTTACATGTGACCTAGCACGACTGTGCAGCTTTCTCGGTGTGTTACAATCTCATTGGCCACCTGTGCGTGGCCAGGCCCAACCACATGGCTTTTGCCCTTAAAAGCTAGTCTGTAAGGCAGAGAGGGGTCGCCTCTTTGCAAGAGACGGCCCTGGCCGGTCAGTTTGATTCTCCATGCTTGGTGCGAAATAAAGCTTTGCTTGACTTTTGCTTTGTGTCAGTCTCGCTCGTTTAACCACAGACCCATTATTGGGGGACCTTTCAGAGACCACACTAGGCCCTCTGCTCAGTGGGGAGTCTGCTTCTCCATCTCCTCCTGCCCCTGTCAGCTGGTGCTCACTCTCTCTTGCTCATTCTTTTGCTCTATGTCAAATAAATTAATAAACTCTCTTAACAAATAAAATAAAATATTATGGGTTATATCTGACCTTTGCTGCAGAAAACAAACTGAAAAATAGGGACAATCAGGAACTAGTTTATATCCTTTTGTGCAATGATTATGGAATAGGGTCAAGTTCCCTGATCATGTGAGCAACGAAGGATATAACGGCAAAGATGGGTTCAAACAGCTCCCCATTCATACTAGCGGCAGACTTTGTACTCGGCCACCCGGACCTTGAGTTAATGTGTCTAAAACCCACCCCTTACTCCAGTTTGATCTCTTCCCTGATCTATCTGCTTCTCCAATCCTTAATGTTTCCTTCTACCATGGACCCCTTTTAGACTTCTGGTCACTTCTTTCAAACCTTGAGGACAAGCAGGTTCCTAAGCCACTCAGTTGCTAGACCACAGGCAAAACCTCTGCCTGACTTTCTTCCTAAGTCCTGCCTTGAGTACTATGCTACCTTGCTGCAAGAATCACAGATCGACAGTCAGAGGCACAGTGACGTGGAACAGGGCACATCTGGAGACTGACCTGGCTTTGGATTCCTTCTGCTGGACAGCGTCACATTCCCTGAATGACTGAAATTTGAGCTCTGTGGATAGGAATGATTTTGCTTAGATCTCTCAAAGAAATCCTATGCAAGTGCACATGGTAGGAATTTCATTTCATTAAATCAAATTCAATTAAGAAACTGAGAGATAACGGAACAAAATGGCTAAAGCAACTGGTTTGCTTTCACTCTGAAAACCTATTTGTGAGACTTCTACACAGGTCCCAAATCAAGAAAAAAATATTTGGCAGATGTGTTAGGTAGACAGGCATGAATAAGTAAGTGGGTAGATAAGTAGATGATAGATGATTGACAGATAGATTATAGATTAGATAGATAGATAATAGATAAGACAGAAACTGAGCTCCCACAGGAAGTTTAGAAGAAATAGTTGACAGATTATAGATTAGATAGATAGACAGATAGATAGATAGATAGATAATAGATAGATAAAACAGAAACTGAGCTCCCACAGGAAGTTCAGAAGAAGGCATGAATACCAGCCAAGAAGACCAATATCCAGTCTACCTAAGGGAATCTTCAGCTTGGCCTGTCTGAAAAAAGTGAGATAGCAGCACACTAAGGTCTTTTAAAGGCAGGTCTACTCCCCTACATTGTTTTTGGCAAAAAAAAAACACCAAGCTTTCTGAGATTAGTAAGAGAGCAAAACAATGGCCTGAAGTTCAAGGTCACAAGGTTAGAATGAATCCCATTAGTGCTTTGTTCAGGAATTTCCAAGTGGATGTACTTCCACTAGTAACAGTTTCAAGCTCTTTAAAATAAGCATTTCTTAACAGTACCTAAGTCTATTTCGCTTAATAATTAGCTTATTTTTCTCTTTTAAACATCTGCATCGCTCTGTTCTCCCAGAGAAGAGAGTGTAGAGCCCAAAAGCAAATGTGTTTTATATCTTTTGTGGCTGGAGAAGGTGGAGAGGGGCAGAGGAACTAGTGTTTACTGAATTTCTCCTATGTACCAGATATTTTATATATAGTAACAAATTTAATACTTACTAGTAGCCGGTATTTGCCTAATATGCCAATTTTAAGATAGGAAGCAAAACTCAGAGAATTTTCTAATATCACTGGGCTGGGATTTGAACCCAGGTATGTCTGACTCTGGAGACCATGTTCTTACCAATATACCGCCTGTAGAAAACTTGAGGTTCAAAGGAAAGGAGAAAGAGAAGGAAAGCAGAGAGCTGCAGTTACACTCCACCTATGTCAGACGTTATGGTTCAAATTCAGAGCAGCAAGAAATAGCCTGCCTGGCCGGTAGCAGACTGCAGGCATTAGGCCGAGATGCAAAATCCTGACATGGAATGGCTTTAGTGATAAACAAGTTCAGGATCTTTATCTCAGAGTTAAGGAAACCAAGACTCAGAATGAGTAAGCCCCTTATCCAAGGTCATATTTGATTTTTTGGACAACTGATCAGCATCACAGCCAAACTTAGAAACCATTAGTCTTGATTCTCACTTCAAAGCTCTTTCCATTATTCCATTCAATCTTCTCAAGAAGAAATTCTCAGATGTGAGATCTGTGTTCACTTCCTATGGAGACCAAAACCACCTACATGAGAAAAGACTTGAGTCTGGAACTATAGACTACTCAGAAATCCCAATACATATAGAGAATTACAGGTCCTGTGAAAAGAGTTTCTCCTTACAATAAAGCATGAATTCAAGTTGCTACCAACCAAGAGGAAACAGATTTACTCTCAACCCCAATTTTATCTGCTCCTTTGCATAAGGAACATGGATTAGAGTAGCATACTTACTTGCTGTGTTGCCTTAAGCCACTGAACTTCTCTGAGCTGCATTTTAAGTATCTATACAATGAAGATAGTAATAATATAGAAGTTCCTCATTATCTCAATTTTATTTCCGAGTCTGCACAATAATGAGACGGCACAGGAAAGCAAAAGCCATCAGAACACGAAAATATTCTCTAATAGTCTAATGAGTTGATCATGTATAAAATTAGTCTGCTCTCCACATCCCTTCTCTCTTAAGATTCGTATCTATCTCTAACCATTAAGTCAATGTCTTTGATCATTAGTCTATAAATACAACACAAGTTCTTTGCCAAGAAAAACTATGAATCTCAGTAAAGTTTCAGAATTTCAAGCGATAAATGGGAGTAGTGCTGCCAAACAGTGAAAATCACATGAGAAGCCACCACCATAGAAGAATCTGGCCTACTTGGGCTGCTCAAAATAGCAGGAGAGAGAGAAAAGGCCAGGCTGATGACAAGGCAGGCGTTTTGAAGGAAAAAGTTTCCAATATCAAAATAATAATAAAGGTTCTTGGGAAAACTGATAAAAACTTGAATATTTCTAAAAAATGACCTTTTTGGTTATGCCTTGAAAGTCTATTAAACATGAAAGGATGTTGGTTTGTGTTTTCACATGTTTTTTTTTTTAATTCTGTTCAGTCAGCCAGCATATAGCACATCATTAGTTTTTGATGTAGTGTTCAGTGATTCATTAGTTGTCTAGAACACCTAATGCTCATCATAAGAGGTGCCCTCCTTTATACCCATCACCTGGTTACCCCATCCTCCCACCCCACTCCCTTCTGTAACCCTCAGTTTGTTTCCCAGAGTCTAGAGTCTCTCATGGTTTGTCTCCCTCTCTGATTTCTTCCCAATTTTCCCTCCCTTCCCCTGTGGTCCTCCACACTATTCGTTATGTTCCACATATGAGTAAAACCATATGGTAACTGTCTTTCTCTAACTGACTTATTTCACTTAGCATAATACCTCCAGTTCCATCCATGTTGATGCAAATGGTGGGTATTCATCCTTTTGGATGGTTCAGTAATATTCTATCGTGCATATGAACCACATCTTCTTTATCCATTCATCTGTTGAAGAGCATCTCAGCTCCTTCCACAGTTTGGCTATTGTGGCCATTGCTGCTATGAACATTGGGGTGCAGGCGCCCCTTCTTTACACTACATCTGTATCTTTGGGATATACACCTAGTAGTGCAATTCTTGGGTCATAGGGTAGCTCTATTTTTAATTTCTTGAGGAACCTCCACATTGTTTTCCAGAGTGGCTACACCAGTTTGCATTCCCACCAACAGCATAAGAGGCTTCCCCTTTCTCTGCATCCTCATCAACATTTGTTGTTTCCTGACTTGTTCATTTTTGCTATTCTGACTGGTGTGAGGTGATATCTCATTGTGGTTTTATTTGTATTTCCCTGATGCCAAGTGATGTTGAGCATTTTCTCATGTGTCTGTTGGCTATTTGTATGTCTTTTTTGGAGAAATGTCTGTTCATGTCTTCTGCCCATTTCCTGACTGGATTATTTGTTTTTTGGGTGTTGAGTTTGAGAAGTTCTTAATAGATCTTTGGATATCAGCCCTTTATCTGAAATGTCATTTGCAAATATCTTCTCCCATTCCGTGGGGTGCCTCTTAGTTTTGTCGACTGTTTCCTTTCCTGTGCAGAAGATTTTATCTTGATGAAGTCCCAATAGTTCATTTTTGCTTTTGTTTCCCTTGCCTTTAGAGACATGTCTTGAAAGAAGTTGCTGTGGCCGATGTCAAAGTGGCTAGTGCCTATGTTCTCCTCTAGGATTTTGATGGATTCCTGTCTCATATTGAGGTCTTTCATCCATTTTGAGTTTATCTTTGTGTATGGTATAAGAGAATGGTCCAGTTTCATCCTTCTGCCTGTGGCTGTCCAATTTTCCCAGCGCCATTTGTTGAAGAGACTGTCTTTTTTCCATTGGATGTTCTTTCCTGCTTTGTTATGTTGACCACAGAGTTGAGGGTCCATTTCTGGGGTCTCTATTCTGTTCCACTGATCTATGTGTCTGTTTTTGTACCGATACCATGCTGTCTTGATGATCACCACTTTGTAATATAGCTTGAAGCCAGGCATTGTGAGGCCCCCAGCTTAGGTTTTCTTTTTGCTTTTATATAGTTTTGCCAGAAATCACGTTTAAAAAAAAAAACTTCATTTTTTTCAATAATTAGCCTCAGTTTTCATTGTAACCAGAATTATTATATTTATAGAAAAACATTATTTTTATTACTTTAAACTCCATCTTTCTCAAGATAAAGTTTCAATGGAAACATTTTGCCCTTACATGCTATGAAATTCTTGTTGCAGCTTTAAGTGGATTCCCTTGTAGTGAATAATTATCCTTGCACAATAAGACTCTCTTTTATCTACATCACTTGATATTGTTATAGGGAACAAATGAGATAAAACTTGCAAATGCATTTTGGGAATTCTAAAGTGCTATATTAATGCTAGAATTTACTCTGTGTCCAAAAAGAGAATGCTTTGTTTACTGTGTGGAAGTTACTGCTACATACATTATTTATTTTATTCCCATAACAAACCCTTATAGATAGGTATATATATCATCTCCAAACTATAAATTTGAAAAATGAAGAAACCTGCTCAAGGTCACGTAGCTCTTAGGTGGTTCAGCTATACTGAGAAACCAAACTGACTGTCCCCAAGTCCAGAGCATTCATTCTATTCATTTGAACCACACAAAGACACTATTTTGTAGTGAAACACAGGTTGAACATCTGCATTTCATATGGTTCCACCTAACACATTCATTTGAGAATTATTCACTGATCATCTCCTCCCCGTTAGACGTTAATCTAAATTCTGTAGACATTGTGGTGATCAGTGCAAAGTCCCTACTCCCCTAGAGGTTATGATCTAGTGGAGGACATTATATAGAAAACAACTAAGCAAATAATGTAAACAAACGGGACAAATATCCTACTATGTTATGAGCCATGCAGAGAATTAATAACTAATATATATAAAAGTATTTTCTATGGATCAGGTAATTCACCACTTTGCATAGACTAACTCACTTACCTCTCAACATTACTCTGTGAAGTAGGGAATAGCATAGCCTTCATTTTTTTAGATGAGAACACTGAGGCACAGAGAAGTTAAGTCACTTGCCCTGGGTTACACAGCCAGAAGTAGAGCCAAGCGCCAAGCCTAGGCAGTCAGCTCTCAGAAGTACCCTTAAGCACTATGCTAAAAGGCTGATGTGATAGAAAGAAATTAGACAGAGAACTAGGACTGCTTCTCAACATTTCATTCTTTATTAGAAATAGTCTCATGTTCAGAGTCTTCCTTCACATATCTGAAATATAATGGATCATCTCAAAGAAGTTCTTCTAATTCTTTTGCTAGTTTAAATAGGGAAAAACTTTTAGGAAATGGACCACATCCGCCGAGAACAATTTTATCCAAAGTCTACACGAGTGTTTAGATTCTCGTCATCTCCCTTTGGCCCCTTGTGAGAGTCTATTAACATGCCCAAAGTCCTCATCGTCCTTAGGACTATCATTTACCAGTCAATAGCAATGGAACTGTACCATGCAACCCTGTGGCTATGCTTCCAGGAAAGCATGAAACTGGGAAGAAGTGTTGGAGGACCTGATAATAACCAACTTCAGGATGATTTCATCTCTCTCCAGTTGCCTCTTTACTTACTGTTCAGCTGTGATCCTGGCTCATCCCAAGATCCAAAGATCAGAGGAAATGATGATCACATTTCCAATTAGAACAAACAGTATCTATCTTGAGCTGTATCATTAATCCTTTCAGAGACATTTGTATTGTGTTACTTATTCTGTAGCCTAATGAGGCATAAAAGAAGAATTTCTTTCCTTTTCCTGTCTCTAAATGTAGGTCCAAACAATTGCTCCAGCCGCTGAAGACTAAGGTTAATTTGAAGTAAAGACCCAGCTGGGAAGTCTTCACTTGTCTAAGCAATGGAATCAAACGTGGATAGCCACTGTCAACCAACTGGCACCTAGTGACTTTCCGTTTTGCAGCTGGAGCCTCAATTCTGCAACGCCTTCACTTGGCATGTGTTTGCTTTTTATGAACGTATGCCGAGACTATTCCTCGTGCACCAAAGATGTTTTCTCATTAAAACTGTTTAACATAGCAATTTGCGTACTTATTAAATCATCCACTTATTGAATAACAAAGGTAGCTAACATTTCTTTAGAGCTGGAGATGCTAGGGAACGACCTCTACCTTTAAGGGGTTTAGAAAGTAATAGGAAAGCAAAGAACATCCACTCAGTTTACCAGTGATGCTTCGGAACAGACATTATGCAAAATAAAAATATGGAAGATAATTTCCCTTCCTGACCTCTTTTAAGTTTTTTCTAATACTAATTTTATTCAGTAGAGGCCGATATCCTAGATTTATCTCCCAAAACATCTGAGGCATATGACATACCCAAATAGTGACGGTGGCTTGCTTAGGTAGGGGGGAATACATATCAGTATCTTGGTGTGACAGACAATCTATTTTGGGGGGAACACACCCAAGAGATTCTTACACACTGCTCCCCTCACTCTTCAAGTGTATTAAAAATTTACCTTATAATGAGAATCAGCTGGAATGTTTGTTAAACACACAGATTTCTGGGCCCTTTTACTGGAAAGTCAGATTCAGGAGGTCTGGGGTAGAACCCACAAATGTGTATGTTTAAGAAATATCCAGGTGACTCTTAGCATCATGACTATTTGGAGAATGGAGCTTTAGAAACACTTTTAAAACTAGTCCTAAATTTTAAGCATTTGTGCTACTTATTTTTCAGCTGCTACTTTGTAGTTTTTAAATTAATTCTTAACATTTGAGGGAAATTTTTAACTTTTTTCTAAAAGCTTACTAAACAGGGGAAATTTTCCAAAGCTGTGTCTTTGTTTTTTCTCATCTAATCTCTACACATACTAAAAACAGGGGCACCTGGGTGGCTCAGTGGATTGAAGCCTCTGCCTTCAGCTTGGGTCATGGTCTCGGGGTCCTGGGATCGAGACCCCTCTCTCTCTGCCTGCCTCTCTGCCTATTTGTGATCTCTCTCTCTCTCTCTGTCAGATAAATAAATAAAATCTTTAAAAAAAAAAAAAACTAACAATACAAACAACACAACTAACCAAGTGGGCAGTGAAAACTTGCTCAATTGTGTTATAGATTCACTATTCTTTTGCCCCAATCAAAAGGGAACATTTTTTTTTTCCTATTCTGTTTAGGACAGAATTAGAAAAGAACACTCTCATCAGCATTCTCAGACACAGAAGCTGTTTCTGGGCAGTTGCTAGGTACTTTAGCAAATTACTCTGCGAAGCTCCTTAGGGACTCTCCCAGGTATTTGTTAAGTCTACAACCAAATTATTGATTTTGGGATCAAACTATAAAATGCAAAAATGAAAAGAACATATTTATCAAAAGTAACTGAGTAAAAATATAACCTAGATTTATATTAATAAACTATCTAACGTTAAAAAGTAAAGGGATTTGAGTTAAACCTATCCTGAAAATGCTATCACCAACTTGGATGAAAGCAGCTCTCAGCTAAATGGTATGGTTGGAGAAATGGGGCAGATCACGCCTAACTTCCTTCTCAGCTCACCTCTTCCTCAAGGACAACATTTCAGATTCAGAGTCCCTGTAGTATGCTCACCTACTTCCCGGTCAAAACCTACTGTTAGAAAAAGATCATATAATGTATTTACCTTACAGACTTCTGTCTGAAAACCACTGCCATGTAAAAGAAACAACTCTATAGTTTTATTTTTTTATTTTTTTAAAGATTTTATTTATTTATTTATCAGAGAGAGAGAGAGAGAGAGAGAGCGCGCACACAAGCAGGCAGAGTGGCAGGCAGAGGCAGAGAGAGAAGCAGGCTCCCCATCAAGCAAGGAGCCCGATGCGGGACTCGATCCCAGGACTCTGAGATCATGACCTGAGCCGAAGGCAGCAGCTTAACCCACTGAGCCACTCAGGCATCCCAAGAAACAACTCTATAGTTTTAATCAAAAAGATAAGAAATAAGAAATGTTGATAAGGAAGTAAAGAAAAGAGAGTTCTGGAGCACTGGAGGTAGGAATGTAAATTGATGCAGCCACTGGGGAAAGCAGTATGGAAGTTCCTCAAAAAATTAAAAATAGAACTATCAAAGGATCCTGCAATTCCGCTTCAAGGTATTTATCCGCAGAAAACACAACACTAATTCAAAAAGATATATGCACCCCTATGTTCATCACAGCATTATTTACAATAGCCAAGACATGGAAACCACTTAAATGTCCACTGATAGATGAATGGATAAAGAAGATGTGGTGTGTGTATACACACACACACACACACACACACACACACATTAAATATTATTCAGCCATAAAGATGAATGAAATCTTGCCATTTGCAACAACATGGACCAAGGGCGTATAATGTTAACAAAAAGACAAATACCCTATGATTTCACTTATACATGGAATCTGAAAAATAAAACAAACAAACAAAACAGAAAAAGACTAATAGATACAGAAAACAAACTGATGGTTGCCAGAGGGGATGGGAAAGGGATAATAAACAAAATAGGTGAATGGGATTAAGAGGTACAATCTTCCAGGTGCAAAATAAATAAACATGGGGATATAAAGACCATCACAAAAAATATAATCAACATTACTGTAACAACTTTGTACGGTGACAGATGGTAACTAGACTATTGTGGTAACCATTACATAATCTATATAAATATCAAATCACTGTGTTATATACCTGAAACTAACACAATAATGCACATCAATTATTCTTCAATTAAAAAAAGAAATAATGCTAGTTGTAGTTGTAGAAATGTCAAGAATCATAAAGCAGGCTGTGGAAATTTTGTTGCTTTGTCCCATAAGGGACAAATGCAATCCAAGCTAGGAATGTAATTACAACTAGATAAAAAATCATATTTTTATGAAGATATTAGGGGCTAGTGATTATGTTTATCAAATGTATAGAGCTATTGTTAGTTTTGTGCAAGTATAAATTAACAACCCTTTTATAACGGAGTTATAGATATCCCATTCATATAGACGAAAGTTGAAAATAATTAATATTCAATCTACTTCACCTACTTTTGGTATAGTTTATATCACTGGGGACATAAATGTTTGTGGTCCCTCTATTCCTGCATCCTTGCAGAGGCTCAGAGTAATAGACCACAAGGCGGTGGTCCATGGCTTTGACTCTAAAGACCTGAAGATGAGTTTTAGAATGAGAACTGTAGAAAACTGCATGAATAAATGCAAATAATCTGGGAGGGTAGAGTTTATTCCTAAAAAGGACACTTGAAAAGGGAGAAAGGGGGAAGGAGGAGAGAGGCAAGGAAAGTAAGATAGTGTTGATAGTAAAGAAGTTTTATAAAAAGAGAGCAAGTACTCAATTCTAGTTTATTTTTATGACTATGTAAACCATCTCCATCTTCACAAACATTCAGTAAAGCATCCAAGACTAAATCTACCACAATACCACATAGGCATGTTTTAATTTTCATAGTTTTGTTGAAAATGGAATAAAGAGGATTCATTCACTGTGTATATTACAGAATGGAGACAACATCCATGGTAAAATCGGATAATCCAGACACTGAGCTGATTGATGAGAAGCAAGATATGAGCACCAGAAGAGATCAACATGGATGCAGACATAACTCTCCCAACATTACCACCCAATCATATATATACACATGCAGAATCTCTGCTACTGTCCAGTTGGATGGGGTTTAAACACACCTCATTTAAAACTCAAAGATAAGCTCACATCTGGGTTACACATGTAATTGAAGTACATACATGGAACACTACATCAAAGACTAGTGATGTACTGTATGGTTACTAACTTAACCTTAAAAAAAGAGTGCTTTAGAAATAAAATATATATTTATTTAAATCTTGTCCTAATATGGGATGTAATAAAGGCACTAGTATTTGTGTAGTTTGATGATACTATTTGGTCATTATTAATTTATTCTAAGTTCTTTTAAGTGTTTTGAATTCTACAGACAGTAGAATGGCTAGATCAATGGGAATCGGGGAAGTGGACAAGGAAGTATAGAATTCTACCTATGATAACTATACCTACCTATGATAGATAGTATATCTATCATATTACGTATGAAGAAACTTCACATCTAATCCTAAGTATTATAAAGAATTATCCTTATACCCCAACTGCCTACTATGATTCTAAAATAAATATTCTTCTCATCGTATTTTTAAAGTGAACCAAACATGCATGACCCAGGTGCTCTCTCAAGCTCTTTATTCATATCCCCGCCCATGAGGAGCAAATTGTGCTTTGCTCCTCCATCCATGAGATAAGCACACATAGGTCAGGAACAAGAAATTTCTTCTCGATGCATGTCTATAGGCCTATCTCTCTCAGTCACCACTTCCAGGCTCAAGAGAGGCAGGACAACAGTTCTGGGCAAGCAAACCTACTTGGAAGAAACAAATTCTCCTTTGACTATGTTGTTCCAGTTGGGGTAAAGGTAGTAGAAAGCCCAGTTGTGGCCAAAGATCCGAGTAACTTTAATGCAAACCGTTTACTAAAAATGTCTCTAGAATTTTGATCAGTGCCCATCTTATTCCTAGCAATTTTTCTCAATTGACTCCAAACTTGTACTAGGTGGCATGAGAAGCAGGATTAATTATCACCCTCAAACTTCAACAGTATAATCTATTTCCAGTGAGAATTATGCGATAACTAAAACAGAAATAATCAGGTAATTGATGGTGATTGCCTTGCAGCTATGTCTTGGATGCCATTTCTAAAAAGGAAGCCAATTTTCTAAAAATGCATGTTAAATGCTGCACACAATTGATTCTCTATGTCATTAAGCCAAGGAGGATATTACTTAGGGGGTTATTCATTTTTATTTTACTTTAATGAATGTTAAGAACCTCTAAATCACTTAAAACAATTAAGACAATTAGCTTTGTGCGGAACTGTGAAGTTGGACCTCACTGCACTCTTTTCAGTTTCTGGTATGTTCCTCCTTTACTAGAATTCACTTTGATAAAACACAAGTCAGAACAGCACTTTATTTGGCTTCCTTTTTTCACACATTGTATATGTTCCTGTTGAATTTTATTTTCCCTTTCAGATTTCCTGAGCAAGAGAAGAAACAGTAACCCTTCAACAGATTTCACAAGGTTGAAATATTTTGACAGATTCTGACTATGGAAAGACTTTTCAGTTCTGTATTTTACCTAAAGTTTAGGAATGAACTTCTTTTTTATTGAGTGTTCTAATCGATAAGCAAAAAAAGCTGGATCATGGAGTGTTTTGGTTAATAGCAATAATTTGAATATATGTAATTCTATGAATATATGTAATTCTATATATGTAATTCAAAATGTTTCAAATATTGGCATATCTATTTAAAATATTTTTCTAATGGGACACCTGGGTGGTTCAGTCAGTTGAGCATCCAACTCTTGGTTTCAGCTCACGTCATGATCTCAGGATCTTGAGATCGCGTCCCACATCAGGCTCTGCACTGGTTGTGGCACCTGCTTGCAATTCTCTCTCCTCCTCTGCCCCTCCCTGCCTCAAATAAATAAAATATTTTATTTATTTATTTTCCAGAGAGAGAGAGAGCACAAGCAGGGAAAGTGGCAGGCAGGGGGAGAAGCAGGATCCCTGCTGAGCAAGGAGCCCAATGTGGGACTCGATTCCAGGACCCTGGGATTTTGGCCCGAGCCAAAAGCAGACACTTAACCAACTGAGCCACCCAGGCATCCCTATAAATAAATCTTTAAAGAAGGAAAATACAAGACCTTGGCATAAGCAAGGAAAGGCCATGGAAATAAGGGATAGTGGTAGAGTCTTTAGGTTTGGGTATCAAATCTGCCACCCACCCAAATCAACTATAAAAGGTGGACAAAATCCATAAAATAACTGTTTATAGACATTGTTTAATGATCAACACAGGGCTCTGGGCATTAAAAGAAGGGAAGCATAAAAGTGAGTGCCATATTTATTCTCACTTTCTCCCTGAGAATATTTTCTAAACTATGGCAAAGAGAGGGGCATTCTTGCTGGGCTAGATAAACACAGATTGAAGCTTGGGGCTGCCAATACACTGGGGTCTGGAGACAGGTTATTACATAGGAAGGATACACAGGTACCAAAATCTATCTAGACATTCCCCCTAGGGGTCTTGGCTAATTCCTAAATTGCACATTTACAAGATAAGTGTCCAAAAAGCCTAGCAGAGGAAAACCACTGGGAGGTTGGAAAGGTCTGCAGAAATTTCAGATGCTGCAGAGTGTTGAGAAGATGTTGGTGATTTCAGGCCCAACTGAGTAGAGACCTCTAAAAACATCTCTGGCTTTCAGTTGAGACAGTTCCTGGAGGAACCAGGCAATGGGAGTAACAATTATGCACCAGGAATAAAGGCTACTCTATAAAAAATACCACTGAAATGTTGATAAGATTGCATTGAATATATCGATAGCTGTGGGTAGTATAGACATTTTAATAATATTAATTCTTCTGATCCATGAATGTGGGGTATCTTTCCATTTATTTGCGCCTTTCTCAATTTCATTCATTTGTAGTCCTATAGTTTTCAGTGTAGAGATCATTCACCTACTTGGTTAAATTTATTCCTAAGTATTTTATTGATTTTTATTCTACTGTAAATGAGATTGTTTTATTTTTTCCAAAATTTTATTTAAATTCAAGTTAATTCACATATAGTGTAGTATTAGTTCAGAGGTAGAATTTAATGATTCATCAGTTGCATATAACACCCAGTGTTTTTTCACATATTCTAATAGTATTTTTCACAGAAATAGAAAAAAAAATCCTAAAATGTGTATGGAACCACAAAAGATATCAAATAGCCAAAACAATTCTGTGAATAACAAAGCTGGAGACATCACACTTCTTGGACTGCAAACTAAAGTGTACAGGCATAGTAATCAAAACAATATGATACTGGCATAAAATAGACACAGAGACCTATGGAACAAACTCAAGAGCCCAAAATAACACCCATGTATATGTGGTAAAGTAATATTTGAAAAGGGAGCCAAGAATACTCAATGAGGAAAGGATAATCTCACCAATAAATAGTGTTGGAAAAACTGGTTAATCACACACAGAAGAATTGGACCCCTATCTTACACCACTCACAAAAATCAACTCAAAATGGATTAAAGACTTAAATAGAAGACCTGAAATCATAATACTCCTAAAAGAAAACATAGCAGAAAATCTCCTTGACATTAGTCTTGGCAATAATTTTTTGGCTACGACACCAAAAACACAAGCAACGAAAGTAAAAATTAATAAGTGGGACTACATCAAACTAAAAGGTTTCTGCACAGCAAAAGAAAAAAAAATCAACAAAATGAAAAGGCAACCAATGGAATGGGAGAAAATATTTGCAAATCATACATCCAATAAGAGTTTAAAATCCAAATATATAAGGAATTTATACAACTCAACTACAAAAAAATCTAATTTAAAAATGGGCGGGGGGGGGGCGCCTGGGTGGCTCAGTTGATTAAGCAACTGCCTTCAGCTCGGGTCATGATCCTGGAGTCCCGGGATCAAGTCCCGCATCGGGCTCCTGGTGGGGAGCCTACCTTTCCCTCTAACCCTTTCCCCTCTTCGTGCTCACTCTCTCGCTCTCTCACTCTCTCAAGTAAATAAAATCTTAAAAAAAAAAATGGGCAAAGGAACTAAATAGACACTTTTCCAAAGAAGACATACAAATGGCCAATAGGTAGATGAAAAGGTGCTCAATATTACTAGTCATCAGGGAAAATAAAGTCAAAACCACAATGAGATATCACCTCACACCTCTTAGATTGCCTGTCATCCAAAAGACAAGAGAGAACAAATATTGATGAAGATGTAGAGAAAAGAGAATCCTTACGCCCTGTTGGTGGAAATACAAATCTGTATAGTCACTATGGGAAACAGTATGGGAGTTCCTCAAAAGATTAAAAGTAGAACTATTATATATATGATCCAGCCATCCCTCTGAATTTATATCTAAGAGATGAAAACAGGACCTCAAAGATATATCTGCACTCCCATATTCATTGTAACACTATTCACAACAGCCAAGATACAGAAGCAACTTGAGTGACCATCAATGGATGAGTGGATAAAGAAAATGTAGTGTGTGGTTTCCAACCACATGGGTGAAACTTGAAGGCAATTATGCTAAGTGAAATAGGTCAGGCAGAAAGACAAATACCATACAATGTCACTTCTATGTGACATCTGAAAAAGCTGAACTCACAGAAACAGACAGTAGGAAAAATGATTACCAGGGGCTGGGTGATAGGGATAATGCAAAGATGTTGGTCAAATGGTACAAATTTCTAGTTATAAGACAAATAAGTTCAGGGGATTTAAGGTACAACATTGTGATGATAGTTAATACTGTATTATACACTTGAGAGAAGCTATGAGAGTAACTCTTAAATGTTCTAATCACAGAAAAGAAAATAGTAATTATTTGATGTGATGAAGGTGTTAGCTAATGCTAGGGTGATAACCATTTTGCAACACATACATCTAATCAACAGGTTGTACACCTTAAACTTGCACAATGTTATATGTCAATTATATCTTAATAAAGTTGAAAAAAAGGAGTAAGTGGTACCCTCTAAGAATGAACACAAGTGCAACAGCTTCAACCTAATAAAGTCTGAAGCAATTCTCAGCAGAATCAAAGTAACCTCAAATTATTAAAATGCTTAACAAAAACAAAAAAGACATAGCTCTCTTTAGGGTATGATAACATAATCTAAAGGCTTTACAATTTATCATCCACAATGTTCAGAGGTAAAATAAAAATTTACCAAGCAAGTGAAGGAGAAGGAAACTGTAACTATTAATCAAGAAAGAAAGCAATCAATGGGAGAGACTCAGAGGTATTACAGATATTTGAATTAGAAGACAAAGTGTTCAAATAACTATGATTAATGTGTTAAATGATAGAAAAGATGGGCAAAGGGATAAAAAATTAAAATATTTCAATGGTGTATTAGAAAATATGGTTTACATTAGCACTGGAGATTTTTAGAATATAATAAATTAAAAATTCACTGGGTAATTAAAGACTGAAAACAGTGGACTACAGGGTTGGTGAATTAGGGAACTGTTCAATAAAAAAATGAAATATCCAAACTAAAGAAGTGAACTGGAAGAATGCATGGGACACATGTGAGACATACTCAAAAGGTCTAACACATGTGTAACTGGAGTTCCAGAAAAAGAAGAAAAAATGTCACATTCAACTGAAAATTGGCCAAAAATTCTCCAACTCTGTTAAAAGACAAGAACATACAAATTCAAGATATTCACTAAACTCCATGCAGGATTATTTTCAAATAAATAAGTAAAAAAACCAAAACCAAAACCAAACAAACAAACAACAACAACAAAAAAAAAACTAGGCACAATATAGTCAAAATACCCAGCAAAAGAGCAAATATTTAAGTCAGCAAGGGGAAAAAAGCATACTACCTTCAAAAGAACAATAAAAGTGATAGACTTTTTAATAGAAACTGTGGAAGTTTCTTTAAGGAGCTGAAAGAAAAAGACCTGGCAACCTTGAAGTCTATACCATGAAATAACCTTCAAAATAAAAGCAACGACCAAAAAAATGTCAAAATGAACAAAAGCTATAAGAAAGATAAATCTGAATTTATTGCTAGCCCACTTGCATATAAGAAATTATCTCAGATGGAAGCACATACCTACAGAAATAAATGGAAAACAACAGGAAAGGATAAAGGTTCAAGTTATTCTTCAAGTTTATTAAATAAAGAAACATTCCATGAAGAGTTCCATTTTTTCAAAGATATACCATCATACCAACACATGGAAATACATTATTGAAATACACCCAGAAATTTTAACTCAAGTCTTCCTATAAACTTCAAAATGTGTTGTTTTTATATGGTCATTTGTTAATAACAAGATGAAATATATCAATAAAACTGACCCAATCCACCATATTTACCATAACTATCTATGTCATAATCTGGTCTGCTAATTTCCAGTCTCCATTTTAGTCACATCCAAGATGCTTACCTAAAACAGCAGGTTCTCACAGCAAATATTTTGTGGCATGTAGCCTGAGATTAACAAGGAAGAAATGTAATGTGCAGTGGTGGTTGCATTCTGTAAACCACAAGCATTGGTTGTGTGCCCACTGGGGGCAAAATATCAGAAGTAGGTCCTCCTGAATATAAACACAGGGCCAGCCTTCCTCAGTTCTTAACCTCCTGAGAGCTAATGCAAATCAAAGAAGGAAATAGTTAAGGATGATTATGGAGCTCTATCTCCCAAACTTCCTGTTCATATGTCCTTTATTATGATTTGTATTGTAATTGATGCTGTCCCAAGTGCTATGGAAACAAATATTACGGAGACCCATTCCATTCTCAAAAGCTTACAGTCTAATAGTAGAAGAGAAAAACACAGTAAGTGACAGATGCAATAAAGTGTTGTTGGTGACATAATAGAAATCCAGAAGGTTGCAGTGTGACACAGGAAGAAAATGAGCAATTCATCCTAGGATGTGTCAGAAAAGTGTTCATTGGGGAGGTGACATGAGCTCTAAATTTTGAAAGATGAGAAGCCATTTGCCAATGGCCAGGAAAGAAAAGCCTGTCAGGCTTAAGAGCAGAGAGGAATGGCAGGGGTTGGAAAAACAGTGTTCCTTTCCTGGGAGTGAATGCGGCTGTGTGTGAGGTGAAGCACGGTTAAAAGGGGGGACACTGGGGAAGTTTGCAGAGGTCAGATTATGGAGGACATTCTATGTCATGTATAAAATAAAGACTCTTGTTTAGATAGCAAAAACTGCCATTACATAGCCCAAGCTCTCTTCACACAAACAAACAAAATAAATAAATGTAGCCAAGTTCTACTATGCCTGTGCTAACATGGTAGTCATGCAACACATATGGATATTTAAATTTAAATGTAATAAAATTAAGGGGCGCCTGGGTGACTCAGTCAGCTAAGCATTTGCCTTCAGCTCAGGTCATGATCCCTAGGGCCTGGGACAGAGCCCCACATCGGGCTGTCTGCTCAGCAGAGAGTCTGCTTCTCCCTCTCCCTCTGCCTCTCCCCTTCGCATACGCTGTCTCTTGCTTTCTCTCTCAAAATCTTTTTTTCAAAATTTAAATAAATAAATAAATGTAAGAAAAATGAAAATTCACCTCCTGAGTTCCACTAGCCAAATCTGAAGCAATCATAAGATACACATAGCTCATGGCTAGTGGACTTGACAGTGGCCTCACACAATCAACGTTTGCCTTTCACTCTAGCAAAGGTCAGAACAGGAGTTCCAGATCAGAGAGAGTAGAAATTTGATTATCACAGTCATTCAAAATCCGGGCTGACAGATTCTCTGCCATCTTCAAAGCCAGTCTTTACAAATCACCCTACACATCAATATCCAGACAACAGATTGGGGGAGAGCATGCAGGGTCACTTAAAAAAATTGGGGGGCCAGAACTACAGAAAACATATATCCCTTCTGCTACCATCTTGAACTCCAGGCCTTTGACAAACAGATATTTTGTCATCACTTTCTCCAAGTCTGTCACTTGTTGATTTATGTTCCTTTTTTTAAAAAGATTTTTTAAATTTACTTTTTAAAAGTAAACTCTACACCCAACATGGGGCTTGAACTCACAACTCCAAGATCAAGAGTCATATGTTCCACCAATTGAGCCAGCTAGGTGCCCCTGCTGATTTATATTCTTAATGATGTCTTTTTATCAATAGAGCTTTTTGATTTTGATGACACCTAATTTATTGATATTTCTCTTATGGTTATTTCTTTCTGTGACTAAGAAGCCTTTATCTCACCTAAATCATAAAGGTATTCTCCTATCTTTTTTCCTCTCTGAGTTGTATATTTCTAGTGTTTACATTTAGGGCTCCTTCTGATTAATTTCTTTTGTATATGTTGTAAAGTTAGGAGCATAGTTCATTTTTCTAATATAGCTTTCTAGTATTCCAGCACCATTTGTTGAAATGGCTTTTCTTTCCATACTGGATAGTACTTGGCACCTTCCTCAAAATTCAAGTAACATTGTGATTATATATAGTAATACTGTATTGAGCATTTAAAATTTGAGAGGGTAAGCTCATGTTAAATGTTATTACCACAATAAGGGAAAAAACACACAACTAATAATAATCCTTTAACCATATAACAGGGGGGCCGGGCCATCCCTGAGCTCTCCATTCTGTTCCACTGATTGTCTGTAGATCTTCACAGCTGTACTTCAGTCTTCTGATTATTGTAGCTTTACAGTTACCCTGCTTCCTAGTTCCTTTCTTTGGTTAACTTTGCTCCTTTTTATCTAGCTTCTTATTGTGGAAATTTAGATAACTAATTTCAGATATAAGTATTAAAAACTATAACTGCTACTCTAGACACTAATTAGCTACATCCCACAAATTTTGATGTGTGATGTTTTCATTGGCATTCAGTTCAAATATTACCCATGAATTGCTTAAGAGCATGTTACTTAATTTCCAAATATTTTGGCTTTTACATATCTATCTATATACATAGATATATATACCTATATATATATATATCTTCTTGGTACTAATTTCTAGTATAATTCCATTATATTCAGAGAACACATGCCATACAATTTCAACATTTTTTAGTTTTTTATATATTTTATAGTTTCAAACAGATCTCTTTAAACATACCACATGCACTTGAAAAGAATGCATATCCTTCAGTTTTGTTGTGGTGTTCTATAAATATTAATTAGATCAAAGTGGGTCATAATGTTGTTCAGGTCATCTAAACTTTTACTTTGTTGTTTTACTTCTTTTATTTCATTTTATTTTATTATTTTTTTTTTTACATTTAAGAATGCCAGCATTATCGGTTTTATATATATATATATGTGTGTGTATATATGTGTATATATGTATATATGTATATATGTGTGTGTATATATATATGTGTGTATATATATGTGTATATATACATATACATACATACATATACACACATATTTATTTATTTATTTATTTATTTATTTATTTATTTTAAGAATTGCTTGGAGAAGAGTAGTAAAATCTATTTTGATTTCTGGAGTTTTCTTCTCCTTTTAATTCTGTTAGTTCTGCTGTAGGTATTCCGAAATACCGTTTATGATTCTTAGGTCTTTCTAATGAATTGATGCTTTTATATTCATGATATTTCCCTTTCTATGTCTGGTAATTCTATTGGTCTTAAATTTTAATTTATCTAATATTTATAAAGCACTCTGATCTCCTTTTACTTAAAATTAATTGTGTTTTTGTATTTAAAGTGTCTCTTTTAGAAAGCATTAGGTCTTGCTCATTCATATATTCTAAGTATCTCTGCCTTTTTAATTGGGGTGATAGTTTATTAATATTTAATGTGATTATTGATTCCGTTGGACTTTTGTCTGCCTTTTTATTATTTGTTTTCTCTTTGTCCCTCTTTTTTTCCTTTGTTTTTCTTTATCTGCCTATTTTGGCTTATTTGAATACTTTTTAGAATTCCATTTTCATTTTATCTATTAGCTTGTTAGCTAGACCTCCGTTTTTATTGACTCTCTCCTCTGTCATCTTCATTTTGCTGTTAAGCTCATGCAGTGAAATTTTTTTTTATATCAGATACTGTTATTTTTCATTTCTGGAGTCTGAATTTGGTTTGTATTCATAGTCTTGATTTTCTTTTCTGATATTTGCAATCTCTCCATTCATTATGAGCATATATCCTTATACCTTATTGAACATAATTATAATAGTTGTTTCATGCACTTTCTGCTAATTCCAATATCTAGGTCATCCATTGATTGTCTTTTGAGAATAGATCACATTTTACTGATGCATTTTGTGCCAGGAAATGTTCAATTGTACCATAGACGTTGTGAATATTATGTTGAGGAGTCTCTGGATTCCATCACTTTCTTCCAAATAGCATTGATATTTTCATTTTACCAGCAACTAATTTGATAAGACTAAAACTGCCAACTACGACTTTGAGGCAGCAAATTCAAATCCCAGTTCAGTTCTTTTATTCTTTGCTAGGCTGATTACAGTCTGTCCCTCCCACTCCTCATACACATGATTTATGGGGGGGGGGGCAGAAATTTTGGAATAGTTTATATAGAGACTTTGAGAAGCTCCTCCCCATGCCCCAGCTTTCTCATTTTGAAATTCCTCTCTAACTTTCCAATAGTCACAATTGCCTTGAACTCTGTCAAGAAAGGAAAGATTTCCTACCTTCAAGATAGGAAAAGATTTTCATTGGAGTTTTAGCCACCTTGCTTAGGCTCCCTACAAGCTAAAAAACAAAACAAACAAAAATCATTAAAATGGGAAATACATCACATTGATCCCTTCTGCAAGTATCAACTTCCCTTCAGAATCTGCCTTCCTTCGTTCATTCTATAGAGCCTTCAGGTATTTGTTTTTTCCATTTTATTCAGAACTTAAAGTTATCTGAAGAAGGGTAATTCTTTTTTTTTTTAATTTTTTTTCAGCGTAACAGTATTTATTGTTTTTGCACCACACCCAGTGCTCCAATAGAAGCATGCTTGTTCACATCATATGAGGAACTCTGGGGTAGATTTATTTTTAATAAACATTTTAGCATATCAGCATTTCAGGCACACAACTGCAAACTGACTCCTGCTTTCAATATTTGCTGAAGACTATCCTGAGTCATCTGACTCTTGGGAGAAAGAGATTTAGGGACATTCCTATTGGAACTTCAAGTTCCATATCTGCTTAAATCCAGTCATAAACAAGAATTCATCTGGATGATATTAGTTTCATGAACAAGGTCTTTACTAATTTAAGATTTAACTCATGAAGATCTCAACCTTTAATGTGCATGAAAATCATGTCTGTAGATTTCTGTAAATGAACATGCCTATATTTCTATATCAGAGATCTATATCAGGAGGTCTAGGATAGGTCCAAACATATTTTATTTTTCAACAATTTCAGTTAATTCTCAGGCAATCCAACTAGTAGAATTACTGATTTAACAGTTTCCCTTCAGCTTTTTCAAAGAAGCACGTGGAATTAAGAGTCAGAAGACCTGAGTTTCAGTACATTGTCCCTCAATTTTACCAAGACTGCTGTATTTGTCAACTTTTAAATTTTGTCTCAAAACTATCATTGTATGTGCCTTACATAAATCATAGGGTTGTTTGTAAAGATCAAGTGAAATAATTAAAGTATATGACAAATTATAAAGCACAATATAAACATAAAATACTTTCATAAGATTCTTTTTTTCATTCTTCCTTTTTTGAAAATAATAATGAAAATATTGCCCTTGACTTTATCTGGTATATAATTGTTTTTCAGTACCAGAAAAGAAGTGTCAATGTTCTGGTAAAAATTTTAGGCTGCTTACTTTTTTTGTTGCTCTTCCAGTTTTAATCCAACAATACTAGATCACTTTTCCCTTTTCCTTAAAATACATGAATCCAGGGGCGCCTGGGTGGCTCAGCGGGTTAAGCCTCTGCCTTCAGCTCAGGTGATGATCTCAGGGTCCTGGGATCGAGCCCTGCATCGGGCTCTCTGCTCATCAGGGAGCCTGCTTCCTCCTCTCTCTCTCTCTCTGCCCACCTCTCTGACTACTCGTGATCTCTATCAAATAAATAAATAAAATCTTAAAAAAAAAATACATGAATCCAAAGCTAAATATAATTGCATAATAGGAAGCTGTACTCAAATGCCTCTTCCCAATACACTTTATTTCTTTAATCCTTTAATTTTTACATGCCTTATTTTTGGCAGCATTGGAAGTCATTTTCGTTTGTTTTTAATTACTTACTGCATCTCTTTCCAGACAGGGTTAAATAGTCCCTATTTAGAAACAGATTATAAACAATATGCCATAAATACAAATAGTGCATTTAGACTAATGAACACTCTTGGTTGGTCTCTATCCAAAATTATTCTGTAATCTTTTATGGTCTCAGTTCCTCACATTCTCAACTGCTTTAAGAAGCATCCCTTTGAAAATTTCTCCAAAGAAGACACAGAAATGACCAACAGACACATGAAACAATGCTCAATGTCACTTGGCTTCGGGGTAATACACATCAAAACCACAATGAGATTCCACCTTACATGGGTTAGAAAGGCTAAAATGAACATGTCAGGAAACACCATGTGTTGGCGAGGATGTGGAGAAATGGGAACACTCTTACACTGTTGGTGGGAATGTAAACTGGCTCAGCCATTCTGGAAAAAAGTGCAGAGTTTCCTCAAAAAGTTAAAAATAGACCTGCCCTATGAGCCAGCAATTACTACTAGGTATTTATCCAAAGGATACAAACACAGTTATTCAAAGGAGCACATGTGTCCCAGTGTTTATAGCAGCAATATCCACAATAGGCAAACAATGGAAAGAGCCCAGATGTCCATCAACAGATAAATGGATAAATAAAATGTGATACACACACACACACACACACACACACACACAGGGATATTACTCAGCCATCAAAAAGAATGAAATCTTGCCATCTGCAATGACATGGATGGAACTAGAGCGTATTATGCTAAGCAAAATAAATCAGAGAAAGAAAAATACCATATAATTTCACTCATATGGGGAATTTAAGAAACAAAACAGATGAACATAGAGGAAGGAAAGGGGAAATAAAATAAGATGAAATCAGAGAGGGAGACAAAAGAGACTTTTTTTTTTCCTTTTCAGCATAACAGAATTCACTGTTTATGCAACACATCCAGTGCTCCATGCAATACGTGCCCTCCATAATACCCACCACCTGGCTCCCCCAACCTCCCACCCCCCGCCCCTTCAAAACCCTCAGGTTGTTTTTCAGAGTCCATAGTCTCTCATGGTTCATCTCCCCTTCCAGTTTCCCTCAGCTCCCTTCTCCCCTCCATCTCCCCATGTCCTCCATGTTATTTGTTATGCTCCACAAATAAGTGAAACCATATGATAATTGACTCTCTGCTTGACTTATTTCACTCAGCATAATCTCTTCCAGTCCCATCCATGTTGATACAAAAGTGGGGTATTCATCCTTTCTGATGGAGGCATAATACTCCATAGTGTATATGGACCACATCTTCCTTATCCCTTCATCCATTGAAGGACATCTTGGTTCTTTCCACAGTTTGGCAACCGTGGCCATTGCTGCTATAAACATTGGGGTACAGATGGCCCTTCTTTTCACTCCATCTGTATCTTTGGGGTAAATACCCAGTAGTGCAATTGAAGGGTTATAGGGAAGCAAAAGAGACTCTTAACTCTAGGAAACAAACTGAGGATAGTTGGAAGGAAGGTGGGATGGGATAACTGGGTGATGGGCATTAAGGAGGGCACTTGATGTAATGAGCACTAGGAGTTATATGCAACTGATGAATCACTAAATTCTACCCTTGCAACTAGTAATATACTATATGTTAACTAAACTGAATTTAAATATTTTTTTTTTAAAAAGCATCCCTTTGATATATTTCCTCTCTCATCGTTTCTCACTCTCCTTGAGCTCTTTTCCCATTCTCCCTTTGTTAATACCTTTTCCTCTCTGTCCTCCTGGCTATTCCAAAATCACTGGGTATCTTCATGGAGGAAAAATAACTTCAAAATTATAAAATATTCCTGAACATTTCCCCCAAATTTTCATTCTCCACCCAGGTCAGTTCATTACTTTTTGCTTACTGAATATGTCAATGTCAGGAAATTGATGCCAGGACAGTGTGTTTGTATGCCGTGTAGAACTATCTTAGCCCTAACCTGATAAATTGTTTGTTTGGGTTGTTTTTTTTTTTAATATCATCAGATGATCTATGATCACACTTTAGATTCAAAGTGATTGAGCCCTAGGTAAGTTTACATTATGCCCATTTATCATGCCGGACTCTTGAAGATTTGATCATGACAAAAGACTAGGAAGAATTCTTGTTTCAAACACTTTTGTGATAATGCAATTCCTCCCCACCAGCAACTCTGCTTCTTGACCCTAAAAATGCAGTCCATTAGACAAGTGAAAAATTTACAGCTGGTGCTCTCTCCTTCAATTTCTTGCTTCTGGCCCAGGCCCCACCTCTCATAACTTCACCTCAAGCAGCACTGCCGGCAGCAAGAACTTGCCAAATAGCCCGTTATCATTATTTGTAGAGAAACCATTAGTTGTTAAAGATGGTGCCCTTTCTCAGAGCAACCCTGCTTCCTAAGAGAAAGAACATATCAAAGGAGGTTGTGAGCAGAGGGTTAGGTTAGGTGGCAAGCTGGATGTAAAATTAACTAGGAAATGGCCAGTGTTTCCTTTAGATCCTGCCCAATAACTAGCACTTTACTGGAGCTCTTAATACTATGCCTCAATAGTCTGTGTGAAGGTAGAGGGGTAGGAGTATGACTTGCCTAACCAGAAACCCCTCAGTAAAGAAGCACATTGTGCCGCTGCCTCCCTAAGAGGGATTAGGGAGAGTGCAAATGGGAGGCCTGAATTATTTATGAAAACTGTTAACAGCAAGTATGGTTGCCAAGGGAATGAGGCAGTGTGGCCTCAGGTAGAGAGCTTACTGCCAAAACTCCAACTTCTTTCTCTTTGATTCTTTTGCTAATTCTAGTGATCTTTCAAACTTCCCTTTTTGGTGATAGATCCCTAAAGATGTGTGTGTGTGTAATGTGGCAGAAAAACCTGCAAACACCTTCAATAAACCTGAAACACAGCAGCTTACAAATGAGAGCTCAGGTAGGAGGAGAAGCTGTTTTCTGGATTGAGAGTAGGGAAAAAAAGAGTAGAAAAAAAAAAAAAGACTGGGGGGACCTCTGTTCAAAGAAATGTCAAGGGGTGCCCAGGTGGCTCAATAGGTTAAGCGACTGCCTTCGGATCAGGTCATGATCCTCGGATCGAGCCCTGCATTGGACTCCTTGGGGAGCTTGCTTTTCCCTCTCCCTCTGCCTGCTACTCTGCCTGCTTGTACTCTCTCTCTGTCAAGTAAATAAACAAAATCTTTTAAAAAATGTCAAATGATTATATCTATATGCTTTGTTTCATAGCTTTGATGTCACCCCATGTGACACTGATGTCCCTTAGAAGAAAGTGAGAAATAAAACAGGCCTGATTAGGCAAAGGATGATTCTCCCTTTGGCCTTGGTCTCTCTACTGCAAAATGGAAGTAAGAATGCAAATGTAAGGATTGCTTTTCCCCTCACAGGGATATTTTGAAGATGAGAAATTATCACGACAAGCTCAAAAATTATGTACTGATCTTGTATAGTGTAAGCAGAGACATACTTTCAAAATGCAAGTCCGATCATATCATACATCTCCAGGTTTGGAACATTTTAATGATTCCTGTTTCTCTGGGGTTAAAGATGAAACTCTCCATTCCAGCCCAGGCCAGGCAGCCTCTGCTTGATCTGGCTCCACCTGAACCCCACTGAGCTCTCCCTCCTCCAGCAGTACTGGCCTCCTTCAGTTCCTCACAAGCACCATCCTCTCTAGGGCTGCAGGGTTGCTCACTGCACAGGATCCCTGACCTGTTCATATAGCATACTTTTGCCCTCGGACATACTTCTATCGCTCCTCTTCTTGGTAATAATTGTCACCTTGTTAGTTTACATTTCTTTGCATGATCATATGTTTCATGCCTCTCTCCCCACACAACTCTAAACCCTGCCTTTGTTAACCATTTCATCTCCAGAACACAGCAGTGTTCCTGGTGCATGATATGTATTTAATGTGTAATAAACAAAGGGAGAGAAAAGACAGACAGATGGAAGACAATATTCATGAAAGGATGAAAAAATGAGAGGCGCCTGGATGGCCCAGTTGGTTATGTGCCCAATTTTTTATTTTGGCTCAGGTTATGATCTCAGAGTCGTGGGATCGAGCCCCATATTGGGCTCTAGGCTCAGCGCAGAGTCGGCTTGGGATTCTCTCTCCCTCTCTCCCTCTACACTTCCCTCCACACTTGCTTTCGCACACACACACTCTCTCTCTCAAATAAATAAATACATAAATACATAAATGAAATCGTTTTTAAAAAGTAAAGGATTAAAAAAATGAAAGAAAGCGAGGAAAGAAAGAGAGAAAATGAAGAAAACAAGAAACATCTAATCGGAGAAGAAACAAGGTGGCAAGTGATCATTTGATATAAAACAAATTGACCAGCACAGCTAAAACTACTTGTTAGTCTTACAGAGGCATTTTTTGTTTCTTTTATCCTTGTCAAGGTATCATCCTGCCCTTCCCTAAAGGCCCCCTCCACCAGGCATGCCTACTCTACTCCCCTAGTCTACAAGCACAGTCTTGTTACCGTGTTGTTACTGAAAACCCTGGCATGGATCAACATGAAAAAGGTCCTGAATACAGTCAATGAGACAGTTTTACGTAGACTAATCTGGCATTCATTGCATGATGTTGGAACCTCACTAACACATGAATTAGGAGGATCTGTTGTTGGAAAACAGTAAATTCTTTGATGTAAATTATCCCCTTTATGACTGGTAAATAGGGAACAATGTTCTTATAATTCAAAAGTAATGCTGGTTTTTATACATTGTTTCCTAGCCGCTTAGTGTTTTAAGGTTATCCAGAGCAAGCTTTATCACAATTAAGGAAAAAACATATACGGAAATCTTTAGAAAAAGGCTTTAAAAAATTGACAAAAGCACTTCCCTTTAAGTGCTTCAAGAGTATCTTTACATGTGCAGGGATGTTAAGCTCGCTGACGAAGCTGCCAACACAGTTAAAGAAGCTACAAAAACATTACTCCTTGAATTAAAACAACATGGATTAATGAAAAAGGCCATACATTAGGTCAGATTTTTAGTTTTGGTAAAACTTATTCATATTGGAAAATCCATATCTTTTTTTTTATTTTTTTAATTTCTTTTCAGAGTTCCAGAATTCATTGTTTATGCACCATACCATATCTTGAATCTAGGATTTAAAGCTGCTAGTGACCAATTAACTTTAAAGTCAGGTGCAAATGCCGCTAGCGGGTTAACAATACCTATATATGTAAAAATTTTTAATAGTAATTGCTTTGTTTCCTTAGTGCTCTGCAAATTCCACAGTTTCGAGTGGTCTCTCCTCATTTTATTTTCCCCATGGGCCCTGTTTTTTTTAGTGTTCAATTTTGCAGAATGTAGGGTTTTTCAATAGCGCAGACACTGGCATTATAGCAGAAACACTCATATCTCTATTTTATGCCACTGTCTCTAGCTACAAAAGAACAAAGATTTTGTCTGGCTAGCCGATTATGTTGGGAAAATTTGAAAGCAAAGAAAATATGTGTTGTTTCAATATTAGAACTGATTCTATAAAGGCTAGTCAAGTGGGAATTTAGGACTTCCTCTGGCTTTCAATGAAGATATAACTCTTGTCTTGTTGGCGGAAGATGTTCTCCAAGCACCTCCATACATCTCATTGGAGTCAATATTGCCTGTATCCCAAATCCCTTACTTGGGTCTGTCACAATTACAAATCTTTTCATGAAAACTACATAATCTCTTCTCTGTTTCAGAATTAAAATCCTAATATCCCCAAGGCTCTGGACTTCAGATCTCCTGCTCTCACTCTCTGTTTCTTCTTAATGTTCTGTGGCCTGTGTATGTACATCATGTGTATATATGCATATAAGTGCATGTGTATATATGTATATGTGTATGTATATGTAGGTGTATATGTGTATCCTCTGTAAGATATATACACATATACATACATATATATCTCCTATATATATATATGCATGTATAAATATATACTCCTATAGATACAGACATATATACATATGTATGTGTGTGCATATATACATATATACACACAAATACTTACCTATAACCCTACAGAGCTATGCATATTAGGCCCTAACATGACCTTGCCTCACAGAGATATCTATGCATAGACATCTGTTCACTTGAGGAAGTGTGTTGTTTTTTTCTCCTACTGTTGAACAAAATTATCCAAGGGTGGATTTACACCAGCTTATGCAAATATGGCATAAAAGCCATTAGCCTTGGGTTCCTTCTTAGAGAAGACGATTCCCTTCACAGCACACACACACGTTAATACAATAAAGCCCATGATGTTCATGCAGTCGTAGAATAAAGAAGGAAACCTCTGGAAAAACAGCTTCAAATTCTGGCTTTCTCTTTTTGTGTGACCTTGGGCAAGCTGCTGAGCTTCTGTGAGCCTCCATTTTTCCATCTCTACAGAGGGATAATATTAAAACCACAAAAAGAGAGGATTATTCTGAAAATAAAGTAAACAACATGATGAAAGTGACTTCCTTATAGCGCCTGGCACCTCGTAGGTATTCAGTTCATGTCTGATAGCTGTACGATCCGCAATTGCTATAGAGCAAACATCAGACTGTCTTCCAGGAATGCAGAGATGGAAAAAGGACAGTCCGACACTGAACGAGTTCAAATTCTGACAGCAGATACTGGCAAGTAAATAAACAAAGTCAAACTACTGTGATTGAAGGACACATGAAGACGAGGGGCCCTCAGGAGGATCACCTAAACCAGACTCAGAAGTTCAAAGGTTTTCCTGCAAAGTCATGCTTGAGCTGGACCTTGGAGACCATGTTGACATAAGGTAGGTGAAGAATGGGGTAAGCGCTCTTCTGGGCACAGGAACATGTCCAAAGATGGGGAGACAATGGAGAGTGCAGGACAAGTTCAAAGAAATGCAGATCAGCAGCAGCAATCCACCTAAAAGATTAATAAATTGGGCAGTACAGGATCTTGGTGCTTATGCTTCCACCGGTCTCATCTATTCTCTGTTTTATAATCGCCTAGTTGTTCATCTTTCTCTACTAGGACACAGTATATCCCATGAGGGTAGGGACACTGGCTCTCTTGTTCAGTGTTGGATCTCAAAAAAAAAAAAAAGCACAGTCACTAGACTATAGAAGGAACACAATAAATATTTGAAGAAATAAACGAATGTTACTCACCCCATTTATTTATCTTAAAATATGAAAGCACGGACTTCAAGAGTTTAATCCACTTGTCTGAAAGAGACAGAGTAGACCTGATCTCAAACTCTGAACTACGGTCATCTTTGTGCCAGGTCTCCTTGACGACCACTTCCACTGCAAGTGGGTAAGAACTGCTGTTGGACCACATCAGAAATGAGGGAGAACAAGCCGTTTAATAGCATTTAGCACAGCTCTCAGCATTTAACCAGCCTGAAATCTCTGAATTAAGAATGCAGTTTAATCTTTTCTCAGGTAATCATGTAATTGAGTATTGGAGCACAGGAACACACCAATTGTAAAATTTGTAAATTCTACTCTGGCAACTATAAAGAATTAATACACTTCTTAAAGGTAAGCAGTTTTCTGGTCAAAGAAAGCAAATTTTCGGCAATGAAATGACTAAGTCGTGGGGATCTAATGTACAACATGGTGACTGTAGTTAATAATACTGTATTGTATACTAGAAATTTGCTAAAAGAATAGATAGATCTTATGTTCTCACCACTACTACCAAAAGAAAAAGCAAGCAAAAACTGTGTGAGGTGATAGATGTGTTAATTAAGTTGTTGTAGTAATGATTTCACAATGTATGTATGTGTGTCCATATATATATGGACATACACACAATATACAATGTGATATATAATCACATTATACACCTTAAATATATACAATTTTTTCAGTTATATTTCAATAAAGCTAGGAGGGAGTAAGCAGTTTTTTCTCCCTTCCAAATGATTCAAGGCCTTTCACTGAAAAATCTTATTAGATGAGTATCACAATAGTAATAACCTAGGAGTGGGAGGCATAGCCATTAAAGTAGAGGTTTCTAGAAACACAGAGTTAAGCCAACAGAGGGAAATAAGCATGAATTCATCTGCAATGTCTAAAGTAGCCCAGAGTACATCCAGATAGAAATAAGACTTTGTCATGCAGAATTTTGCAGGTAGGTCCTATTTACATGGTCCCCTGGACTGATCAGTGTCCTGACTTCAGAAGTCATTTGGAATCAAACCTGTTTTTTTAAGATTTTATTTATTTATTTGAGAGACAGAGAATGAGAGAGGGAGAGAGAATGAGACGGGGGAGAGCCAGAGGGAGAAGCAGATTCCTCACTGAGCAAGGAGCCCGATGTGGGACTCGATCCCAGGACTCCAAGATCATAGCCTGAGCAGAAGGCAGTTGCTTAACAAACTGAGCCACCTAGGCACCCTGGAATCAAACCTGTTAAAAGCGCATATTGTTGTACACAGCGTT
Organism: Martes martes; assembly: GCF_963455335.1. Lineage (NCBI taxonomy): Eukaryota > Metazoa > Chordata > Mammalia > Carnivora > Mustelidae > Martes > Martes martes. The sequence goes on along the minus strand of NC_137891.1, from coordinate 21,752,009 downwards.
CTTTATCAATAGGAAAAATGATTATTTGAGGACTGAACTCTATATTTGAAAATGAGAATATATTTGACTATAGAAGTAACTTAAATATAGTTATATAAGCTATAAATAATATTTAGAATTCCAAGTCTTCCTCATTAGAAATAAGCTTCACATGTCCAAAGGGAATATTTTTCTTTCTGTTTTCTCACTTTTTATTGACACTCTGCTTTGGATTTTGGACCATTTTCTTCTCATTTCATCCTCTGCTGACATGGCCATCTGCATTGATCAAGATCTGCTATGACTGTGCCTCTCCAAGTCCATACTTTTTAAGTATAGAATGATCATCAGTCTATTCCTCAACGTGACAATACCTCTAGTTCTCTGGAACTCTAACAATTTCAGGAGATGTGAGCTTCCCTGAAAAACTGGATGAAAGCGGGGATTTAATAGGTGGGGCAGAGGTGGAAAGACACAGAAAAGAAAAATGCCAAGACAATGGTGATCACAGGCACAAATTAAGAGAGGCAGGCAAAGATATCATGAAGGCCTGGATGGAGGTGGGAAAAAGGAGGAAGCATATCCACAGTGAGCACGAGGGACAATGTGGCAATGAGAGGGATGCCTGAATTTAGTACGGTGCATGGTCTGAGGGGACAAGAAGCAAGGCTGCTGCTTGCCGATCACTCTTGAAATAGGACTTGGAGAACTAGGTAATGCCTTCTCTTGATAGGTAATCAAACAGATGTCAATGTCAATACTTCTTAAAACTCTAGTAAGCTTGACTATATCAAAGACTAATGATGTAATATATGTTGGTTAATTGAACTTAATTAAAAAAAAACAACAGTTGCCCCCCCCCTCCAAAGACCACCAACAACAACTCTAATTAGCTTGAGTCTAAGACTTCAAAATCCTTTGGCATAATGGTGGTAGCACGTGGAAACACAGAAACTCTAAAAAGGAATATTTGTTTCATCAAATATGATTCAAAATGGGAGGCAACTTCACATGTTAATCAAGACCCTTGACTAGGTACAAACTCAGATGTCCTTATTTGTTGCCTTTGAGATGAGGCAGGTTAGTTAACCTCTCTAATTGTCAGTTTCCTCATCCACAAAAGTAGAACAACCAAACCTATCTAGCCATTCAGTTATTCGAAAAATATTTTTTGAGGGCCTACTATGTGCCAAGCACAGTTCTAGGCACTGGAAAGCACAACAAAGAGCAAGATGTAGAAAAATCCAGACCCTCATGGAGCTTCCATTCTAGTGTGCTGTGGGAATTGGGCCGATAGAAGTAAAGAAATTAGCACTTTCCCTGGTACATTTGGTATATTATGATAAACAATATGTCCTGCAGAAATGCCTCTTGCCAGCTTATTTCTTAGAAATCTGATATGTGGGGTGGGTGTGTGTGGGTGTGTGCGTATGTGTGTGCGCACGCACGCGCATGCGGTTTGTCTTCCAGCTTTCTGTTCTGCATGTGGCATCTCTGTCCCTGCCCAGCTACCTCTGTGCTTTCTCCACACTGTGGCAATATCTTCAAATCCTTGCTACATCTAGACACTTGCCATTAGCACTCAGATGTGCTACAGTCTCTCTCATTAAAACAACAGAAACAGCATAAAAACAGTAAAAACTTCCTTCACTCACACATGCCCCTCAAGCTCCTGACCCCTGTATCTCTCCCTCTAACAGCAACTGTCATCCAAAGAATAACTTTGCCAACAGCCTTCACTTCCACACATTTCATTCACTCTCAGATGGTTCCATTCTGGCATCTGTTCCCATCACCCAAATAGCCTGCTCTTGTTTGGGTCACAGCTGACCTACCTCCACGTTCCTAAATCCAATGAAACTTTTCTAATCTTTCCAAATCTTAGGCAGTTTCTCATCAGCTTCTTCCTGCTAGAAATATTCTCTGTCCTTGGATTCACAATTATATGTTCTTCTGATTCTCCTCGGACCTTTCCAACAACTCAATATTAGTCCCCTTTAGAAACTTCTCACACGCCCTCTACATTTTAAATGTTGAAATTCTCTTTGGTCTTGGTCCTCTTTGTGTCTTCACTCTTTCTCATAATCACCTTATTTGCGTCTTACTTCACTATTTACCATCTCACCCTTACTTCATAACTTCAAGCACAATTAATATTCTGTGTGTCCTTCCAAGACCTTCTTTGGGGCTCCAGATGCATACAACCAGCTTCCCATCCTAGATCTCCACTGGACTGTCTCACTAGAATCTCAAATTGAACATGCCCCAACTTGCACTTCTTTTCTTCCTATTTGAAATCTGCATTCCTCTTCCATTCTTCAACACCATTCATCCATTTGCTCCTTCCAGGAACATGGGGGCCATGCTTGGCACCTTCCTGTTCCTTAGCCCCATGGACAGCCCATCACTGAGTCCTGTCCCTGCTACCCCTTAGCTACACCATGCAACTGTTCACTTCTCAAAGTCGTCACTCCATCCCCCAGATCAAGCCACCATCATGTCCAAAGAACTTCCTGATGATTCTACTTTATTTACTCTCATTCTGTTCCAATCTATTTTCTACCCAGGACCCACAGTATTAAAATTAATATCTGATTATTTCATACCCCTACTTAACATGTTTTTAGGATTTTTTAATGTATTTGTTTGAGAGGGAAAGAGAAAGCACAAGTGGGGGATAGGGGCAGAGGGAGAGGGAGAAGCAGTCTCTCTGCTGAGCAGGGAGCCTTATGCAGGGCCTGATCCCTGGACCCTGAAATCATGACCTGAACTGAAGGCAGATGCTTAACCAACTGAGCCACCCAGGTGCCCCAACATTTTAAAGATACGGTACATTTCTTATGAATACCAAAAGTCTTCATGGGATTCTTGAAGCCCTAAACAATCCAACTTACTAAACATACTAAAACCTTCGAAGAATTTTTGTCTATGTATATGAAATAGGCAAATAAAAAAAATTTTTCCCTTTGCAAAACTTGGTATGAGCATCATGTCCTTATTCACAGAGTCAGGATTCAAGAAACACAGGCTACAGTTTCCTGAACAAGAAATAATACATACAAGATATTTATATCATTTAAATGCCTTGTTCTGAGTTTAATGGGAATGCTTACAAAGTCTCACTAGAAAATAATCATGTTTTCTGTGAAAAGAAAATAATCATGTTTTCTGTGAAAATATATTCTTTCCCTTTAATCTTACAAACTTTAAAATCCACAGGTCAGTAACTGTGTACACACACTGTCATTCATTCACACACAAGTGAAAACACACACACACACACACACACACACACACATACATCACAGCGTGAATCCAAACCCTGGTGGAATTCATTTTTTTAATACATTGAGTGTCTGTTCTTAGCTCTTCACTTGTATTTCAGTAAGGACTTAACAACTCTAACACAAAAGTAAAGTCCTAATCATCTTGATAGGCCATGATGCTAGAGAATATAAACGGATTCCCACTCCAACCATCTCTCTTTCCCTCACCCCTACTTTTCTCAAAGAAACCATGCTCTGTGACATGAGACAGACGAAATCCTCTCTAGGAGTTGTTACAGAGATTTTCTGGGCTCTACTTTTCCTTAATATACAGATCAATCTTTGGCGGGGGGGGGGGGGGATGCCCTTTGTATCTTCACCAATAGAGTCCCAAAAGACGCAGTCAGATCTGCTAAACAAGCTTGTGTAAAAAGTTGCTCTTCATTCATACTGTTTCCCTTGGTGTTGATCAATGTGCCTGATGAGACACCCACAAATTCTCCCTTTTGTCCCTTTCCACATCATTATTCTGTCTGTCCCAAAATAAATGTCGTGTTTGCTGGGTCATCCACTGGATGTCAATCTCTGTCCTTTGAAACTGATTGTTAAAGAGAACGACCACCCTATTGCTTACCTTCTAGTGCCTCTTACTAATCTGCACATTTGTCCAGATGCTGAGGTTCAGCTGGGCAGAATATTTACCTACTTACTCAGGTGTTTAGGAACCAAAAAAAAAAGATCTAGTTTATAAACAAGTCTTTATGTTGAAGATATATTCCTGTTTTACAAAATCCATTTAAATAAATCAGTTTCTGAAGAGTGGTAAGCCACTGACACCATTTATCCTACATGACGGTGTTTCCCAGTGGGCCAGAGAGGTTTCAATTATCTTGGAGGGGGACCACTTCAGAAGTGACATGATCTATACTAAGTTAGCCTATATTGTCTTTATAGCCGTCATAATGGGGCTATGTTGCGGTGTAATAGAAAGTGGCTGGCATTAAAATGACTTGTTTGTGCAAACTCCATCTCAAATTCCTGAGACCACTGGAATCTATTCCAGTGCAACACCAATCAAACCACCTGAGACACGCTGATCGCATATTGTGCACACATACCACACATACACATACAACTCACAAACAATTAAACATCTGCCCATTAAAACACAAACTCATAAGCACTTTCCCTATATCAAGTAACAGTGATATGATGATAATAAGAAACTTCTATTTCATCGTAGGTCTTTCCTGCCTTTAGTTACAAATTATTCCAAAGAGCAGACGACTTTCTAATGATGGACAAGAGAAAGTGAAAGAAAGCTCCAGTGAAATGGTGGACGGAACCCTAGGAAAAAAGGGCAAGGTAATGTCCAAAGTCACAGACAAACTTGCAAACAATCAGGAAGAATTAGAACACGGTGGTAACTACAAGGAAACATGTGCTTCACAAGATTAGCTGGAGGAAGTGGTTCAAAATTAGGAAGGAAAGCCCCATGTTGCCCGTTTGGCTTGATGTTATGTAATGGTTGGGAGTCCTAACAGGAGTCCAACTGGTCAAGTAATACGGGTGCTTTATAGAGTCCAAGTGCAACTGACATGTTTGTAACCTAACTGTAAGGAATGTAATGTGTGTAGTGATACTGCTGTCTTTAGGTTTACAAAAGGAGTGCCCACTGCACTCTGGGCTCACTCCTGAGCTTGCAAGAAATTAGTATTAGTCACGCACATATAGTAAGTAATGAGGCTCCATTGTCAGGTTACACAGGAACGTGGCCTCACACAGGGTGTCAGCCACCAAACCTGTTCTGAAGATCAACACAGAACAGGTATCCTGTTAAGCTGTGTCTAGAAACTGCTCCCTGTTCTTAAATTGTTCTTTCGGAAGCTCACCAATGCCCTTAAGGCATCCTGGATCAGGGGGCAGGTCAGCAAGCAGGCTGCAAGGGCACTGGGCTTCCTTTTCTGTTTTACTTCCTCTTAGGGGAAAAACAAACAAACAAACAAAAAAACCCAGAGAGGGAGGCCTGGAGGACTGTAGTAAGGGGGCTTATAGTTTAAGCACAGGTGTGAGTCTTAAGTAAACAAGTAAAAAGCATATATAGACAAAACTAAAACTGAAAAATATCTTTCTTATAGATATCAAAGTTTGAAAATGACTAATCTCTACTAAAGGAAGAACGAAAAGAGAACTCTAAAGTCACATGTCAAGGCATAAAAGCCATTATGTTTTGAGGATCGTTACAAAATCCCTAGTTTAAGTGAGAGATCAATAGAGACTTTTAAAATATTCCCCTTTATGAAATAGTTTTTCCCATTCTATTTTAAAGTCAAGTCTAGGGCACCTGGGTGGCTCAGTTGGTTAAGTAACTGCCTTCATCTCAGGTCATGATCCCAGAGTCCTGGGATCGAGTCCCGCGTCGGGCTCCCAGCTGAATGGGGAGTCTGCTTCTCCCTTTGACCTTCTACCCTCTCATGCTTTCTTTCACTCTCTCTCTCTCTCGAATAAACAAATAAAATTTAAAAAAAAAAAAATTGAAGTCTAAAACCTTACATTAAGACAGTAGAGTGTGGATTTGCTGTTTGAGGGCTTGGGTGGAGAGAGCTAGCCATGAAGTGCAAGTAAGAGGGGACATCACTGGCATGAAGAAGATGTTGAGGTTGACTTAATGTCCTTCCCTTACAACACCACTGGACACAACAATGGTCCCCAAAGGTCTATAATGGGGGACATTTCAATTCCCTTTATTCTTTCTGTGATTTCTTACTCTGTATTACTCGAGTCAAAAGGATTCCCCCCAAAATGACAAATTGAAGTCAGTAGCCTTGCCCTTATTCTCAGAAAGAAAGCTCCTAGCTCCTGTGGATCTATTTAACTCTTTCCTTGGTGGGGAGGATATTCAAGGTTATGCAGAGCTTTTTCAGTGCTTTCTCTTCTTCCCATCTCCCTCTGAGATGCCCTGATACACATATAAGTGCACGTGGACACAGGCACGCGCCCGTACACACATGCGTGCACATGCGCCCGCACACACACAGCACTGAACTGAGAAGATCAAAGAGTAAGGACCAGCTTCATGCTTCCAAGAGGTAAGGTGATATATCTTTTCCTTTGCAAGAATGCAAGATTGGTTGGAGTATAAAGATTAATCACTGACCTGTAATTAGACACTAGAGTTGAATAAATGTTATGTGATGACAGTGGCAATTATGTTTTCCCTTGGAAGTCCATTCAGAACACCAATCCCTCCTAAAACTCATGGAGGGATATCAGTTCCAGATGTGAAGTTCCAATCACAGGCTCTTTTTTTTTTTTAATGACACGGCTCTGATTTTTTCCCCTTTGTCATCACTGAATTTGCCTTTTAAGAAGGGGTAAACATTCTCAAATTAATTAACTTTCAATAAGGAAAAGAACTTATATATACAATTGTTCTTTTCCATCATTAATCTAATGGAAATAGTGCTGTTGGAGTAAGAGAGGAAATTGCAATCACTGACTCTTCTCAGCTGCTCATTCTTCCTGTGTTTAAAAATAAAACTTTTCCTCCCAGCAAATGTTCTTTACAAAGATATAAGTTGCAGGGTAGGGTTATCTCATGACTTCAAGTAAGTTTTGTCATTCCAAGAAAACATTCTGCGAAGTTTCCAAAAGTGAAGCCAAGCTACAAGATATAAAGCAGTTTAGATATGACCAAGACAGTATCTTCCCCTCCTGGCTAACCTTTTATTAAAAACCACACACTTTTATTTCAACATTCTGAGCAGATCCTAGACAACTATGTGCATACAAGTCCCAGAGCAGACATAAAAACCAGATGGGAAAGAGATTTACAAGAACCAATCTCAAAAGAATATTTGCAAGCAGAATGTCAACTCAACATTGATTTCAGCAATGTATTTTGATTTACAATACAGATGTCTTTTCAGAATTTTCATTTCTCCTTATGTATGAACAAAGTGCAAGGAGGATATAGTCCCAGCTGCTCACTTTAAATGTTCCAACCCTAAACAACAACAACAAAATTATCATTTACTTTTATTCCCTGGGAAGTTCAGATTTTTTTTTTTTTAGCAGACTTCATAGGCAAATTGTTAAATCAAGCAAGCAGTTGCCCCTATGCTTACAAATATTTTTCTGAGGATACCACCTTGTCCTATCTCCAGGATTGTAACAAGGTAGAGAAAACATGAAGTATTTCTTTTGTTATTCTCTTATTATACAACAACAGTATAGTGAGATTTGTTATGGTGGGGATCTTGGGCACTGTGCTAGGTACTAAAGATAACAAAAAAACAAAGAAAAGAAAAGAAAAGAAAACCACAAAAAACTCCAAGAGTTCAGAGTCCTTGAGTCCTTGAAAGAATTTTTTTTTAATACAATGTGTTGTGAAATACACAAAGAATTACTTGAACACATGAAGGAAGCACATAACTTTATCAGAAAAGACAAGGTAAGAAGGAAATGATGTGAGTAATGAGATAGAACTGTCATCAATACATAACTATAACGAAACTTGACCCTCTAAGGACAGATGTTTTCTCATCTTCTTTGGTCACAATAAACAAAATAAATTCTGTAACAGTTCAATATCAGAATCATCAGCACACATTTACTGAGCCAATTATATAACGATTTCTCCTTGATAAGGATCACTCACTGCATGGAAAAATGCCTGAAGTACACTTTGGTAGTCCACATAACGAGCTGCCTCTGATTTTTTTTCAATGTCCAAAAAATTATAATATTTAATTTCAACACTGTTCCAGGGAGCTTGATAGTTCTACCATATGTGAGTATAATGACTACCTTCAACCAAGATTTACTGAGTTCCTACTGATGTGATTGGATTTGTGACACGGGAAAGGAGAAATGTGGTTAGAAGTGGATACTGATAGAGCTCAATACAGTAAGTATGTACACACATTCTGGCAGCCCTGTGATCACAAAATCTAATTAATTTTTGGAGGATTGTGTGCATCAATTGGCTTATGTTGACTGTGACAGTGCCATTTATGCAAAAATGCTCAAATTTCACTGACGCTATTGAACGATGATAAGCTAGAAATATCTGCTCACTCAAAAAAGAGAGCCACAAAAACCCCTCCAAGATGAAATTTCACTTTTTCTCTTTCTTTGCAAATGGAGAACTGGGTTTAGAAAAATAACACCAGTTAAAACAAGCAAACAAACAAACAAACAAAAATTGGTGTGTTTCTATTATGTGAAAAGATAACATTCTCCATTAGGCCAAATGTTACTTGGTTAGCTGCTCCTCATGATAAAGCTATGACATGTAGTATGTCTCTATATTAACGATATTAATTCCACATATGATACTCATTCACAGATATCATTACAAAGTTCAGCCAGTCTGAAAACATCTATCTCATGGCTTCAAAGCCATATCTCCTATAATAGGTTTTACAGTTTGCAAGGTACTTTTGCCTTCTTTATTTCATTAAATGTTTGGAACAAACTTTTGAGGTAGGTAATGTGTTAATAGCCCCATTTTTGGATAAAGAAACATCTTCAAAATGCCTCTGTAACTTAATAAAGGTTACACAGCTAGTAATGAATATTCATAACAGTGAACCCTAGACCTCACCAGAATGGTTGAACATGGCCTATATAGTTTGTGCTAATTATCTGGTCTTATTTTATTCCAGTTCGTGGAAAATATGCAGTCCAAATATGACAAAAGCAGTCACTCAGAATTAACTAGAATATCTGATTAACCCAAATGCCCTAAAACAGTGTTAACTGAGTTTTTATTTTTTTAGAAAGATAGCCCAAATTTGTAAACGTTCTTAAAGAAAACACAGTGACCCTGGGGTAGAACTTTTGGGATGTAAATCTCCAACTCTTTCTTGAAAGCAATAATTCATGAAAAGGTGCATTTGATGAAAAATTGGACGAGGACCTTGAAAGCATGTGATTATAGTCAGTTTATGCTCCCAGCTTCCAAGAGCATATCCTGTGCAGCCTATGGGATTTGAGAGTGACTAGTCGCTGCGGAGAGTTTTTCTTTTTCTCTGCAGTTCAGCCTCCTTGGACTGATGAATGGGCTTCCTGACAGATTTTCTGAACGACGTTATTCAATGCTCTGTTGGTTTAATCTGCCAGTGCTGGGTGGGGTACATGCAAGAAGGGGAACTTTTTGATGGAAGGTAAATAGTAGGCAGAGGCTTTAAAGCTTAGACTCCAGCGGAGGGAGCTCTTACTCAAGTACGAACTTGGCCTTACTCCGAGGAGAAACACGTTCACACTTGTAAGGAAATGCCGGAGTCTGATTACCCACACTAAAGAAAAATACAGGAAGCACTAACCCAGAAGGTTACCCCTGGCCTATGTTTACATATCGTTCAATACAGTACAAGATTTCACTATAAGCAAAAGGAGATTTGGGAGAACAAAGTGTAATTTCTCTTTCTCTCTCTCTCTCTCTCTCTCTCTCTCTCTCTCGTGTGTGTGTGTGTGTGTGTGTGTGTGTGTGTGGTCTCAATGAGGGCATATTTGACAGATGGTTAGTTCTTTTTTACTATGAATTATATGACTAATAATTAATTCTACAAATATTTATTATCGCAAGTGAAATCAAGAATTAACTCAATTATCCTGAGCGTGGAAGCATAATGAAATGACCGCATTCGCTTTGATGAGCTTGATTATTACAAATGTTTCATTGTTTCACGTTTAGAAACAGTTTCACTCCTTTTTCCATTGGAGAGTATTTTTAAGCCTGCTGGAAGTCAAACACTTTTAAGAGATTCTAAAGGAGCTGCAAAGAATAAATAACGTTATTCTCCAAGGAACTTAAGAGTCCTTTATAGGCAATGTAGTACTTACAATACACAGGTAGGAGCTCACTGTAATGAATTCCCCAAGACATGCAATTTGGTTGTAGTGGATCTAGGTAGTAATGAAGGCATTGATAGCAATGACTTTCCCCGTCCTCTGGTGCAGGGAGTGAAACAGCCGCTTTGCAGCAAACTAACAAGCAAGAGAAAAAAATGAGCCCCGAATCAAGCAGGGACAAAATAGGGCGACTGATGCACACAGCTCAGTCTCCTGCCTCTTCTCCTCCCAAGACCTAGTTAAGATTAATGTTTTGGATGAGCACGTTTAAGGGGAGAGGGGGAAGGAACAAGAAAATGTAAAAGCTTAAATTATCCTCTTAAGAGCAACCAGCATCCTTTACTCCATCCTGTACACGGAACCTCAGCGAAGTTTCTCTAAAACTTCTATTGTTAAGCTATACTTCTACAAAACAAAACAAAACCAAAAAGAAGGGATCCCAATTGCCCACAGGAGAAGGAATATATACTTCAGAGGAGCACTGAAGGCTCCCCACCCTCGACTCGGGCCCATTCTCCTCTATCTCTCTTTCCTGCCTTACCTCCTTTCCTCACCCCACGAGCTCTCGGCTCCAGGGAGACTGAGTTCCAAAGGGTCTGCTGCCCAGGGGGCTGCACCCTGCACCTGCTCCAGAGTCCTCTCCCGCTCGAGGCCTCATTCAAGGTGGGCAGCTTTTCTTGCCACTCCTCTCAGGATCGGAGCAGTATTCCTGGGGACAGAACGCGTTGCCTTCATAACCTGAAGAGGGCGAGCAGGCACTTAAAAAGTCTGAGAGCTTCCTCTGGGAGGGAAGATTGATGCCAGCTGCCCCAACTTACTTGGAAAGGGGTGACCCAGCAAACTGTGAGCCCCGGGACCCCTAAAATCTTCAGTGAATGGCGAGTTCGTGCATGTTCCAAGGATTTCTCTCTCACCCTCTGGAGCGCAGGTGCCCTCCCCTGCGTGCCGGCCCCGTCTTGCTCCCCCGGCTTGATCCACATGGCGCCACCAGAGTGACGGACGGATCCGTGTGACTCTCTGCGGGATGTCCACAAGCTCCAGAGCTCTCAGGCTGTGTCGGGACTGACAGTGAGAGAGTTTTGTCTTGAGGCAAAACAGTGAATTAAAGAGTATTCTTTTTTCCGCATGAAGGGAAATTGTTTCTGATCCTTTTTCCTGAGCTAAATAGAAAACACAGTTGCCAAATCGGTAGCTCCGTGATGTACCTGAACTCTTACCAACCTGCAGCAGCAACAAAGCCACATCACATGCAGCAGCTAAGACCAGGCAGAACCCTGGCTGATCAGGCCACGGTCTATAGTCATTCTCCAGGACCCATCTGGTTTGTGCAAGGGGCAAATGCGATTAATGTAGATATGACAGAAACGACCACCACTGAATCCTTTAGATTTTTAAGAGTAGCATGACTCTCTAGCATCCCCCGGGATGCTGTTATCTCTTGCCCATCCTGAACAAAGCATGGAAGACAGTTTCAGAAGCTCTCCACTCTGGTATGATAGCTTCCATCGCATAGAGCCAGCATGCAATGTGGGAGCTATTCCAAAAACCAGGTGTGTTAATGCCAAATAAGCATTCACGGAATGGGGAAATGACCAATGGGTGTACCCACAGACCTGCTGCCCAACCATAGCTGGAATGTGGCCAGAACCCTTTTTATTATTCTGACTCCTATGTATGCCGCGCTCTAATGGAGAAAGCATGGTAACACATCAGGTCTCTTGATATCAGTGTCAGAACAAATCCTAGGTCCAATAGGCCTCTGTGTGTTTGGATATCACCCCTTTCCCAACATAGAGTGACTGGACTAGGCTGTTGGCTCTTTTGGAGAAGGACTGGGGGAACCATCACTGGGTATAATAGAATCTTTCCCCTGAGGATCCCAATCCTCTCGAGTCAGTGGATGCTAGTCTGCAAATTGGCTCAGATCCAGAAACTGGGCAGGAGATGTGGCTTTGTGTAGGCAACAGACCTGACTCCTGTTCATCAATTCTGGTTTTCTTTTGATTGTGTTGGCAATTCATGTATTTTCCCGTGGGAAAATATAATAACATTCTACAAACCATCTTCATCGTTCTCTGTGGGTTAGGCTCCCTTGGCTGCCACTCTGATCTTATCTGTGCTCCAGGAAGCAAAGATCTCCCAGGTCTGGTGTTAATAAGAACTATTTCCTGGCCTCTACTGTGTTAGAACCCAATTATCCCCATTGTTATTATTAAGCCAGCTTCTCTGACAGTCTCTTTTACCTTCATCTCTGGTCCACAGAGGAGTGACAGCACCGAACCTCTCCAGTGAATTCCTGGTGGCCTCGGTCAAAGTTTGATGTGGGGAACTCCCCCCATGGAACATAAGAACATCTGGTGACTCTTCTTGCCTCATGTAATATGACCATTCCAGCACATCTCCCCCACTCAGTCTTCTTTTCCATTCTCTTGTGTGCATCACTAGGCAATGTTAAGTATTTCAACTTCACTCGGTGTGAGCCATTGCCTTATCTAGGCTCTAGGAGCCATCCAAGCCACAGTTTGCACCATCTCCTAGGGCCCTTGCCAGGATATTACCCCAAACAAGCATCCCAAGTCGGTAAACTCTCTGATAAGCAGTCTTTTATGTTTGGACTCCCTTGATCAAGCACCCTCCGCCTCCAGCACAGAGGTTCAGCCCAGCCCCTGCTGATCCCTGCGAGCAGGCTCTTGTAGCTCCTTTGGCGTGTGGTCCCTGTGTTCCCCTTTCTAAGGTAGCTCATCCCTGGCTGGGTTTTGCTGTTACTTACCTCTGGTTGTAGGTCTGGAGTCAGGAAAGCAGTGTGGGCAGCTTCTGAGGTGGGATCCCTCCTTTCACATCTTCTGGCTTGGCCGGGCATGGGAGTTGGAGAGGCGGACACCAGCTCTTGAGGGAGGAGTGTGGGCAACTTCGTCAAGGCCAGAAGAGCAGATAAGTCTGGGAAATCAAACCTTCAAGCCAAATGTCCCCATCCTGTGTATAGGGTCCTAAGGTTTTCCAACTAGTCATGACTTTCACATAACAGATCTGCCTCATTTGAACACTCAGTCATCTTCAAAGTCAGCCACTCTATCACATCTTGCACTTGATCTTCAACGTTCCCTGCTCCTCTACTGCCTAAGGCGAGGGCTTCTTTAAAAGTTAGCCAAGAGACTCAATGCAATTTAGTAATAATCATCCAATTCCATTGTCTTGACAATTATTTCATGGTACATTTTAGACCCTGAATGATTGCACTGGCCAGTACATGGCCCACCCCAGCTCAACCTCCCAGCCCACTGTGAGTGAGCACTGTAACGACTAGACCACCCCCTCGTACTAGGAGTTGTCTGTGAAAGATGGGATCCTCATTACTAGCCAGCCAGTGAGTGGCCCGATTCCAAAGCCCCATTCGACCACCGCTTTTTCAGACCACTCCTGGTACAACTGTACCATTTTGGATTTGCCAGAAAGGGAGGGCTGAGTCGGACTTTGAAGTGCAAATAGTTTCTTAGAAAGTGAACTCCTGTAAAAGGAAAAGGAAGAAGCAGATTGGGCAGGGGAGCCAGTAGGCTGCAGTACAGATCTCACAAGTCTGTCTCAGCCACAAGGAAAACTCCAGAGCAAGGACTGCTCACTGGGGGAGCCCTGCACTGGGTGGAAATGGTGAGGCATCATATAGCACCTTACTCAGCCATTGGCCTGAGACTGCCCCAAGAATAGCAAGACCTTGTCTCAAAGGTCAAGGTGGGTCAGGAGGAAGCAAATAGCTGGAGACCATCAGCTAACCATACCCTTTGTAGTGGGGCCAGGAGTGCCTTCTGGAAGGGGGAATAAGCTGCACTTCTCCACGTCTGCTGTGTCCAGGCAAATGCCTTGGGGACTGGACAGGCCGAGCTCAAAATCACAAGGTGATTATTGTACTGTGTTTTCAGTAGAAACTCAAAAAAAATCTTTGACGTTTTGATCAAAATGAGGAGCAAGAGAAGGAAGGTTGGGCCTATTTAATCGTAAGATGGTGTTTCTCAGCAAGGGCTCTCTGGAATCCTAGGGCTCTCAGATTTGCGGCTGGGGGTTCCAAAGCAGATTGTGACCAACCCCCGCCCAACACACAAACACACACACACACACACAGATATACATTTTAACTTATGTGCCTCTCAATGCTTACAGAGATAAACAGTGACTGTCTCTGGTAGGTATACTTTGATAGCGGTCTTTCAGTCCTGTATGACAGGGCTTGGTAGGGCCACATTCATTTGCTTGAGCCAATTTTCAGTTTTTGATGTAGGATTAAGGAGATCATTGATAACTGGTGAGAATTTTGCACAAAAGGAAGGACAAGAGGGTGCGACAGTGATACTGTCGGCTCACTACGCCCAGCCTCCCATCGTGTACTACGAACTGATTGATGAGAAATTTCTATTCTAAAGAAGGAATTTTTCCGGGGCGCCTGGGTGGCTCAGTTGGTTAAGCGGCTGCCTTCGGCTCGGGTCATGATTCCAGGGTCCTGGAATCAAGCCCCACATCGGGCTCCCTGCTTAGCAGAGAGCCTGCTTCTCTCTCTCCCTCTGCCTGCTGCTCTGCTTACTTGTGCTCTCTCTCTGCCAAATAAATAAATAAAATCTTAAAAAAAAAAAAAAAAGAAGGAATTTTTCCATGCCGTGGTTTAGCTGCCTGCTCCCCGCCACTTAGCTGTTGCTTGTGAAGGTTGCAAAATATAAATTGTGTAAATTCAAACTCAATTGTGTTGAGAAGTTTTGATACTTTGGGTAATTTTCTCATTTAGTTCTTTTTTATGCCCTTACATTTTATAGGTTGTTTATGTTTGTGTTTTAGAAACATGTCTAATGATACAATGTGGTAAGTTTCTAGGGCATGTATAAGATGGAAAAGGATTCTAGTCCTTGGCCTACAAACAAGTCTGATATGTTTACTGATGACTATAATCCTCTCAGTCATTTCACTGTGCTAGTGAAACACAAGCATACACACACAGTCTGGCACTACAGTGAAAGCTACTTATCAATGATTTTAAATGGGCTGGTAATCCCAGTTCTCAGATTTTTTCTGCCTGCTCTATAGCCAGAAAATTAGAATTGCAGCAAAGTGAAAAAGTCACGACTACAAATCATATCCATTTGACAAATAAAAGGGACAATTATTTTAAAGGGCTACTGGAATTTCAAAACAGAATAAAGCTTTTATTAAAAAAGAAAAACAAAAACATAACATTCAGTGAAAAGGCTCAGAAGCCAAATTATTTAGCAGCAGAGCTTACTGCCCAGAAAAGTAAAGGTAACACAATTGCTAAGACCCCAATAATGTCAGCATGTTATATTCAAGTGAGTAAAATGTTAGGATATATGCAGTACCAAACTTGAAAGTCTCCACTAGTTGTGTAACAAGTCAATATCTTAATGACACTATCAATAATTTTCGTATCGTAAAAACATCTATTCAAATCTATTTGCAACTTTCATTTAAACTAAATCTACCAAGCCGATCTTTGGTAGCCTACCAAACCCTTTTTTTTTACTTTTGTCATTTATTTGACAGAAATTTGTTATCTTTGCCTTACGAGCTTTAAGATTTTGTTAGAAGTAAAGAAGGGAACAATTTCAAAAAAGGTCAACTGAGTTTACTTACCTACCTGGTTTTTTAAAATTTTTTTAAATGTTTTTAGTAGTTCTTGACCAGCTTTTTATTTTTCATGAAATATAATATACTAGAATATAGTGGAATAGAAAACACCAGAGTTTCATCACAAGGATGTTTGGCAAAAGCTGCATATTGC
Organism: Martes martes; assembly: GCF_963455335.1. NCBI lineage: Eukaryota > Metazoa > Chordata > Mammalia > Carnivora > Mustelidae > Martes > Martes martes. Next base: position 21,736,130 of record NC_137891.1, on the reverse strand, counting down.
ACCGAATGCAGTGAATGGGGATAGAGAGGGATGTGATGAATACACGAGTTGGTTAGGACTGGGTCATTTGATGTTTTGTTACCTGGTATATGACGATTGATTTGAATACCTGACTTTTTCTTTTTTTTTAAAGAAAGTTTGGCTACAAAGATGTGGAGGTTCCTCAAAAAATTAAAAAATAGAGCTACCCTATGACCCAGAGATTGCTCTAAAGATACAGATGTAGTGAAAAGAAGGGCCCTATGTACCCTAATGTTCACAGCAGCAATGTCCACAACAGCCAAACTGTGGAAAGAGCCAAGATGCTCTTCAACAGACGAATGGATAAAGAAGCTGTGGTCCATACACACAGTGGAATACTATGCCTCCATCAGAAAGGATGAAGACCCAACTTTTGCATCAACATGGATGGGACTGGAGGAGATTATGCTAAGTGAAATAAGTCAAACAGAGAAAGTCAATTATTGTATGGTTTCACTTACTTGTGGAACATAAGGAATAGCATGGAGGACATTAGGAGAAGGGAAAAATGGAGGGGGAGAAATTAGAGTGGGAGATGAACCATGAGAGACTATGGACTCTGGAAAACAAACAGAAGGTTTTAGAAGGGAAGGGCATGAGACAATGGGTAAGCCTGGTGATGGGTATTAAGGAGGGCACGGATCACATGGAGCTCTGTGTGTTATACGCAGAAAATGAATCATGGAACACTACATCAAAAACTAATGATATACTGTATGGTGACTAACACAAGACAATTAAAAAAAAAAGATGTTCTTAGTTTTAAGTAGGGACTAACACTATTCTTGTACATTTCATCTATCACATACAATAGCTCCTTAGCAACTGTGCGGTAGACATTAGTGATCAGACTGTCAAACCTACTTGGATGGGCTTTAAAAAAAGTCAAGCAAGAATTTAAAAACCAAAAGAACTGATGTTTCCTTCCCCTTCACTACTGACTAACATTAGCATGTGAGAAGGAAGAAACCTACAAAAAAGAGTATCTCAGAAGCTGGCCAAATACACTGATCTAGAGGAAAAAATCTTTTTACACGCAAGAGAACAGTGAGAGTTTAGTTGGATTATTATACTTAAAACTTACAAATTACACCAATGTATAGAGGACTAAAGATATAATAATGTCATGCAAGGATTCCCTGAGACCCAAAAATTATTTCAAGGGTTCTTCTGGAATAACAAGAGTAAGAAAGGCTGCTCTGAGATCTCCCTCATCCTCCCTCCTTTCTGCCACATATAACTTCCAAATCAGGGCGAACATTTCTAAAAACTAAACTTTTTTTTAATGACTTGGGAATGACTGTCTTGATTCTTAGCTGAAATAACAAACATCGTTCCTTCTTAACTATATTAGAGCTTAGTCTGAGACCCAAACCACTAACTCGAATACTGGGAAGATAAGAAATATGAATGGTTAAAATGGACAGTTCTCTAGTGAAAGAGACCAAAATATACTCAGGAGAAAGATCTTGGAATAAAATTAAAGTCTAAACTTGGAAAAATAAATTTGGAGGGTTGCCATGGCTGATTTAGAGGCAAGCAAATTAAACTTAGAGAAATTCAAATTAATTTCACAGATGGTATCCAATTCTGGCGTGGCTGGCAGGGATCCAGGTTATATTGGAAACATAAAGAAAAAGCAAAAATCTTATTTCAATTTTCTTTGGGGATGTGAGATGCCTGATCTTGATAATTGTGTGTTTATATGCATGTTTGTGTGTGTTTGTGCATATGAGTATATGTGTTTTTGTGTGTATCTAGTCAATATGAGACAAAAATTAACGAAGGGAAAAAAGTAACCCAGTCTACTGGATGGGTAGGAAATACATTCTCAGACACATGTCAAGGGAAATATCAAGTAAATATTTATTGGGTCTAGTTTTCAGAACTGCCAGATACATCTTGTTATGACATTGAAAAAAACCTTGAACCTTACTCGAGGGGCAGGATTATATACTAGTGGTGTATATATTACAGCTAAAGTCTCGAGCCCATACTTCTTATATAAAAATGTTTAAAAACCCAGCCACCTGAAATAGATATATAATGTCTTATATTTAATACGCAATATTTTATATATATGCATTTTACTATCTTAGGATATTATTTATCAATAGTTATGTATATGGAGAGTATTCACCTTCTGATAGATTCTTGTCCTCTGAGACACTCCACTCTTTTCAGATATTAGCAAGCATGTCCATGTCTGTTATATCTTCCTGGTCACCCAGCATCCTAAAGTTTGGAGGACCCCACCCGATATTATTTCAAACATATAAAAACACATTCATATCACGTGTTAAATATAACTTCCCTAAAAGTTTTTGGAACTTTTTAAATAATTTTTATAAATCTGAGTTTTCTTTTTTTTTTTTTTAAAGATTTTATTTATTTGACAGAGATCACAAGTAGGCAGAGAGAGAGAGGAAGGGAAGCAGGCTCCCTGCTGAGCAGAGAGCCCGATGCGGGGCTCGATCCCAGGACCCTGAGACCATGACCTGAGCCGAAGGCAGAGGCTTTAACCCACTGAGTTTTCTTAAAGATAATTTATTTTGTTCTTATGGTTTCAACTTATTGTGTTAACATTTAGGTAGAGTTGGATTGAACTGTGCTTAACTATTTGACATGATATTACATCCTACAGAAACTTATTTATACTTTCATTGATTCTAATTTTCCAGGAATAACTTTTTTTCTCATTTTTAAGCTTACGATTTTTTTTTCCAGATCTTAAAAAAAGCCTTTGGCAAACTCACAGAGCAGTCTAGACGCTAAGCCTACAGGAGGTTAATAGATAAAACTGCTGTTTAGACACCACTAATAATGCAATCTTCTCATTGTACTTAATAGAAAACCAAGTTTTGTATTATGACCTATAATGCTCTGTGTGAATTTTTCTATGTCTTGTCTGGCCTCACTTCATGCACTATTCCCTTTTTTACTATGTCCAAGTCATACTGGCAATCTTTTTGTTTTAAGGACCCTTCATGCATTGAAAAGAAAAAGGATAGTAGTTTGATAAAGTATCAGTCGTTGAGGGAAGGGCTTTAGGGTTTTCGTCTTTATTCCCATAAGATAAGGAAGACCTGACCATGCCTGTAGGGAGACAGCAAGTAGCTTTGGAAACAACAACAACCAGTAAATAAGAAAGGGCTTCTGTCTTTTTTTTTTTTTTTAATCTTTGAACTACTGCCTAGCTTTGTACCTGGGTAACACATGGTAGGAGACCTGAAATAAACTTTTCTGGAAGGACAGTGGGATGCAGTGGATGCGCTGATACCAAAGACAGCGTGTTGGTTTTCGACTGCTGGGAAAGAATCTTCTTTCCAAGCTCCCCTACATGGTTACTTATAGGATTCCGTTCCTCATAGGCTACTGGGCTTAAGACCTCACTTCCTCACTGACAGTTTGCCACAAACCACCCTCGGTTTCTTGTCATGGGGGCCTCTCCAGAGGGCGACTCATAAGGCAGTCAGTGTCCCTCAGAGCAAGGGAGAGCTAATAGAAGGTGAGCTTCCAAGACAGAAACCAAAGTTATATGTAACTGAATTTTGGAAGGGACAACCCATTATTTGGCCCATACTATTCATCAGAAGTGAGTCAGTAAGTCCAGCCCACACTCAAGGAGAGGAGCTACACATGCATGAACGTGTGGAGGGTAAAACTCACTTGCAGCCTTCTTACAGCCAATTCACTATCTAGTAGATGATTTGGCCACTAAACAAATAACAGCATAGGATCCTGAGGAATAATTTAAAAAGCGAATGACCCACAATATTTATCCCTATCTGGAGCAGAGAAGAAAATCTTCACAAAAAGTAACGTTTGAACTAAGACTTGAAAAAAGAATAGAAAAAAAAGCATGAGCAGAAGGACAGATGAATAGATGTTTACAGCATGTTTCTGGTACTTCAAGAATTTCTGTGAGCTTAGGAGTGCCTGGGTGGCTCAGTCAGTTGAGTGCCTACCTTCGGCTCAGGTCATGATCCCAAGGTCCTGGGATTGAGCCCCGTATCAGGTTCCCCACCAGTGTGGAGTCTGCTTCTCCCCCTGCTCATGCTCTCTCTCAAATAAATATATTTAAAAATATTTTTTAAAAAAGAGAATTTCAGCAAGCTTGAAGGATGTGTTGGAGAACATGGCCATTGATGAGAGGGAAACAAGTAGACTACTGTAGTGGGGTTTCTCATCTCTTATGCTGAAGAGTTTAGACTCGATCTTATACTTCAGAATATTCCCAAAAGAGAAGAGGTGAAATTCTTATCTTGGAAAAGTAACTCTAGTAATACAGTGTAGAATGACTGAAAATAGGGGAGAAAGGAAGTCAAGCAGGCCATTTAGAAGCATGGTGTTCCAGCCTACACAAAGACAGGATGTACTAGCCTACAGCAGCAGCCATAGATGTGGAGAAGTGGCGACATGATTTGACAGATATGGACAGGGGTTGTTTAAAGAGAGCAAAGAAAGGGTGGCTTCAAAGTTCTTTGCTTACATGATTAGGCAGATGTTAACAACATGAATCACAGATGGATGGATGAAGGAGGATGAGTTCTGAGTAAACCACAGGACATCGTAGATACAATACATCTAGGCTTTACTTCACAGACAGGAAAAGAAGAAGGAAATAAAGAACAATCATTATTCAGATAGAGAGTAACAAGATCAAGTTCAGTTTCACAAACATTTTCTGAACCTACTATACTTTGGCACCATAATAAATGTGGTACCATAATGAGTTACGCCTGAGTACTAATACATAGATTATATTTTAAAGAAAAAGTAAAAGATTTTATGAATCAGTAAGTCATTAAGTTCAGATTCACCATTCCAAGTATACTATTCCCAGAGTATAAATTCTGGACTTCCAGAATAAACAGAGCGATCAAGGGGAACATGAAGAAGAAAGTGCACAAAGTCCATGCACACCAAGCAACTAGATTTCAATCACACGTATCATTTCCCAGAGTTTGCCTTTTATTGATATTTATTTTCTCTCGATCCAATTAGGGGTTTAGCCTGTAATTTTGGAGCAATTTTACATTTTATGCAGCTGAGTTTCACAGAAACCATTAATAAAATGTAGGAAAGGACAATACTCAATGAATCTCTTAGGTATTAACTTGATTACTAGAATTAAGTTGGCTAGCTCCATTCTGTTTAACATATAATGCTGATGTAGCTTCGAACAGCTTGCATTTCACAGCTCGTTAATTAAAGTTTGTCGTTGTTAAAATTGTAATTGCACAGTGCTGTGACTGGGGGTCTTTTAAAAATCAAATTAGTATTTACCCAAGTGACACTGATTTTTAATGTGTGTGTGTATGTGTGTGTAGGGGTGTGTGTGTGTGCACACACTTGTGGGCATGTTTTAACCATACAATATCTAAGACTTTTTGTTCTTCATTGATCTGTTTTTGAAAAAATATATTTGCCATAGCTATTTAATTTTGGTGACAGGCCTGTGTGTTCTGTCCCCAGATGTTCCCCTAACTTACTTTTTCTCACTTCTAACAAGCATAGCGATAGGGTTTTTGCTTATCTTAGGTATCACATGTTTTCAAATGTATCTGTCTTTTGACTGACTTATCGACTGATCTAGATAGAAAGAAAGATAGATAGATAGATACTTCCCCCTAAAAAGAGAAAACATCTTAAACTATGTGAAGTGGGATAACTATAAAATGGCAGTGGAAGATGAATTCAAACACTTCCCATAGTTTCATACTTTATCCAAAGCAATTATGAAAATGTGTACCTTTTCTTATGTTTAGACCTGAAAAATAGTACAATAGTCTTAAAAATGCATTTATTTGGGGTGCCTGGGTGGCTCAGTGGGTTAAAGCCTCTGCCTTCGGCTCAGGTCATGATCCCAGGGTCCTGGAATCGAGCCCCGCATCGGGCTCTCTGCTCAGCAGGGAGCCTGCTTCCTCCACCCCCACCCCCCACCGCCACCCTCTCTGCCTGCCTCTCTGCCTACTTGTGATATCTGTCAAATAAATAAACAAAATCTTTTAAAAAAATTTTTAAATGCATTTATTTAACTGGCGTTACCTTTACCTTTCTTATTTAGTTGACTTTTCCACTTAGTTGGCTTTTTACAGAAATGTGCTTGTAAGTAAACTTCGCTTCTTTAAGATTCTCTATAAATGCTTGAAACACACCAGTATATATTATCATTTAGAGTCAACCTGATCAAAACTTTGTAGAAGTCAAAAGTTTTCATGAAGAAATGCAAGCACATCAATACAGGAATTTCTCAACATTAGAAGAATCTTGTCTATTTTATTCCCCAATATATACCTTGGACATAACAAAAGGCCTGGCTCCTAGAAGGCACTTGAAAACTGTCGATTTAAATAAATGAAGGGTGCGTGAATAACCGAATGAATGAATGAGTGAATGAATGAATGAATAAATGAATAAATGAGCTGCACAAGTGAAACATGATTCCGGATTCAAAACATGAGAGTGGAGGAAGGGAGAGTAGACAGACGCTGAATTAGACCTATGGAAGGCATGACATTGGACACATGGGAAGGCAGGCCAAAATGAAGAGATTAAGCGTTGAGATGTTAAGTAATTTGCCCAAGGCCCTACAGCTAGTGAGTATTTCTTATGTGACTCTGCACATTCTTTCATGGGTGAAGGACTTAGGAAAAAGGCTTGGAACTCTCTTGCTTTTGTGAGAGAGATCTTAGGAGAAAAGTTGGAAAGAGAGGTACGAGGCTGACAATGAAGACTTTCTAGTAGTTAATGGTGTCCTTCTAGCTAGAAATCGCCATAGACCTGGAAGGCGGATTCTTACGATGGGGCCAGCAGTTTAGGGATGCACCAAGAAAGGTTGGAGTTTTATTTGCATGGCCCCATCTGCAAGTTGAGAATCACGGTTTTGAACCGATGATGGATACTTCAAACTCACTTTGCTTTGTCACCAATGCTTTAATTAAAAATGGAGACTAGGAAAGAGAAGTCCAAAATCAAATGATGTGGGTTCTATTAACGTCTTAAATAGTTCACTTTCTAATTGCCTGAAAGTTAACTAGTTAATCCATGCTGACATGAACTGTAACATACTGTTCTTATCCCTTTTCTGTCTCAAACTGAAAGCACTGTGTTGGCTTCCTTGACTCTGCGTGTCAGTGCTCAAGTAAAGTGGGACCTTGCCCTTAGGTCCCCCATTCAGAGGTACTGCTTCGGGCCTCCTGTGTCCTTTCTTATCCACTGGCATTGTAACCAGTCTTATGTTTGCTTTTCACATCTTGGAGTGTCTTTCAAGGGATCCTGATGCCACTTGGATTTTCAGGTTGGATTCCCCATACTTGTGCAAGAGACACGAGTCAGGAGCTTCTCTGAAATTGTGTCTCTAAAATATCAGCTTCTCTGCCCACCAATGATCTCAAAGTCTAAGAAATATGAAAAATATTTCTATATCTCAAAGGACCAATGACTTTTAAACTAGGTTGTCTGATGTTTAAGTGGTACTCATGCCCAAAAGTTTTATTTTCATCAGCTGCCTGCTGACCGTCTGTTCTCTTGTGTTTGCACGTTCATCTGTCCCTGGGAAGTAAGGAGTTCTGATGAATGATGTCTTCAGACAACTGAAATGTATTTCCTAAAGTGTTAAAACACTTCCTTGAATTACATGTAACTTAATTATTTCCCTATCTTAGTAGAGGATATTGAAAATAATTGAACCTTTTGGGCAACTCAGGAGCATGATTTGATATTTCACTACTAGTAATGATATATGAGATTATAATGATATATGAGATTATATTATATTAGATTTGAGTCAGAAAACCTGGATTTCCAATCTGGTTCTTCCACCTATGGCTCTGTAACCTTAGATAAGTTACTTAATTGCTTTGAGGTGTCAATTTCTTCTCCTGCAAAATGGGTCACAGCCCTGCACAACTCATGATTGTTGTAACAGTTGGAAGAAATAATGTGAAAGATTACAATCCATGATTTCCTATTACTCTATGCTTACTTGGTAATATACTATTTATTGATATAATTTGTTTTCATAGAGAGATAGTCCATTTAAAACACTGTGTTTACCAACTGGGATGATACCTTTTTAAATAACCAAGAAACACAACGTAGTGAGCTAAGGACAGGATAATTAGATGGAAACCTTGAGTTCTGGCATCAGTTCTACCAACGAGTAGCTAATAACTTCCTGGCCTCGGTTTTCCCATCTTGAGAAATGAGACACTGAACAAGCTAACCCCTTCCAGGCTTTCTTTTCTTCTCAGCAAAATCAGGAATTTTTATTATGCCTTTATGTCAGATGCCAACATCATTTTAAATTTTTTCATCTTCCCTTACATCAACCAAAAGTTTTGGCAACTGGAAGACAAAGGCCAGATGCACCTGTGGATCTGCCAAGGGTGTCAGTCTTCCCTCCTCTTCGCTCTGGAGGAGCTGTCCATCCCCTCATCTAAGAGCAGCCCTTCCTTGGGGCACAAGCCTCCGTCCCCTTCCTGCTTTCGTCAGCATTTCTCCCCATTGTCTCTTACATCATCACGTCTTCCTCTTTATTGGATCATTTCCAGGAGCACCCAAACAATCACCTTGCAATTTCTCCCATCTTACTAAATTTTTTTTAAAAATGAGATAAAAATTCTTGACCCTGTACCTGCTTCTAGCTACCCCCAGTTTCTCTGCCTCTCTTTTAGGGGGAAATTCTTGAATAGCCTTCTCTACACTCACTGTTTACAGTTCCTCTCTCCCAGTTAACTCTAAAATATTTTTGCAACCAGTATTTTGGCCCTTTTGCTCTAATAAAAATGTTTTTAATGTGGTCATGACTTCCAGTGACCTCCACATTGTTATTCCTCAACTTACTTGACCTGTTAGTCACAGCTGATGCATTGATTGCTCCCTGCCCTAAAATATATTTTTTTAAAGATTTTATTTATTTAAAAGAGAGAAAGTGAATGTGAGAGAGAGCATGAGTAGGGAGAAAGGGGAGAAGCAGACTCCCCTGCTGAGCAGGGAGCCCGATGCGTGGTTCAATCCCAGGACCCTGCGATCATGACCTGAGCCAAAGGCAGACCCTTAACTGATGAACCACCCAGGTACCCCCCTGAAATATTTTCTTAATTTGAGTTCCAGGACAAGCTACTCTCCCAGTGTGCCTCCGACCTCACTGACCCATACCTTTTTATATTGTGTTCCTATTGTTCTTCATCTCTTAATGTTATAGCACTGCAAGGATCAGTTGTAATCTTGACCATATTCGTGGTATTAACTATTATCCATATTCTGACAACTCACAACCATGTCTCTAGCCCAACCTGTCTCCTACACTCTGGATTCACATGCAAAACTATAGTCTTATTCTTTTGCAACATACCCTTCTCAAGGCCTGCTCTCCCCCAGTTCATGACAACCACGTTGCTCCTGGGGCTCAGGTCACCAGTTGGCATTCATCCTTGACTTCCTCTTTTCTCTCATTCCACTCCGCGAACCCTGTTGGCTCTGTCTTCAAAATGTACCGAGAGTGTGACCGCTTCTCTCCTCTTCCCCTGTCACTCCCCTGACCCCACCCTTCAGGATCTTGCCTCTGAATTCTTTTCATTGTCTCTACTATTTTGTTCCTTTGATCTTGGTCTCCAAGAGTCCGTTCTATTCAGAGAAACCTGTTAAAACAAAAGACCATCTCCCTCCTCTGCTCAAGCCAACCCTCCACTCCCATGTCTTCCTCAGAAACAGCACTCTATGAGAATATAGCGACCCCAATCTCCCTGCCCCCCAACCCCCTTGCTTGCAGTGAGCTGGCCCCACTAACCTACAGCCTACTTGCTGTGCCTTGAATGTGCCAGATAGCTCCTTTTTCGGGGCCCTCCTACACAGGGCCCTCAAACCATTGTTCTGTAAGAAAGATAACAAACCATTAAAGACTCTCAAGCTGTCTGGCTGGCTCTGTACTCAGAGAACCCAGAGCCTGATCCCTCATCTCCTTCAGGTTTGGGCACAAAGATTATCTACCATGTGAGGTATTCTCTGTCTTATTTAAAACAGCACTATCTCCTTTCTCTGACTTTTCTCCACAGCCCTTATCACCACTGACAGAGTATATATTTCACATTTCTGTTTGTTATTTTATTAATTTATTAGTCTATCACCTGCCCCCCAACTAGAAGATTGAAGCTCATGTGGCCAGCAATGTTTTTCTTCTCTTTTCTTTTCTTTCTTTCGTTCTTTTTCATTTTTTAATTTTCTTCACTACTTTAGCCTCAGGGCTTAGAACAGTGTCTGGCACATGCTAGCTCCTAAATAAATGTTTGGGAAATGAACACTGACTGAGTCATAGGGAAAAAAAAAAAGCCCTACCCTTTCCAGAAATAACCAAGTCCAAAGACATAAACAGAACTATAATGTTATAGATAGAAAAGAATTCATGAATAACACCCCTGTGTTTTTTTAACTCTGAAAGATATTTTAAAATGTTGAGAAACTTCTTAGGAATATATAAAACTTCTCTGATTTTAGTAGGTACCTCCATTAGTCCTTATCTCTTCTTTTGTGAAGCAGAGCAAGAGAAAAAAAATCTTGTAAGTGAAAGCATACGATTGATCATACAAGACAGAGAACAGGCTGTTAATGAGTTTCAAGTTGTTACAATGCATGTGTTAAGGTACAACCAAAGGTGCTATTAGATCTTTTAAATTCTATATGATTTTGAACTGTCATCGTTATTTCACTGATTCACTGATCTCACTAAACACTTTCCCAAAGACTCAATTCATTTCAGCAAGCATTTATTGAAGGCTTTTGTGAGCAAATACCTGGAGTGTACTTTTTGATAAAGAGGAGAGCTATCTAGAGAAATGAGACTGGGCTTCCCTTTGTAATGCAAATAGAATTCTTCTTCAGTCTCTGGTTTTTGTGCAGATCTGGAATCATTCTGCATAGGTGGTTAATACTTTGGGGAGGGATCATCAGCCTCCTAAGTCAATAAAAGTAAACAGTGCCTGTGTCAAAATAATATGGAGAGGCAGAGAGACACTGGCATAGAATTCGAGCCCAAGAAGTAGAGTGATAAAGGAGGAGGACCTGAGTGCCCAGCTCCACAGCTTATGAACTATGTGACATTGCACGTGGTGTTTAACCTTCCCGAGACCCACATGGTGTTATAAGAAAGTGATGAATCTCTAACTTCTACCCCTCAAATTAATAATAAAACTATATGTTAGCTAACTTGAATTTAAATAAGATACAATAAAATAAAATAATAAAATAAAATAAAATAATTATATGGTAGGTAGAGTTCCACTTCCCAGCAAGATGGTATAACTCCTTTCCAGACAATCCTCCCACTCGTAACAACAAGAGACCCTAGAGAAGAATCCAAAGGATTTTGAAGAGTAAACAAAAGCAGGCAGATTCTGCAGGGAAGTAGAAATTTGTAGGCGCAACCAGCAATGGGGGTAAGTTTTGTGTTTTCCTGTGGTTTTTGCCCCACAGCTGGGCTGCAGCTACAGACCTCTACTGTGGCACAGGAAGCTATGAGAGAAGCACCGCCATCTTTCTGGATGGAAGAGCCAAGGGAAGAGCCTGGGCAACCACAGCTGCCCCTGGAAAGTGAGAAGGAAAGTCCCAGAAGGAAAAAGTAAAAGGAGTAAACCTCCTAGTTCTTTGTATGAAAACTTAAAAAGGTTCCGTTTGCTGTCTTAACCATATACAAGTGACAGATTTAAAACAACACAACAAAAGTGTAAAGAGTTGAACTAAGATTTATAGCACTGCCCACAGAAAATAATAAAATGTTGTAACTTATGTCATGCCTGGTTAATTGACGGTAAAAAAAAAAAAAAAAAAAAAAAGGAAACATCAACAAAATTCCTCAAAGAATATAATAGAACGCAGAGTCTATGCAACAAAATTTTCAGAATGAACATGATAGAAAATTACTTAAAATAGAAGAACCAGAAAAATAGAACCCATCCTCAATGACCTAAAATTCTACCTCAAATGTAAATATTTAAAAATGATATCAAGCAATGGACTTGAATCCAAAATATATAAAGAACTCTTTATACAGCTTGCCAGTTTACAAATGGACAAAAGATTTGACAGACGTTTCTCTGAAGAATATATACAAATGAATAATAAGCACATGGAAAAAAGTGTTCATCATCTGTCATCAAGAGAAGAAATTAAAACAATGATATACCTTTAAACACCCTTCAAAATCACTAGAATTAAAAGCACTGGCAATACCAAGTATTGGAAGCAATGTGTCCTCATAAATTGTTGGGAATGTAAATGGTACAACCACTTGGAGAACAGTTTAGCAGACTTGAAAAGTTAAACATACACCATCTATAACCCAGAGAGTCCATCATCTATAATCCTATTCCATATGAAAACATATGTCCACATAAAGGCTTGTTTATAAACGTTCATAGTAATTTGTCATTTGTAATATTCTAAAACTGGAAATAACCCAAATGTCCATCAGCAATGAATAAACAAGATATGGTATAATCCTGCAATGGAATGGTATTCAACAACCAGAAGGTACTTAATATATGGTAGTAAACTTGAAAGCCATGGAATGACTTCCAAAATCATCATATCAAAAAAAAAAGAATTCAGGCAATAAAAGTGTATATATTGTATGTTTGCATTTCTGTAAGTCTCTAAAGTATAAAAGTCTCTAAAATGTAAATTTGCCTATAATGCTAGAAACAGGTCAGTGGTCCCACGGCACAAGGAACAAAGTGACACGTGAACGGCAAGGGGCACAAACATACTTTTGGATGTGCTAGAAATGTTCAGTAGCCTGACTGCAGTCATACTTTAGGAGTATAAGTACATGTCGACAGTCACCAAACTGTATACTTTAAATATGTATCTTTTATTGTATATAAATTTTATTTTAATAAGGAGGAAAACTAAAATAATAAAGACCACTTGTTTTTTAAAAAAAGATAGGGTGTCTACTCTCAAAGATTTTTATAAACTAGATCTGGAGATGAGATATAGATGAAACAATAAAATAAAAATTAAGGCAGAATAGGACCAAAAAGTAGAGCTACAGACAGTAATTTTGAATTTAATGCTAGTCAATCTAAAATCTAATTTTTAGATGAATAAGCAGGGCCCATTTACCATTTAATGACTTTGTTCACGCAAAGTTAATCCTGAATCTGATTATTAGTACTCAAAGCACAAAGCAAGTATTAGTTGTCCAAGTTTTAATTGAAAAACATTTCAGAACTATGTCTGAAAGGGGACCTTAAAACTTCCCCAGTACTTACTCCAGAGTTCTGCCCCTGAGGGCCTTTACTTCTCAATTATCGGAACAACGATGATAGAAAGCACAGCTTCTTCTCTGGAAAAAGCATTATTGTTAATAAAAGTAAGTCTACAACTTCAACACACCCTGCATCTAAATCTTTGGGTGAAAGGGACTTTGTATTAGGTGGTCAAGTATTTACTAAATTTTCCTAACGAGTCTGGTACTATGCTAGATACTTTGGGGAAGGAGGAGATAGGAGAAAGGCTTGAGCCACTGTCCCTGCCTTCACCAGTGCAAACATTAACCCCGCACACATAAAACAATTGAGGAATAACAGATAATTTAATAATAAATTTCAAGTGTGCTTGTAGTGGTCAAACTATAAATGCAAAAGATTAGAAAAGAAATAAACAATGAGACAGATTAAGAAGTGAAGGGTCTACATCTGGACTTCAGAAAGGTATATGGGTCGGGGCACCTGGGTGGCTCAGTGGGTTAAAGCCTCTGCCTTCAGCTCAGGTCATGATCCCAGGGTCCTGGGATCGAGCCCCGCATCGGGCTCTCTACTCTGCAGGGAGCCTGCTTCCTCTTCTCTCTCTGCCTGCTTCTCTGCCTATTTGTGATCTCTGTCTGTCAAATAAATAAAATCTTAAAAAAAAAAAAAAAAAAGAAAGGTATATGGGAATGAGCAGAAATGAGGGAACTGTTTATTACCATTCATTCATCCATTCAACGGACAGTGAAAATCTACAATGTTGTAGGCGCTGCACTAAATGCTAAGAACACACTGGAGAACGAAAATGCGCATAATCCCTACCCGACATATTGCTTCCAGACTAATGGAAAGAGCCATTGTCAAATAAATAAACACACAAATAAAAGCATAATTGAAAAGTATGACTAACACTAGGAGAGAATGGAACATGAAGTGCTAAGAATAAAACAGGGATAATATTTCAGATGGGAAGGTCCAAGGAGGTGACATTTCACCTGAAACTTAATTGACGGGAAGTGGCCAGGAAATTAACGGGGTTGAGAGCGAGTAGGATGAAGTAGAGCAATCCATACAGAGAGAAGAATTGGTATGAAAACACAGAGGAGGGAAAGAACTTGGTACCTTGGAAACGCTTCCAGGACAATGTGACAATGGGCAGTGCATGGAAGAGAGGCAAGAGCTGAGAAAAGGCAGGATATAAGCAAAACAGGCAGGACCCACTGGCCATGGTCAAGATTCCAGATTTTATGTGCAAATTTGTGACCAACTGGTGTAAAAGAGCATTCCCTCTGAGCTCAAATAAATTAGTGTAGATAGACAGCACCCTAGGTTCTATATTCGGGAAAGGCAAGCTCCCTCCACTCATCCCTCCTAAAACCACTGAGCTTCTCTGTCTCTGCTTCTCTTGGGGTTCACTTCTCTAGCTCCCAACCACCCCGTACCCTTTGACTCTCACCTGATTCACACTTTACCCCTTCAAAGTCCCGAGAAAGACTACCTGACTGACTCAATTCATTACTTTCAGCCTTGTCTGGGCAGAGAGTTCTGTAAAAGGCTGTATGATTCATTGCTGGACAGCTTATGAATTGGTTGCCTTTGGGTCACACGTGCACCCCCAATCCAGTGAGCTGTGACCAGTGATTATACGGTACAGAAGCGATTCCCAGAGACTGTCACGGAAGTAGGAAGAGCAGTTTCCTTTAGGAAGGGCCGTGAGGGTGGCAAGCGCTGTGATTGATCTGCTCCCTACAGTGAGAAACAAGGCTGCTCAAGTAGAGTAGGAACAAAAAATGGGAAGCCTTGAAAACTCAAAGAAACGGAGACTTTTTAACAGCAGTGAAATCATGTGAAGAAATAAACAAAAATTGACATGATAAAAGCAGTTTCAGTGAGACAGAAAGTTTATCTTAATTTTCTGCTTCTTCTCCCATTAGACCATCCATTGAGATTTAAAGGTCATATAATATTGCCTTTCTTTTAAACTCTCAGATCAAATGTGATAAGAAATATATACAGAACTCAGAGGGATGAGGATACAACACCGGTCTTCTTATTGATGAAGCTAGAACATAGAATACGGCTTAGCTTTGCCTTCCCCTAGAATTGCCTGCCAGTCCCAGACCCAGTAGGGGCATCACCTGAGGGAGAAGACAAGGCACCGCTCTGTGGCAGGGCTAACCTAAGACAAAGGGAGAGAAAGAGAGATTTTGAGTCGAGTCTCATCACACAATCACCTCTCTGACCTTGGGAAGGTGTGAGTGAGAGGTGGGAGCTGTTGGTCATTACCAGTACATTCTGAAAATTCGGCGAGTGGCAAGTAAGTTCTTTCCCCCAACATCATCTCCCTCCTGAACATTTAGGATTCCTCATCCCTGATTTTTCTGTTTTGTCTTCTGCTAACATATGTGATGCCTTCCTCTCCCTCCTTACCATCGTTTGTTACCCCTTTCAAAAATATGCTCAAAATTCGATCTGTGTAGGATGTCCCCCCTAAGTCTTGACTTAGCAGACTTTTATTGTTTACCTCAGAATGTGTGTAAATAATTTACAACATAGGTCATTTCCACTTTATATCATCACCCTAACTCAACAAAATCAGTTATAAGATGATTCTCTCTGAAGCAATGACATTTTTTTTTCTAACAGATGGTCTACTCTGTCTTTTAGATCAGAGGTTCTCAAGAGGATGAGGTGAGAGGAAGGAGAAAATTTTGTCAGCATACAAATATATATTTATATATTGCATGAGGCTAGGGGAGGCTAAAGAAGAGGCTAAGGGAACAAGAGAGAATGGATACCATCTGAAATAGTTTTCCAGGCATCATCCCATTAGATACCAAAGCAGGAGATTTTGTGTGGCTTGGAGCAGGAGAAGTAGGGGCAATATTGGCATTTTTGAACAAACATCCAATCATTCTGATGTATTAAAAAAATCTGAAGACTACTCTTCAGGGCATTAACAAAAATGCAGAAGATATTTTCATGTAGGGCTCTATGAAAAAGTTTGGGAAAAAAAAAAAACTTCAAGAGAAGTTTTAGCGGAGTAGGAGACTGGAAATTCTGGCATTGGCTTTATTTGCTTTTTTCTGCCTCGCTTACCACCCATCTTGAAGTGTCAGTAATCACAAAGGTCTTGTAATAACTTTGATTAGCTGATTTGATGACTACAAAACCTGAAAAGGTGGAATAAAATATTTATTTCTAGCACGACGCAGGTACACCCATTCCTGGGACATGTGGTTGTGAGAATCAACCACAAACAATACGCAAATCCCTGGATAGCCTGATTCTTTTCATCTCACACTATGTTTCTTTAATTAAAGTCTCATGTTTTCATTAATGGTATTTATAGATGTCTCCCGATCCTGGCTAAGTGTTTCTGAATACTGGTCTTTGATGCCTAAATAGTCCAAAACGGTTTACCAGGGCCTACAAATTCTCCAAACTTGGGGGAGGAACCATTCTTAAATGTGAAGTTGTGATTTAATTCATGCATTTCTTAAGTATGGTATTCTAAGTGAGCATTTGTGAAGCAAAGGAAACCTTTACTAATGAACCTTCAGGGACCAGTTAGCGCAGTTTGTTAAATTGGAATACTAATTAGATGTAGGCAATAGTCTAAATCAACCTAAATGCTTGTTAGTTTGACCAATTATAGGTGCCCAATAAATGTTTGCTTAAATCCAATAATCTATGTCCAGAGGGAATATCCCTGACATGCATGGCTGAGTTAAAAAATATAGGCCATTAGTCATGAATAAATTGTGCATAAACTAGGGCATTTCAACATAGCTCCCGGAAGGCCAAGGTCAGAGCAGTAATGGTTTACGCACATCCCATTCCTCTGCGAGGTCCTGTGCAACGAAATTTCCAAATGTACCTACGTTATTCTGAAGCTTCCCATGCTTGTGCAATATAATGAAAAGTGCAAGAGTCTTAGAGGGACAAACCTGGATTATAAGGCAGTCAAAGACCACCCGGCCCTTAAAGACAAAGTAAGACTGGTACCCATGGCGCCGACTTGAGAGAAGTCTTTCTTCCATTATGTCCCACTACATCTTTCTGTAGTCTTCATTTCTCCCTTTCCTACCCCCAAATCCCACACAGCTTTCCACTCAGTATATTCTCAAATATTGACTTTTTTAGGTTCAGACTAACAGCTGTGGCCTATAGCCTTTGATTCGACCACCAAACCAACTCCACCAAACCAATCCAGAATGGTTCTCACCTTCCAGATGCCAGAAAACAGAAAGGCCAGTGTTTTCCATGACAGCATGAACAAAGCTAGCTCCAAAGCCACAATTACAATACAAGAGGCCAGGGCATGGCTGGGGATGGTAGACAGACTAGGTCAGAAGGGACTCCAGTTTGCCTTTGGGGTCTTTTAAAACAGAGGTGGTAAATCACTGTGTTAGGAGAACCTACTCTGCTGTGGTTTCAGAAAGAAACCACATGAAATGTAGGGCAAGCTCCAAATTGTCACTTCAGCGGTTAGTATCAGATTGAGTTGCATGTGACAGAAAACCCCCAAACAGGAGCTTATTGGAGCTGCAGCCATGATAACTCCATCCCAGCTAGTTGGAAGAAGGAACTGGAGGGTCTCCTTTTTCCCACAGATTTATTGAAACATAATTAGTTTACAAAAATTGCACATAATTAGTGTCTCCATTTGGTGAGTTTGGACATGTGTAAACACTCATTTTACCATCACTACAATCAAGGCAATAAACTTATCCATCACCCCCCAAAAGTTCCTTGTGTCCCTTTGGGATTTTTTGTTGGCATGGGGGGTTGGGGGACAAGGACACTTAACATAAGATCAGTCCTCTTGAGGAACCTGGGTGGCACAGTCATTAAGCGTCTGCCTTTGGCACAGGTCATGATCCCAGGGATCATGGGACAGAGTCCCGCATTGGACTCCCTGCTTAGTGGGAAGCCTGCTTCTCCCTCTCCCACTCCCTCTGCTTGTGTAGCCTCTCTCTCACTGTCTCTCTCTCTGTGTTAAATAAATAAATAAATTCTTTAAAAAAAAATCAATCCTCTTTAAAAATTTCTAGGTACACAATACCTCACTGCTAACTCTAGACATTATATTGTACAACAGATCTCTGGAACTTACCCATCTTGTATAACCCTAGCCGTTATCCATTAAACAACTCCCCATATCCCCCCTCCCCCATCCCCAGTAACCAACATTCTATTGTCTACTTCTATACATTTGACTATTCATTCTACTATACATCTGACTATTTTAGATGCTTCATATAAAAAGAATCATGCA
The DNA here is from genome assembly GCF_963455335.1 of Martes martes. Classification (NCBI taxonomy): domain Eukaryota; kingdom Metazoa; phylum Chordata; class Mammalia; order Carnivora; family Mustelidae; genus Martes; species Martes martes. The sequence goes on along the minus strand of NC_137891.1, from coordinate 21,717,578 downwards.
GTATTTGACTCTCTGTGACTTATTTCACTTAGCATAATGTTTTCCAGGTCCATCACAAATGATAGGAGTCCTTGTTTATTAAAGAATGAATACATATACATACCCCACGCACACATTTTCTTTATCTATTCACCTGTTGATGGATATTTGGGTTATTTCCATATCTTGGCTATTGTGAACAATGTTGCAGTGAACATGGGAGTGTAGATATCTCTTTGAAACCCTGATATCTTTTTTTAAATAAGGTAAATATGGGGGTATCGATTTACATGTTTTAACATGTAAATAAATTGAATCAGACATTCTAATGACAAATACATAAAATAAAGTAAATGAGTGCAGTTACTCAGGTTGACTTCTGGTTAATCACTCCTGCTGTACGGGCCCAGCAGTGAGTCGCACCTCTGTAACTCCTTCCAACTATGAGATGTTGTACACTAACTAGCAATCCCAGAGACAGCTTTAAGATTTCAATCCTTTTGGGTGTATACTCAGAGGTGCTGGATAATATGGTAGTTCTCTTTTGAATTTTTTTTCTAAAGATTTTATTTATTTATTTGACAGACAGAGATCACAAGGAGGCAGAGAGGCAGACAGAGAGAGGAGGAAGCAGGTCCCCCGCTGAGCAGAGAGCCAGATGCGGGGCTCGATCCCAGGACCCTGAGATCATGACCTGAGCTGAAGGCAAAGGCTTTAACCCACTGAGCGACCCAGGTGCCCCTCTTTTGAATTTTTTGAGGAACCTCCATACTCTTCTCTATGGCAAAATTTTACATTCCCACAGTGCACAAGAGTTCCCTTTTATCCACATTCTTGCTAGGCTAGTTATCTCTTATCTTTTTGACAATAGCCATGCTAACAGGTATGAGAGATATCTCAGTGTGCTTTTGAGTTGCATTTCCCTGATGATCAGTGATGCTGAGCATCTTCTTATGTGTTGGTTAGCCATCTGTGTTTTCTTGGGAAAAAAATGTCTATTTAGATCCTCTGCCCATATTTGGATGGATTACTTGTCTTTTTGTTATTGAGTTACGTGAGTTCCTTATATATTTTGGACACTAACCCCTTACCTGATGCATGGATTGCAGAAATTTTCTCCCATCCCATAGGTTTCCTCTCCATTTTGTTGATTGTTTCTTTTGCTGTGCAGAGGCCTTCCTTCTTTTAAAGATAACTGCCCTTTGTCTCATATTACTCATGCCTTCACCCATTGGCTAGAACCTACTCAGACCTTGGCCCATTGGCTAGAACCTACAGAAGGGGCTTTGCCAACATGCAAAGAAGACAGAGATACAACTTTACTCTGGGTGGCTTGCTAAAATAGCAGAAAACCAGATGCTCTTTCACAAAAAAAGAAGGCAGAGCAAAGACCAGCTAAAAATTATGGTCTCTGCTTCACTCTCTCACTATCTATGGGACTTTGGGCAAAAAATTTACTCTGATGAATATTCTGTTCTTTAAATTACGATAATACTTCCTTTGTGTGAATTATTTTGCTTTGCTTCTCAGCAGCATGTGAGCCATGAGCTCCTTCCTGAAACCATCCATGCTTCTTGAGATTTCCAGGGCATGACACTGTCTTGATTCTCCTCCAATCTCCCTGGCTATTCTCCACTGTAGTTGCTACTGTTGCCTCCTCTCCCTCTGTCTCTTAGTGTTCCTATTGGCTCTGTCCTGGGGCAAATTCATGCCTCACTTCCCACTTTACCCATTCTCCTCATTGTTCCACATGGTGAAAGAAAGTATAACACACATTCATTGAATATTTACTAGATGCCGGGAGCTGTAAGCACTTTATACATAGAATCTCGCTTAGTCCTATCAACAACCCCAAAAGTAGAGGCCACAGTTATTCCCACGTTTTACATGGAGGTTGATGAGATTTGTCCACACTTGGATTGTGCTGGGTGTGTATTTTAGTCCAGGATATCTGTTTTTTGAGCTTACAACTACATCCTACCCATCAAAAACAAAACAAAACACCATATTCCATGTATATACTCAACTGCTTACTGACAGCTCTGCTTGGCCCCCTTGCAAGCATTTCAAACTCTAGATGGCCCAGAGTAAACTCACAGTTCCTTCAACAATGATTTATTGAGCACTTACTGTGTATCAGATGCTGCTCTGGGTACTAGATCTACCAATGTGACCTAAACAATCTCTGACTTCATGAAATTTACTGTCTAGCTGGGGAGACAAAGTGTAAAATAAGCAGCATCTGTTGTGATCAGCACTGTAAAGAAAAATGAAGCAGAGTAAGTAGATGAAGAGAGACAGAGAGGGCCATGTGGTCAGAAGAATAATTGCCCCACAAAGATGTTGACCTCACCCACTAAAGTCTAGAAGTGGCAAATATGTTTCACCATATGGGAAAAGGGATTTTGCAGATGTGATTAAGGTTAAGGACCTTTAGATGGATAGATTATCCAAGATTATGTAAATGGACCTAGTAAAATCACAGGGGCCATTAAAAGTAAAAGAGGAAGACAGAATCATGAGTCGGAGAAATGTGACAATGACAATGGAAGAAGAGTCAGGAGAGATTCAAAGTGTGAGAAGGACTCAGCCCACTATTGTTGGCTTTGAAGATGAAAGAGCCAGGGCAAGGAATGTAGCAGTCTATAGAGGTTAGAAATGGCCTTCGTTTACAAGCAGAAAATGGGGACATCAGTCATACATCCACAAAGAACTGAACTCTGACAACTTGAATGAATAAAAAACAGGTTCTCCCCCAGAGGATCCAGAAAGCAACACAGCCTTGTCAGTACCTTGATGCTAGCCTGGCAAACCTGTGCCCGCTGACCTATAGAACCAGCTAATAAATGTGTGTGTGTGTGTGTGTGTGTGTGTGTGTGTGTGTGTGTGTTTTAAGACTTTATTTATTTATTTGACAGAGAGAGCACAGAGGGAGAGGGTGTGGGAGAAAGAGACTCCCTGCTGAGCAGAGAGCCCAGTGCAGGGCTCAATCCCAGGACGCTGAGATCATGAACTGATCCAAAGATAGAAGATTAACTGACTGAGCCACCCACGCACCCAAATTTGTGTTGTTTTAAGGAACTAAATTCTGGTGATTTGTTATGGCAGCAATAGAAAACAAATGCAGGCTATTTTAAGTAGAGTGGTCAGGGAAAACCACTCTGAGCAGAGCCCTGCAGAGATACCCAGGGGGAGAGGGGAGAGCTTACTGGGCCAAAATGAATGACCGTGGAGTGAGACGACCTTAGAATATCTGAGGAACAGCAAAGAGACCAATGTGTCCAGAATAAAGGGAGAGAAGCTGGAGCTAAGATGGCAGAAGAGGCCCGGGGTCAGTACATGTGAAGCTCTGTGGGTCACAGAGATTTGGATTATGTTCTAAGCATGATGGGAAGGCACTTTGGCAGAGGAGGGACACAGGCTGACTTATACCTTTAAAAGGCTGCCTGTGGGTGTTGTAATGAGAGTGTACTGTTAGAGCAAGAGGAGAAGCAAGGACGTTCACTGAGGGAGCATTTTTTATTGCTATTCAACAATCTAAATAGGAGAAGAAGACAGCTTGGACTCAGGTGGAAGAGGAAAAGGCATGAGGAGTGATCACACAGAGGATATATGTGAAAGTTAGAGTCCACTGTATTTTCTGATGGCGAGGAAGTAGAGTGGGAAAGAGAAGTCAGAGGAGAAACTGAGCGCCTGGTGGTGCCAGCTACTGAGATGGGACTAATCACAGAAGAAAGTTGGGGGGATCATGAGCTAGCTTTTGGACATGTTGAGTTCTCGATGCTAATTAGCTGTTCAAGTCACAATGTCAGATAACTGTTAGGTACCAGCGTCTGAAGACAGGGGAAGGGAGAGAAAACTGGGAAGAAATCAGAGAGGGAGACAAACCATGAGAGACTCCTAAGTATAGGAAACAAACTGAGAGCTGCTGGAGGGGAGGTGAATGGGAAGGATGGGGTAACTGGGGTCATTAAGGAGGGCATGTGATGTGATGAGCACTGGGTGTTACACAACTGATAAATTATTGAACACTACATCTGAAACTAATGATGTACTATATATTGGCTAATTGAATTTAAATAATAAAAAAATGAAGTTCAGGGGCAATTTGGGCTAGAGGCATGTGGTACACAGAATAATGCCCTCCACCCTGAAGATGTTGATGTCCTGATCCCCAGAACCTGTGAGTATCTTATACTACATGCCAAGGGGGGATTAAAGTAGCTGACCAGCTTATTTTAAAACAAAAAGATATCCTGGATTATTTGGGTGGGTCCAATGTAATCAAAAGTGTTCTTAAGGGATGCCTGAGTGGCTCAGTCTGTTAAGCATTTGCCCTCAGCTCAGGTCATGACCTTGGAGTCCTGGGATAGAGCCCCACATCAGGCTCCCTGGTCAGAGGGGAGCCTGCTTTTTCCTCTCCCTCCGCACACCCCCCACCACGCTCTCTGTCACTCTCTTTTTCAAATAAATAAATAAAATCTTAAAAAAAAAAAAAAGGCATTCTTAAATAGGATGAGAGAGACAGAGGACTCAGAACCAGAGAAAGCATCATGATAGATTTGACTGACCAGTATTGGCTTTGAAGAACATGGAACCAACTACAACACAAGGAATGCTGGAAGCCTCTAGAAGCTGAAAAAGACAAAGAAACAAATTCCTCCTGATAGCCTCCAGAAAGGAACACAGAGCTGATAACACCTAGATTTTAGTCCCGTGAGACTCATTTCTGACTTCTGATCTTACAGAACTGTAAAATAATAAACTTTGATTTTGTTTGTTTTTAATATTTCATTTATTTTTCTTACACAGAGAGAGAGAGACCACAAGGGGAAGTAGCAGAGGGAGAGGGAGAAGCAGACTCCTTGCCGAGCAGGGAGCCAGATGTGGAACTGGACCTAGGACCTCTGGCTCACGACCTGCGTGGAAGGGAGACACTTAACTGACTGAGCCACCCAGGCACCCCGAACTTTGATGTTTCAAGTCACTAAGTTCACAGTAGGTAATTTGCTAGAGCTGCAATAGGAAACTAACATAATCATAATTTCACTGAAACATGTTTTTTTCTGCAGTGTACCCTATTGGTAAATGGCATAAACATCACCCATCTGTTCAAGGCAGAAACATGTTATCTTTAATTCCTTCCTCACTTTCACGTCCCAATCCAGCCAACATCTAGTTCTCTAGATCCTATGGATAAACATTTACTCAAAGTTACCCACTGTACTATTTCTCTAATACAGCTCATCATCATCAACACCATCTTTCTTTGGGAGGGAAGAAGGAAACAGAACATACCACCATTCTCCATTTAGCAAGCCAGAATAAGCCTTCCAAACTGAGTATTTCTGGTAATTATCCCTCTCTCCTGAAACTCTTCAATGGCTTGCTGTCTCACTCAGAATAAAGCCCAGGCTGTTTGACATGTCTTAGAACATCCTCCACGGTTTGCCTCGGTCCCCAGCCTTACTTCCTGACACTCAACCTCACACTAAACTTTAGACCCTAGAAAGCATTTGGAGGCCTCCTCACTTGCCACTGGCCTTCCTTGTTGCATGACCGCCTCATAGAAAAGGCTCCAGTGTTCAACGTCCTTCCCCCATTCACCATCAGGGCCCAAATTATTCCCTTCAGATTGTTCCTGATCTACTAAATTGTTAGCACCTTGGTATGAGACCTTGAACATTTGCTTCAAAATACTCATCATAATAATGAGTGCTGTGTTCCTCTCAGAACAGGGCTTTGCCTCACTTGTCCACTACGCTATCTCCTTTCCCAGCATGCAGCATACAGAATACTTGCCAAATAATATTTGTCAAATAACAATTGCTCACTAAGGAGCTGAAAATCACTATCTTTAAAATCTCGACAACAGTTCTTGTGTAATTTTTATAACCATTTCTTTTATAAAGTCCTTACTAATAGAATATTCAGATACTTTTTAAAATGCAATCCTTTTGTGCCTATCACCATTTTTCACATTCTTGACTTGCCCCCTACTCCCACTTTAGAAATGGGAAGTAAAAGATAGGTGGGAGAATGAATTTTAATTTTTCTTACATTTATGTCACTCACCATGTAGCTATTGAGCACCTTTTACATGGCAATCACGAAGCGCTGAGAATACGGGAAGTGAATAAAATACGCATAGTCTCTTTCTACGGAGTTTGCATTCTAGTATGTGTGTAAGGCGAAGGGAAATCAGAAAGTAAACAAACAGAAAATTATATAGAACGTGGACAGTAATAAGTACCAAAGTCAGAAAAGTAGGTAGGCAGGCGAGTGCGTGTGGGTGTGTGTTGCATTAATTCTACCCTTAGGGTAATCGGGAAAGCTATTCCAATAAACCGACCCTTAAGCAGGGACCAACAGCAAATGAGGAGTCCCTATCGGGTCACAAGGATGCAGGTAAGGCGAGGAATTTCGTTTTTTTTTTTTTTTTTTTTTTTTTTTTTTTTTTTATTTTATTTATTTGACAGAGAGAAATCAGAGCTAGGCAGAGAGGCAGACAGAGAGAGGGGGAAGCAGGCTCCCGCTGAGCAGAGAGCCCGATGCGGGGCTCGATCCCAGGACCCTGAGACCATGACCCGAGCCGAAGGCAGAGGCCTAAACCACTGAGCCACCCAGGCGCCCCGAGGAATTTCGTTTTTTAAATTCAAACCGCAGCTTTGCCAATTCCAACCTGTATGCAACCAAATAAGTCAAACTAGCCCCTCTGAGTCGGCTTCCTGGCTGTAAAAGGATAATAGCGCACACCTCACAGGCTTGTTAGGAGGGCTAGCTCAGTAAGCAAACTAACGTAACGTAAGCGTTCTTTCAGGAATTGCAAGCACAGACTGAGACTCCAGAAAAGCACTCCCAGAAAGCCCAACCGCCTCACCGCACGAGCACCGCCCCCTGGCACAAATGCTAGCGGTGATTGGCTACTCTACTCCTCAGTCCCGCCCCACGGGGGCGTCCGGCCCAATCGCGGCCAGCTTTGTGCCGAGGTAAGTTCCCAAGGGCCACCAAGTGGGCGGTCCCCGTGACGTTAGGATGACGCGTTACGTCACGGTGGGCGGAAGTCCCGGCCGCTGTTTTGAAATCAGGCCGCCGGAGACTTTGAAGCTCCTTTGATCGCGGAGGCCGGCGGCAGCCCAGCGCGGGACGAGCCCCCTGACGCTTACTCTCAGGCCCCGCTGGCCTAGGGCCGCAGCGTCGCCATGTCCACCCCTCCGTTGGCGGCATCGGGGATGGCGCCGGGGCCCTTCGGCGGACCGCAGGCTCAGCAGGCCGCCCGGGAGGTCAACACGGCATCGCTCTGCCGAATCGGGCAGGAGACGGTGCAGGACATCGTGTACCGCACCATGGAGATCTTCCAGCTCCTAAGGAACATGCAGGTGGGAAGGAAGGCGCGCGCGTTCCTGGCTGTGCGTGGAGAGCGGGATGCTTCTTGGAATAAAGGGGCGCTGGTTCAGTCGTTATGTGGGGCCCCTGGGCGTCCGCGGGGCTGTTCTGGGCAAACCTTAATTATAGGATCGCCCCATTTGCATTCAGAAGTGTTCCCTAGCGGCGCCTGAGTGTCTCAGTGGGTTAAAGCCTCTGCTTTGGCTCAGGTCATGATCTCAGGGTCCTGGGATCGAGCCCCGCATCGGGCTCTCTGCTCAGCAGGGAGCCTGCTTCCTCCTCTCTCTCTGCCTGCCTCTCTGCCTACTTGTGATCTCTGTCTGTCAAATAAATAAATGAAATATTAAAAAAAAAAAAGTGTTCCCCAGTGATGCGCCTGTCCCCAAGATTCTGTGATGTGAAGGTGTTTTCCAGAGAGGACTTCTCCAAGACTGAGGCCTCTTTTTCTACATTCGCCCGGATTCTCTAGCTGCTAGGCAAACTCATACTTTTCAGGGTAAAGGCGGGTTTCTCACCATTTAACCTCATTAGACTGCCTTAGCTTTCATCTTGTTCTCAAGCAAAATAGTTTCTGAGGGTCTCAGGAGTTGAAGAATTCAGATTCTGTTAATTTTTTTCTGCTAACATTTTTATTTCGGTATAAATGACATACAATTAAATACATTTACATAGTTTTGACATACGTATATACTTGGGAAACCATCATCCACCACCACCACCCCCAAAAGTTTCCGCATGCCCCTTTGAAATCTTTACTTCTGGCCCTTCCATCCGCAGACAACTTCTGATTTGCTTTCTGGCACCGTAAGTTCGTTTGTATTTTCTAGAGTTTTGTATAAATAGAATCAGTTTTTTGTTTTGTTTTTTGTTTTGTTTTGTTTTTTGGGTATGGCTCTTTTGACACAGGATGTATCAATAGTTCATTCCTTTTGATTGCTGAATAGTGTTCCACTGTGTGACTATGTCACAGTTTGTGTAACTGTTCATCTATTGATAGGCCTTTGGGCTGTGTCCCAACTTTGCAGCCATTATAAATAATGCTACAAACGTCTGCCTAACAAATGTTTGTGTGAACACGTTTCATTTCTCTAGACTGAACAAATGCCTAGGAGTGGAACTCTTGGGTCACATGGCAAATAACTAACATTTTAAGGAACTTTTCCAAAGTGGTCGCACCATTCTGCATTCCCACGAGCAGTGATGGGGTGTCCAGTTACTCCTCATCTTGACAACACTTGTTAGCGAATGGCTTTCTGCTTTGCAGATTCCTTCTCCCAGTCTGTGGGTTCTCATTCTCTTCACGTGGCCTTTTGAAGAAAAGACATTTTAAATTTTGATGGAATTGAATTTATCGATTTGTTCTTTTACAGAATTTACTTTTGGCGGCGTACCTAAAAAATCGTTGCCTCACCCAAAGTGACAAACTTCTTCAATTTTTTTCTTCCAGATGTTTTATAGTTTTAGGTCTATGGTGTGCATTGACTTTATTTTCTTATAGATCCAAGTGCATTTTTTTGGATTTGGATATTCAGTTGTTCCAACACCATTTTGCTTATCTTATTACTTATCTTACTACTACGTGACGTGGATATCATTCTTGTGTTATGAGGGTTCTGCCAGAGAGGTGCAGTGACTTGTCCAAAGCTTCTTGGTGACGGGATAAATTTGAAACCAGGTCTTCAGATGCTTACAACTCTGATTTCAGTGGGTGCACTGTAAAAGTAATCCGGGTGCGTTGAAATCTTAACCGTATAAATATGCCAGTGTGAAAGAATATAAAGGGGATCCAAAAGAAGATATGAAATCTTTAGCAGTCATTTTTAAAATTAATACATTAATACCTAAAAATGACTAAAGTAGGATTAAATGATTTTTCAGAATTTAGTAAATATTTATTTTTAACCTGCTATATGCAAAGTACTGAATTAGGACTAGTAGATCTTACCAATAACATTTATCAAGTACTTTCCTTGGTCAGACACACTGTTGTAAGAATGGTTCTTTTTTTTTTTTTTTTTAAAGATTTTATTTATTTATTTGACAGAGGGAGATCACAAGTAGGCAGAGAAGCAGCCAAAGGGAGAGAGGAGGAAACGGGCTCCCCGCTGAGCAGAGAGCCCAAGGCAGGGCTCTATCCCAGGACCCTGGGATCATGACCCGAGCCGAAAGCAGAGGCTTTAACCCACTGAGCCACCCAGGCGCCCCTGTGAGAATGGTTCTAAGAAGTCTTTTTATCCTCATTTTACAGTTAAGGAAACGGGCTTAAAGAGAGAACTGAAGTGGAAGAAATAAGAGAGGGAGACAAACCATATAGACTCTTGACTCTGGGAAACAAACTGAGGGTTGCTGCAAGGGAGGTGTGTGTGGGGATGGGGTAACTCAGTCGGTGAGCATTAAGGAGGGCATGTGATGTGATGAGCACTGGGTGTTATAAGCAACTAATGAATCATTGAATGTTATATCAAAAACCAATGATGTACTATACATTGTAACTGAATTTAAATTTTTTTCTATTTAAATTTATCAATACACACATAACTAGTGGTTCTTCCCACTCTCTTTTTAATACTTGCTGTCCAACACTTTGTATGAGATACAATATTACCTCAGAGATACAATATTATAATATTATATATATTTAAATATATATATTTGTATATTATATATATCGTATATACATAATAAATAAATATATATATATATAAATTTATAAAAGAACCAAACTCTTTCAACAAAGTATTGTCAATAACTTGATTACATGTGGACATATATTCAAAACCAACTTGTAAGGGACTGTGGTAGTCACTTCTTTGGGCCTCTTACATTGTGAATTCTGTGGTTTAACTCACGTAAGACCATTTGTTTGAAAAAGAACAACAGTGTGAGCCTTCATTTCACATTTTTAAACTATTAAAAATGTTTAAATTATCTTCTATATTATTCATCCAGAAGGATGAAGTGCCATAAATGCAAACCACTGAGATTATTTCTAAGTGTTTGTTTTAGAGAAAATGGTTCTTTATTTATTAGGTCTCCATGAGCCTCTTGAGAATTTGATGAAAAGTATAGATTTTCTGAGAATGCCCGTGTATATATTCTGAGTAAAATAAGGGGGGAAAATTTTGAGAGGGAATTTTATTCAAGGATTGCTAGGTCCCAGGTTAAGATTCCCTGAATAAGAAAATACTGCTTTGGTTTTGTTATCCTTTAAATCTTAAAAAAAAAAAAAATTAGTATATAATCAGAATTCAGAAATTAAAAGAGGAAACATTATAGTGAACTTTATCCCTCCCATCCCTGTCTGCTGGCTGTCTAACCCCCTTCCACAGGCAGTGAATGTTAGTGCTTTTTATTACTATTCTTATGTATCCCTTCAGATATTCTGTGCACATTTAAGCAAAAGTACATGTTTGTTCTTTCATTTTTTTCCCCTCTTTGCCCCAATAATAGTGTATTATACACAACATTTTGCACCTTCCTTTTTTTCATTTTGGTATATTTTGGAGTTTATTCCTATCTGTCCAGAATATATTTCTTTTTCCTTTTAAAATATATACACAGGGCGCCTGGGTGGCTCAGTGGTTAAGCCACTGCCTTCGGCTCAGGTCATGATCTCAGGGTCCTGGGATCGAGCCCCGCATTGGGCTCTCCGCTCAGCAGGGAGCCTGCTTCCTCCTCTCTCTCTGCCTGCCTCTCTGCCTACTTGTGATCTCTGTCAAATAAATAAATAAAATCTTAAAAAAAAAAAAAGATATATACACAGTAATACACTGAGTGGAAATACTGTAATTTATTCAACCAGTTCTCTAGGCATTTGGATTGCTTTTAATCTCTCACTATTAGGCTGCAGTAATAACCTACATAAGTGTGCAACTATACCTGTAGGATAAATTCTTAGAAACGGCTTTGTGCTTCTGTAGTTAGGTAAATTTCGATGAACTGCCCTCCATGGGGGTTGTACCACTTTCTGCTACCATGTCCTAACCAAGACCAACAACCAGGCTCTGACTAATAGAGAGTTATATTTTTGGACCTTAGATCATGTGATAGATGAAAATCTACTTTCCATTTCTTCTAGTTTGAGTGAGTTTGAGCATCTCTTCATATATTTATGAATCATTTATATTTCCTTTTCTGCTAGCTGCTTGTTCATATCTATATAGATAGATAGATCAATCTTTATAAGATTTGGCTATTTCCATATCAGAAAAACTTGCTCTATGTGATGGAACTTGCAAGTATTTCTTTTCCCCGGTTTGTTGTTTGCCCTTTGGCCCTGCTTATGGAAGTTCTGCCATACATATGTTCTTCTTAAGGCAGCTGAATTTATCAGTCTCTGAGGGCTGTCATGTTCTCTGTCTAGTAAGGAAGGACTTTTCCCATTCCACAATCAGGAAGATTTCTGGGTTTTGTTTCAAATTTTACATCTAAAACTTAGACCCATATGGAATTTATCCTTCTATAAAGTGTGAGGTATGGCCCCAGCCCTACTTTTTTTTAAAAGGGTGAGTAATTCGCTTTCTTTCCTCCATTGATTTCAGATGCTACTTTATACAAACGAATCTACTTCTGGATGTTCTATTCCATTTGGCTGCCTGTCTTTTATGTAGTAATCCCAAGCATTCTTATATTTATTGTGACTCTATAATGTGTTCACACTTGTTTCCAAAGTTTCCCTGGATGTTCTTATTTATTTTTCCACCTGTACTTTAGAATCAGCTTGATTAGTTCTTAGAAAAACCTGTTAGGGTTTTATTAGGTTGATTGAACCTAGAGAGACTTTACATCAGTGTGATGTTCAGTCTTACTAACCAAGAACACAAATCTCTTTTTTTGCGTCCCTGTGAAATATTTTAAGTTTTCATCTATATTTATATAGATATTTATATAATAATAATTTATGTAATACTTATTCTCCTGAAGCTGTTTCAAAAAATAGAAACAGAGGGAAACTTCCAAACTCTTTCTATGAAGCCAGCATTACCCTGATCCCAAAACCAGGCAAAGAGCCCATCAAAAAGGAGAATTTCAGACCAATATCCCTGGTGAATATGGATGCGAAAATTCCCAACAAGACCCTAGCTAATAGAATCCAACAGTACATTAAAAAGATTATCCACCATGACCAGGTGGGATTTATCCCTGGGATGGAAGGGTGGTTCACCATTCGCAAATCAATCAATGTGATAGAACTAATCAATAAGAGAAGAGACAAGAGCCACATGGTCTGCTGATTGATGCAGAAAAAGCATTTGACAAAATACAGCATCTGTTCTGATTAAAACTCTTCAAAGCATAGGGATAGAGGGAACATTCCTCAACTTCATAAAATCTATCTATGAAAAACCCACAGCGAATATCATTCTCAATGGGGAAAACCTGACAGCTTTCCCACTGAGATCAGGAACACGTCAAGGATGCGCACTCTTGCCATTATTTTTCAACACAGTACTTCTAGTACTACAAGTCCTAGCAACAACAATCAGACAACAAAAAGAAATAAAAGGTATTCAAATTCGCAAAGAAGTCAAACTCTCTCTCTTCACAGATAACATGGTACTTTATATGGAGAACCCAAGGAAATGACCCCCAAACTACTAGAACTCATAAAGCAATTCAGTAATGTGGCAGGATACAAAATCAATGCACAGAAATCAGTTGCTTTCTTATAAACTAACAATGAAAATACAGAAAGGGAAATTAGAGAATCAGTTCCATTTACTGTAGCACCAAGAACTGTAAGATACCTGGGAATAAACCTAACCAAAGAGGTAAAGGATCTGTACTTAAGGAACTACAGAACACTCATGAAAGAAATTGAAGAAGACACAAAAAGATGGAAAAGCATTCTTTGCTCATGGATCGGAAGAATAAACATTGTTAAAATGTCTATACTGCCCAGAGCAATCTATACTTTCAATGCCATCCCAATCAAAATTCCATCAGCATTTCTCAAAGTGCTGGAACAAACAATCCTAAAATTCATTTGGAACCAGAAAAGACCCCGAATTGCTAAGGAAGTGTTGAAAAAGAAAAACAAAGCTGGGGGCATCACGTTGCCTGATTTCAAGCTTTACTACAAAGCTGTGATCACCAAGACAGCATGGTACTGGCACAAAAACAGACACATAGACCAGTGGAACAGAGTAGAGAGCCCAGAGATGGACTCACAACTCCATGGCCAAATAATCTTCGACAAAGCAGGAAAAAATACACAGTGGAAAAAAGACAGTCTCTTCAGTAAATGGTGCTGGGAAAATTGGATAGCTATGTGTAGAAGTATGAAACTTGACCATTCTCTTACACCATATACAAAGATAAACTTGGAATGGATAAAAGACCTCAATGTGAGAAAGGAATCCATCAAAATCCTGGAGGAGAACATAGGCAGTAACCACTTCCACATCGGCCATAGCCACTTCTTTCAAGTCATATCTCCAAAAGCGAAAATGAACTTCTGGAACTTCATCACAATCAAAAGCTTCTGCATAGCAAAGGAAATAGTCAATAAAACAAAGAGGCAATGCATGGAATCGGAAAAGATATTCAGGAATGATACTACAGACAAGGGGCTGATATCCAAGATCTATATTTTGAAATTTTTAAAGTCTACTAGATATTTTATCTTTATTGCTGCTTTTGTAAATGGCATCTTTTTCCTTTCTCATTTTCATTTGTTTCCATATTTGAACACAAAGCTGTTTTCTCTGTATTAAATTTGTAGCCTCTCTTGACTACCTTTGTTGATAATAGCACCTTATCATATCATTTATATCATATCCATAAATAGTGATAATTATACTACTTCCTTTTTAATGTTTCAGCTTTTTCTTTTTTTTCTAATTGCTTTGACCACTGCCTTCAGAACAATGTTCACTAGTAGTATTAGTGGTCTTCGTAGACTTCCTGTTCCATTCCTGACTTCAGTGAGGATGCTTTTAATGTTTCCACATTAATCATGGTACTGACTTTTTAACTGAGATAAATGTATTTTTTAGCACTGGGGGATTTTTACTCAGTATTTTATATTTGTTTTAAGACTGGATATTTAAGACTGGATATTGAATTTTAGCCTTTTGGTGTCAAGGGGTATAATCATATTTACAGATCTTTATTAGGATTCAAGAGTAAGATGATTATTGATGAGATTTTCAGCTAAACATCTATACTGCGGGTTTATATCAGGAGATCTTAGGCACTATTACAACTTACATTCTGAGAGGTACCTTGTCTCCCTCATGTTCATTACTGTGCTATAGCTTCTAGATAAGGGAATCTGGAAATGATAGAAAAGAAGAAAATAATTATTCAAGCCGATCTCCCTGTTATATCTCCTATCAACTATATTTAGGCCTTTCCAGTCTTTTTTTCATGTTTACGGTTTATCTACTTGTAATGATAGTGTTTCCTGTTTTCTTTTTTTTCCAAGAATTGTACCATGCACCTTTGTTCACATTCCTACCCCATCTGTTTAAGAAAAAAAAAGAGTAAACTGAAGTTTAGAAAAACAGGCTGATCTTCTATTGGATAGTAGTTAGTGTCTTGGTTTTAAGGCACTTTAATCCTCCAGTTAAGAATATGAGTGAATGGCATCAGGGAAATACAAATCAAAACCACAATGAGATACCACCTCACACCAGTCAGAATGGCTAAAATTAACAAGTCAGGGAATGACAGATGCTGGCGAGGATGTAGAGAAAGGGGAACCCTCCTACACTGTTGGTGGGAATGCAAGCTGGTGCAACCACTCTGGAAAACAGCGTGGAGGTTCCTCAAAGAGTTGAAAGTAGAGCTACCCTACGACCCAGCAATTGCACTACTGGGTATTTACCCTAAAGATACAAACGTAGTGATCCGAAGGGGCACGTGCACCCGAATGTTTATAGCAGCAATGTCCACAATAGCCAAACTATGGAAAGAACCTAGATGTCCATCAACAGATGAATGGATAAAGAAGATGTGGTATATATACACAATGGAATAGTATGCAACCATCGAAAGATATGAAATCTTGCCATTTGCGACGACATGGATGGAACTAGAAGGTATTATGCTTAGTGAAATAAGTCAGTCAGAGAAAGACAATTATCATATGCTCTCCCTGATATGAGGAAGTTGAGAGGCATCATGGGGGGTTTGGTAAAGGAATAAATGAAACAAGATGGGATCGGGACGGAGACAAACCATAAGAGATTCTTAATCTCACAAAACAAACTGAGGGTTGCCAGGGGGAAGGGAGTAGGGAAAGGGTGGTTGGGTTATGGACCCCTGGGGATAATAATACATTATATGTTAATAAAAAAATTATTTAAAAAAAAGAATATGAGTGAATACTTATAATCAAAGCATCCCATGTACTAGAAAATGTGGTTTAAATATTGTTAATTCTAATGGTAGGATGATTTCACAGATCAAATTGTGGGAATAAAATATTGTACAGAATATTTTGATGTACAGATATGTACAGAGAAAGGAATATTTTGTTCATGAGGTTCAGCAGAGCACAAAAGCTATATTTGGTTACAAGTTCTAAATAACAGTCAATTTCCATGTGTCTGATTTTACCATTTCAGTACATACTTTTGGCTTTTTTTTATATAAAATTCCTGAATTAAAAACATACAGGCATCCAGGACAGAGCTATGATTGTAAGCAGTTAGTTATAATAATTTATTAATGGTGCTCAAGTGCAGATTGATTTGCACCTCTCTGTCCTGCTGTTGGTTTCTTTTTACAGTAGAACTTTTGGTGACAGCTTTGTGTTTTAGTGCATGCCTTGAGCATCATAATTACCTTATAATTAAGGTATTTTGAGATTATTTTGCTATAGCATCAGTATACTGTTCCTCTCTTCTGCCAAAAAGTCCTCATCTTTACTTTCTACTTTTTTTGTGCTGCTTCTTTTTCTTTAAATTGTATTTGGTTTTTAACTTCCCAGTTCAGTTCAACAGCTTGCTGCCTTTATGTAATAGCAATATGAAAATTGTGGTGTTATTTTTAAAGTTATAATCTACTTCAAAAATTAGAGGGGAAAGTATTTCGACTGGTCAGAGAGGCCTATCATGACGTTTTTTCTGGGGCTGTCTTATAGCACCGAAACACTACACGAAGGAGCCAACAAATGACCGAGTATTACTCTTAAATACTTCAGAAATTACCCTTGATTAATTGTAAAGAACAGTTTGCTTTTACGCAGTACTTAAAAAGAATTTCTGCTTTGCTAGCTTTTACTTCTAGAAAATCTTGATTGTCGTTACTTCGTATTTTTCTTGTTTTTGTTTTGCCTGATCAGCTGCCAAATGGTGTCACTTACCATACTGGAACGTATCAAGACCGGCTAGCAAAGCTCCAAGACCATCTTCGCCAACTTTCTATTCTCTTCAGGAAGCTGAGACTGGTCTATGACAAATGCAACGAAAACTGTGGAGGGATGGATCCCATCCCAGTGGAGGCAAGTTGTAGTGGGAGAGGGAGGGTGAATGTAGGATGCCAGACATTTGTAATTTTTTCCTTTTTCTCCTTCTCTTTTCACAATATTTTCAGATTTTGATGTATATTGGTTATTTACTTTTGATGAGAGAAGAGGAAACTATGATATATATATGCACAGAATTAGTACTGTCTTGTCACATTACTACTTTATACATTTGAACATCCAACCCTGTAGTGAATTTTTGTTGTAGGGAGGAAAGAGTGGTCTATGGCAGTTTTTATTATTGCTGCCAGGGTCTAATTAATTAAATTGGTGCATGACTTTTTTTTTTTTTTAGTAAGAGTTTTAATAGCATTGTAAAATACTCTTAAAATGGTTTTCAAGGAAGTTCTCTACAGATGAAATATTATGTTTTCATCATTATTAATTTAGACTAGCTTAGTGGAAACACTTTTGTTTGAAAATATATTTCTTAAACTTCGTCTTGGGTTTATAGACATGTTTTAGTTCACTAGGTATATGATACTTTTAATAGGTGGCCCTTTCCTGTTGACAAGTTCTGTCTCTGCCCACAAAAGTATCAGGGAAGGTTTGGATGTTCTCTCACTACATATGGAGGACAATTTCATGTGACAAGTGCTTCCGTTCTGCGTGATCAGCATGTAAGGGATGTACAGAGGAAAGAATAAACTGCAAAATGGCCCGAAAAGCAGTCAAAGATATAGGAGAAAGATAAGAAATGTGGGCGACATTGTCAGATGCTGGAGAGGATGCAAGGAAAAAAGGAATGAAAATTGTCCAGTAGATTTTACTAGAGGAAAATTGTTGGTATATATAAGCAGAGCTTTGTTGAAATGTTTGTTAGCAACAAGAAGTTAGGTTGCAATGAGCTGAAGATTAAACAGCAAGGAACTGGAGCTAACAAGTGGATATCCATCTTTCAAAAAGCTTTCATAAAGAGAGGAAAACAGTAGATGGAAGGAGGATTGGTGTCAACGGTTTTGGGGAAAGGAAAGAAAAAAAAGGGGGAAAGGAGAAAAAATTTGAAATGAGAGACCAGACATGTTTAGATTATAAAGGAAGAAAACAGTGGGGAGACGTTGGGAGCAAGAAGATAAATATTTAAGACAGGAGGATGAAGAAATCAGAACACAAGAATGGAAATTAATCATCTTCAGGAGGGAGGATAGCTCTGCATTGACAGGAAGAAAGTGTGGTTGTGATGTGGACAAGTTTATATTTGTCCCAAGAATTTGAAGAGGTTTGGCCAGATGACTCCTGCTTGTACCATTTGTTTACCTCTGGCTTGTTCCTGCATTGTTGATATAAGATGGTAGAGACCAAATGATTCCTGAAATCTCTCTAACATTTATGAGGGGCTTCAAATAAACCTTATCATAAACCATATATATTTCATTATAATTCTGCTAGATGTTCCATTGCTATAAAAATTTTTTTCTCCTACAAAAAACTTTCTCCCAACTAAAAGAAGTTAAGACCTCTTAACTTAGAAATTTGCATGAACACTGAGGTTCTAGATAGCAAAGTAAGTGATATTTATGTAATGCACATCCGTGAAGTTCTTTTCTTTCTAGTATAGATGAAAAGAAAAGCCTGTTCTATCAATGGACTGTAAGTTTTTTAGGGGCAAGTATCACATCTTATCATTTTTGCTGTATCTCACCCAGTATCTGAAAATTAAATATTTGCTGATTAAATGGATAGGATATTACTTAACTGCATGTAACAACTAATGTTACAAGATCTATTTTGCAAAAGAAACCTGAAAATAATGTATAGTAGGTACTGAAATGATAAACTTGTAATGCTGTTATTTTAGGCCATCACCTAAATTACAATATATTTATATATTACTAAAAGAAAAGGATAAAAATTAACCTTAATCAGAGAGACCTTGTATACCAGTGTAATTGGAAACTTTGCCATCATGTTTCTGACTTTTAAGTCTTGTCTGTCACTCCCAGCAACTAATTCCATATGTGGAAGAAGATGGTTCAAAGAATGACGATCGGGCCGGCCCACCTCGTTTTGCTAGTGAAGAGAGGCGAGAAATTGCTGAAGTAAATAAAGTGAGTTATTAGCCTGTGTATTTTATATTTCAGAATTATGGATAAAAATTACTAGGGAGCATATGTAATTCAAAGACATACTCTGGATTCTAGAATTACACGAAGTTGTTTCTGTGGCAAATGTAACCTAGTTAGAGTATAACCAAGAACTAAAAAGGTAAGCAGAAATGCCGCTTGAATAATCAAAAGAGAGATCGTAGAATTCATGCCATAAAACTTAGCAAAGCTTCACAGGCACTCAGATACAACTCATTTACTTTTTTTCCTTTCTAGGCAGAATTCTAGCTTTCTAGCTTATAGCATATTTGGAGCAGCAAATGATAAAAATTTACAAATAGAAAGTGTGAATATCTCAAACCTGAATAAGAAATTGAGAGTTATCAAAGCATTAGCCAACACCACCCTCCATCTTGCAAAAGTTCCTAACTTGAATGTATTTATTATAAATACTTTTGGAAATTTAGTAGATAATATTCAGATAGTTCTTGTGAAACAAAGAGATATAAGGAAAGTTCGTCAGTTCATTCTATGGAAATATGGCCCACACTTACCAAAACCTAAGAGCACAATAGATTAAACTACCAGTCTCACTAACTCACTTACAAATACACACCCCTCTGCCACTGCTTTGATCCTGAAATCCTTTTTTTTTCCCAAGATTTTATTTTTTTCAAGATTTTATTTATTTATTTGACAGACAGAGATCACAAGTAGGCAGAGAGGCAGGCAGAGAGAGAGGAGGAAGCAGGCTCCCCGCTGAGCAGAGAGCCCGATGCGGGGCTCGATCCCAGGACCCTGGATCATGACCCGAGCCGAAGGCAGAGGCTTTAACCCACTGAGCCACCCAGGCGCCCCAATCCTGAAATTCTTAATTCTAATTAATAGAATTCATCAGGGTATTAACAATCCGTCGCGGCTGAAAAGGGTTTTTGAGGGTAAATAAGGATAATTTAGTTTACATGTATAATACGTAATGTCAGTAGATTAAATTGGGAAAAAAAATTTTTCTCAGATCTAGAAGACATTTGATAAAATTCAAATGTTACTGATTCAAAGAACACTTAAAACTATTAGTCTTTAAAGAAACTTATTTCAGATAAATAGGCAACATTTTCATACAGGTGAAATAAAGAACTAGTTCTGTTAAAAATGGACCTAAAATAAGTTGCCTTACACCACTGTTTATTATTACTTTAGAAGCTACAGTCAGAACAAAAAGGCAGGAAATGGAAACAAACTTTGGGAAACGGGTTATAGTATTATACACAAGCTTGTTAAGTTTGTACATAATATTAGAACTCAAGCTGGTTTAAGCTCAAAGAAAGTTGATTAACAACTAGAATCATTTAGAATTTGACAAAAGGGCTTGATATGAATGATACCATTTTCTTTATAATGCTGTAAACCAATTAGATTATAAGATGCTATTCACAATTGCAACAACAAATATTAAATAAGAATTATCAATGATATATATAAACTAAACTTATGATACATAAAAGAACTTTTAAATAATTAAAAGAACACATAAAGTTCTTGTGTGGGCAATAAATATTCTAAAAATGCCAGTCTTGAGTATGAATTCTCTTGAAAGTACACAAAATAATAAGATTTTAATGCAATACCAATGAAAAAACAAATCCAAACTGGAATTTTCATGTGTGAAACATACTAAAATATCAAAGAAAATGCTCATGAGAGTAATAAAACAGAACTCTTTGCTTCAAAAATTAAAATGTGGAGAATATTATAAAAAGCAATAATTGTGAAATAATGGTATAAGAATAGACAGATTAGTAAAATAATAGCCATAAAAATAGTTTCTCTCTTGCATATGAGAATTTATTATGTCAGAAGAGAGACTGTGTGGAAAATTTGTCTTTAAAAATTAAACTTTGGGAGGATATTATCAAGCTTTTATATTATACCCTATGTCAAAATTAATTTCAGAGTTGAAAATAGACCTGAAAAACAAAATACTGGAAAATTAAGAGAAAAAATGTATATCAAAACACAGGAGAAAGGAAAAAGCTGGATTTTAGAAAATTTTCATTTTTTTCATAAAAGGAAAAAATTCAAATTAAGACTATTTCAAGCAAATTTGACAGTAATGATGAGCATAAAGAACTTACAGTAAGAAATTTGTAGGGAATGAGGAAGGGGACTGGGAACTTTTATATCTTGAAGAATAAATGGTATTCAGTAGTCTAGAGATATGAGGCATTCATTTCTTTTAATTGTTATAGGTTTCTGTTGATAATCTATACATTAATTCACAATAGATGTGCTCTGTTATTTTTCTCTGTAATAAGGATATTTTGTATAAGATACAGTGAAATATGTATATAAATAAAACAGTGTTATAGTGGTAACTTTGATTTCAGAGCATGTGACACAGTTCTCAATCATAGATGATTTTATGCTATTTTAGGAAAAAAAGTCCATGTAAATTAAGAAAGATAAAATTTTTCTAAATATATGTTTCATTTCACCTTTTATTTCTCTGAGTTTTTCCTTTTTTTCCAGTATGATGGCTTAGAAATATCTATAAGGGAAGGGTATAATTGATTCAAAGGATAAGATGTATAAAAAAAATTTCTTTCCCCACTTGAGGATTTAGCTTTCTTTCAGTCTCTCTCTCCTGGACCCACCTATATACTTTCCTTCCCCCAGTCTTTTCAATACAGTTATATCATAATTGGGGTTCAATAAATATTCTGTTTGTATTATTAAGGCACATAAATATTGTTTATTACTTAGCCACATAGTAAACTAGGGTCACATTTCCTTGAACAACTTTTTGTCCTCCTGGAGTTAATAATTTCTGTAATTTTTAAAAAAATTGTTGGTTCTTTATGCATCTGAAGTCAGCACTTTCTTCTGACTTTTCCACAGAGTCAAAATTATCAGGCAATTTAGTCTCCCTAGAGTCTTGCATCTTCTCGCTAGGTCTGATTAAATGCTCTCTAGGTGTGCTGTTCAGCACTGTGCTGGGGTTTCCTTCACCCCTTCTGTTGGCTTCACTGTTTCCTAGGCCTCATATCTTTCTCTTTCTTGGTTTACTACGTTATTGGTAAAGGACATACATCAATGCCTTCTTCAGAAGGAATGTATGGACTTAAGTTGTAGTCCTCCCATAGCTATCCACTTGATAGTTTGGCTGGCTATAAAATTCTATGTGGCAGATTAGTTTCCCTCAGAAGTTTGAAGGTGTTCTTCCATAATCTTCTCAAATAGGGTTTGGCGAACTTTAAAGGACCAAATAATAAATAGTTTAGGCTTTGTGGGACATATGTGATCTTTGCTGTGATGTAAAAACCATCCTTAGCTCACAGGCCTTACAGAAACAGGCCATGTGCCATAGACTGCAACCCCTAGTATCTACTTCATTTTGTTGTCTTTCCAGATGGAGGCTCTAAAAGATCTGATGAACTCTGATGCTTCATCGTGAGCCATTTATATTTAAGTATGAGACACTAGAAAGTGCTAATAATAATAGGCTTTGTGAGTGGACTTAATCTTGTTGAGTTCAAGTTGGCTTTTTTGGGGAGGAGACCCCCAACTATCATTTTCTGAGGTTTGTTTTTTTTTTTTTTTTTAAAGGCTGTTCAGTTTCTTCAGTAAAGAATCTTCCAGTGCCCTACACAGAAAGATATGTTCTTGTCTTCTTGCCTTCTGCTATGCTGGGGGCACTGAATCCACAGCCATTGTGGTTAGTTTCACAGGAAACAAACCTTTCCTAATCCTTAGAGGTGAGGCAGGGCACAGGGAGAGAGCACTCAGTCACCTGTTCATGAGGAGTAGGAGTGAGCACCTGGCGCTCTTGGTCGTCCCTGGAGCACTTTCAGCTGTTCCTCCAGTTTTTATCCCCAGGCCTCACCTGGTGCTGTTGCCATGGCACCCGTCTTGTCTCCATGGAGGAGCAGCCCTGTTCTCAGCGGTGCTGTCCCTGAATCCACCTGGGATGCAGTGTCCCCCCAAGTCATTTCCCACTCCCCTTCTACTTTTCCTCTTAAACTGCCACCTCGCATCTGCTTCTGTCTCCTTTCTGCTCATTTTTCTCCACATAGGATTATAGGTTTTTCCATTTCTCTCCTGCCGTTTTATTAGGGTTTTGAGAAAAAGAAGAGATAAACACATGTATTTAGTCCACAGTGTTTATCGGCAATAAGTTGATATCAATACACAGAATACATAGACAGTATTTCTGAAGATTTGTCTATTTATGGAATCGAAGCCCATATTCAGATTTTGTGTTCCCATTTATACTTCAGGCATTTAAGGACTCTTTCTTTGATTAAGTCATTTGAATCTGCTGATTTTGCTGTTACAAGTGCTTCTAAGTTGGGGGTAAAATTTGTTTTAGTTAACATATTGAATTGAAGGTTATTACAAAGAAGAAAGAATCTATTTAGATGTTTTAATTGAACAGGCTTAAAGCTTAGCCCTATATTTCTATAAGATTTTTTTTTTTTAAGAGAATTTAGGGGGAAAGTATCTTGAGTGGCAGGGGAAGTCCTCATTTGATGGCCTCATAGCTCCCTCTTACTTCTTAGGAACTGTTAATATATTTTGAAACAGGACTAAAAAATTATATAGTAAACAAGAGGTTTTTTTTTAAAAAAAAAAGGAGGAGGGAAGACTAAGATTTGGTTAACACAAACTGAAATCCAAAAAATAAAGAAGACAGAAGAGATTAAATAGCTAAAAAACATGCAAAGTGGATTTTTTTAACCTAAAAATGTTTTTAACTCATTCCTTAAATAAAACATTGTAAATGTGAATTGAATGTGACACATATTTTGACTCTTAATAAAGTTATGTATAATTATTGCTACTAACATTATTTATTCTTTTCTTCCAACTCTGTACTTCCCTTCTAGAAGATTAAAATATATAATTACAAATTTTTATAGCACTGAGTAAGGTCATGACCAATGGATATATTTTTCTGCCTTGATGGCTCACACCTGAATGTTTCTCTGAAGTATGTTTTCTTAATAACTACCTGCAGATGGTAAAATGTTGTCCTAATCTATTTAATCACACAGATGCTACTAAAAAAAAGTTTAAATTCTTTGATTTAAATTTCAACTACTTATCAATATCTGTATTCATAAAGTTAAATTTTTATATTCCTTTTGTCTATTTTTATCAATTCTCTTCCCTGTTATGCAGATTTTTTAAATTATTAGGTGGTGGTAGAACTTTAAGGTTCACAGCAATCTGAGCTAGTAACACACATCAAACTAATTTGATACAGAATATTAAAATGAATAATTTTTAAAGGTAGCCATATATGTATATATTTTTAATACCAAAAGACCATATTTAACTGGAAAACAAAGAACAAGCTTAAAAATGATTGCTGGGGCATTTTTTTTCCTTGTTTTTTCTCTTCTGGGATTTAGAAAGCTTTTGATTTGGCTCTTGGGTTTTTTTAAATTGAATATTAAAATATTCATATATTTGAATACCTGCTCTGTGCCAACTATCATTGTAAGTGTGGGAGTTTCTGCCATAAATCAGTCAGATGTGTTGTCTACCACTGTGCACATTTCACACAAATGGATAAGTGTCTTCTCTGAGGATAGAAAACACAGAAGACTCTCAAACAGCACCCGTTCATGTACCCATTTGTTGTGATAGGTAGATATTTACAAAAAAAAAAAAACCTCCCCCTAAAAAGACACTGGAATTTAAATAAAAACTTTAAAAAACTCAGACCATATTTTTAATACATTGATATTTGCTTATTTTAAATGATTAAGTTGCTTTATGGACCTATATAACAGGAATAAAATTGTATTCTTGGCATTCAATTAAAACTACTCAAAAACTTATTACAATGTATACATTATTTTTATTCTAAAAAAGCTACATAAAATAAGTAGCTTTAGGTACCCCTCAGTTAACTTTCATTCATTTTCAAAATATCATTACATGTTTGTGTACTTAAAATTGTACAGAACAACACACTGATAGTGTGTTTATTTATTTAAGATATGGTCTGACTTCTAACAACATACATACCACCAATACTTACCATAGGCCATGATATTTGGGGGCACAAAATTTTGTCATCAGTATTTGATAGAAATCATGAGATTATAGGATGTCCTAGTTCCAATAGTCAGATTTTTGGCTAATTTAAATACTTCTCATTTTCTCTTCATACATTCTGGAATCTATAAACCCTAATACTCAAAAAGACTAAACACTTGTTTGAGACTGTATATTTGAAGGGGATCAGAATGAGTTCTGTTTTGCTTAAACTCTTTTGTTGATGGAAAAATGAAAGAGGTATGTGGGTATTTTGTACAGGGCTGACATATAATTGAGTCCATGCGCTTGGAAATTAAAGCATTTTTGACCAACGGTCACAGCCTTTATATGAATATTAAATTACATGGCATGATAACATAAATATATTTTTTAAGTGTCTGCTCTACTTACACATTCACCTGTTAATGTAACAAATTAGGCACAGCTGATGGATTTTGATAATAGCAGCTGTCAACCTCTGTTAAAATCAATCAGGGGCAAGACTGTATATATTAAATCCTGTATCATGTCATGAAAATTTATTTACAATTTAACCACTAATAAGCATAACTGTCAGCTTTGCTGTTGACAGTGTCATGATGTGTTTTGGCTCTAGGTATCTTACTTGTATGCTAATTTTTTAATTTAAAACTTTGTGGCATCTTTGAGAAAAACTTTCCAAGTGCTATAAAATACATATTTTTTTAATTACTATTACCTAAAGTTGAATATTACCTTGAAAATACCCTACATTTTTTATTTCTCTTACTTAATTCTTTTAAGAATGAGGCTAATTTTTTTAAACAAGTGTATTAGAATTTATATTTCCAAATGAGTATTACTTTAAAAGCAATCCTATTGGTTAAATGACCCATTTATGCTAGTGATACATCCATTATGGAAACCATTGGACCGATTTTGATATTGACTTTAAAGTATATTTTTAACTACCCAAAAATATAATTTTATTGCTTCTAATAATTTATACTGAAAATCTGACCACTGAGCTTATTTCACTAGACTTGGCCTTTGAATGGTTTTCAGTTTTTAAAACTTAAATCAATCCTCCTCCTTCTTTTCCATGGACTCAGATTTTTCACCACTGAAATGATTCAGGAGAATCTCTCCCACACATTTGTCCAGTTAACCTGTCTCATTCAAGATTAAATCATACTTTTTCTTCGAGAATTTTAATGGGTACCTATTGCCCACTACCAAGCTCAAGTTTCTCCCCCTTCCACAATTGCTGACCACCAGCTTTTCTAGGCCCTGTGTTTGCTGACCTTACCAGTAAGAGGCAGTGTTTCTCTTTTTGGGTTACACAGCATCGGCATTACCAGGTTGTACAGTCTGGTCATGTGGGCGTTATCTTCCTCCTCCTTGATGCAGACTTTCTTCAAGGCAGGGACTGTTCCTCATTCATTTTCCTCTCCTCACAATGCCTAACCCAGAGCCTGGTACATAATATACCCTCAGTAAACGTAGAACAGGAAGTGTTACAGGCTTAGAATTCCATTCCAAAGAAAAGCTGTGAAACTTTAAAGTTTAAGCGTATTCAAAGTACGTCAAAAGGTACTAATTCAGATAAGACTTTTTTTTTTTAAATCTCACATTGTTTCTCTTCCTTTTATTCTTACTCAGTAGCTCTTTTCCATTCTCCCTAAAAAGTGAGGTTTGACAGGGGAGGTCTCAGGAGCTGCAGTCTCTCACAGCTAGCGGGGCAAGCGATGGCTCAGTGTGACGGGCAGCTGACTCTGAACCGTGTTGACGCCAGTAATTAGTTCACTCAACTAAACGTAACTGGTTTTCAGCACATGTGTCTGCATAACTGACTGTCCTGTTTGGGTCTGGGTGTACAGAAAGTAGAACCGGCAGGGGCCCCATAAGTTATATATGATGTCATCTCCTGAGAAAAAAGAGGAATTTTAGAGGCAAAGTTAGAACTGGGACTGAGGTTTCCAGCCTCCCTGGAAACGGTAGAGCAGCTCCACTCTTCTAGCCCTCTCTGTGCGGGTACCCTTGCCTGCTGGCAGAAGGATCCGTCTCTGGCTCTCTGGGATGCAGAGGACCTCATGGGCTTGGTACTGGCCATCTGGTCGTCCCTCACCTTACCCAGCTATGAGGGTCCATTTGATTAGCTTCTATACACAGTGGCTTCAGTAACCGCCACATACTTAACTGACAGCAGAGCCCAGAAGATGGGCCATCTGAAGGCTGAACAAGGAGACTGAGTTGCAAAAACTCCAACGGTATCTTCCTCCCCCAAACAGGGTGAAAGGGAGCTTCGTGAAATGGTATACCGTATATATGCCGTGTTGTTTTATCTGTATTGTACTAGTTCCCTTCTCAATTAGGAATTAAATAACCAAACATTACAACTTATGTAAATTGTTTTTCTGTTTTCCAGTAAGAGCTGCTTGGTCCTCCCTTTCAGCTACTTCCTATTACTTCTCTAACTCTAGATAAAATAGGAGTAACTTACTTCATCTTAGTTGGCTCTTTAATGAAATCAAAATGAAGATTTTTAGGCCTCTCTCTAATGAACATATATACTACTTTATCCGGAGGTATTTTAATATAGTATCTTTAGAATTATCTAATTAACTATATTATGTCCTAATGTAGTGTAATGTTTCTAAAAGTGAATAATGTTATTATTCTAATAACTAGTAAGTACTCTGACCAGAAGTTCTCTGTTTTGTTTTACCTAAGCAGACATTTGCCACACAGGATTTGAAGGAAGGATTCTTAAAGAGAAGTTTATAAACCATGGTCTGGTAGCAACCCGGATACAGAGACACGGAGCTATGGGCCGTGGGCTGTGGGCTTTCAGGGGATCCAGCACATCTCTGTTGTGAACAAGACTATGTGCAAGACTGTGCCGCTGGGTCTGTAGTTTTTGGAGTCAGAAGTGGATCACACTTCATGCTGTGGCCAGTGACTTCTGCCACATTTTTGAAAGCCCAGTTGCATCCAGGATTTTCTTTTCATTCAACTTTATTTCCTATACTGACAGTGGCTTTTTTTTGCATTCAGGGTCTATGAGGAACATTCGCTGAATGCTTCCTTATATGCCAGGCCCAATTTTCACAGTTCTGTCATTCAAATTTTTTAATCCTCTTAGCAACTCTTGTGAGGTAGGTTCAGTTATTATCCCTTTTCTGATGTGGAAACTGAGGCACAGAGAGGTTATGTAATTTGGCCAACGTCACACATTTAGTTACTGACGGAGAGGAATATAAACACAGAGAATCCAACTCTAGAGGTTACGCTCTTGACCATGATGTCACACTGTATCTTGGAAAACCTCTATCTTGGGTTTTATAACAATGAAATGTTTAGCTTACTTTCTTTGATGGTGGGAGTGGAGGCAGAAAGGAAGGGTCAGGGGCTGAAGCAGAAGCCTCTGTGGGCTGAATTAGAATTCAGTTTGTCTTTCAGAGAGTGTTTCCGGCCAGAAAAGGATTGAGGCCTTCCACGTTAAGGAAATATTCAACTTAATTTCTGTCTGGATCATTAGAGTTCTAACTTATGACATGCTAATTTTCATGACTTCATGGTCTATAATTCATGAAACATTTTTGATAAATTCTTTTGTTTCTACAGAAACTCAAACAGAAGAATCAACAGCTGAAGCAAATTATGGATCAATTACGAAATCTCATCTGGGATATAAATGCCATGTTGGCAATGAGGAACTAAACTGATATTTAAATTTCCTGCTTTACTCGTTATGCCATTCCCCACCCCCAAGTGTTTTTTCCCTTTGAAGAAGATTATTTATCTGCTTCTATTCTACTCACTAGAATTAAAGTTCCTATTTTTACAGTGTAATTTTACATTACAGTTTTTTTACATTGGCAGTTTTTTTTTTAAGCTATTGATTCTATGAAAGATTATTATAATAAACTTTGATAGGGCTTATGTTTTGGTTAATCTTCATGAATTAAACTTTTTAAGCAAAGTAATTAAGTTTTGTAAATAAATTTTTCAATTTGATCAACGGTTGTTTTGCTCATTTTATTACCCTTTTAGGAGACTTAAAGGTTTAAACATTTTTGCAAATGAAAATATCAAGTACAGTCTATCTGTGGTACAGACTAATTAAAATTAAACATGTAAGTCTCCATTTCAGCTCAATTTTTTTAAATGTAGAGTCCCAAACAGGGTAAGATGAGAAATTAGTTAACCTGCATATTGCTATAAATAGATGAAAATTACCTTTACCATGTGTTTCATGTGTTGGGTCTTAACTACAATGACCCGTCTCTAAAAGGACAGAACGAAACAATCTGGCACAAACTGAAATCACAGCTGTGTGCTTCTGTGCTCCCTGCTTTATTCCAAGAAGCAACATCCAACCTGATTCTTCGGGTTCACCCTAAAGTAATCTTGAGCGCCTTTTGCAAACAGTAAATTTTTAAGAGTTTTAAACACGATAGCACTTAATGACAAGTGCTTTTGTAGACTGGTAGTTGGTCTATCCCACGCCCTTCACAGGTCTGCCTACAGGAGCTAGTCTCTCCCATCATAATGCATCCTCACGTAAGGGATTCAGATTCTCAGACTGATCCAGAAGCCCCTACCTCTCTTCCCTGGCTCTGACTCAACCATAAATACTGCTATTCAACTTCTCCTGTTTAAGGACACAGTTTCTTGGGAAGGTGACACAAGCAACTGGAAACCAGCTTTCTCTGGGGAGGTTGAGTGGGTGGTTGAGGATGAGGGTAAAGAAGATGCTTACTTTTTCACCGTATGCCCTTTGGTACCTTTGAAATTTATGGCGTGTGAATACTGCCTGTTCAAAAAATAGGTGAAATTTCATTTTAAGTTATAGAGATTCCCACTTATACCAAGTGGCAGAGGCATAAGAGAGTAAGCCTAACCGTGTGCATGGGCATCGTTAGACCCTCTAGTTTACATCTGTCAAAGCAGTTCTGAGTAAGCCCAGCATCAGTCACCTGAGGAAGTAACTGCCCCCACTGGGACGCACTGCCTTTTCAAGCAAAGGTAAAGGCATACGAAGCTAGGACAAGGGTAAGAATTGGGACCGATCATTCAGTCTACCTCAGAAACCTGCTGTATCTAAGGGTGTTATATTTTATTTAGCCTAAGGCCAATTGGACATGCAAGGTTGTTACAGATGTTTATTACTAGTACATTCTTTGCATGGGAGCATGCTGGTTACTGTCGCAAATTTGGTGCTTGGGTATTGACTAATAAAGCAGTTACAAAAATTGTTGTAAGCAGATGGTTTTTTGTCCTTTTAACTGTCACACTCAATACCTTAGGTCATTCAAGGGGCCAGAAACTCAACTCTTGGAGGGAACGTGAAAACTGCATCTTTTGGGCCTCGGTTCTATGTAGTGTATCTCCACTTTGGGCCAGCACTCAGTGCAGCTAGCTCAGCTATGCTCAGCTACAGGGCTGTGGCCCCAAATTCTGAGAGTGCACTTTCAGCCCTCAGAACTGAGGCTGGTGTACCCAGTCACTCACAAGTCTGCTTGGGACCAATTATGACTGTCTTGGAGGTTATTAAACACTAGACCCCACGAACCCTGAGAGGGAGAGCAAGCCAGTAAGTAGACTGAAGAGCCAGAAAGCCACAATTCTGTTGTGATATGTGGCCCTGGGCAAGTTAATCTCCATTTTCTTGTCTGTAAAAAGATACACGGCATTTTCATCTGTGTTAGAATTTCAGTTGCAAATGTTAGAAACCCAATTCAAACGGGCTTAAGGCAAAGGGGATTTATTAGTTCCTGTAGCAAAAGAACGGATGCTAGAGGAGAGCTCACAGAATCCAAGCAACTGCAGGAACTCGGGCTGTAGGAATTAGAACCAAGGTTCGATGCCCAGGATTCTCAGTGGTTCCTCTCATTTCTGCTGGCTCCCTGCTCCATGCTCACTACTGCAGATAGGCTCTCTCCAAGTAGTGGGAAAGATGGCTTTCCACCTTTACATCTTTTCTGTACCCCGACCCCCAAGGCTGGGCCACTTCTCCCACTCTACATGGAGAATTCTTTTTTTTTTTTTTTTAAGATTTTATTCATTTATTTGACATCAGAGGTCACAAGTAGGCAGAGAGGCAGGCACAGAGTGAGGGGGGGAGGAAGCAGGCTCCTACTGAGCAGAGAGCCCAATGCGGGGCTCGATCCCAGGACCCTGAGATCATGACCTGAGCCGAAGGCAGAGGCTTAACCCACTTAGCTACCCAGGTGCCCCTCTACATGGAGAATTCTAACAGACCCTGATTAACACAGCTTGGAGCCTTATAACCAGCCTTTGGACCAGGTGTTGCATAAGGGGATACTATGATTAGACTGACCCAGGTTATGAGCCCATCTCTGCAGCCAGGAACTGGGTGTGAGAGTCATGACAAAGTTATCGAGCAGGTAACAAATATTAGGGGAAAAAGACACCAATCAGGAAAATTTGCAAGAAACACAAACAATGGCAAACACAGTCCACTGATTCTCACTCTTACCTAGTTATCCTACTACCTTAAATAATGAGTTATTCAACTCTCAAAAAACCCAAGAAGAGTCTATAGAAAACCAGATGCATTATTCACTACCATGGGAAAACTATAAAAATGTTTTCTGAACTTGTGGACTTCTGTGTTGGCATCTTTCTTTGCAGCTGTTTTAATTAGTGATGGTATGATCTTGTCAGGTCTTGGTTAGCCTCACCTGGGTAAAAGCACAGATAGAAAAGAACAAAGAAAATAAGATAAAATGAAAACTCCAGCACCCTGGTAATAAAATTATCTTTGAAATGATTTGGAAACCTGAGGCCCTGATCATTCAAACACTAGATCCCTTGGCACCATTACAAGCCAAAATGTGTTAACTTGACATTTTGACGTAGTTCCAGTTTGAGTAATTCATTTTATTTCCTTAAATTCCCAAGGAAGTTTAAGCCAGATAGAGGAGTCTTTCAGCCTTAAACTAAAATGTGTGCTTGTCCTACAGCTCATAGAGTTTGTTATTCTGAGTGTTCTTAAATCTGTCCAATGTAGCTAGGTGCCTTAAAATTTTTTCTATTCCTAGAAGACATTTGTGGACCAAGGACTGATTTTTTTTTTAAGCACAAACTGAAAGATATTCCAGATGATTCACACTTTTTTCTTCCAAAAATTCTTACTGTTGTCAGTTTGTATCTGCATCCCCCAAACTAGACTATTTAGACATTTACAAAGAAAATGGGAACCTGTATTTTCTCCGTACTTTAAGGTCTTATTCTTTTATGACACAGGGACATAAGACCACCAAAGGGCACACTCCTTGTTGGAACTACCACAACCTGTTTCAACCTACTCAGCTGTCTGTCTGTGGCACGATCGCTTATCTAGTTTTGTGTGCACAAGAATCACATGGCTGCACCATTTAAAATGCAGATTCGGGGACTGACCACAAATGTACTGAATCAGAATGTCCCAGGTAAGGTCTAAAATTCTGCATATTAAACAAGCTTTCCAGGTGGTCTACCACTGACACTAGAAAAATATTGTTCTATGCAGTCCAGTGATAGTTGTTAGGAGTATTTTTATATGAAAAATTGTTCAAAAATAGCCATATTAAGGTAAAACAAAATGTCTAATGCATTATTAAGACTTCTAGCCTCTTTGAGTATTTAAAACTAACACTCTATTATCAGAAATTCTCAACCTTGGTTGCACATTAGAATCAACTGGGGAAATATTAAAATCCCCTGTGCCGAGGCCACACCCCAAAATCAAATCAGAATTCTGGGGTGAGATTCAGGGACCAATGTGTTTCAAAGCTTCCCAGGTGACCCCCATGTGCACCCAAGGTGAGAACCATTGTGATACGTTGATTCATATGTGCCATATGTGGAAAGGAACTTGAGTGATTTTATTTTTCTACCAATAAACATTTGGAGCAAAGTACTTCCAGAGGTCAAAATCCTAAAACTCACCTATACTCAAAGGTATTTTTGCAAGGATACCTGTATGTCAGAGGCAAAGAACCCTGACTCTCATCGTCCATAAGCACACTGCCACTCAGAGAAGAACTGGAGAGTGCCATCCAGTCAATAACTTTGATGCAAAGGGAAAGATGGAAACTGACGCATGGCCTTCCACCCTCATAGGTCATAATACTTCCACGACCTTGAACAGATGGAGTGAAGTCCAAAGGAAGGCAACGTGTGTCTTTATTCCCTATTCAATGCTGAGAATGGCCATATCTTCTTTTAGATTGTTAAAAATAACCAACTTGGGTTTATAACTTACTCATCTAACATCATTTATTGATCACCTCCAGACTCCAGACACCAGGGTAGGAGCTGGGTATACCAAGACGGAGAGGACACTGCACTCAAAGCTATGGACTGTAAGCTAGAAGAGAGCTGTTCATATGAACAAACTCTAAGCTAATCAGGGGTCTTCTGCACATTCGCAAGATGGACATTCACCAACCAACCTAAAGAACCAACAAACTCCGAGGAAACCTTATTCCACCGAGACTTGCATTGTCCTGATGCCTGTAGAGCAGAGTACAGGGCTCAAGTCAGGGAGCTCCTTCCCATGGGATATCACAGAAACATGATAGGTATGGGGTTAAAAAGTTCTATTGTTGCGTATGCCCAGAACTGTTTAACATTCTAACTTAGCATGAAGATACAAGAAGGGAACGCTATAAAAATGTTCAGCTCCGGAAGATGAGAATGTAGCACAGATTTAATTGCAATAAGGTGAGGGAAATAGTTTTCAAAACAGCTTTCAGAAGGGGAAGAAAAGTCATTTGTGAAAGCTCAGTACTTAAAATCTACAGATGGCACAGCTAACAAATAAATCAATTAAAGAATGCAAAGTGTGAACAGAAACATAAATGTGAATTAAAACCACACAAACTTGAAGTTATGTATGAAGTAAGTATTTTAACCACTGGCACTAAAGTTTTAAATTGAATTCTCTGATGAAACAGGAAACTGGTATAATTGCCTGAGTAAAGGTTGATTTGAGAATTACAGCTGGTGGGAAAAAAAAATAAATGTGTTTCTGGGTTTTGAATAGACGTAAAACCATGACAGATGAACAGAAAGGGCTTGCCAAGGAACCAACAATAGTCCAGGTGAGAAATAAGTAAGGCATAAAGCAGTCATAGCCGTAGACCTTGAATTAAGTAGTAGCAAGTTGCTTTCCTATGATGCTCAACTTGATGGATTCCTACACCTTGTTTTTTCTTGCCCATCCGTTGAAGGCTCTAGCAATACAGTCCATTGGCCTGGAAAGGTCAAAGAGGTCACTTCCTAGAGCTGCCAGCTTCCTTTCTCAGCATCTGATTTTTTTTGGCGGGGGGTAGGGGGGGGACAGGGGAGGACCTCTGTAGGATTTTTGTACAAGTATTGGGTTATTTATTTACTTGTTTACAACACTCTCTGTACGGGGGCATTTTGCAAGGGAGGGAACAGGAGTGGAGAGGGAAAGGTCTTAGGCACTCAGACGGTGGAGAATAGGATCACCTCAGGTCTCAGAGAATTCTCACCCTCTTCCATGACTGAGTCCTGAGGAGTGGGGGAAAGTGTGGGGCCTGGAGACAAACTGCCCACATCCCACTTCTGCTGCTTACCAGCTGCTCCCCAGAGCAAACTGTTCAACTCACTCAAGACTTGGCTTTCTCCTCTGTAAAGGGGACAAATAGTATGTTCGCATATAGATTTTTTAAAAGATTTTACTTATTTGAGAGAGAGAGTGCGAAAGCAAGACAGACACTGAGAGAACAAGTAGGGGGAGGGGCAGAGGGAGAGACGGACTCCCTATAGAGCAGGGAGCCCAACGTGGGACTCGATCCCGGGACCCTGGGATCATGACCAGAGACAAACGCAGACACTTAACCGACTAAGCCACCCAGGCCCCCTCATAACCATTTTTTGTTTTTTAAGATTTATTTATTTACTTGAGAGAGAGAGCTGGGGAGGGGCAGGGAGAGAGGGAGAGAGAGTCTGAAGCAGAGTCTGAGCTGAGCTCGGAGCCCGCCTCAGGGCTCCACCCCACAACCCTGAGATCATGACCTGAGCCGAAACCAACAATCTGACACTTAACCGGTCTGACGCTTAACCGACTGCACCACCCAGGTGCCCCATACAGATTTTAATTTTAAACAGCTCCGAAAACTGGAAAGTTAATGTTTCCAGGAGCTAAATACCATCTACCATGACCTCACCTAACAGCTCAGTATTTTGCAAGGATGAGATGAGAGCGGCCTATTACTGTTCAGTGCTGTGCCCCCACAGGGAAGAGAGGGGGATCTGTGCCCCACGGGGAAGAGACGGGATCTGCCCCCACAGGGAAGAGAAGGGGACTCTGCAGATGTCACATTTCATTATCTCTACTTGGACTTCAGTCCAAAGGAAAGATTTTGAAAAATAAATTCATCATCATTTCTTTCTCCAGAAGCCATCCTCCCTCTAACTGCCTTCAGCAAAGCAGCACTAAAGGTTCCTCGCATTCACAGTGGGATTTCAAAGACTCAATTAGAGGCATCCCCACTGCCATTGTCTGCCAGCAAGGCCCCAACTCCTCACCCTACCCCAAGCTTTCCTGATCACATCTGTGTCATTCCATCACCCTTGCCCTGTCAGTCTCCAGTTTCCAAGTTTATCTTTTATTCCAAATGTGTTTTCTAAACGCTAACCTCCTCCAGACGCACCCAGGTAATGACAACAGCTGCCATTCAAGATGCTCTGTGCTTAGCCTATTAATCTCACGTGTTGGCAAACCCAACGCTGGCTTAGTCTCTTCCGCAGCCTCATGCCCTGTCCTCTCCCTCGGTCTGGTGACATCGTTAAACGTCCTTTGAGATTCATCTGCAAACCCCATCTTTCTGTACTGATTTCCGACATCTCTGAGCTCTGGGGGCTCACAGCCGGATCGTACCCTGCCTTCTGCTCATATGTTCCATTTTCCCCTGTGTGCCCCGTGTGCCCAGAGAGATGGAAGCTCCCTGGGGTCAGGATTAATTCTCCCTCTTCCCCCACCCAGCACAATGCTATGACCGTCACAAATAATCAGTTAGGAGAGGCTGAGTTTGCTGGAGTCAAAATCCATTGCCGTTCACAAGTTCCCACTGGTGAGGAAATGATCTTCTTACATTGCCTCCCACAGTTCTTTTTTTTTTATTAAACTTGGTAAAAGAAATAATTCTTTGAGATCAAAATAATTTATATATGAATATATATGTGTATAAATATATATTTATTGAAAAGTTCAAACTCATTTACTGAGAGACAGTATTTATGAACAGACAGTCCAGAGGGTAATACTGGACATATATTAAGATAGGAAATCATTAAAACAATCATAGAAGATAGATACTATTATTCTCTTTCTAGAGATCGGGAAGTTTAATACCTGCTAGAAACAGGGTGAAGACTGAACGCATGAATGCATTTTTCCGCTGGGATGATATCCCAGTTGATCAACCCAGGTGAGAAACGTCGTGTGCCATGCCCTGTACTACAGGGACTAACCCATGTTGCCCCTGTAACTTCATAACATAACATCTATTATTGCTCCCACTGTAGAGACGAGGAGACAGGGGCCAGGACAGGTGAACTCACTTTCCCTGGGGCACTCACCCAGCATGGCTCCAGGTCCGCACTCCTGACCAGAAGTCATGTGACACAGCTGGGTTGCACAATAATCTCAGTGCCCCTGGGAGACTTAAACTGCTCAGACCTCGAACTCCTCCTGGCATTCAGCTGAACCATTACCCAAGGGCGAAAAATATATTAAATGTGATAATATCGACACATCGCTGAGCCTGGGTCTGCTTCATCCCAGCGCTTGCTAAGGCTGCCACCATCCACCCTTCCAGTGTTGCGGGTCGACCAGCACCACTTAAGAACCTCGGCTCCCTACAACATGAAAAGGGCATCTCGCTTGCCTTCTTAGGGTCTTTTCACACGGAGGGATTTAAAACCCTTTCTCTTATTTTCTCCTCCTGCAGTGTTGTTTTTTTTTTTTTTTAAAGATTTTATTTATTTGACAGGCAGAGATCACAAGTAGGCA
Organism: Martes martes; assembly: GCF_963455335.1. Lineage (NCBI taxonomy): Eukaryota > Metazoa > Chordata > Mammalia > Carnivora > Mustelidae > Martes > Martes martes. The sequence goes on along the minus strand of NC_137891.1, from coordinate 21,680,611 downwards.
GAGAGGCAGGCAGAGAGAGGGGGAAGCAGGCTCCCCGCTGAGCAGAGAGCCCGATGTGGGGCTCGATCCCAGGACCCTGGGATCATGACCTGAGCCGAAGGCAGAGGCTTAACCCGCTGAGCCACCCAGGCGCCCCCTCCTGCAGTGTTTTAAAGGCCTCTTTGAACAAGGCGGGTCATAGAAAAGGAAAAAGAACATAATATCTGAGAAAATGAGAGCTAACACCATCTTCCCTTGTATTTTCTGCCCCTAGAAACCCTTTGTACTTTCTTTCATCTACTTTCCTTGTCTCTGGTTCCATTCTTGCTCAGAAGCCACCAGGCAAACTCGAGGCAATTCACCATAAGGGGATCCAAATGCATCTAGCAAATCAAAGCTCTACTTGGGCGGCCGAGCAGAGCCCTTCACTAGGCGAGGCCTGTTAGGTACAAATCCCATCCAGCCCTGTGCACATCTGACACACTCTCAGGTTTGGTTACAGAGCACAAAAGCTGGCTGAGAAGGGGCTTGACTCTGCACTAGGGGGTGGGCTGCCTGCTTCAGCCCAGGCCACGCTTTTTGTGGGAAGCTGCTCCCACAGCAGCTCCTTGGAAGAGACGGGAGGGCTGACCAGCGGTGGGGCTTGTAAGCCACATGCTTTCCAGTGAATGCAGCATGTTCAAACATCAGCAGGAAGGAGATAGTTCCTGGCATGAGAACGGTTCCCGGCACATAGTAGGCCCTCGAGAATGTTTGTTGAATTAATGGCAATTCATAAGAGATTATAAAGAATTTATGAAAACAGTACATAAGAGGTGTGGATTTCTATGCCTTGTGATCTTTATCCACTGCTTCATTACCCACTGCCTCGTCCTCCCAGGCACTGCAAGGAGGTAGGTTTCACTAAAACCCTCGTTTGATACATCACAAAGTGGAGGTGAAAGAACTTGACCTGGGGACATGGAACTGGTAACTAACAGAAGATTCACATTCAGGTCCTCATAGTGTAAGAGGAATGGTCTGAAGAACCACACTCTACTTCTGAAGGAGTTCTTCTGCTTGACCAGGTACGTTCCAGAATGTTCTGGAAAGCGAGTATTGAGTCTCTGACTCCAGGAGTTGACGCCACTAAAGCTACCTTTAGTGTAATATTTGGGTTCTGGATGTAGGGAGATGTCACAATTGTATGACTTCTATCTGCATGGCAAATGTGGGTGCATGTACCGGGATTCCCTTGCCCAACTCAGCACCAGGCTCTGCCAGACCAGCTGCCACTTTTACCAAAGAGATGGGTCTCTGCGTCTTGGAGCAGAATGGACTGCAGATAGAGGAAAGCAGAGATAAGAGGGAAATATAAGAAGTTGTCCCTTCAACCCCTCTTGAAAATTTCCCAGTGAGGATGGGCCATTCTGCAGACTTTCTTGAGAAGAAAGACACAGGAGTACTTTACTCAGAAACATTAGGAGCAAAACTTAGGCTGCTTTCTTCCCCTTTGGAACTGGAAGAGACCAACACTTTCTGAATTCCACTTGAGGACAGAGAGAAGGCTGCAGAGCCATTGTTGGCCTGACAATGGGAGATGATTTTCATAGACAAGTTGATTGCTTTCTAAGAAGGAGAAAAATAAAGCCAATTTCAGCAACCACCCAAGAGTCTGCGGGAGCAGCCGCTTCTGAAGGGACAAAGAGAGGGAAAACAAAGGAGAGGCAGCTTTAACAGCAAGTGCATTTCCCCCAACTGGGAGGAAAATCGGTTTCACAATATTTTCATATTAGATCAATGAGCATTCTGTGCAAGGTCCTAGTAAAGCCTGTGGCCTGTAGAAACTTACAAAATCTTGGAAAATGTTACCAGGAAAATCTGATATGAGGAGGCTTAAACCAGCCTGGACAGATGTAGAGGGAGTTCTTAAATGGAGAGCTATTGTAAGTAAACAGACTATTTTCTGAGCCTTTAAACTCTGCTGTGATAAACCTTCTTCTCCAGAGAAAGAGGAGATAGTTTGCTCCCCAACAAAGCACTGAGAAAGATGTGAGAAGAAAAAATATATATAAATGTAGGCTATTATAACAATGAATAAATGCATATTTTTACAAACAATACATATTTTACACACAAGATATTTATAAATCAAGTAATAACATAAAACAATATGAAGCAAAAAAATCATTGTACTGTTCATTCTATACATTAGAAGCCTCATCAAGTACCTGTGGCAATACTCACATTCAGCCAAAAGCAGAGGTTCCCACTCCCAATTTTTCTCCACACTTAATGAGAATGTACTGAGTACCTACTGGGAGGCAGCACGACGTCAGGTGACCTATGCAGATCCAATTCTTTAATTATCCTTGACTCTCCTAAGTGGTGCTAGCCTCACTTTTTAGATAAGAAAGTTTAGGTTCAGAGAGATTATATAACTTGTGTATCATTCAGGATGCTTTGAACCTCAAGTAACAGAATACCGAACAATGACTTCAACAAAAAAACACTTTCGGTTATCACCCAGAGCATGAAGTCCAGAAGTCTGGGCCCCAGGGTTGGGTCAGGAGCTTAATGATGACATCAAGAAACCTGGCTTTAACAAAGAATCCAATTAAAAATGGGCAGAGGACTTGAATAGACATGTCTCCAAAGAAGACATCCAGATGGCCAACAGACACACGAAAAGAAGGCTCGATATCACTAGTCATCAGGGAAATGCAAATCAAAACCACAAGAAGATATTACTTCACACCTGGCAGAAGGGCTAAAATCAACAACACAGGAAACAACAGGTGTTGGTGAGGATGTGGAGAAAGGGGAGCCCTCTTGGACCCTTGGTGGGAATGCACGCTGGTGCAGCCACTCTGGAAAACAGTATAGAGGTTCCTCAAAAAATTGAAAATAGAGCTACCCTACGGACCCAGTATCATGCTATTGTGTATTTGCCCTAAGAATACAAAACTACTAATTTGAAAGGACACATGCACCTGATGTTTACAGCAGCATTATTTACTACATCAAATTATGGAAGCATCCCAAATGTCCAACAACTGATGAATGAGTAAAGAAGATGTGATGTGCATATACAATGGAATATTACCCAGCCATAAAAAAGAATGAATCTTACCATTTGCAACAACATGGATGGACTGAGAGCGTGTAATGGTAAGTGAAATAAGTCAGAAAAAGACAAATACCATACAATTTCACTCTTATGTGGAACTTAAGAAACAAAATAAATGAACAAAAGAAAAAAAAGAGAGAGACAAACCAAAAGCAGACTCCTAATCATGGAGAACAGACTAATGGTTCCCAGAGGGGAGGTGAGGGGGATGGGTGACACAGGTGAAGGGGATTAAGAGCGCACTTATCGTGACAACCACTATGTAATACACGGAATTGTTGAATCACTGTATTGTTCGCCTGCATCTAAGATAACACTGTACATTAACTATACTGCAATAAAAATAAAAATAAAAATAGGTCCTGGTTCTATCCATTTTTCCACCCCTCCATTCCTGCTGTGTTGTCTTCCTCTTTGGGCTTCCTGTCTCACGACTTCATGACGGCTGTCGCCATTCCGGGCATCACATGTTCACACGGCCAACGCCACATACAAAACAGAGAGGGGGCAGGGACAGGTCTTGCGGCAGCATCCCTTTCATCACGAAAGAAGATTTTACTCAGAATTCTCTCCCACACGTCTCTTGAAATCTCACTTGGCAGAAATGGGCCACGTGCCACCTGTAGCCGTAAGGGACACAGGGCAAGGGGATACATGGCATTTGAGACACTGTCCCTGGAGGCTGGCTTTGCCAGGAAGGAGAACAGCAACCTGGCCAAGGCCGACAGCGGCCGGCGCCCTTAACGAAGATTTGAGCTTGACAGAGCTAACTCCCATGTCAAGACCCATGTACCTCTCACCCCCCAGCAGGAGAGTGAGGGACCCCCTTCCTCGGGTAGCCGCAGGCCACAGCTTCAATACCAGCGCTGTGTTCGTTAAGGAGCAGGAAAGGGCTACCAGGAAGACTGCTGGCCGCCGTGGAATGAAGACTCTTTCTTTAAAGCTTAGGAAATCCTACTCCATTTCCTGACAGTGTCTTTGAATTTGACTTCTCCAGGGATCCAAGAAGACCTCCCCTTGGGCTGCACAAGTCACCTAGGCTTTGTCCAACCTGCCCTGGTGTCTTAGAAGGGCATCTCAGACCTGGCTCGACTCCGACCTCTCACTAGGTCAAGGCTCTTGTCAGGCTTTTAAATGCACTTCAGTGCTGTGCCCACTGCAATGAAAAATGTTTCTCCAACTCCATTCTGCCGTTGGGTTTGTTGGTTTCTCCCTGAGTGTCCAGATGTGTTCTCATACCACACACATACCCGTGTCTCGTACATCATTAGTGAATTCTATCAGTTGCACACTGAAAATTATACGCAATAATTATAAAATAGTATTGGAATTTTTGCAGCACATTGACTTGTACGAACATATCAGTATATAAGCAATGTGGCTTTAACATTTTTATTTTATTTTCAATTGCGCGGTTATCAAGCCCCAAGAAACAAAGCATCGCATATAGACTTTTTGTGTAGATAAACACAGGTGTACACACATCACCTACCTGAGTCCTCAAGAATAAAGTAAAAGCAAAAAGAAAGGGCATAATCCTTATTCTCAAAAGTTGAAAGTTAAGAAGAAGCAAAAAGGTCAAACATCCACAGAAAATGCAGAAACAAACTTGGGTTTACATTCTGGCTCTACCACCTACTCACGCCCTGGCATTAGCCATGTTCTATCACCTCATGGTGCCTCAATTTCTCAGTTGTGAATGGGGATGATAATACCCATTCTGCCTGACTGGTGGGGGACTTGGAGAAAAAGCAGATAAAATACCTAGCATAATGTTTAACATCCAGAAACACTCAAGAACACTCTATTGTTCAGACAGCGGGAGGAGATACTTATTCAATAACAAGTCTGGTTTTCTTGGCCCCCAAAAATCAGTCCTAACCCTTCCACGATGTTTTAGGAACCTTAAAGTGGTACAGCTAAAAGAGGGACATAAGGCAGAACCCCCTCCTTTTAATGGATCCCTGGTCCTCCAAAGTCCTTTATGGCCTCTCTGGGCAATCAAGGTAATCATGCTGGTAATCATCTCTAGTAAAGTAGATTTCAGAGTCAGCCTTTGTTTAAAGATGCCCATTTTCAGACACCCACCTAGACAGGGGACTGCTCTTTGATGCTGGTCTCTAGGCAAGAGAGGTCGTCTTTTCTACTCCAACCACTCCATTCCAGAAGAACGCTGTGGAACTGGTTGGCCAAATACCAGGACAATTCTTCTAGCATTTGGAGCTCTCAGTCTCTATTTCCTCTCGTGCTAGTTGGGTATGACTTTCAACCTCTTCAAATGTACATTTTGTTCTGTTTTGTTTGTTTGTTTGTTTTTTAAAGATTTTATCTATTTATTTCAGAGACAGAATGAAAGGAGAGAGCATGAGAGGGAAGAGGTCAGAGGGAGAAGCAGAGCCCCCGCTGAGCGGGGAGCCCAATGTGGGACTAGATCCTGGGACTCCAGGATCATGACCTGAGCCGAAGGCAGTTGCTTAGCCAACCGAGCCACCCAGGTGCCCCAAATGTACGTTTTGAGGCTTTGATCAGTGTTTGAGGAAAGGGCCAAAGTCCGTCAACTTACTTGGTTCTCAAAGTGTGCTCCTTGGACCAGCATCAGGAGCCTCATCAAGGAGCCCATGAGAAACACAGACTCCCTGACCACATCCCAGAGCCCGCTGAAGAATCTATCTGCATTTTAACAAGATGCACAGGTGATTCATATGGACATTGTGAGAAGCCCAGCCCAGGTCTATAAACTGTACACTACACTGGGATTTGGATTAAATTTCTACTTGGTTAAAAAACAACAACAACAAAACCAGTATTGTTCCCTTCCATAGCAATGCCATCGTTCCCTGCACTTCAGTTACCCTCTGGGACTGCTGCATGAGGGACTGTTGGGTGGGTCGGACCCTGCTGGCACAGGCTAGTGACAGCTGATTGTTCGTGGTCCGTCCCATCTTCCCATTCAGTGAGGACACGCTGGTGGCATGAAACTGGCAGGAGTCCGTGCACCATGGAACTAGCAAAACACCATGAACAGGAGCACTTTGCCCCAGAGAACTGGGTTACAGCACCCATCTACGCCTTGTCTAAGTCAGGGGAGCTTGCTCATTGGCATAACGCCATCCTACGTCTCAATCCTACTGCTGTTTCCAAAACATTCTAAATCTCTGGCAATAGATCAAGCCCATTTCTGTTTACTCTGTCCTCAGCAGACATGGAGAGCAATCGGTTACCAGCTAACATCAGCTCATTCAGATGCTATAGCTCTACAATTTTAAAAGGCATAAAAATGATCGGGGGTGTCTGCTAAAAGTGTCTTTTCATGGCTTCACTCCCTGGGTTGATATTTCATAGATTTGTAATCACCCCTGAGATTCTGCATTTGAAAAGCAGGCTGTAAGTCATTTGAAGACAGGTTGTCCTTAGACAACACCTGGAAAATCACTCAGTTCAGGGACACATCCCCGGGAAGCAGGCCACCACATCCACCTGGGGATTCTGTGCAATCCCGCTCCCTGCCACTGCTCACCCCCAAAGCCCAGTGTCTTCCTAGACAAATAAAACTCCTTTAATCAAGCACCTCCAATCTGAACCCAGTTGCAGATCACCGAATTGCAAAGCTTATTGTAGCCCACCTGTTTGGATAGTAATGCATGGTTAGGCAGGGTGTTTTCTGAACCCTTGGATTCAGCAATGGAAAATTAAGATCCCATTGGAAAGCTGCAGGCTGCCAGCCTTCCACAGATATCAACTCCAACTGAAATCAGCAATGTATTCTCAGAGCCTTTGGTTCAGGTCTCCTAAGCACATCATTATTTTCTAATGGATTTGGGAAATTACATGTTCTCTAATAATAACCCATGAAAGGAACACACAAATAGAAATGCAGGGAGGGAAACTGACTTGCCATGGGCCCTTGTAAGGAGTTGGTGACTAAGTAAACTCAGCTGTTATTAGTTGATAGAATTAGATTTAGTCTACTGACCCTCACTGCATAAAAATCGGGAAATTTTCCACTCAGATGTATATTCTGGGTTTCTAAGAAAGTCAGAAGGTCTGACAACACTGGGCCCATGTTTCCATGTGGCAATGGTCCAGGTGGAGGGATGGGAGCTGGCTTAGAAAGAGGCATGAATTTTCTGGTTCGCAGGGCTCTCATCCTTCCCGCATTTGTGTCCCTCACTGGCCTTGTCCCTGTCAGTATGTGACTTGGCAACTTCTGATAAATTTTTCTTCCTCCCTGCTTCTTCTTCACAAAGGGCCCATGGTGTAAGGTCCTCAGAAATTTTCCTTCTTGCTTTCTGTTGCAAAGTGGCTTATGCCCATCTCACACTTCACAATTACTGGGTTTTTTTTTGTTGTTGTTGTTTTTGGTTTTTTTTTTTTTTTTGGTATCCACAAATATTTAAGTCAGAGGTAGAGGAAGGCTGCAACAGAATTCCTCAAACTTTAATGTGTGTATGAATCGCCTGGGATCCTATTAAAGTACCGAATCTGAGTCAGTAGGTGTGGGGTGGGCCTGATTCTGTATTTCTAACCGACTCCCAGGTGCCGCCTGTGCTACTGGCTGCATACGCCACATTCTGAATAGCAAAGGTGAAAGTTTCTGGCCCCACAACTTTGTTCCCAGGTTCTACCGGAGACAGACCTCAAAGCAACATTGCCCACATGTGAGAGTTTATTAGCAAAAGAACGAGACAGTCATTCAACCTGCTCTAGAAACTAGATGGGGTCCCAGATCTTTGCCCTCTCCATGGTTGTCACCATACCTATGCATAAACCAACAGTGACAGTGTTGTGGGAGAGGAGAGTCAGTAAACCTCGGAGGATGAAATCAGATGATCCCAGAATCGACTGACAGACAAAGGACGGTTCCAGAATCAAACTCCAGGCACTGCCGTGAAAGGTACAGAATGCCGGGTTCCCCAGATCGTTACGCTCTATGCAAGTACCATTAGGGTTTCTATAATATGTATACTATTTCTAGAACCCACATATTTTGAATACCAGCAATCACCACCAATGCAAACCCATTTATAACAACTTGCTAATATCTGAGCCTCTGGCGGCACTGGAGAAAAAGTTGGCTGGATGGTTGCAGGAACCATCCGTGCCATAAATCAACACCACGATGTGGGTCCCCGTCAGGTGCAACTCACAGCATCTATTTTTATGATACTGTCTTTGGCAACACACATTAAATTACAGACTACATAACACATGCCCAACAAGAAATCGGTGCTCCAAAACTGGTTTCTGCCCATAAGCTGAAGCAGGAGGGATTAGTTGTGAAGAAGGCATAAGGAAACAGCCCCTCTGGTGCAGAACCTTTCCACTGCTGCTTCCTACGGAGGAACCAAGGGTTGCCTGAGCCAAAGCCCTTGTATCCTGCGCACCCTTGTCTTTTCCAATTCAGTTTTATCTGGGCCCTTTTGTTCCCCACCATGTTTTCAGCACAATATATTCTCATGTCACCTCATGAGAAACAGAAACAGAAAATAAGAAGCCAAAGCAATCTAAAGATGGCGAAACCAGTGGGTTTCTAACCTCAGCCCTGAAGCCCTTTTTAAGACCTAACATCACCCGGAAAGCAATCGCATAGCTGGTGTAAGTAAGAGAGCCGTTGTGCACGAGGCATAATTATGAGCAAACCTGAAACACATCTCCCCATGCTTCCCATCCCTTGATGCCTTTGTCCTCGCATGGCTTCCAAAGGACACCGTCGATAACACTAACCTGATCTGAAGTCACTCTTCTCGTTTGGAGATAAGGCAGCTCAGCGCACGAAAGGATAAGCCATTTGCCGAAGTTCACATGGTGAGATGGGGCAGAACTCACTCTCTCTCTGTCGCAGGTCATGGAACGCAGGCTTCAGGCGTGTGAGGCACACTCTTGTCCTCAGACCGATGGAGCTCGGCAGGGCTCAGGGCAATAAACAAGGCAGGGTCCCAGTCCTATTGGCCGTCTCCCTACACCTCTCCCAGAAGAGCACACAAGCCTCTCACTGCGGGTGTTGGTCAGTTCATCCTTTCTGGGCTTCAGATCCCCCAACTCCCCAGTTCCAGATGACAACTTCTCTCCCTGGTGTCACCTGAAACCATAAAAAGGATTTTCCACTCTCATCCATGCTCTCTGCATTTCAAAACATACTGCCCACCAGACCCACAGCAGCTTGTCATGGGGAGGATAGCAGCTCCTCGGAAGAGGTGGCATTTTCTGACTTTCCACGTGTGAGTGAATGCTTTGTACTCACATTAGCGGACGCTGTATCGACCGGTTCATCCCGTTTCCTAAAGGCTACCATGTTCTTCTCAGTCTCCACTTCTCACTGCATTTTAAAACTTCCCAGCCTTTCTTGTGCCCTGGGGGGACCTCATGCACACAAAAGAAAGCCTTCCAGAAGCCCGCATTCACGTTTTAGGGCTAAGCAGAGTAGAGGTTTCGAGCAAGCCTAGACTCCCCCCATCACAAGATGATAAAGCACTCTGGAAGATGATTGCGTGTTTATGTCCTTTACACCATGGCATGTCCCCCTTAAGGGCCTCCTGTGGCCCTTCTCACTCTTCTCTTCCCACCCTCCTCAACCTCCCTCCTCTTCAAAATGCCTGTGCTACCTTGCCCCGTCTCCATCCACCTCCCTTCTGGGCGAGGGCTTATAAAAAAGTGTGCTTGGGGCGCCTGGGTGGCTCAGTGGGTTAAAGCCTCTGCCTTCGGCTCAGGTCATGATCCCAGAGTCCTGGGATTGAGCCCCGCATCGGGTTCTCTGCTCAGCGGGGAGCCTGCTTCCCCCTCTCTCTCTGCCTGTCTCTCTGCCTACTTGTGATCTCTGCCAAATGAATAAATAAAATCTTTTAAAAAAATTTAATTTTTAAAAAAAGTGTGTTCAACCTTTGTACCATGCCTAGAGTACTAACCTTGACTGTGCATACCTCCCACTTACCACTGTACCGTATCAGTGACCAAAATCAAGCCGGTCTACAGCCTATTCTTAGGATATAGTAATAAAAATGACATAATGAGGGTTAATGGTGATAATAAGGAAAAAGGAAGACATGAATAAGAAGCAAAAAATCTTAAGAGGAAGAAGAAAAGAGAAGGAAAGAATGAAAGAAAATAAGAAAACTATAGCCAATAACATTAATAATATGAATAAATAACACTGATTACAGAATTTTTGCATCGGGCACTACTGTGTATTTATACAAATGTATTTCCATGGAGCTCTTACAAGCACTCTATTTTTCTCCCTTTATTTCATGAATGAGGAAATCTAGGTCCATCCAAGCCTAAGAAGCAAAAAAAAAAAAAAAAGAGCCAGGATTCAGTGCCAAGATCCAGACACGGGCAGTCTAACTCCAGAGTCAAGGCTCTGCAGGCCCCGTGTGTCACCCTCAGAACGATGACAGAGAAGTACCCATGTATTAGGGTTACACCCATTGGTGGCGCAGATACAAAGGTCCACGGATGTCCAGATCCGCGGGTTCCTCCACATCAAGGGCACTGGATGACGAGGCGTCCGAGATGTTAAAGACAGAGCTGTTCGTCATCAACAATCCAGAGGACATGTTTTTACACCAGGCGGAGCGACGAGGAGGGAAAGGCTACGGCCCGGTTGGTGAGACACTTGCCTATTCGAGGAGCCCTATGCTAATTTGTTTCCTCTGCAAAATCACTTCATAAGCTCTGGAGGTTGTTTCGTCTCAACTGCTGTCTCGCTGTTGCAGAACTGCAGTCACCTGCGAGTCACACACGGATCACCTGCTTTGTGGACCATTTCTAGGACATTTTTAACACGGGCTGGCATGGCTTTCCTGGGCCAAACACTGGGTTCCTGCCTCCTTTCTCCATGACCCAGCCATGAACATGAATTAATTTTTATATCCACAGCTTCTCAATGATTTTCTAAGACAGAAGCCAAATGAATTTCTGCTTATTCTCAATTCTCTGTGTCACAATTCCTCCTCCTTCTCCATGCCCACAGCTGAGAAGGGCTGATGGACAGCTATGTTACTGCACTTTATTTTCTTTAATATTTGGTTTACTTATTTGACAGAGAGAGCACAAGCAGAGGGAGGAGCAGAGAGAGAGGGAGAAGCAGGCTCCCCACTGTGCAGGGAGCCCCATGTGGGGCTCGATCCCAGGACTCTGCGATCATGACCTGAACCTAAGGCAGATGCTTCACCGACTGAGCCACCCAGGGGCCCCTCACTGTGCTTTAAAGGAGGCTCCTAATGTGCAGAAAAAATTTCATTTCAAATTTCAATGAATGTAAAACACAAAGAGGAGGTCCTCTTCCTCTTCACAGGCTCCTTTTCAGCACTGACAGACCAGTCCTTTGAGAACATTTAGGAGCCCAACATTCTGGCCTTTGTCTTGGATGAAGTAATACCCTTAAAACATAAATGAGAAGAGAAACTTCTCACCTCAGAATACGAGTGAAGCTCCCCTGCCATCAAAATCCTACATGCTCTGCTTCCTTGTCCTACACCTTCTCTTGTTCTCGCTGCTGTGGCCACTCTGGCCCCCTTGCCAGACCCTCAGGTGTCTGCCTCAGGGCTTTTGCACTTGCCAGCCTCTGCCTGGAATTCTCCTACCCCAGACATCTGCCCTGATCTGTAGATCCCCAGACATCCTCCTCTGATCAAACATCATCCATCAGAAAGCCCTTCCCTGCCAGCCCAGTTGAGAACATTTTCTCCTTCTTACCCTGATTTTTTTCTTCACACCACATCTCAGCATTTTAGGCTAGGTTTCTTTTGTGGCCTCTCTTGTCCTCTAGAATGTAAGATCCGTGAGGTACGCACAGTCAAGGTTGTCCGTATTAATAAAACAACCACAAAACACGACCGTACCCTCAGGAGCTACAACTCCCTTGGCGCGCAGAAGTATTTGCTGCTTGAATGGATGCTGAGCTCAGAGGCGGGGGAGGGACACCTGCATTTGTGGGAAAAGCACAAAATCTCCAGAATCAAGTTCTCATAAGCTTATGGGTCTAACCCTGTCCCTAGGATGTATATGCCGACTCTCCCATGAGAGAGAGAGAGTCTTCTCCTTCGTCAGTGCCCAGTCCGGCAGCATATGCTCTTACTGAACCCTGATTCCCCTTCTACTGGACCGCTGCCATCCTCTCCCAGAGGGGCTGCTCCCATTCATCCTTGACAAAAGAAGACTTTTACCAAACAGGACGTGGTTCTCACATGTTTAGCAACTGACTAGGGCCTCACAGTTACAGGCCAGGGGCCAGTTCTCACTTCCCACTTCCTAACCCTGCTGGGCTGATCTCAATCTGCCTTCGTCCTGGGGCTCCCATGTGCCCTGAACAGGAGAATTCCAGCAATTTAGGGGACCAGTCCGGAAGGAATCTGAGACGTTTGGCAACATATTTAGTGTCTCGTTTCGAGCACAATGCCAAGTTTAGAATTCACTCTCTTAAGTTTGGGATCAAATGTGAGCACTTGAGTGGTACCTGAAACACAGACCTACAATCCTCTTCCCATCTCTCTCTCTGTACCTCAGTTCTGCTTTGTACCACAGCTGCCCACATTATAGGACATTTTGGGAGCAGGCTTTTGAGGCTGACAGCTTTGTGTTCAAATTCCAGTTCTGACAGTATTATTTGTATCCGTTGGAAACTGGACAATTCAGAATCCTTCTTAGGAGCGAACATTTATTGGGGAGTTACCTCGGTTCTGTGTCAAACCTTACAGGTTTTAACTCTTGGCCCGACCCTTCCAATTCTGAGTTCAGTACCATACTTAACCATGTCTCACACATAGAAGAACACCAAGGCTTAGAGACTTTAGGTAACTTACCTAACAAAAAATACCAAGGCAAGGATCGGAACTGCTTTGCTACATTATCAACATCATCATCACCATCGGTAATAACCGTCACTTGTGATGTGATGAGATCCTGGTCTGCAGGTCCAGTCCGTCCTGCTCTCCTCCTCAAATGCCTCTTTGAGAATCAGCTGCTCTACCTTTGTTTAAAGGAGCCAGATCATGTCCCACCTGTATAACTGGCAAAAACAGCCACAAGCTCTGGTAGAGCGGGCCTCCCATTCCATCAACTTCTTTTCAATAGGATACAGCGTGACATCACAGGCAAATGCTTTCTCAGAGACGTGCTTTCTCAGAGACGTACTTTCTCCAGGGCATGTCCTCAGAAAAGGCTGATCTAACCTCTACATGCCTCAATATTCTCAATTATTAAAGAAGGCTCTGGAGGAAAGTCTCAAAAACATTCATAAATGAATAAATAGATAACATTTACTCTCCATATCCAATGATTCCGTAATCCACATCCACCAGCTGATGGATCTGGGTTCCGTCACTCCCATGAGCTGTTGGCAGAGATCTGTGGACTCCCCTCTTCTAGCACAGAAGTCCTCATTCAGACCCGTGCCACTTTGCTTCGATCAGATAATAATATCTAGCAGTCCCGTCACCCAGCTGCCTCCTTACTCGAACTGTAACTTCAGTCTTACATCCTCGTTGATTTCTCAAATACGGATACCGTGACCATCACTAGGAATGATGGCTCACACTGTTGAGCCATAGATGGTTCTAACACCTTCCATTTAATTAAGAATGCCTTTAATCCTCACAACCACCCCGTGAGGTGGGTACTAGGACTAATACCCAGCAGTCAAAGAAGGGATCGTCATCCCAAATCATCTGAACTCTCCTGCAAGGTTTTCTCAGCCACCTTCAGCGGCTGGCCTCAGCATCTGTGAGGACCTTTGGAATCAGCGGAAGGAGCAGGGCCCACCCAGACCTCACAGAGAGAAAAGCACAGGGAGGTCTCTTCCTAGGGTCCCTGCAGGAAGAGGCTGCCGAGCTGCTGCTTGGGGCTCACGTGTCCTTTCGGCGCCGACAGTGGCAGCAGCTGCTTCTCACCAGCCTGGCATAAGTCCAGATGCTGCGGACACTGCCAGCCTCCCTCCTGTTGCACGAGAATCTTCTCTCCCGAGGAGATGCCTTGAGACGGAAACGTCCTTCTGTTCTGGGATGTGAACCCAAGACGCGGCTGCCTCGATGTTCTTGACCTTCTTTCCCCCAAACACCTGAAGGAAGCCAGATGCATCCGGCCCCACCTCAGAGAGGACACTTTGATTGGTCCTTAGGCTGTGCTGGACGTCCTGATGGCAGAGGAGGTGGCTTTCTGGACGTCAACGAAGATGAGTAAATGCACCAAGAGGGAGCTGGGTGCTTCTCTGCTCTTTAACCAGCTCTCTCCTTCTGTCACTTGGGCATGAATTTTTAGGCTTGGTGATAGAGAAGGGGCTGCATGTCACCATCCACTCAAAGAGCCCTGGGGCCTTAGTCTCAGTGAGCTTTGCCTAATGAGGCTGCAAGATGACCTACCCTTCACGTTCACCCCCCTCAAGACTGAGCCCGTGTTGCTGTTTTCCTGCCAGTAAAGGCAACTCCCACGGTTACATTATTTTTGCAACAAGAAGGGTCGGAAATTTCTCAAAAGTGACATAAATTCACCTTTAACTTTGTTCAAAGGGATTGATTTTTCTTTCCTTAAAAGAAAAAAAAAAGCTGTTTTCAGTGATTTGGAAGTTTCTTAATCTCAGCAGTCTCCAATTCAAGCTGAGAGAGTTCACGCGTCTGGTCTTCGAGTTCGACAGCTGTAAATACGCCGCCTACTTAAAAAAGCAGCGGGTCCGCTCCTCGCAAGTCGTACAGACCTCAGACTTTGGGGAAGGAAGTCTCCTCCTGCTACCCCACACCTCAGTGCCAGAGCCCCTGTGTCTTAGCTCTAGAAATCAAGGAGCAGCAGTAACTCCTAGCTCTTAGATTTACCCCTTCTTCTGATCTCCCCTAGACTCATTCTTAGAGGTTGATATCTACTAAAACGTCAATGTGCCAGGGGAGGCTGGTATTTAAAGAAGTCCTCAAAAACACATCAATAAACAAAGGAATTCTTTCCTGATGCCCGAAATCTATTCATAATTTATTTGCTTTGTTTGGATTTAGTTCGATAAATCTTTGACATTCATAGGGATATAATCCTAGATCTTCAAGAATTTCCAAATGTGAAAAAGTCATTATGATATATTCTTTGCCTCCTGTCCCAATAAAATTCAGTGAAGTATACCTGAATACTGTCTGTAAGTGACATCTTCAGATGCTTCTTTCTAAAATACAGTATATCCTACTTTTTATTTTTTCATAGAAACCAGTCAACTGCATAGACCTATTCAGTACCTTTCTAAAAATTTTATCAATGCTCTTTATTATTTAATTAATTTTGATTTTTATCAAAGCAATACATAAGCATTGTTTAAAAGTCAAATAGTAGTAAAAGGTTTATAAATGAAAATTTCTGCTTCCTAGTAACAACACTTTTGACTTTTAATCATTTCTTCTAGAATATATCTCCATAATTTCATAATGTACTAATTCCATTTTTTCATGTATTAATTTGAGACACTCGCTACTTATATTCTGGCAGATAAAGGTTAGCTTTCCTCCTTCGCACAGAAACTGACCCACACAGTCTCATGCACATGCCTGTCCTTTAAGGATATTTTTGTCCACACTATTTTTTTTAAAGATTTTATTTATTTATTTAACAGACAGAGATCACAAGTAGGCAGAGAGGCAGGCAGAGAGAGAGGGGGAAGCAGGCTCCCTGCTGAGCAGAGAGCCCGATGTGGGGCTCCATCCCAGGACCCTGAGGTCATAACCTGAGCCGAAGGCAGAGGCTTTAACCCACTGAGGCACCCAGGCACCCCTGTCCACACTTTTTTGATGAAATCATATTGTGTATTTATGTTTTATGACTAAGCAAGATTTATTTTTTTGTATTACCTGGAGTTTACAGTTGTCTTGTTTTTTTCCATGTGATTCATTTTCTTAGGTGTCAGTCATTAACTCTTCCCTATGGCTCTGGCAAAAATATACTCTCCCTCCCTGCCCAAAACTCTCTCTCTCCCTCTCTCTCTCTCTCTCTCTCACCCACACACACCCACACATACCCACACTATTCTCCACATGGTCAAATGCATCCAATAATTTATCAGCTCAAACTCGTTTCTGGATCCCTTATCCTTCTACTCAAATCTAAGCAGTTTCTTTTTAGGCCAGCTCACTACCTGTTCCAGGATTTTTCTTTATCTCATCTTTGTACTAATGGCCTGTTCCTTGGTTTCATGTCTTGCTTTTTTTTTTTTTTTTTTTTTTTTAGCTCATTATCTTGTTTAGCAAGAGCACACCTTCCAGCACTTTCCTAAGAAATAGGGCCTGAGAGGTAAAATGTTTGAGTCCTTGTATATATTTTAATGCTATGTTCCCACTTGACCAAGATCTGGCACTTTCTGAAATTTGAAGTTAAAGACATGTCCATCAGAATTTTCACAAGGCCTGTTGTTGTCTTCTGGGCTACCTTCTGTATTTCTCCTAAGAAATTCAGTTTCATTCTGATTTGAGGATCTTTTCTGTATCCAAAAAATATCCTTTTCTGTATCCACATATCTGAAGTTTTATTGTAATGTATTTGATGTGAGTTTTCTTTTTCTCATTGTGCTGGGCATGCCACAAACCACTTCAATCTAGAAACTCATTTTCTTCAGTTCTAGGCATCTTTTTTATTACTTCTTCAGTAATCTGACTCCTTCTACTTTCTTTCTTTTCTTTAAAAATTTCTACATCCTGGATTTTTTAAATGTTATATTGAATTTCTAATTTTCTTACATTTTTTCTTGAATTTTCTTTTTATTATCTTTTTGTTCTGTCTTCTGGAATGTTACCTCAACTTCATTTTCAAATTTTTGAGTTGAATTTTTATTCTAGCAATCACATTTTTTAAAAATTTCCAAGAGCCCTTCTTATTTTTTTACTGCTGCTGTTCCCAGAGCAGGAACACATATCCTTGTATCTCCCTGTGGGAAATATGTATGCATTTTCTTTAGCAGTTTGCACTTCTTTGCCCACTCATGTCATTCTCATCTCAGTTCCTTTCTTAGTCTCAGTCTTTCATGTTGAAGATTTTTGCCAAATGTCAGGCCGTAGAAGGATGAGGCACTAAAATTTCAATTTTGTGTGAGTGGGTGGGGCTTGATGACTGGCGGGATTTACCATAAGGTGACTGAGCCCTGAGTTGGCTTTTTCACTGCAGGGTCTCCTGCATTACAGGTACCGGTATCTGTAAGTCTTTTTTGTAGAGCTGCTCAGCTCCTCTACTGACAAATGCCTGCATTTCTTACTGGTGGTTGTTTATGTGTCTGTGGAGATCCTAGGACAGGAGGGAAAGGGAGCCGAAGGTCCCTTAGTTCTGCAGA
The DNA here is from genome assembly GCF_963455335.1 of Martes martes. Taxonomy (NCBI): domain Eukaryota; kingdom Metazoa; phylum Chordata; class Mammalia; order Carnivora; family Mustelidae; genus Martes; species Martes martes. Next base: position 21,663,242 of record NC_137891.1, on the reverse strand, counting down.
CTTTCGTGTAGCTCCTCCTTCCTCATTTCCAGGCTCACCTTAGCCTTCCTACTTCTTTTGCTATGCTTGGTTCAGTTCTGTTTTGCTTAGTTCTATTCCTGTAGTTAAGTTTCTTTAAAGAATAAACTTATATGCATGTGTGTGTGTGTGCATGCGGGCGTGCGTGCATGCATGTGCGTGTGCATGTGTGTCAAGGGCAAGTGAGTGAGAAAATATCTGGCTGTAAGAGCTGGGGGAAAGGACCTGGGAATCCAGACACATAGCGCAACATTTTCTATCAATCCATCTGCCTTTCGTCCTATGCCTTTCGCCCACTTGCCCAGATACTGAGTGTCTAGATCATGCAGTACCAGCCATCTGTGGGCACAGCATAGAACTTGCTCTGCTTTGTAAGTCAGTTACTCCTCCTTGATCCACGGACCATTTTTCAAAATCTGTTACTATCCTTTGCCTCCTGCTGCCCCTTCCTTCGCTCTGCTGGTTCAGATTCGTTTCTACTTTATAAACTGCCTTCCTCAATTTAAGAAACATTTCAAACATGAGAGAAGATACACACCCACGCGTAATCTTCCACATTTAACCCAGAGTCCTCCTGACTTCTGTTGCCATTCCCTGTCCAGCAAACGGTATACAGTACAGGATTTTTTGTTTTTAACAAAGAAACCAAGTCATTCCTCTTCCTTTAGAGTTGTATTCTTCTACAACAATCCTGTCCACTGTGACATGATGCGTGCGGAGTTGGCCGTTAAGTTCTCAATAGATAAAGAACTCAAACCCTGCAGGAAAAACTTCAGATGTGTGCCTCAGCCAAAGGACAGATAATCAAATCAAGAATTTTAGGGGTGTTGTGAGTGGTTAACACCTCCAAGGTCAGCCATCCCAATACCATTCTATCGGTCCAGTTCAGATGTGGAGACAGGTAGGGGACCACGGACACATTAATACGTGTTTCCTCTAAGTCAAGTAAGAAAGCAATTGATAATCTGTGTGAAATGGTCTCTAAAACACAAATGTGTGTGGAGGTTCAGCAAGCCTGTGAAGGACTTGTAACACATAAGGACACACACAACACACACACACACGCACGCACGCACGCACGCCTTTGCCCTCGGTCCTAATAAGTAAAGAGTATCTGGGTACACAGGAAGGTGTTTTTGGTCCCCAATACTTCAGAGAGGGAGATTCGCTTTAAAAGACAAGGCGCTTATTATCTATCCTGGGACTGTCAGTTCTGTCTCCCGCCTGGTAACCTTGCCTCCAGGCATCCTTCCTGATTGTTGTTCACCTGGAATGCGTCCTTGCCAAAGGAGGCTACATTTGCTTTCTACACCCTTCTTCTTCTGCCAAACAAGGACGCAGCTGCAATCAATAACAAGCTGCTTCCAACTTCTGAGGCCGTGCAGGCTTCCAGACGATGAGGGGCTTCAAAACCCAAGTCCCATAAAGAGAATTTAGAGTCCTTAATGGAGGATAAAGCCCTCATGTTGCTCACCCATCAGAGGCCCCCACCTCTTCTGACTCTCTCTCTCTCTGGCTGCTTCTCAGAATAAATAGGCACACCTGGAGTCAAGGGGACTGGGGAGTGGTGGCAGCAAAATGCAGAGGGGACCCCATCACTGTCAGTAGGATGTTGAGAAAAATCCCCTTGACTTCTGCTTAAAAGTATCATAATCCTGTTGTGATGAATCTTATCTATTTATTCTAATGCATACTCTTTCTTTTTTTTTTTTTAGATTTTTATTTATTTATTTGAGAGACAGAGATCACAAATAGGCAGAGAGGCAGGCAGTGGGGGGGGAGGGGAAGCAGGCTCCCTGCCGAGCAGAGAGCCCGATGCGGGGCTCGATCCCAGGACCCTGAGATCATGACCTGAGCCGAAGGCAGAGGCTCAACACACTGAGCCACCCAGGTGCCCCCTCTTTCCTCTTTTAAAATCAAATTAGAATAGTTATTTTTATTTGCAGTTATTAGAGTGGGAGATAATAGACCTGGTCCAGGGGTGAAGTTGAGAGGAGCTTTCAAGTAGACACCAAGAGCTGAGACAGAATTTTCTGGAAGCTTCGAACTGAAGAAGACAGACCTTGTCCCTCAATCAAATGGCCAAAATCAGGTGTCTTTTATAGAACATCATAAAAAGCTCTAACAGTAAGGTTTTTTCTTTGGTGTGATTGGACATTTGGGATCTCACAGCCATGTCTTCAATTTTTGAGAAATATGCATTTTTTATATAATACTGTTAGTTGCCAGCCATTCAAATGGGGATGATACATTAATACACCTTTATATTACCAATTCAGGCTGAGTCAACAGCAGCTTGATGAGGCACCTGATTTTGCATACAGAACACAACACACTGAACTCTATGTTCCTTGAACAAGCGGAGGAATCTGTTCTTCTGTTTAGCAACATTAGGTCACTCTGAGGTGTGGTGCCAAGGGTTCCATTTTCAACCATGTTTAGTAGCTCCTGAGACAGCCTGGAAATTAACTGGTCAATTAGACATACAGCCTCAATGTACATCTAATTAACAATGAATACATTTTGATACTATATCTGCTTAGGAGATTATCTACAAATTGCTTTATGCATTGGATGGCTCCAAATTGTTATATGGACATCTGTTTTTGTTGGCCGTGATCATGCTATCTACAAAACAGTTCTACCATTAACTCAAATCATGGCCTCGTCATTTTTAACTTCTTTACAAATACCCGGTGTGTGTATGAGAGAGAGAAAGAGACAGAGACAGAAAGGGAGAGATTTCTGCAGTGAAGGCTTTCTTATGAAATATGTCCTTCTCTTCATTCATCCAAAACAATGTAGCTGTCCTTGCTGTACGTATGTACACTTTTCCTAAATGGCTCATTTAAAACTGACCATGGAATAGCACAGAAGAATTCATACCATCATCTCCATGCCTAGGCTTTGACGATATAAAACTTACTCAACTGAGAGTTGCCGGGGGGAGGGGGCTAGGGAGAGGGTGGTTGGGTTATGAACATTAGGGAAGATGTGTGCCATGGTGAGTGCTGTGAAGTGTGTAAACCTGGCGATTCACAGACCTGTACCCCCTGGGGCTAATAATACATGATATGTTAATAAAAAAATTTTTTAATTAAGAAAAAAAAACTTATTCAAGAAACTCTCCTGATGATGCTATCATTCATTTGTTTAACAGCCAAAAGAGATCCCAGAGAAAATCATCAGACAAACCCACACTAAGAGACATTCTACAAAACATCTGATCGGTATTCCTCAAAGCTGTCAAGGTCATCAAAAACAAGGAAAGTCTGAGAAATTATGAAAGTCCAGAAGAGTCTGAAGAGACAGGATAACTAAATAAAATGGTGGCATTCTGGACAGGATTCTGAGACAGAGAAAGGACATTAGGCAAAAACTGAAGAAATACAAACAAATTACAGAAATTTAGTGAATAATAATGTGGTGATATTGGTTCATTAGTTGTGACAAATGTGTCATATTAATGTAAGATGCCAACAGTAGGGAAAGCTGGTTTCAGGGGATATGGGAGCTCTCTGTACTATCCTTGCAACTTTTCTTTAAGTCTGAAACTATTCTAAAATTAAAAACTTATTCTAAAAAGCTAAAAAAGGGGGCACTTGGATGGCTCAGTGGGTTAAGCCTCTGCCTTCGGCTCGGGTCATGACCTCAGGGTCCTGGGATCGAGCCCCTCATCAGGCTCTCTGCTCAGCAGGAAGCCTGCTTTCCCCTCTCTCTCTGCCTGCCTCTCTGCCTACTTGTGATCTCTCTCTGTCAAATAAATAAATAAAATCTTAAAAAAAAAATCTAAAAAAAAAGAGCTGAACTTATTTTAAAAAGCTAAATAAAAGCTAAAAAATCCCATCAGGAGGGATTTTCCAATTCACTTCTGAGAGGTACGTTTCACTCTGGATGAAAACTGTGAGGTTCTAATTTCATTTTCGTGCTGTGGTTGAGAGTACAGATCTGGTCTGAAGTCGCTTTAGACCAGCAAGTTCATTTCTCTGAGGTTCTGTCTCCTTATCTGTAAAATGAGGGGTAATGATGCCCACTTCACAGGTACCTCCAGAGAATCTTATGAGACAAGGTTCAAAAATGTTACCATAGTGCCTACAAATAGAAAGTGTTCCCAGAAACAGTAGGTCTTGTTACAAATAATAATAAAAGAAACAGATTTTCCCACTGTGCAGCCACAGGCTTCTAGCAGAAGATCTTAAAGAACAGTGTTCAGTTGTCTTGTGCAGAGAGCTCCAGGGTCACAAGACGCTGTTGGCGGATGAAGACATAAGGCATAACCTATGTAAATGAGGACAGCAAGAGGGATCTCTGTGAAGGAGGGAGGCTGTTCAGCGCAGGAGCCTCTGCTAAACTAAAATGGAGGAAAGAACTTCGAAGCTGCATGGAGATTAGACATAGATTATTACTTGACTTAAATTTCACTGACACATGCCAATGGCAGATCAGAGTGGTGGGAGCACAGGGCAGAGAGAGAGAGAAGTAAATAAAGCCAACCTGTCCGTTCTTCAAGCACATCCTTCCCTGCAAAGCTCTACTCCTCAAGGCACAGTCATCTACATGCTTGTGACCATGATGGGTCATTGATTTTCACATTCAGTTTGGTACCTGCCTGGTGATTTGTGATCTGAAAATCTATTTTACTCAAAGGAAGCTACAAAGAACCACCAAACATAAAAAATCTTGAACTCTATCCAGAGAATGATAGCCTCTGAAATGGATGACCTGATGGTCAAGGGCATTTCATCTTCTGTTTCAAAAGCTCGGAAAACATCAACTCTTTTAAAGGAAGAGTGGACGTATCGTTCATGTTTCTAATCAACTGACAAACATAAGTTCTTCTTGAAAACTGTGTCTGCCTCTTCTAAAAGTCTTAAGAAGGACAAAATTATTTTCGTGTGCTAGAAGATGATTACTCATTTGGGTTAGTAACTTACATTTGTCAATTGGCTTATTGTGCATTGAAATAGTCTACTCTATCAATAATGTATGAAAATCAGTGGCTAGAATCAACAGTTTAAAGAGCAGGTCAAAGCCAGTGGGTGTCTAACAATCTTCTTCTCATTTTCTCATTATCAACTAGTAGAAAGGCTCAGTAACTGGCCACTTCAAGACACTGTTGCCACCCAGCTGCACAAAACCCAACTAGAAGAGCTTACACTTCTTAATCTTTAGTTCAATCTCATTCTAATAAAAGCATCACAAGAATACAAGTGACCTTTACAGATAGGCCAGGAAAAAACCAATATGATTCCTAAGAAAAACAATATTAAAAGTCCACAACAAATAACGCAAAGCAATACTATTCCTTTCAAGTAGATCAGAGAGCAGCTGATTCTATGCAAAATAAGCACAGTAGTAATAAAAATGGAGTCCACTTACCTATTAGGATGAGCTAGATGGCGTTATAGGTAAGAACCCATCTTTAACGAGCACCCATTGGATCATTAACTACCATCTCATAAAAAGACCCCCAAGCCCCAACCAATTGGATCCAATTGCCTTAAATCATTGTCCACTCAAGAAAATTCCATTACAGTGGAAGAGTCTGTGATACCAGGTGTTTTAGTGAACATTCTAAAGGGAAAGGGGAAAAGGATTTGTGGGAGAGTTCAAACCTATCTCAGAAATATACCTATTACATGAGATGAACTACATCCTATGGGATTGCCACTCGGAAGAGATGACATACTTTCTCCCTTGAACTCTCTTTAGATCACCTTTTACCCTTGCTGGGAGAAAGGAATCAGATAGGGGCAGGGCAGAGGTACATTAACTGTCAGGTTATCCTCAGGAAGTACCAGCCTCACAGTTCCCTAGAGCCTGGGCAGAAAGACAGCACCCCTACCTCTCTGTACCTCAGTTCATTCATCCTTAAAATGGACATCATAAAGGGCTCATGTAACCTATGGGTTGGGATGCGGATTATATGTGTTCATGTGTGCAAAGACGGTCAACAAGCATTTACTCCCATTATCACCATCATTTCTGCCTAAGCTGGAGAAGGTGATGAGGTTTCCCCATGCAGTTACAGCCTTACGATGAAGAGAGGAATAGAAGGTATCATGTAGAAAGAGAAATACTGGGGACAAGGCAGAGCTGTCCTCCAATATATGAGCTTTTGCTGGATGTCAGCAGGAGTCTCCAGTCCCTGAACAAACAAATGATTCGGAGACACACACCCGACCTTAGTTACTCCAATGAGGTGGCAACCAGAAAGGGCAGAGGCTTCACCCGCCTTGCCCGCTGCTGTCTCTCCTCCTGCTTGCTGGAGGAACACTGAATCGTGGGACTTAAGAAGAAACAAACACTCATTCTCCATTAGGATTGTTGAACCTGTGGAATACAAGCCTTGAGCTACTCGCGGCCATTTTCCTTCCATGAATGAAGAGCCTGCTAGGGAATGAAGCCAAAGCCGAGGACAAAAGCCAGGAGGAAAAAAAAAAGTTCCTGAAAACATTTTAGTACTCGGATACAGCTATGCCTGAAGGAAATTACACTTGTACTTTTTAGTACAAGCTTTTTACAAGTGACAACATTTCTTTCTCTCTCTCATCATTGTTACTATTATTATTGTCCTTTTAAAATCAATTTGAGCAGCACCCGGGTGGCTCAGTGAGTTAAGCGTCTGCCTTCGGCTCAGGTCATGATCCCAGGGTCCTGGGATGGAGCCCCGCACTGGGCCCTTGCTCAGCAGGGAGCCTGCTTCTTCCTCACCCTGTGTCTGTTGTTCCCCCTATTTGTGTTCTATCAAATAAATAAGTAAAATCTTAAAAAAAAAAAAAAAAAGTCAATTTGAATAGGGCTTCTGTAATTTGTGACTCACAGCGTCCTGACTTATGCTCTGTCTGCGCCCGGGTCTGCGCGAACACCATGGCTTAGACTGAGCTGAGATGCAGAGCAGAGCTCACAGGCCCAGAAGAGACGCTAGGATGCAGAAGAGACAAGTGAGGGTCTTCAGGGCCCTACACCAGACAGAGTCCTGAGGCTCCGCCTTTCTCGTCTCCTTAGGAGCCGCAAGAAGACAGAAAGCTCACTCACTACAGTTTCCATCACAGCCCAGTGGCCAAGATTCTTTCTAGATAATCTAACCCCACCGCACGTTTTTATGGAGAAAGGACCCAGAGTCACCTGGCCCAACTTTACCTGGCCAGACAATCTTAGCCCCCGAATAATGTTCATTCCAACCCGTGCGAAGCAGACGTATTTGGAAGCACTTAGGTCTGGGTCAAAATAACACCTTTTTGAAAATCTTTTCAAAAAAAATTTTTTTTCAAACTAAGATTCTCCTTTGAACTGGCCTCAGTCACTTCCACTTGAGAGGAAAAAAAGCCTCACCATCGAAATCGCTCAAGTTGCGGACAACATCTTGTTTGCATTTTAATTCCTATCGTGCAGGGTACCAGCAAGAAGGAACTGCCCCCTTGAATCAATTCCTGCAGCGGCCGAGGCAGACATGTTTCATCTTCCGATTGGGCCCTCAGGGCTGAATTTGCAAAAAATGCATCTTAAGCCATTAAGCCCATAAATGAACCCATTTTCAAAAGGACCGTGTAAGGAGTTAGTTCAGTTACTTATAGGGAACTGAAAGGTGTAGAATCATTGCAGGGGGAATGGCGATGGGAGCCAGCTGCAGATCAAAGCGCATCTTCACGGGTGCTGAGCTGCCGGGGCTCCACCCGGCACCCAGAACAGTCGCCCTGACCAGTCGCTCTGACCACCTGCAACCGGAAACCCACAAAAAGATGTCCCTATGACCGCAGTCTCAATGGCAGCCCGTGTAAGGAAACCTCAGAACTGCATCCCCTACAGCTGTCCTTACACAGGATTGGATGGCAAGTGAGGGGTAAACAATTTCTGCAAGAAAGACTTCAACAGCTTCATCTAGATTCGGAAGCCGTAGCTCTGAGATTTCTGCAGTTTTGCTTTAGCCTGTGCTAACGTCCAACAACTCTCTTTCCCGAAATGGCAGGTGTTCGAAGCAAGCTGAGCTCTGGACCTAAGGAGACCTGCTAGCAGTTACACATCAGCTGTTATAAACGCAGCGGACTCTGTGAACTGCCATCTCAAAGTTTGAAAAGGTAAAACAATCAAAGAAGAACCCAAGAATTAAAAGGTCTAATTCCAGCCTGCTAACGTGAAAATAGTGTCAATGTCTTCTCTTCCTCATGACCAAATCTTTGTGACCCCTTGCTTATTATCATTAACTCCATGTTAAGTATGATCCAATTATCAAATGGAACCTGATTTCCCGTCTCCTCTCTTGCACCGTAAGGAAAGACAGGATCTCTCCACGGCTTTCTCTCATTTCCCATTCCAAATCTGCCCCCTAAAAATCCTGGGTGTCTTCAACTTTTCATTCACAGATGCATCCCACATGAGAGGCACGTGTAATTCTCCTGTTTCTCACACAGAAATCATCCACACTGACTTACACTTCTCACTAGTGTTCTCCAGAATGTGCTCCCCAGAAAACTAGTCGTATAGATACCCTTGGGGAAAAAAGGAATTTGGGGGTTCCATAATGAAATCACTGTGGGAAACACTCCATGCTATATTGTCCCTCCAAGATTCACAATCCCCGACATAATATGCTAATGGCTTGGAAAGTCTTGCACAAAAGAAAAATAAAAACTCTTAGTTTACTTAGCTTCACTGAGTATTTTAAAAATAAATTTTGTCAACAGATACTCTTCCTCGTGGACCCCTATTAAGAGTGCACAAAGGTAAACGGTCTGAGAACCCAGGTTTGAATCTGGCTTCAGAAACAGATGCTAAAGCTTTCTTGATCCCCAGAGAGCTAAGGGAAAACAATTTAAAAGCATTTTTTACGGTATGTCAGTATTTATGCATAAGATCACACTGATTTATTTAAGACCCTTGGCTTTATTCAGAGGTGTTTCAGGTTGAAAATAACTGGTCATCATGGTTCCTGAGCTATAATACAAGACTTCTGCTAGGATATTTTCAAATGCATATTTTGGTATACTAAACAATAGGGTTTTTTAAAATAGTGCTGGTGATAGAAATAGTAACACAGTTCGTAAAAGTTCTTATCACTGATTTGATATTTTTTCTAAACAGGATCTGTGGTAGGCTCCTCTAGAAGCCTAGTCTATCGGGGCTCCCCATCTTCCAGCTCAACCAGCACCCCCTTATCCCCCACCCTCACCAGTCTGTCATTTGGGTGTTGAGGAAGAAGCAAGGAGGCAAAAGATGGGACAGCAGGAAAAAGAAGGCACTGGAGGAGAAGGGGGAACCACTCAGGAGTGGTGGGTGGAATTAATGTGACAGGTAATTAAATTAATTGGTTAAATTAATTAATTAAAGATAGAAAGCAACATCTTAGGCGGGACAAACTACAGTTGAATTCTTACAATATTTCTGATGCTGAAAGCTTATAATGTTTTCATATGTTATATATATCATTACTTATTTTGTTTTGAAATATCTTTTATTTTTATTTTTATTTTTATTTTTTTTTAATTTTTTATTTATTTTCAGCGTAACAGTATTCATTGTTTTTTCACCACACCCAGTGCTCCATGCAATCTGTGCCCTCCCTAATACCCACCACCTGGTTCCCCCACCCTCCCACCCCGCCCCTTCAAAACCCTCAGGTTGTTTTTCAGAGTCCATAGTCTCTCATGGTTCATCTCCCCTTCCAATTTCCCTCAACTCCCTTCTCCTCTCCATCTACCCTTGTCCTCTATATTATTTGTTATGCTCCACCAATAAGTGAAACCATATGATACTTGACTTTCTCTGTTTGACTTATTTCACTCAGCATAATCTCTTCCAGTCCTGTCCATGTTGCTACAAAAGTTGGGTATTCGTCCTTTCTGATGGAGGCATAATACTCCATAGTGTATATGGACCACATCTTCCTTATCCATTCATCCGTTGAAGGGCATCTTGGTTCTTTCCACAGTTTGGCGACCGTGGCCATTGCTGCTATAAACATTGGGGTACAGATGGCCCTTCTTTTCACTACATCTGTATCTTTGGGGTAAATACCCAGCAGTGCAATTGCAGGGTCATAGGGAAGATCTATTTTTCATTTCCTGAGGAATCTCCACACTGTTCTCCAAAGTGGCTGCACCAGTTTGCATTCCCACCAACAGTGTAAGAGGGTTCCCCTTTCTCCACATCCTCTCCAACACACGTTGTTTCCTGTCTTGCTAATTTTGGCCATTCTAACTGGTGTAAGGTGGTATCTCAATGTGGTTTTGATTTGAATCTCCCTGATGGCTAGTGATGATGAACATTTTTTCATGTGTCTGGTAGCCATTTGTATGTCTTCCTTGGAGAAGTGTCTGTTCATATCTTCTGCCCATTTTTTAATATGATTATCTGTTTTGTGTGTGTTGAGTTTGAGGAGTTCTTTATAGATCCTGGATATCAACCTTTTATCTGTACTGTCATTTGCAAATATCTTCTCCCATTCCGTGGGTTGCCTCTTTGTTTTGATGACTGTTTCTTTTGCTGTGCAGAAGCTTTTGATCTTGATGAGGTCCCAGAAGTTCATCTTTGCCTTTGTTTCCTTCGCCTTTGGAGACATATCTTGAAAGAAGTTGCTGTGGCTGATATCAAAGAGGTTACTCCCTATATTCTCCTCGAGGATTCTGATGGATTCCTGTCTCACGTTGAGGTCTTTTATCCATTTCGAGTTTATCTTTGTGTACGGTGTAAGAGAATGGTCAAGTTTCATTCTTCTACATATAGCTGTCCAGTTTTCCCAGCACCATTTATTGAAGAGACTGTCTTTTTTCCACTGGATATTTTTTCCTGTTTTGTCAAAGATTATTTGACCATAGAGTTGAGGGTCCATATCTGGGCTCTCTACTCTGTTCCACTGGTCCATGTGTCTGTTTTTATGCCAGTACCATGCTGTCTTGGTGATCACAGCTTTGTAGTAAAGCTTGAAATCAGGTAACGTGATGCCACCAGTTTTATTTTTGTTTTTCAACATTTCCTTAGCAATTCGGGGTCTCTTCTGATTCCATACAAATTTTAGTATTATTTGCTCCAGCTCTTTGAAAAATACTGGTGGAATTTTGATTGGAATGGCATTAAAAGTATAGATTGCTCTGGGCAGTATAGACATTTTAACGATGTTTATTCTTCCCATCCAAGAGCATGGAATGGTCTTCCATCTTTTTGTGTCTTCTTCAATTTCTTTTAGGAGTGTTCTGTAGTTCCTCGAGTACAGATCTTTAACCTCTTTGGTTAGGTTTATTCCGAGGTATCTTATGGTTTTTGGTGCTATAGTAAATGGAATCGATTCTCTAATTTGCCTTTCTGTATTTTCATTGTTAGTGTATAAGAAAGCCACTGATTTCTGGACATTGACTTTGTATCCTGCTACATTACTGAATTGCTGTATGAGTTCTAGTAGTTTGGAGGTGGAGTCTTTCGGGTTTTCCATATAAAGAATCATGTCATCTGCGAAGAGAGAGAGTTTGACTTCTTCCTTGCCAATTTGGATACCTTTTATTTCTCTTTGTTGTCTGATTGCTGTTGCTAGGACTTCTAATACTATGTTGAACAAGAGTGGTGAGAGTGGGCATCCTTGTCGTGTTCCTGATCTCAATGGGAAGGCTGCAAGCTTTTTCCCATTGAGGATGATATTTGCTGTGGGTTTTTCATAGATAGATTTGATGAAGTTCAGGAATGTTCCCTCTATCCCTATACTTTGAAGCGTTTTAATCAGGAACGGATGCTGGATTTTGTCAAAAGCTTTTTCTGCATCAATGGAGAGGATCATGTGGTTCTTCTCTCTTCTCTTATTGATTTGTTCTATCACATTGATTGATTTGCGAATGTTGAACCATCCTTGTAACCCAGGGATGAATCCTACCTGGTCATGGTGGATAATCTTTTTAATGTGCTGTTGGATCCTGTTTGCTAGGATCTTGTTGAGAATCTTAGCATCCATATTCATCAGTGATATCGGTCTGAAATTCTCCTTTTTGGTAGGGTCTTTGCCTGGTTTGGGGATCAGGGTAATGCTGGCTTCATAAAAAGAGTCTGGAAGTTTTCCTTCTGCTTCAATTTTTTGAAACAGCTTCAGGAGAATAGGTATTATTTCTTCTTTGAAAGTTTGATAGAATTCCCCAGGGAATCCGTCAGGTCCTGGGCTCTTGTTTTTTGGGAGGTTTTTGATCACTGCTTCAATCTCGTTACTAGATATCGGTCTATTCAGGTTGTCAATTTCTTCCTGGTTCAATTTTGGGAGTTTATAGTTTTCCAGGAATGCATCCATTTCATCTAGGTTGCTTAGCTTATTGGCATATAACTGTTGATAATAGCTTCTGATGATTGTTTCTACTTCCTTGGTGTTAGTTGTGATCTCTCCCTTTTCATTCTTAATTTTATTAATTTGGGCTTTCTCTCTTTTCTTTTGGATTAGTGTGGCCAATGGTTTATCGATCTTATTGATTCTTTCAAAAAACCAGCTTCTAGTTTCGTTGATACGTTCTACTGTATCTCTGGTTTCTACCTCGTTGATCTCTGCTCTAATCTTGATTATTTCCCTTCTTACGTGTGGAGTTGGTTTGATTTGTTGTTGATTCTCCAGTTCTTTAAGGTGTAGAGACAGCTGGTGTATTCTGGATTTTTCAATTTTTTTGAGGGAGGCTTGGATGGCTATGAATTTCCCCCTTAGGACCGCCTTTGCTGTATCCCATAGGTTTTGGAGTGAAGTGTCTTCGTTCTCATTGGTTTCCATAAATTGTTTAAGTTCTTCTTTGATCTCCTGGTTGATCCAAGCATTCTTAAGCAAGGTGGTCTTTAGCTTCCAGGTATTTGAGTTCCTTCTGAACTTTTCCTTGTGATTGAGCTCCAGTTTCAAAGCATTGTGATCTGAGAATATGCAGGGAATCATCTCAGTCTTTTGGTATCGGTTGAGCCCTGATTTGTGACCCAGTATGTGGTCTATTCTGGAGAAGGTTCCATGTGCACTTGAGAAGAATGAGTATTCTGTTGTTTTAGGGTGGAATGTTCTGTATATATCTATGAGGTCCATCTGGTCCAATGTATCATTCAATGCTCTTATTTCTTTATTGATTTTCTGCTTCGATGATCTGTCTATTTCTGAGAGAGGCGTGTTAAGATCTCCTACTATTAATGTATTCATATCAATATGACTCTTTATCTTGATTAATAGTTTTCTTATGTAATTGGCTGCTCCCATATTGGGGGCATAGATATTTACAATTGTTAGATCATCTTGGTGGATAGTCCCTTTAAGAATGATGTAGTGTCCTTCTGTATCCCTGACTACCGTCTTTAGTTTAAAATCTAATTTATCTGATATGAGAATCGCTACCCCGGCCTTCTTTTGAGGCCCATTGGCGTGAAAGATGCTTCTCCATCCCTTCACTTTCAGTCTGGGTGTATCTTTAGGTTCAAAATGGGTCTCTTGTAGACAACATATGGATGGGTCCTGTCGTTTTATCCAATCTGCAACCCTGTGTCGTTTTATGGGTGCATTTAGGCCATTCACATTGAGAGTGATTATTGAGAGATACGTTTTTATTGACATTGTGTTATCTTTGAAGTCTTTCTTTCTGTCGATTGTCTCTATATTTCTGTTCAATGCTATTCTTAGGATTTTTCCTCTTTTATAGAACCCCCCTTAATATTTCCTGCAGTGTCGGCTTGGTGGTTGCATAGTCTTTCAAGCCTTGCCGGTCTTGGAAACTCTTTATCTCTCCATCCATTTTGAATGTCAGTCTTGCTGGATAAAGTATTCTTGGCTGCATGTTCTTCTCATTTAGTGCCCTGAATATATCTTACCAGCCCTTTCTGGCTTGCCAGGTCTCTGTGGACAGGTCTGATGTTATTCTGATGGGCTTTCCTCTGTATGTAAGGAGCTTCTTTGTCCTAGCGGCTTTCAAGAGATTGTATCTACAATTATGATTCCTCAATTTTACTATGAGGTGCCTGGATGTTTTTTTGGAATTTATAATCTTGGGGGGGGACCTTTCTACTTCTAGTACATGAACACTTGTTCCATTCGCAAGATTGGGAAAATTTTCATGAAAAACTTGTTCCACTATATCTTCTAGACTTCTTTCTTTCTCCTCCCCTTCAGGGATTCCAATAATTCTGACGTTGGAACGTTTCATGGCATCATTTATTTCCCTGATTCTGTTTTCGTGGCTTCTAAGCTGTTTGTTCCAGGCTTCCTCCTGATCCTTTCTCTCTATTTGTTTGTCCTCCAGATCACTAATTCTATCTTCTGTCTCAGTTACCCTAGCTTTTAGAGAATTTAGATTAGATTGGAACTCATTGAGAGCGTTGTGAACCTCATCCCTGGTGGCCTTCAGCTCTGCCCTAACATTATGAACCTCCTCTCTGGTCGCTTTCAATTCTGCCCTAATCAATTCTGTTTGGTCATCCATGGCTTTCTCCAACCTAGCTATTGCCTGGATAATTGTTAGCCTGAATTCTCTTTCTGACATATTGTCTATGTTGATAGCCGTTAGCTCTGTTGCAGAAGGCCCATCCTCTGTATTTTTCTTCTGTTGGGGATTCCTCCTCCTAGTCATTTTGGTGAGAGATGACTGGACAGATGTAGCTGGATGTATTGACCGTGGTGCAGTCAAGGTGCACCCTGGAACGCTTCTGAGCACTCAGGATTCCCCACCCAAATGAGAGAAAAAAGAAAAGAAAAAGAAAAAAGAGGGAGAGAGAGAGACAGGAAAAAAAGGGAAGATAAAAGTGAAGGTTCAACCCAAATGGGCCCCAGGGTAAGGTTTATGACGTATACAAACAAAAACAGACAAACAAAAAGACTGATAAAAGTATATGACGAGAGAAAATATATATATATAAGCAAAAAAAAGGAGGAGCCTCGTCAAGAAGAACCCCAAGTATAAGATTTATATACTATCCGGACAAACATAAATACACAGAGACACTGGCAGAAGAAAAAGATGGGAGCATGGTTATAGATTCTCGGTGTGGGCGAGGAAGGTTATTTTGATTCTTCCTGGATGTATCTTGATATCTTTGTTAAAGGACTCAACTTTCCTAAGAAAAAGGGGGATTAAAAATTGGTTCACCTATAGGGGTAGCATTGCTTGGAGAAAGGGGGTTACCTTGAAGTTTAACTCTATATGAATATTAGAAAATAAAAATAAAAAAGGAATAAACTGGACTAAACTAAATTAAAAATTTTTTAAAAAATTAAGAAAATAGAAAAGCAAAAGAAAAACACATGTGTATGTATCAAAAAATTCAGGTTAGAAGTTTATCATGGAATTTGATGTACTGGACATCTCACTGTGATGGTAAATAGGTTAAAAAATTATCTATATAAAAAAAGAAAAAAAATGAACCAGAATAGTGGGAAAGAATTAAAAATAAAAGTTGTATCTATGAAGTAGTGGTGGTTGTTCTCTTGTAGTCTTTTTTTTTTTTTTCCTGATTTGTTTTCTGGGGGAGGGGGCTGCCACGTGGGTTTTCAGTCAATGATGTTCCCTGAGTTAAGTCCTCCCGACCCCCTCAAGGGGGTGGGCTCTGAGAAAAACGTTTTTTTCAGGTTTTTGTTCTCTGGAGGTTTTTATGTTTGTTCACTTCTTTTCTCTCGCCTTGACAGCTTTTGATGGTTTTTGGAGGTTTAGAGGAAAGAAAACTGCACCCCAACCTCCCTCTCAGAGAGAAGCCTCAGTCTGCTCCCCTGCAGGTGCTGCAGCCGCTGGGCCGCTGGCAGAGCAGGTTCTGAGTCGCGGTCCCTGGGGACACAGGATCTCCTGCTTGTACGCAAAACCAAGGCAGCTGTGGCTGTCTGGGCAGCTCCAGAGCGCCAGAGAGGTTCCAAGCAGCAATCGCACACTGAGATTTTCCCGCTGGCTGGGGCTAAGAGCTCAGGTCTTGCGCGCACCTCTCCCAGGGGATGGTTTGGGGCGTGGCGCCTCCAGCTCTATCGGCTCTATCGCCGCGTGGGTCCCAGAACACCAGGCTGGGCGTTCGTGTACCTCTCTCAGGGGAGGTTGAGGCACGCGCGCATCTCCAGTAAGGTGCGAGTTCTGCCGTCTGGTGTGGCTCCCAGCCCCTCACGGGAGCCGGACTCCACCCGTTCTCGGGCGCACTGGCGGCTCCGGGACAAAGACCAGGTTTCTCCGCCGCACTCTCTGGCTCAGCGCCAGGGGATGCTGCCCTGGGTCTGGGGACTTAAGCCCCTATCCCTATCCGCCCCGATTCCCACAATTTCCCCGCTCGAGTCTTTGCTCTTTTGAGTGCTTTCAACAAGACTCCAAGTTAATGCTGGTCCCCAGATGCCGGGCACTCTCGTATCGGGGTATTATTTTCCAGTCGGTCGCCTCTGGTGGCTCCCTCCCCCTTTTGTTTATCTTCCGATATCAGTCCGACGTTCCCACTCCACTTTACCTGCCCACTGGCGTCTTCTGGCCCCCCGTAGAGATCCAGACGTGTATAATTCTGATCTCAGGCTGATTTCATGGGTGATCGGAGTTCTTTGGTAGGTAATCAGCTCACTTTAGGGTGCAGGTTGAAAAGGCGCCTCCTCCTACTTCCCCGCCATCTTGTCTCCCCTCTATCTTTTATTTTTAAAAGATGCCTGTGACATTTGATGGTTAGTCTCCTCATTTGGTCCTTGAGATCACAAAGCTTACCCAATGAGTCAACTGCCCAAGGTCATGAAGGGAGGTGGGTACATCTCCCACTTCCTTCTTTTTACCCAATATACTAAATTCTGTTACCACACACAAAAAAATAAAGCCAATACATGTGGCTTTAGCTTATTTACGGTCAGTGAAGTATCATCAGATATATATCTGTCCTGAATATGTCCTCCCTTTCTGTTTCACATCTCCTACCCCCGAAATGTTAAGTGATGGTGTATTTCTGAAAGAAGTTAACAGATTAATGTCTGTAGAGTACCTTTAATATCTAAGGGCATTTTATATAACAGCAAAAACCACCATATAAAGCAAAGGAAATTCAATCTACTTGCTATTTTGCCTACAAATGTCAAACAGTCAAATACCCGGTTTGATTGATTTTCTAAATTGTGTTGATTGAATGGATTGTAACCAACACGCCACTTAATCATTCTCTTTCCTAAACATAGCTTTGTGTTCAGCACCAAAGTCTATTTTCATGGTTATTAGGATGTCCGTGTTAGGAAATATTCCCCACTCTGAAATATGTCATTCCATTGTGTCAAGAGGTATCAGTCTGTGATAGACTTTTTGGTAGATGTAAATTTTTCTAGTTTTTTTTTTTTTGAGTAGAGTGTCTCCACATGTCCCTGTGGAAAAGACAAGGTCAAGCAGAATGGCCTCTACCCTACGAACTGTAGAAAGAGATGATCCCTATGTGCAGCTATCCTGAACAACAGAAGTAAAGGATCATCAGAGGGCGTCCTGGAGATGCGGCATTTGACTTAAGCCCAGAAGTGGAGAAAGGATTTGAATAGGTTGACAAGAAGGGCACAGTGTAGGCAAAATCACGGAGGTGGCAACACCATGTCTGTCTGGCTGAAGGTCAGGGTGTGACGGCTGAGGGTGCACGGGATGTCTGGAAAGGGGGGTGGAGGCCAGCCTGCATAGTCCCGGATGCTTGGCTCTGAACACTGAGCCTCATCATGTGTGCACAGAGGATTTTCATTCATTACTGCTCTCCCAAAGAGACAGAAAATAGTGGCTGAGAGCAGGAGCTCAGACCCCAGGGCCACAGATTCCGGGGCTGATTACCTAACCTCTCCAAGTTTCAGCAGTCTCACCTGGAAAATGAAAAAAAACAATAGCTCCCTCCTCCTCAGAGTGATATGCAAATTAGATGAGTTGGTTCGTTTATGCACAAACACTTACTGAGCACTTACTGTGGCCCAGATACTCTTCCAAGTGCTGGTGATACAACCGTGACCCCACCGAAGAAAAAATAAACACCCGCCCTCAGGGGTCTTACATTCTAAGGGGGGGAAACAGGACACCAGAGAAATCACGCATACGGATCATGTTAAGTGCTATGAAGAAAAAATAAATCAGAAAAGGAAGACTGGAAGTGACAGGTTAGGAGACTGAGAAGGTGACTTTTAAGACCAGAAGAAAGGGGCTGTGTACCCAGAAATAACAGTTGTCCAAGTATCCCAGGCAGAGCAGGGAGCATAGACAAAGATCCTGAGGCAGAAGTGTGCCTGGCTGTTTGAGGAACAGCGGAGAGGTCGGTGTGGCTGGAGCAGGGAAAGAGACGAGTTCACGTAGGTTAGAGTGGGATGGGTGAAAGGGTAGGTGGGGAAACCACACAGAGCAACTGAAACATTTGTCTTTGGAGTCATAGGGGAAACTAATGAAGAGTTTCAACAGAGGGTGACATAAACTTGTGTTTCAACAGAATCCTTCAGACTGCTGGATAATATATATAAAGTGTTAGCAGAAGGCTGGCAATATAGTATGACCTGAATAAATGTCAGTTATTATTCTTATTATTTTTCTTAATACTGACATTTGAGGGTCTGCGGAATACCAAGATCTTGAGGCCAGCAAAGCCAGTACAAATCCTTTTCCCAGTCCTGTTTTTTGACAAGGGCTTGCTTGACTGTGACAAACGGGCTGCCCATATTGATAACAGGATCAGACTGATCTGGCTACTGGATATGCCTTCCTTGGTGATAGCACCCCTGGATTTGCAGGGAGAGATGATCACACCAGGAAAGAGAAGGCTGCTGTCAAGCTGCCAGGCACAGACCCAGCTGATGTATGTGGGCAGGGACTGGACAAGAAAACACTTTCCTGCAAGTGCCAGAAACTTCTGGATGCTGCCAATGACAGTCTGCCATCACCAAGCAGCCCCGTTGCATAGAAAGCCCCAGAGTTACCCACGGGTTGGTGGGTAACTCTAGTTACCCATATGGTAACTGCCTCTGGCTGCCTCTAGTGTGTGCTGGGAACCTATTTGCTCCTTTCCATTCTTAGGAACTAATGATCATATAATGAGTTGAACATAATAACGACCATTGGTGAGGTTACATTCTGTCCACAAAGAAAGTCACTTTTATCCTTGGCCAGTGGAAGCGCTGGTTGGTAAAACATTTTTTTTTAATTTTATTTATTTATTTGAGAGAGAGAGATGACAAGTAGGCAGAGAGGCAGGCAGAGAGAGAGGGGGAAGCAGGCTCCCTGCCGAGCAGAGAGCCCGATGCGGGGCTCGATCCCAGGACCCTGAGATCACGACCGGGGCCGAAGGCAGAGGCTTAACCCACTGAGCCACCCAGGTGCCCCGGTAAAACATTTTTGAAAGGTAATTTGAGTAATAGGTATCAAAAGCCTTCATAGCCCTTTGCCCATTAATTCCACATATGGACAAAAATGTCATGAAGTGACATGTGATCACAATAGTGATCTATGCATGCAGAAAAGGAACTGAATATCTACTGTGGTTCTCCGTCCCTTAAAACTTAAAGGGTCAATTTTGTGTTTTTCAAGGTGGTTTCAGATGCTTACTCGGGATGATGCCGGGGCTCAGTGCAGTGTAGTTACGCAGCCAGTGAGTGGTCTGAGCAGGAAATAGAAGTAACTCTGGGATGGGGTCACCCAAGAAAATACCATGGGCAGGAAGGGACCAGGCTGAGCTTTGCAGAGAAAGTGCACAGCCTCTAAATCGCTAGCTAGTCTCTCACTGGCTCACAGGCCCCTGGCCTGCATCTTCCAGGCAACCCCACATTGTTCTCTTCCTCTATTTCCATAATTAAGAGTAGCTTGCTCACATTTGGGAAGCCATGTTTCAGGGAATGACAGCCTTTTCCTACATATTTTCCAAAATGCATTGTACACAATGTGGATAGGTGTTACAAAGAAGACTATTTTGGAAATAGTCCAAAATCAATTGCTTGGGGTGATGTGGTTAAAGTTATACAAGATATATATAGATATAGATATAGATATAATATTATTTATATATATATATTATATATATATAAAGTTATACAAGAACCTTGGCTGCAGAGCTTCTCAGAACTTGTGTGTATCATGAAACTCCACGAGTGAGGCATTGAGGGCACAAGAGTGGGCCAGACTTATTTCACTACATAGTTTAATGGGGATTTTTGCACCTATCCACATTCCACAAGCCACCTGTCCTGAGTAATACAATACTGAACATTTCTAGATTGGCCAGAACACTGGACCTGGCCAAAGTAGGAACAGATGAACTCTTGTTACCGTGACTTCAGGAAGGTGACTTCTAATGACCAGCTCTGGGAAGACAGTATCCATTAGTCAGTGAGGAACCCATAAGTACAAACTGTGATGGTACAAGGAACCAACAGCTAGGCAGAACCATCCCACTCGGGATCTTAAACCCCTTCTATCAACAACACATGTGCCAGCTGCCAGAAGACTGACATGTTTAGATGACAAGACTTCGTGCTAGCTGTCAGTCAAGAGGAGCCTGGAGAATTCTCAAGAGGGTTTTTTTTTAAAAAGTCCCAGGCAGATGTGCATCTGGAACAAAATCCCACGTTCCATTCTCACCCTACATGTTGTCTAGAGGCAAAGAGCCATGAATCTAAGAGGACTGCCAGATTCACCTTATATTGTCGACAGTCGATATGTCAATCACAATCAGAAAGTGCCTGACAGACGGTGATTCACATTTGCATCAAATCCAAAATAGCTGCTTCCAGCTGCCTCTGGATGAGTGTCCGTCCCAGGACCCACAGAGAGAAGTCTCTCCCGATCACATAGTGAGTTTCTCTTGATTTAATGTCTTGGGGATAGTGCGTTTGGCAGCAATGACCTTGGGAACTTGGGCCTCTGGTTCTGCCTTCCATTTGCAACACTGAACTCCACGACACTACAACCAGGTGAAGGACAAGGGAAACTGAGGGTAATGTAAACCAGCCCAGCCAAGCCCCTTCCCACCAGACAGCTTCTATCTGCTGGAAAAGGATCAGATTTCTGCAGTTAGCACCTCTAAGTTTTGCTGACTGCCTAAGTCAAGTGAGAGGAACTGAGCTCATAGCCAGAGTGACAGCAGTCTTTCAAGTAAAATTTAATCTTGCATAAGAAGGGAAGGCCGACACTGTCAAGTACGTAATAATTATTCAATACATTGTTAGCTCTCTTATAACTCAGTCGTTCCCTTTTACTAGGCTTGGGTCAAAATGGAATATATGAATGTTTTCCTTTTTAAAAGAATGGAAAGTTGGTACACTGGCTACTTTCCCCAAAGCGGAGAAATGCTCTTTCTGAGCCAACAGTCAAATGAATGATGCTTCCATTTTTCTTTTCAAACATTTCCTCTACTTCTCTGTTTCTCTCTCTTTTCCCAAGTACCCTCTTCCAAAGCATATGATTCTCGTGGGCATATGAATATGACCAAACTTGTCAAATTATATCCATTAAATATGTGCAAGCTTTTATTTAATAAAAATAAGATAAAATTGACTCAACTCTTTTTTTTAAGTTTTTATTTAAATTCCAGTTAGTTAACATACAGTGTAATATTAGTTTCAGGTGCACAACATAGTGATTCAACACTTCCATACAACACCCTGTGCTCATCACAAAAGTGATTCAACTATTATAAAAATATGAATTCCTGTGGACAAAACAACTATACTCCCATACTCCTTTCTTTGTCCAAAATGTGTTTATAAACCATACCAGGTAGATATGAAAGGATTATATGTATAGAGACAGAGGGTTTCATGCTATTGCTGTACCTGGCCTGCCTGGTTACTTGGATACCTATCAATCTTTTGCAGGGAGGTATTTTAAGAACTATCATAGGTATCTGAGATAAAATGCTTTGGTTTGGCAAAGGCTTTCTTGGGGGGCCCTTTTTGGGAAGCTAATTCATTCCACCCCAAACAATGAGTGTATCCCATTAAGACAGAATGATACAGTAAACAGAAGTCACCCGTGACAAGAGAGGCCTGGCTACTAGGATGGGATCTGGCAGAGAAGCCTTATCCTTGGGGGACAGATGGACAGACAGCTCTCTTTGGAGAGTCAGTCTTCATGCCAAGCAAGACCTCAGAGAAAGCTGGAAAATAAACGCTGGGGCATGAGGTCAAGCCCAGCATCACGGGGCAGAGCAGAAGAAAATGAAAAGCAAGCAGAATCAAAGCAGAAAGGCAAAGTGAAGTCCCGTGAGGTAATGTAGAGAGTGCGTGGTGGCTGAGAAGACTCAGAGAAGGCAATGACAGAAGAGGAGGCAGAGCATGGGCAAAAAGAGAGGGAGCCCCTAAGGACAGATTATGAGAGCAAAACCTGTTTACTGGGTAAATCCAGTGGGAGGGGAGAAGCATCCTGTCATACACAGAGGGAGCAAAGGTAAAAGAGAAGCAACTCAAGATCTAGAGGTCCCAGGGACTGGGCTGAGAGCCTGTCCTAGTTAGGAAGCGCTGGCAACCAAACCAGGACTATACCGTGGCCCTGTGTTTAAAACCAGTCATAATATTTAATTCAACTCTCAGTAATTTAAGTATATTTAACTTATAGGGTGTAATCCATTATGCACAAAGAAATAACTTTTATTTGAAAGTAGGTTGTTGTGCCAGTACCATGCTGTCTTGGTGATCACAGCTTTGTAATATAGCTTGAAATCAGGCAACATGATACTCCCAGCTTTGTTTTTCTTTTTCAACATTTCCTTGGCAATTTGGAGTCGTTTCTGGTTCCCTACAAATTTTAGGATTGTTTGTTACAGCACTTTGAAAAATGCTGTTGGTATTTTGATCGGGATGGTATTGAAATCACACATTGCTCTAGGTAGCACAGACATTTTAACAATGTTTATTCTTCTGATCCATGAGCATGGAATGTTCTTCCATCTTGTTGTGTCTTCAGTTTCTTTCATGAGTGTTCTGTAGTTCCTTGAGTACAGATCCTCTATCTCTTTAGTTAGGTTTATTCCAAGGTATCTTATGGTTTTTAGTGCTATTGTAAATGGAATCCATTCTTTAAGTTCCCTTCCTACAGTTTCATTGTTAGTGTATAAGAAAGCAACTGATTTCTGTGCATGGATTTTGTAGCCTGCCACATTACTGAATTGCTATACGGGTTCTAGTAGTTTGGGGGTGGAGTCTTTTGGGTTTTCCACATAAAATATCATGTCATCTGCAAAGAAAGAGAGTTTGAATTCTTCTATGCCAATTTGAATACCTTATTTCTTTTTGTTGTCTGATTGCTGTTGCTAGGACTTCTAGTACTACGTTGAACAGCAGTGGTAAGAGTGGGCATCCTAGACCAATGGGACAGAATAGAGAGACCAGACATGGGCTTATCTCTACAAGACTCAACTCTATAGTCAAATAATCTTTGACAAATTAGAAAAAAAAATCCAATGGAAAAAAGTCTCTTCAATAAATGGTCCTGGGAAAATTGGACAGTTATTTACAGAAGAATGAAACTTGACCATTCTTTTACACCATACACAAAAATAAAGTCTAAATGGATGAAAGGCATCAATGTGAGACAGGAATCCATCAAAATCCTAGAGGAGAACATAGGTAGTAACCTCTTCCACATCGGCCACAGCAACTTCTTTTAAGACACGTCTCCAAAGGCAAGAGAAACAAAAGCCAAATGAACTTTGGGGACTTCACCAAGATAAAAAGCTTCTGCACAGCAAAGGAAACAGTCAACAAAACAAAGAGGCAACCCATGAAACGGGAGAAGATATTTGCAAATGACACTACAAAGGGCTGATATCCAAGATCTATAAAGAACTTCTCAAACTCAACAACCAAAAAACAAATAATCAAGTAAAAAAATGGGCAGATGACATGAACAGACACTTCTCCAAAGAAGACAAGCAAATGGTAACAGACACATGAAAAAAAATGCTCATCATCATTAGCCATCAGGGAAATTCAAATCAAAACCACATTGAGATACCACTTTACACCAGTTAGAATGGCAAAAATTGACAAGGCAAGAAATAACAAATGTTGGAGAGGTTGTGGAAAAAGGGGAACCTTCTTACACTGTTGGTGGGAATGCAAGGTTTGGAAAACTGCGGAGTTTCCTCAAAAAATTAAAAATAGAACTACCCTATGACCCAGTAATTGCACTACTGGGTATTTACCCCAAAGACACAGATGTAGTGAAAAGAAGGGGCACATGCACCCCAAAGTTCATAGCAGCAATGTCCACAAGAGCCACAGACAAATGGATAAACAAGATGTGGTCCATATATACAACGAAATATTACTCAGCTATCAGAAAGGATAAATACCCAACTTTGTATCAACATGCATGAGACTGGAAATTATTTTCTAAGTGAGTAAGTCAAGCAGAGAAAGTCAATTATCATATGGTTTCACTTATTTGTGGAACATAAGGAATAGCATGGAGGACTTTAGGAGAAGGAAGGGAAAAATAAAGGTGGGTGGAGGGGGAAACGAACCAGGAAAGATTATGGGCTCTGAGAAACAAACAGGGTTTTAGAGGGGAAGGGAGTGGGGGGTTGGTTTAACCCGGTGATGGGTATTAAGGAGGGCATGGATTGCATGGAGCACTGGGTGTTATACACAAACAATGAATCATGGAACACTACATCAAAAACTAATGATGTACTGTATGGTGATATAACATAATAAAACAATACTTGTTAGCTAAAACAAAACAAAACACAACACAACACAGTATCTGCAAATTAAGCAGATAGGTAATAATATACGTAAGGGCAGAAATAAATGAAATAAGAAAACAAAATGGAAATACTAAATCAAAAGGTGTTTCAGAGAAAAGGTCAATATCAATTTCTAAACCATAGTTGAATAAGAGAGCAAGAACATAGTTACCACTATTTCTTGACAAATGTTTGCTTTGTGATAAATTGTTGAACCAAAAAAAAAAAAAAAAAGGCATGTTTTTAGTACATTTTTAAAATCTCCAGGTCAAGGAACTGAGACAGGGCAAATGAGCCGGGGCCAGCCCCGGTAGAGCCTGGCGCATCACCCACCCAGGCCACTGCCGCCCCACTGCAGCCTGGCTGAGGGCTCCACGTGCTTCTGCCTCTCCAGTGGCAGGAAGCAGAGGCTGAACAGGGAGCTTGAAACAGCACTTCCAGGCCTCACAGGGAGGTTAGCTGTCTTCTCTTGGCTTTGAGGGTGGAGCCTGACAAAGGATATTACTAAAGAGTTTAAGAATATAGAAGATGCTGAGAAAACTCAACTAGAATCCAGAGCCCTCAATCCTTTTGGAAAAGAAAACAAATGAAACAAGAAAAAAAAAAAACAATATTCAAAAATCAGTACAAAAGTAACAGCCCATTTGACATTGGCTATCATTGGGATTAGGAAAGAAAAAGATATAAGCGAATACCAGTGGATAAGGCCCTAGTCCCACTGTCAGCGTGGGCATCCTTGCCAGTGCACTGGAGAGCTTTCTGGGAGACTAGGCCCAGGTCTGTGATACTAACAGAAATAGCTCCCATTGATTGGGGACTTGTTTCTGCCCAGTCATTGTCCTAAACACCAGATACAAATTAATTCACTGACTATTCACAACAATGCCATGAAGTAGATCATATTATCCCCAGTTTACAGATAAGGATATTGAGGCACAGAAAGGACACTTGCCTGAGGTCACACAGCAGTGAAGATCAGAACCGGGCCTGGCACCCAGACTGACTTCAAAACCTTTGATCCTAACAGACGTGTCTCATCTGGGCGTCCCTGCATCACCCTGGGACAATCTGCAAACTCCCCTGAATGTATTCCTTTCACATTCATAACCTGAGCCTCCAGATTAGAGTGCTGGCATTTGCAGGGTCATGGGCCACTCGTGCCATGTAATCAAGACCCATGTAAGCCCCTCCCCACGCAAAAAAAGACCCTGAGCTTCTGGAAGATGAGGCCCTTGTTCTACTTGTCCCTGTGTTCTTACAGACTAATGAACTAATCAAGTGGGGGACATAGAGCAGTTTCCTGTGAGGCTTGAGAGACAAGATGCCAGAGGAGGAGCAGACCGAAATGGTATCAAGTCGCAGGAGTTCAGCGAGAGAAGTATCAAACCATTCTGAACACCTACAAACTCGACAGGAGATAGAAGAAGAGCAGCAATTCTAGGAACAGAAAATCGACCACTTTCTGAAAGGTAGGACGTGCGGAGAAGTGAATCCAAAGCAACGGGCAGACAGACACGGGGGGAGGGGCATCTGCTGGCAGGGGTGGAGCAGTGGAGCACAAAATCAGAACTTTTCGAAGTCTGCTCCACTGAGGGACATCGCTCCAGAGGCTAAGAGGGGGTGGAACCCTTGTGGGGACAGTGTGATCTCAGGTCTTGTGGGGTCACAGAAGGGTCGGTGGTGTCTGAGTGTGGCAGAGCTGCCGGGTATCGGAACGGGGAAGCCGACTACAGACACAGAGCTGAAGAGAGAGCTTTCAGATCGGTGTTACCTTAACCTGTGATCCGAGGCACAGTCGGACCACTGATCTCTGAGCAGGAACCCCACAAGTGGCAGATCCGGGGAGACTCACCTTCCTCCTCCAGGAGGAGTGGTGCAGGAGCACGCAGCAGGAATCTGCTGGGTTGGAGGCTCCAAACAGAGCTGTGCTCCAGAGATAGAAACGCTCAGTCACAGGCCGGGTGAGCTTGGAATGCGGCCGGAGACCAGGGAGACAGGAGTGATTGAGCGCTTTTCTCTGAGGGCGCACTGAGGAGTGGGGCCCCGAGCTCTCGGCTCCTCCAGGCCAGAGATTGGGAGGCTGCCATTTTCATTCCCATCCTCTAAAGCTGTATGGAAAGCATTCAGGGAATAAAAGCTCCAAGAGCAGATCAGAGCACATTACTTAGCCTGGTCCCTGGCATGGGTGGTGCAGTTCTTGGCCTCCAGCAAAGACATTTAGAACCACTGCAAAAGGCCCCTCTCCCAGAAAATCAGCAAGAACATCGAGCCAAGACCAAGCTCACCAATCAAGGAGAACAGTGGAACTCCAAAGCTAGGGGAAAGAAATGCATAGAATTCAGGGCTTTTCCCCCATGATCGTTTAGTCTTTCAAAGTTAACTTTTTTTAATTCTCCCAAACTCTCCTTTATTTACATCATTTATGTGCTTAGCTGACCCCACATTGTTTAAGTCTCCTGTTTCCAGGGCATTCCATGACCCAGCCTGCCCTTCGACTGCAACCTACCTCTTAGGGCTCCTTAAAATGAATCCTTCAGTTGAAATCACCGTGCCCTTATCATTGCTCCCCATGACCCCCCCTTCTCCTTGCCTATTTTTTTCTCTCTCCTGGAATGCCTTTTTCAGCTTCTATCACCCTTTTAGGTCCTGATCACTCTATTTCTGGCACTTTCCTGCTCCCCTTGATGAGGGAACAGAAGGCTAGGTTAGGACAAAGCAAAGCTGACACCCCACAGCACCCCCCCCTGCCATGGGATATATGTGACATTCCTCATGCACTCCTGGCTGCCCTAAAGCTAAGGAAAGGAAAAACAAATAGTTGATCTATAGAGATCACAATCCTGCAGGACATGAGCCTCCATTAGTTTACAAATGTTTTAGCAATTTACAAGAACAAACCATTTCTGTCAATAACGTAGCTTCCAGAAGGAAATGCAGATACCATTAAACGTCCTTATAATCTGCAGCCCATAGGTAGGTCAAAGTTAAAATTTTTTTAATATTATCTTTCTCTTATTCTATTTTTTTAAATTTTCCTCTTTCCTCTTTTAACGTTTTTTAACTAGTTTAACAATACCTTTCTAAAATAAAAAAACTTCTTAAACCTTCATTGTTATAGTCATATTTTATCCCTTCATTGTATTTAAACATTTTTTTTGTATACAGATAAGGTTTTTTTTTTCCTAAAAAAATTTGGGATACGAATTCTTCTACTAGATCAAAATATACCCTAATCTAGCACATGGCTTTGTTCTAGTCTCCAGTCTGAGCACATTCCCTTCTCTTTTTTTTTTTTTCTTTTTCCAACCAATTTATCAATTCCCTTTTTAGAATTTTTTTTTAATTTTCATCTTTACAGTCATATTTCATCCCTTCATCGTGTTTACCCTTATTTTGTGTGTGTGTGTGTGTGTATATATATACATATATGTATACACATATACATATATGTATATATATGTATGTATGTATATGTGTGTGTGTGTATATATATATATATGTTTTTCTTTCTTTAAAATTTTGGGAGGTAGTTTCTTCTAAGAGAAAAAAATACACCCAAAATCAAGTGGGTGGCTCTGTTCTATTCACCAGTCTAATATATATCTATATAGATAGATAGATAGATTGACTGATTTTTTTAAGTTTCTTTTTTCCCCCTTTCTTCTCCCCCCAGTTTTGGAACTCTTCTGATTTGGTTAGTGCACATTTTCCTGGGGTCTTTGCCACCTTTTCAGTATTTTATTCTCTTGTTCATATATTCTTATCTGGATAAAATGACAAGGCAGAAAAAATCACCATTAAAAAAAAGAACAAGAGGCAGTACCGATGGCTTGGGACCTAATCAATACGGACATTGGTAATATGTCAGCACTAGAGTTCAGAAAGAGGATTCTCAAGGTGCTATCTGGGCTTGAAAAAGGCATGGAAGATATTAGAGAAACCGTTTCTGGAGAAATAAAACCCCTTTCTGGAGAAATAAAAGAAAGAAAATCTAACCAAGTGGAAAGAAAAAAAGCTATTAATGAGGTGCAATAAAAAATGGAGGCTCTTACTGCTAGGATAAATAAGGCAGAAGAGAGAATTAGTGATATAGAAGACCAAATGATGGAGAATAAAGAAGCTGAGCAAAAGAGAGACAAACAACTACTGGACCATGAGGAGAGAATTCAAGAGATAAATGATACCATAAGACAAGACAATATTAGAGTAATTGGGATTCCAGAAGACAAAGAAAGAGAGAGGGGGGCAGAAGGTACACTGGAGCAAAATTTCCCTAATATGGCAAAGGGAACAAGCATCAAAATCCAGGAGGCACAGAGAATCCCGCTCAAAATCAATAAAAATAGGTCCACACCCTGTCATCTAATAGTAAAACTTACGAGTCTTAGTGACAAAGAGAAAATCCTAAAAGCAGCTCAGGATAAGAAGTCTATAACATACAATGGTAGAAATATTAGATCGGCAGCAGACATATCCACAGAGACCTGGCAGGCCAGAAAGAACTGGCATGATATATTCGGAGCACTAAATGAGAAAAATATGCAGCTGAGAATACTATATCCAGGTAGACTATCATTGAAAATAGAAGGAGAGATAAAAAGCTTCCAGGACAAACAAAAATTTAAAGAATTTTCAGGGCACCTAGGTGGCTCAGTGGGTTAAAGCCTCTGCCTTCAGCTCAGGTCATGATCCCAGGGTCCTGGGATCAAGCCCCATGGCTCTCTGCTCAGCAGCAAGCCTGCTTCCCCCTCTCTCTCTCTGCCTGCCTCTCTGCCTACTTGTAATCTCCGTCTGTCAAATAAATAAATAAAATCATTAAAAAAATTTAAAAGATTTTGCAAACACCAAACCAGCCCTACAGGAAATACTGAAAGGGTCCTCTAAGCAAAGAGAGAGCCTAAAAGTAGTAGATCAGAAAGGAACAGAAACAATATACAGTAACAGTCACCTTACAGTCAATACAATGACACTAAATCATATCTTTCAATAGTTATCGTGAATGTAAATGGGCTAAATGCCCCATTCAAAAGACACAGGGTATCAGAATGGATAAAAAAACCAAAATCCATCAATATGCTGTCTACAAGAAACTCATTTGAGACCCAAAGACACCTCCTGATTTAAAGTGAGGGGGTGGAAAACTAATTACCATGCTAATGGACATCAAAAGAAAACTGGGGTGGCAATCCTTTTATCAGATAAATTAGATTTTAAGCCAAAGACTATAAGAGATGAGGAAGGACACTATATCATACCCAAAGGGTCTGTCCAACAAGAAGGTCTAACAATTTTAAATATCTATGCCCCTAACATGGGAGCAGCCAACTACATAAACCAATTTATAACAAAATCAAAGAAACACACTTACAATAATACAATAATAGTAGGGGACTTTAACACCACCCTCACTGAAATGGACAGATCATCCAAGCAAAAGATCAACAAGGAAATAAAGGCCTTAAATGACACACTGGACCAGATGGACATCACAATATATTCAGAATATTCCATCCCAAAGCAACAGAATACACATCTTCTCTAGGGCACATGGGACATTCTCCAGAATAGATGACATCCTGGGCCACAAATCAGGTCTCAACCAGTACCAAAAGATTGGGATCATTCCCTGTTTATTTTCAGACCACAATGCTCTGAAGCTAGAACTCAATCACAAGAGGAAAGTTGGAAAGAACTCAAATACATGGAGGCTAAAGGGAACCCTATTAAATAATGAATGGGTCAACCAGGAAATTAAAGAAGAATTGAAAAAAATTCATGGAAGGAAATGAAAATGAAAACACAACTGTTCAAAATCTGTGGGACACAGCAAAGGCAGACCTGAGAGGAAAGTATATGCTATACAAGCCTTTCTGAAGAAACAAGAAAGGTCTCAAGTACACAACCTAACACTAAAGGAGATGGAGAAAGAGCAGCACAGAAAGTCTAAACCCAGCAGGAGAAGAGAAGTCATAAAGATCAGAGCAGAAATCTGAATGAAATAGAAACCAAAAGAACAATAGAACAGATCAACGAAACTAGGAGCTGGTTCTTTGAAAGAATTAATAAGATTGATAAACCCCTTACCAGACTTATCAAAAAGAAAGAGAAAGGACCCAAATAAATAAAATCATGAATGAAAGAGGTGAGATCACAACCAACACCAAAGAAATACGAACACTTATAAGAACATATTATGAGCAACTATATGCCAGCAAATTTGACAATCTGGAAGAAATAGATGTATTCCTAGAGATGTATAAACTATCAAAACTGAAATCAGGAAGAAACAAAGAACCTGAACAGACCCATAACCAGTAAGAAGACTGAAGCAGTCATCAAAAATCTCCCAACAAACAAGAGTCCAGAGGCAAATGGCCTCCCAGAGGAATTATACCAAACATTTAAAGAGGAATTAATACCTATTCTCCTGAAACTGTTCCAAAAAAATAGAAATGGAAGGAAAATTTCCAAACACATTTTATGAGGCCAGCATTACCTTGATTCCAAAACCAGACAAAGACCTCACCAAAAAGGAGAATTACAGACTAATATCCTTGATGAACACAGATGCGAAAATTCTCACCAAAATACTAGCCAATAACATTAGAAGGATTATTCACCACAACCAAGTGGAATTTATTCCTGGGCTGCAAGGTTGGTTCAACATCCACAAATCAATCAATGTGATACATACATTAATAAAAGAAAGAACAAGAACCATATGAGACTCTCAAGAGATGCTGAAAAGCATTTGACAAAGTACAGCATCCTTTCTTGAACAAAACTCTTCAAAGTGTAGGGATAGAAGGTACATATCTCAATATCATCAAAGCCATCTATGAAAAACCCACAGCAAATATCCTTCTCAATGGAGAAAAACGGAGAGCTTTTCCACTAAGGTCAGGAACACGGCACAGATATCCACTAACACCACTGTTATTCAACACAGTACTAGAAGCCCTAGCCTCAGCAATCAGACAACAAAAAGAAATAAAAGGCATTCAAATCAGCAGAGAAGTCAAACTTTCACTCTTTGCAGATGATATGATACTTTATGTGGAAAAACCAAAAGACTCCACTCCAAAATTGCTAGAACTCATAGAGGAATTCAGTAAAGTATCAGGATATAAAATCATTGCACAGAAATTAGTTGCACTTGTATACACCAACAGCAAGATAGAAGAAAGAGAAATTAAGGAGTCAATCCCATTTACAACTGCACCCAAAACTATAAGATACCTAGGAAAAAAACCTAACCAAAGAGGCAAAGAATCTATACCCAGAAAACTATAAAGTACTCATGAAAGAAACTGAGGAAGATACAAAGAAATAGAAAAACCTTCCATGCTCATGGATTGGAAGAACAAATATTGTGAAAATGTCTATGCTATCTAAAGCAATCTACACATTTAATGCAATCCCTATCAAAATACCATCCATTTTTTTCAAAGAAATGGAACAAATAATTCTAAAATTTATATGGAACCAGAAATGACCCCGAATAGCCAAAGGAATGTTGAAAAAGAAAGCCAAAGTTGGTGGCATCACAATTCCAGACTTTAAGTTCTATTACAAAGCTGTCATCATCAAGACAGTATGGTACTGGCACAAAAACAGACACATATATCAATGAAACAGAATAGAGAGCCCAGAAACAGACCCTCAACTCTATGATCAACAAATCTTCCACAAAGCAGGAAAGAATGTCCAATGGAAAAAAAAGACAGTCTCTTCAACAAATGGTGCTGGGGAAATTGGACAGCCACATGCAGAAAAATGAAATTGGACCATTTTCTTACACCATACACAAAACATCATCAAAATGGATGAAAGACCTAAATATGAGAAAGGAATCTATCAAAATCCTTGAGGGGAACACAGGCAGCAACCTCTTCGACCTCTGCCACAGCAACTTCTTCCTAGAAACATCGCCAAAGGCAAGGGAAACAAGGTCAAAAATGAACTATTGGTACTTCATCTAGATCAAAAGCTTTTGCATAGCAAAGGAAACAGTTAACTAAGCCAAAAGACAACTGACAGAATGGAAGAAGATATTCACAAATGACATATCAGATAAAGGGCTAGTATCCAAATTCTATAAAGAACTTATCAAACTCAATACCCAAAGAACAAATAATCCAATTAAGAAATCAACAGAGGACATGAACAGACATTTCTACAAAGAATACATCCAGATGGCCAACAGACACACGAAAAAGTGCTCAACATCACTTGGCATCAGGGAAATACAAATCAAAACCACAACCAGATGCCACCTCACACCAATCAGGTTGGCTAAAATTAACCAGTCAGGGAACGACAGATGTTGGTTAGGATGCAGAGAAAGGGGAACCCTCCTACACTGTTGGTGGGAATGCAAGCTGTTGCAGCAACTCTGGAAAACAGTAAGGAGGTTCCTCAAAAAGTTGAAAATAGAGCTACCCTATGACCCAGCAAATGCACTACTGGGTATTTACCCTAAAGATACAAATGTAGTGTCCGAAGGGGCACATACACCCAAATGTTTATAGCAACACTGTCCACTATAGCCAAACTATGGAAAGAGCCTAGATGTCCATCAACAGATGAATGAATAAAGAAGATGTCATACACACACACACACACACACACACACACACACACACACACACACTGGAATACTATGCAGCCATCAAAAGAAATGAAATCTTGCCATTTGCAATGATATGAATGGAACTAGAGGGTATTATGCTGAGCGAAATAAGTCAATCAGAGAAAGATAATTATCATATAATCTCCCTGATATGAAGAATCTGAGAGGCAGAGTGGGGGGTTTGGGTGTAGGGAAGGAAAAAATGAAACAAGATGGGATCAGGACGGAGACAAACCATAAGAGACTCTTAATCTCACAAAACAAACTGAAGGTTGCCAGGGGGAGGGGTCTAGGGAGAGGGTGGCTGGGTTATGGACATTGGGGAGGATATGTGATATGGTGAGTGCTGTGAAGTGTGTAAGCCTGACGATTCACAGACCTGTACCCCTGGGGCAAATAATACATTATATGTTAATAAAAGTGATTAATAATTTTAAAAAAACAGTTACCTGTTATGCATTTGGTAAATGGATAAAAGAGCTAACAGGTTTGTGCCACCAACAACACTCGCCTGCCCAAAAGAGCTCAGATTCTACAGAATAGTGAATGCTAAATTAGTAGCCTATACATTTCTCCCTAGGCGCTCAGCCACTATGACCACAAAGCCTGTATTTACTTTTATTTTATCCCAACTGAAAGGCAAAGGGCAAGGGACATAACTGTGCTCAATCACTTTTGGTGAATAGGTAAATGAGATTCATACACCTACCTGCAAAAACAGAAACAAAAACAAAACAAAAAAATACCGGATTCAATGCCACCAACAGATGAGGGTTGCCTGTGATCTCATCTCCACCACAGGGTGGGATGTTTTGAGTCATGTCAACCAACACCCATTGGAAGGACAGAAGGCACAGTTCTAGAGCACTGAGCAATGCAGACGGAAGAGGGGGAGGGGTGGCAAAAGCAGCCCATGTGGGGAAGATGCCCCTGGAAAAGGAGGGCGGCTTAGTCCTGAAGAAACCCCAAGCACTCTTTATATTTTTTTTTTAATTTTTTTCTTTTAAATTTATTTATTTGTTAGATAGAGAGAGAGAGCGAGCACAGGTCGACAGAGTGGTAGGCAGAGGCAGAGGGAGAAGCAGGCTCCCGTGGAGCAAGAAGCCCGATGTGGGACTCGATCCAGGACGCTGGGATCATGACCTGAGCCAAAGGCAGCCGCTTAACCAACTGAGCCACCCAGGCGTCCCCCAAGCACTATTTAGAGGGAACCTTCTGCCCTGAGCAAAGGTCTGTAACCGGATGTTCACTGGATGTGCGGAGAATTAACATTGGAAGGAAAGGATGGGATCCATGAGGGAAGACAATTGGGAGCCTTGGCGGAAAAATGGAGTGATGATGGGAAACAGTGGCATTTCAGGAACAGTTCCAGGGTTCTGCTGACAGAGTCTGGATTCAAGTAAGGAGACATGTGTAGAAAGTTTCTGGAATAGGATGGGAATGTTTCTTTTTGTTCTATTTTGGTTTGGAGGGTAGGATCTTTTTAACTGGTGGAATGTCTGGCAGCATAGCTGAGTAAAAAAACACTATTTTGAACACAGAAGAGTGTCCTCAGGGTCTCATGTCACACCTTTCTACTAATGATACCAACACAAAATGACACCGTAGAAACAGATTTGCCCAATTTCTTATAAAGACAGAGATGGTCCTTGAGAGACCAGGGATGCTCAGGTGTTCATGTTCCTGGAGGAGTTCTTGTTTCAGGCTCTTCCCACAAGTTCACAGCCTTGGGATTAGACATAGATTATCCAAGTGTTTTCTTAAAGGTATTAATTGGTATTTCAAGGGAAAAAAATGGTTCCATGGTCAAAATAAGATTTGGGAAACAGCTGTAGTGGGAACAGCTCTGGCTAAAAAATCAGAGAACCTGACTCTGAGTCCCTGCTTTGCCATTTTTTGGCCATGTGACCTTTAAAAGTCACTTTTATCTCTTCTTAGTGTTTCAAATCTGAAACATATTAACATCAATCATTACTCAAATGAAAGAATGTACGTTTAATGAAGTAAAATCGCATAAAAATGTAATGAGAATTGATGGGAAACTTTAAATACTTCTTCATTGTATAGACTGAACTGTATCCCCTGCCCCATCAAAATTCGTATTTTGAAACCACAACCCCCAACGTGATTGTGTTTGGAGAGAGGGCTTTTAAGAGGTAAGTAAAGGTTAAATGGGTCATACAGGTAGAGTCCTTCTCTGATGGGACCTGGGGTCTTATAAGAAGAAAAGAGAGGGGTGCCTGGGTGGCTCAGCGGGTTAAAGCCTCTCCCTTCAGCTCAGGTCATGACCCCAGGGTCCTGGGATCGAGCCCCGCATCAGGCTCTCTGCTCAGCAGGGAGCCTGCCTTCCCCCTCTCTCTCTGCCTGCCTCTCCGCCTACTTGTAATCTCTGTCAAATAAATAAATAAAATCTTTAAAAAAAAAAAAAAAAGGAAAAGAGAGAGAGACAGTTTCCTCCTTTATAAAAAAAAGAGGAAAGTGTGCATGCAGTAATGAAAGGCGATTTGAGGGCACAGCAAGAAGTAAGCCAGGAAATGAAGTAGACCATGCTGGTACCCTGACTTGGACTTCTAGCCTCCAGAACAGTAAAAAAATAAATGTCTGCTATTTAAGCCACCCAGTCTATGTTATTTTGTTATGTGAGTCTGGGAAGACTAAGACATCCATATATGGTTAATATTATTGTCCGTGTTTCTATTTATATTTTTCCAGTGATATGAAGCATTCAGAGACGCAAGCTGGCATAAACATGAGAAGGAAACTACTCTTATCATAAAAATCCTCTGTAGGAGCAGAACTAGATTTTCAAGACTTGGGAAGGAAGATTAAATGCATAGAAATTGTATTCTCTCTTTAAAGATTATTTATTTATGTATTCATTTGAGAGAGAGAGCATGATGCAGGGGGTGGGAGCAGAAAGAAATCTCCAGCAGATTCCATGCTGAGTCCAATGTGGGGCTCTATCTCAAGACCCTGAGATCATGACCTGAGCCTAAATCAAGAGTCAAACACTTAACCGACGGAGCCACCCAGGGGCCCCAAAATGCACAGAAGTTTTAAAAGAAGAGAAAACAAAAGTCTACCATGACACAAGTGACCCTGTTAGCACTCAGTGCAAGATTTCAAAAAGTGAAGATTCAAAGAAGGCAAGTGCCATGAGGAAGACACTAGTATATAAGGTTGTAGAGTTTAGTGAACAGTCTTTTTTACATAAGTGCCAATTCAAGGAAAATTAAAATTAATGGAACAGAATAGAGAGCCCAGAAATAAACCCATGCTTATATGGTCAGTTAATCTATGACAACGGAGGCAAGAACAGAAGACAGTCTCTTCAGTAAATGGTACTGGGAAAACTGGACCCCTAGCTGCATGGGAAGAGAATGAAACCAGGCCATTTTCTCACATCACATACAAAAAATAAACTCAAAATAGATTAAAAACCAGAATTTTAGACCTGAAGCCATAAAACTCCTAAAAGAAAACATAGCCAGTAAACTGCCTGGACATTAGTCTTAGCAATATTTTTTTTGGATCTGTCTTCTCAGGCAACAAAAGTGAAAGCAAACATTTAGGACTACTTCAAACTAAAAAGCTTTTTCACAGAGAAGGAGACTATCAACAAAATGAAATGGCAACCTGCTGAATGGGAGATAAGATGTGCAAATCATATACCCAATAAGGGATTAATATCTGAAACATATAAACTCACACATCTCAACACCAAAAAAAAACCCTCAATCTGATTTAAAAAATGGGCAGGGGACCGGAACAGACATTTTTCCAGAGAAGACATACAAACAGCCAACAGACACATCACTCAGATGCTTAATGTCACTAATCATTAGGGAAATGTAAACCAAACTTACAACGAGATGTCACCTCACACCTGTCAGGGAGGCTACTATCGAAAAGACAAGAAATAACCAGTGTTGGCAAGGATGTGGTAGAAAGGGAACCCTCGCGCACTACTCATGGGTCTGCAAATTGGTGCAGTATGAAGAAAACAGTATGAAGTTTCCTCAAAAAAATTAAAAATAGAAATACCATGCAATCCAGTAACTGCACTACTTGATATTTACCCAAAGAAAGCAAAAACACAAATCCAAAAAGACATATGCACCCATATGTTTGTTGCTGCATTATTCACAACAGATAATTTACAGAATAAACCACCATCTCCCTCACTGGATGGATAATGATGTGGTATATGCATCCACAACGGAATATTACTCAGCCATAAAAAGAATGAAATGTTGCCATTTGTGTCAA